>NC_069502.1:1041002549-1041676299 GCF_027579735.1 Bombina bombina
CCCAATACACCCTTAAAAAATCTTAACACTAAACCCCGAAGATTCACTTACCGGGAGAAGTCTTCATCCAAGCGGCAAGATGTCCTCAATGAAGCCGGCAGAAGTGGTCCTCCAGACGGGCAGAAGTGGTCCTCCAGACGGGCAGAAGTCTTCATCCAGACGGCATCTTCTATCTTCATCCTTCCGACGTGGAGCGGCTCCATCTTCAAGACATCCGGCGCGGAGCATCCTCTTCAATCAACGGCTTCTTCAGAATGAATGTTTCTTTAAGTGACGTCATCCAAGATGGCATCCCTTAGATTCCGATTGTCTGATAGAATTATATCAGCCAATCGGAATTAAGGCAGAAAAAATCCTATTGGCTGATGCAATCAGTCAATAGGATTGAACTTCAATCCTATTGGCTGATCTAATCAGCCAATAGGATTGAGCTTGCATTCTATTGGCTGATTGGAACAGCCAATAGAATGCCAGCTAAATCCTATTGGCTGATATCAGCCAATAGGATTTTTTCTACCTTAATTCCGATTGGCTGATAGAATTCTATCAGCCAATCGGAATCTAAGGGATGTCATCTTGAATGACGTCAGTTAAAGAGATATTCATTCCGAAGAAGCCGTCGATTGAAGAGGATGCTCTGCGCCAGATGTCTTGAAGATGGAGCCGCTCCGCGTCGGAAGGATGAAGATAGAAGATGCCGTCTGGATGAAGACTTCTGCCCGTCTGGAGGACCACTTTTGTCGGCTTCGTTGAGGACATCTTGCCACTTGGATGAAGACTTCTCCCGGTAAGTAAATCTTCGGGGGTTAGTGTTAGGATTTTTTAAGGGTGTATTGGGTGTGTTTATTTTTTAGGTTAGGGCTTTGGGCAGCAATACAGCTAAATGCCCTTTTAAGGGCAATGCCCATCCAAATGCCCTTTTCAGGGCAATGGGGAGCTTAGTTATTTTTAGTTAGGCTTTTATTTGGGGGGTTGGTTGTGTGGGTGGAGGGTTTTACTGTTGGGCGGTTGTTTGTATTTTTTTTTACAGGTAAAAGAGCTGATTTCTTTGGGGCAATGCACCGCAAAAGGCCCTTTTAAGGGCTATTGGTAGTTTAGTTTAGGCTAGGGGTTTTTTTTTTTGTTTTTTTTTTTTGTTTGTTTTTTTTGGGGGGGGGCTTTTTATTTTGATAGGGCTATTAGATTAGGTGTAATTAGTTTATAGATCTTGTAATTTTTTATTTTCTGTAATTTAGTGTTTTTTTGTGTGATTTAGCTAATTTAATTTAATTTAATTTATTTAATTGTATTTAATTTACGTAAGTTATTTAATTGTAGTGTAGTGTTAGGTGTTATTGTAACATAGGTTAGGTTTTATTTTACAGGTCAATTTGTATTTATTTTAGCTAGGTAGTTATTAAATAGTTAATATCTATTTAGTAACTATTCTACCTAGTTAAAATAAATACAAACTTGCCTGTAAAATAAAAATAAAACCTAAGCTAGACACAATGTAACTATTAGTTATATTGTAGCTAGCTTAGGGTTTATTTTACAGGTAAGTATTTATTTTTAAATAGGAATAATTTAGTTAATGATAGGAATTTTCTTTAAATTTATTTAAATTATATTTAAGTTAGGGTTGTTAGGGTTAGGGTTAGACTTAGGTTTAGGAGTTAATAAATTTAGAATAGTGGCGGCGACGTTGGGGGGTGGCAGATTAGGGGCTAATAAATGTAGGTAGGTTGCGGCGACATTTGGTGAGGGAGATTAGGGGTTAATAAATATAATGTAGGTGGGGGCGACGTTAGGGGCAGCAGATTAGGGGTTAATAATATTTAACTAGTGTTTGCGAGGCGGGAGTGCAGGGGTTTAGGGGTTAAAATGCTTATTACAGTGGCGGCGATGTCCGGAGCAGCAGATTAGGGGTTAAAAAATGTATTATAGTGTTTGCGATGCGGGAGGGCCTCGGTTTAGGGGTTAATAGGTAGTTTTTGGGTGTTAGTGTACTTTTTAGCACTTTAGTTATGAGTTTTATGCTACGGAGTTGTAGTGTAAAACTCCTAACTACTGACTTTAAAATGCGTTACGAATCTTGTCACTTTTTGGCCACCCAGGACAAACTCGTAATACCAGCGCTATGGAAGTCCCATAGAAAAAAGGCTTTACGAAGCTTACATAAGTAGGTTTGCGGTAAGGCCACAAAAGTGTGCGGTACACCTATACCTGCAAGACTCGTAATAGCAGCGGGCGTAAAAAAGCAGCGTTAGGACCTGTTAACGCTGCTTTTTTACCTTACCGCAAAACTCGGAATCTAGCCATATGTATGTAGCCACCAATTATTCTCTGTGCTCAGCTCTTGAACAGAAGTAAGTTGCCATGATAACATTGTATACATAGGTGTATGCATGCAATGGGGCAGTAATAAAATGCTCTAAAACATAATAAACCCCTTTAAATAACTTCTAATACACTTTAGACAATACTCACTCTTCCATCTGACTTTTATCTTTTGACTTGGTTTCTGTAATCTTTTCTTGACGTTTCTTATCCATTTTCTTCTTTAACTCTTTCTTTTCCCTGGAATATAAAAATGATATTGTAAAAGGTAGGTTTCTCCTTTACATGTTAATAAGAAAACATTTTAAGTATTAAAAATGCACATTACTTTTCACAGGTTTCTTTTAGTTTTTTCAGCTGGTTGTTCTGACACTCCTCAGCAACATCAGTGAGTTTCTGGATTAGCTGAAATTAAAGATATACGATTAGTGCACATCAAACGGATTGGAATTATATTGTGAAATGATATATAAAATGCAGATATCATAAATATTTATTTACATACTTTTATTTTCACCTAGAAAATACATCTGATGATTTAGAAAGACCATGCAATGCTAAACAACTTTACACCTTACTTATAGTTTCTGATTTGCTTCAAAAGCATATCTAAATAGGTCCAGTAGCTGCTGATTGGTGGCTTCACATAGATTCCTCATGTGTTTGGCTCACCCATGTGCATTGCTATTTTTTCAACAAAGGATATTAAGCAAATTAGATAGTAGAAGTAAATTGGAATGTTGTTATTCTCTATCTGAATCCTGAAATAAATATTTTGGGTTTCATGTCCCGTTAATCATTGTAAGCAATATAAATAATATTCACAAACATTATGATTCATTTTTATTTCTGAAATTATATATATAAATATTTATATATATATTGCACCCTAAAGCTGCTGTTTAAAACAGCATGTACAAGCTTTACATTGACTGATATAAACATGCATAGTTTCCTTTTTCATTGCCGGCCTAGCATTCCGTACGGTTAGACAGAAATTATTGCATACTTTAAGTTTTTGAACTGCTAAAAGCTGCCTATTGTTTTTTTTCTTGGCACTTCCTAGCATGTAAAGCATTCGTTACATATTTTGCTGTAGTAGAGAATCCCAGTAAGCACGTAACAGTTTTTGATACCACAGATAAATATTGGGTTCAGTAACTAGAAAACATATTTAAATTTACCATACTTATTAAAATGCTGTGTTTCATATTTAATAATTATATATGGATGCAATAAAGAAACATAAAAGAACTAAAATATTACAGTAAGGCTTTGACCTTAAGAACACAAACTGTAATTGTCTATTGCTATTTGGAAAGGAAAATATCTCCTGTCTGGAACAATAGGACAATTCATCAATTAAATACCTATTAGAAAAACAGTTGGCTCATTCATCTGTGAAGTAGTTTAAAATCTGAGCAAATATTAATTTAATCTGAGCCCACGGGGATACTTTAATTGTTCCTTACTCCAAGTATATTGCAGAGGATAATTACACAACTCAGGAATGGAAATTGGCTTTCAAAAAATCAAATAGGTTGCTCAATCGTTTGAATAATTTTTAAGTATTTTATGGGCTCAAATTAACCCCTAGATTGCCACCAACCTACTATCTGTCTCTGAATTTTCTCATAGGTAGTAGAAAATTCTATAACTCTGCATTTGTGATACATGATACTGAAAAGATACTGAATAGATTATGGCATTCAAATCCATTGTACCCCAGTTGAATTATTTAAAAGGCACGAAACCCTAAACATTTCCTTTGTGATTCAGACAGAGCATACAATTTAAAAAAAAAATTCAATGTACTTCTATCATCAAATTTACTTCATTCATGACAGGAAAGAATGTGTAACATAGTTATAAAACTGCTGCCAAATTTTGCTCCAGTCTCGTGCACACCATTTTCTAACTGATTTTCAACAAAGGATGCCAAAGGACAAAGTACATTTAAAAGTTTTAACACATTTTACACTATATAAATCATGAAATCATTTTTTTGGTTTTATGTCCCATTAAAGGACATTAACCTGTGAGATTGTTACTCTAGTAACAAATTTACTATCCCCAACTGGCCTCAGCAGAGAAGATAAAAACTAGGGAACCTACTTTATACATTATGTATACCTGCACTTTACAATTATATCTTCAGTTTATAAACTAATATAATTTTAAACAATGCATCTGTATATTATTATCAGGTTCATCTTTGCTTTGAACATTTATTTAGTGTTTAACTTCTTATGACCAGCGCCGTACCCTGCACAACGCTGGTCGTTATGCCCTTAAGGACCACTGTACCCTGTACGTCGCTGCAGTCCTGGGTTTCTCTCTGCCGCGATCTCGTTTAAAATAGCAAGATCGCGCTATATCTGCATGCCCAACGAGTGGGGCACTGCAGAAATAGATTTGCTGAGTTACCGATGCAGAGAGGGAGTGGCCCTCTCTGCATCAGACAGCGGTGGTGCCAATCGATGGTGGGTGGGAGCGTAAGCAGGGAGGCGGGTGTGCAGTTTATCGTTGGAGGAGGGCGGCAGTGGGTGGGACCGCTCAGCCACGCTACAGGGTATAGAAAAAAAAACTACGTCATTGAGGGGGAAGGAGGAAGGAGGGAGTAGGGGCAATGAGGGGGATCCCATGTGAGATCCGTTAACAGAAAATGATCTGGGAGGGGAAGGGGGTAGTATATTGAGGGAGGGCAGCTACACTACAGAAAAAATGGGACTTTTGGGCCCTTCATAATGCAGCAGGGGGTGTTCAGCACTGCAGTAAAAAAGCCTCTGGGCTTGATGATTGAAAGCTCTCTGGGCTGGCGAGATTATTAATAAATGCTCGCCAGTCCTTCTATTTCCCTGGTGGAATGATCTAAAGCCATTTTTTACCCTGAAAACAGGGTGTCTCGCTAAGGGGCGTATTCTGCATTTTCATATAAAATGTAAACAACAAAATTCATATTTTTAACATTGTACAAAACAAATATTTGAACCATTCACACAAAAATAAGCAGGGAAAATTTGTATTCTTAAGGTGCATCAAAAATCGTAACAAAATTCTTCACCAAAAATCGTATGTTAACAGAAAAGTAAAATTAGTATGTAATTTACACAGGAATAAATCAAATGAAATATGCACAGCGTAAATTGTAATTGTAGTGCACTGGATGTGCAAAAATCACACAGAAATTTGAACTTATAAATACAAAATGCAAAGCGTAATTGTTGTTTTTTTCGTAAAATGGGCTGAACATAGGCATTCCATGGGCGTATATGAAAATGTCTCTCTAATCTCAGCATAATTCTATAAAGATTTTTGCACTGCAAATCTCACCAACTAAAAGGTGAGGAGCTTTTCTCAAAATAATACTAACACTTATAACCCCAATAGAAAAACAAATGCATACTAAAATATAGGCGAATGTAAGATGCTATAAGCAGAAAGCAGCATCATGTGAGTTATATTGGATGCAGGATTTTAATTTTAAAGTGCTCCCCCTGGTCCCTGCTAACTTCGCACTAAGGAGCGAAGTTTCCCTATCCAGCAAGCTCCATTACTTTTAATAGGAGCCATCTCGCAACTTGCAGGAACTGCCCCTTTTTTACGATCATTCCACCGGGGCAGCCCTGTGAGAGTCGGCGAGAAAAAGTAGCTTTGAGCAGGCAATGTTTACATCATCAAGCCCTCTGAGAAAACTTTCATAATGGCAGTACAATCAAATTAATATTTTTTTTAACCCCTTAATGACCGGACCATTTTTCAATTTTCTTACCCTTAATGACAATGGCTATTTTTACATTTCTGCAGTGTTTGTGTTTAGCTGTAATTTTCCTCTTACTCATTTACTGTACCCATACATATTATATACCGTTTTTCTCGCCATTAAATGGACTTTCTAAGGATACCATTATTTTCATCATATCTTATAATTTCCTATAAAAAAAAATATAAAATATGAGGAAAAAATTGAAAAAAACACACTTTTTCTAACTTTGACCCCCAAAATCTGTTACACATCTACAATCACCAAAAAACACCTATGCTAAATAGTTTCTAAATTTTGTCCTGAGTTTAGAAATACCCAATGTTTACATGTTCTTTACTTTTTTTGCAAGTTATAGGGCCATAAATACAAGTAGCACTTTGCTATTTCCAAACAACTTTTTTTCAAAATTAGCGCTAGTTACATTGGAACCCTGATATCTGTCAGGAATACCTGAATATCCCTTGACATGTATATATTTTTTTTTAGAAGACAACCCAAAGTATTGATCTAGGCCCATTTTGGTATATTTCATGCCACCATTTCACCGCCAAATGTCATCAAATAAAAAAAAAGTTCACTTTTTCACAAATTTTGTCACAAACTTTAGGTTTCCCACTGAAATTATTTACAAACAGCTTCTGCAATTAAGGCACAAATGGTTGTAAATGCTTCTTTGGGATCCCCTTTGTTCAGAAATAGCAGACTTATATGGCTTTGTGGTTGCTTTTTGGTAAGTAGAAGGCCGCTAAATGCTGCTGCGCACCACACGTAAATTATGCCCAGCAGTTAAGGGGTTAAATTAGGTAGCTTGTAGGGAGCTTGCAGGGTTAATTTTAGCTTTAGGGTAGAGATCAGCCTCCCACCTGACACATCCCACCCCCTGATCCCTCCCAAACAGTTCTCTTCCCTCCCCCACCCCACAATTGTCCCCGCCATCTTAAGTACTGGCAGAAAGTCTGCCAGTACTAAATAAAAGGAGTTTTTATTTTTTTTAATAAAAAAAAATAAAATGTTTTAGCTGTGATGGACTCCTGCCTTAGCCCCAACCTCCATGATCCCCCCCCCCAGCAATCTAACCCTCTCCCCTACCTAATTGCCGCCATCTTGGGTACTGGCAGCTGTCTGCCAGTACCCAATTTGCCCCACAAAAAAGTGTTTTTAATTATTTTTTATTACTAATTTATTTTTTTCTGTAGTGTAGCAGCCCCCCACAATACCCCAACCCCCTCCCCCTCCCAGATCCTCATATATATATATTTCCCCCCCTCTTCCCACTCATTGGTGTCAGTGTGGGTAGGTGATCGCGGGCGTGCGCGCGCACCCGCGCGCTCCCGGCACCCGGCGTGCACATTGCACTAACAGGAGCCGGATGCCGGGTAGCGATGGGCCGCCCACCCGCCTCCCAGTTGCGCTCTCTGCATCGCTACCGGTGCAGAGAGGGCCACAGAGTGGCTCTCTCTGCATCGGATGCTTTCTAAGGGTATTGCAGGATGCCTCAATATCGAGGCATCACTGCAATACCCTGAGAGCTGCTGGAAGCGATTGCGATCGCTTCCAGCACTCTCTTAGACAAGTGACGTACCAGGTACGTCCATTGTCACTAACTGCAAGTTTTTGCAGGACGTACCTGGTACGTCACTTGTCATTAAGGGGTTAAAAAAAAGGATGATACCAGTACAACAGTACTTGTGTCATTTTATGATTTTTATAGTTGTTATTTAATAAGGTTTTTGCTTTGATTGGTAAGATAATGTTTATTGCCCTAACAAACTTGTAGTTTATTTTGATTTTACTTTCAGTCTTTGCTTTAGACAACATTGCTGAATATGTGTGTTTCCTGAAATGAAAGCAATCATTGCAAATGTCATACTGTAAATAATGTAAAATTAAAATACTAAATATGCCCATACAAAGTCAGCAGACATAACACAGCTGTGTGTGCTGTTCACGATAAAAGCAGAATTGGGGCTCCATGTACGAAGCAGCAAAAGCTGCTCCGGAGCCTTTGCGGGGCAGGTTTGCATATGCGAGCCTGCTTCCCGCAATGTAAGAAGCAGCAGTCATTAGACCGCTGCTTCCTACACCTTACGCCACCTCTTAGCTGGCGAAGCAAAATCACAGAGAGCACGCTCGCATTCGGTGATTGACAGCTCCTTCAGTCGCGTGATTGGTCGAGCGATTGAAGGGGCGGGCATTACACACTCCGATCAGTGTGTGATGATACATATGGGCAAGCGGATCAACAGATCCGATGCCCATATGTAGCGAAGGCGGGCGGACACCTTCGCGAGTTGAGAAGCTGTCCGCCTGCCAT
The DNA here is from genome assembly GCF_027579735.1 of Bombina bombina. NCBI lineage: Eukaryota > Metazoa > Chordata > Amphibia > Anura > Bombinatoridae > Bombina > Bombina bombina. The sequence goes on from NC_069502.1 coordinate 1,041,010,949, forward strand.
TTAGTACATGGCGCCCTTGGTTTGACCAGAAATAAGCACTATAATTTCTTCACAAGACATTAATAAGTGTAATTATAGCTATATTGGAATACATTTTTGACTATGCTGATATAAAGCTATTGTTTGAATAAAGATTCCACTATAAGCCTTAGTTTTCGAATGTGAGATTCAAACAATAGCAGAGTTCCCAACTGTCCTTCATATTGCAGGGTACTTACAGTTTGTAAGCTCTCCTCAGCTGTCCCTCTCACTGCTTGCACTGACGATCAGCCAGACACTGACCATGGCCTGCCAAATTCAAAACATTTCCCATGATGCTGACACTCTTTAGGCTGTCTGAGCATCATGGGACAAATAGTTCCAAAACATCTGTGGGCCCAAGGTTGCTCACCACTGTACAACAGGGAAGCTTTGTAACAATGGCATGGATATTAAATCTAGGACACCATTCATATCTATTAGTTTTCAGTGTGAAACCTTTGCAGTCAAGTTTGGTAATTTTAGCCTTCTTTTTCTATGGCATTCCAATCCATTAGCAGTGCCACCATTTCAGTTAGGTAAGTCACCCACATAAAGCTAGATTACAAGAGATGCACCAAAGTTAGCGCGGGTTGTGATAAATAATATTGTGGCTGTGCTAATTTGTGCGCGTATTACAAATTGAAAGTAAAGGGGGTGCACTTGAGTGCAAATAGAAGAATGAAGAACTAGCATAAAGTGTAAGGGATAAAAAAAAATTGCACCAAACACAACATAAATACATTAACATAAACTGTTAAACTCATATATAGACTTTCTGATAACAATTGATTTTCATAAATATTATATATTAAACATTATTTATTAAATCTTATATATTTAAAGGTTAAGAGGTATATGGTATATGACAAGGTTTTTGACTGGAACGGGCTATGATATACTGTGTGTGTATATATATATATATATATATATATATGTATATATATGTGTATATATATGTATATATATATGTGTATATGTATGTCAAATAGCCTGTAGCCCAGCACTCCAACCAGGTGGAGCAGCCACGACCTGGGTGCAATCCTTATAAATAATAAATGTAGAAGAAAGGCACTCTCATGATTTGTTAAGAAGCAAAACATTTTTTTCTTTAATTAGTTGAATCACTAATACATGGTCGACGTTTCGGCCCTCAGTTGGGCCTTCATCAGGACAAGTATAATCTTGCAACTGCCGAGTGGCAAAGATCACAGATCTAAAAAGATCTAACATGCCTAACTAAATTCTTATTAAAATAAATCTAATTAATATTAATATTATTAATTAAAATATTCCTATTTAAATCTAAATACTTACCTATAAAATAAACCCTAAGATAGCTACAATATCATTAATAATTACATTGTAGCTATTTTAGGGTTTATATTTATTTTACAGGTAACTTGATATTTATTTTAACTAGGTACAATAGCTATTAAATAGTTAATAACTATTTAATAGCTACCTAGTTAAAATAATTACCAATTTACCTGTAAAATAAATCCTAACCTAAGTTACAAATACACCTACACTATCAATAAATTAAATATCTACAATATATCTAAACTAAAATACAATTAAATAAACTAAACTAAATTACAAAAAAAACAAACACTAAATTACAAAAAATAAAAAAAGATTACAAGATTTTTAAGCTAATTACACCTATTCTAAGCCCCCTAATAAAATAATAAAGTCCCCCAAAATAAAAAAAATTCCCTACCCTATTCTAAATTTAAAAAGTTAACAGCTCTATTACCTTACCAGCCTTTAAAAGGGCCTTTTGCGGGGCATGCCCCAAAGAAATCAGCTCTTTTGCCTGTAAAAAAAAACAGAATACCACCCCCCAACATTACAACCCACCACCCACATACCCCTATTCTAAACCCACCCAAACCCCCCTTAAAAAAACCTAACACTACCCCCCTGAAGATCTCCCTACCTTGTCTTCACCCAGCCGGGCAGAACTCTTCATCCGATCCGGGCGATGTCTTCAATCAAGCGGCAGAGAAGAAGTCTTCCATCCGGGCGATGTCTTCAATCAAGCGGCAGAGAAGAAGTCTTCCATCCGGGCGATGTCTTCAATCAAGCGTCAGAGAAGAAGTCTTCCATCCGGGCGATGTCTTCAATCAAGCGGCAAAGAAGAGGTCCTCCATCGGGGCGAAGTTTTCTTCCAAGCGGCATCTCCAATCTTCTTTCTTCGCTCCTCTGACGCGGAACATCCATCCGGCACGACGACTTCCCGACGAATGAGGTTCCTTTAAATTACGTCATCCAAGATGGCGTCCTTCAAATTCCGATTGGCTGATAGGATTCTATCAGCCAATCGGAATTAAGGTAGAAAAAGTCTGATTGGCTGATTGAATCAGCCAATCAGATTCAAGTTCAATCCGATTGGCTGAACCAATCACGCCCTCACGCCCGAGGAGTATTTTAAGATTTAACACAACACAGTACTAAATGCAAGTCAATAGATAATAAATAAATAGTCATGTGATCAGGGGGCTGTCAGAAGATGCTTAGATACAAGGTACAGAGGTAAAAAGTATATTTATATAATTTTGTTGGTTGTGCAAAACTGGGGAATTGGTAATAAAGGGATTATCTATCTTTTAAAAGAATAAAAATTCTATTGTAGACTGTCTCTTTAAACAACTAAGTTTTAGAGCACAGGGTGAATACTTAAAAATCCAGAGAACAAATTCAAGTATGTGGGAAGCTTCTATTGCCTTACTTGAAAAATAAATCAATATATCTTTGTTTTCTGACATTCAAACATTTCAAGTTTAATGTTTGTGTACAGCTTAAGTTTTCTAACTAATTAGTTTTATTTTCTGGTCAATGTGAGTTTGCTGTATATACTTTGCTATTAAGCAACTGACATTTTGTTCAGATTCAAGCTAGTTCTTTTTTTAACTGCAACAAAATGTACTGGGAATGGTGGTCAATGATTTTTTAAAGCCTTTCCGCTTTCAAACACAACCATGTTGGCAACTTTTTTGTTATTTTAAATATCTTTTAAAAAAATAAAATGTAAAATAACTTATGTTAATGTTGAAGTTCTCAGCTAAAGGGACAGGAAAGCCCATTTTCTTTTTCTTGATCTGGATAAAAGATGCAATTTTAAACAACTTTCTTATTTACTTATAATATAATATCAATTTTGCTTCATTCTCTTGTTAACCTTGTGTTGAAGAAACAGCATTGCACTACTAGCAGCTAGCTGAACATTTCTAGTTAGCCAATCACAAGAGACAAATGTGTGCAGGCACCAATGATCAGCTAGCAACCACTAGTGTAGAATATGGGCATAATCTTTTTCAACAAGGGATACAAAAAGAACAAAGCACATTTAAAAATAGAAGTGAATTTAAAAGTGTCTTAAAGTGACATGCTCTATCTCAATCATGCAAGTTTCATTCGACTTTCCTATCTCTTTAACAAGAATGATCTGGAAAATTCATAGGTGCTTCCACAAAGGAAATTTTCAATTTAAACTTTGCTTTCTCCTCTAACTTTTTGAATCTGATAAATTACGATGACTTGGGTAATAACTAGATTTTTTGGGGGGCTTGCATGCAGTTTTTAGAGTTAAACATTTTCATTAAACAACTTAAACTTTAAATTAGGAATTTCCGTGCTTTTTCTGTGCAGGTTTTGCTGGAGCATCCTTTAGAAGTAATCTTTAAAACTAGAAAGGCATCAGAATTTGTGGCTTTGCTTTTCAGGACAAGGCTATATTTAGAATATCTATATTTTTTTCTACTAATGGTAGCCCATTTTTGAATATTATTACGAGATAGTCATGATTCTGTTCTAATCCTGAAATATGACAAGAAGGCTCTTAAAATATACCAAAGAAATCAGGAAGACATAATATGTTTTCTCTTAAATTGTTCACAAATGTGTCATGATGCTTCCAAGACTTTTTATAGCCAGTTGAATATGTCGATATATTTTTCTGGCTTTTAAGATAAGGTAAAGTCATTCTACATGATTTATGGTGTCATATTTGTCACCACTTGTTTCTCCATTTATATTTAATTGGTATTGATGTTGGAAGGCAGTCACCATCTTCCTTGTACGCCTTAACTGCACTCTGGTCTCCTGATCTTGGGTTTAAAAATACAAATCTTGAGAAATATGCAGTTTTAAAAGGTATAAATGGTGTTCAAATTGAAAATATATGTAACACAAAGACAACAACATTATTATGGTTCAAATGCTAAGCAATAAAGGATGTTACATTTTATTCCAACCCTCCCCCCCTCCAAAAAAAAATAATTACAACAGAGCACAATTCGCTTAACAAATGGTTAATTAAAAAGACAACAGAAAAATACTTAGTCTGAATTCCAAATGAGTAGTAATTTTTTTTCTGACAGATTTCAAAAGGTATTTCAGTTCAACCTCCCCCTGCATCCTTTGACAGCCATCAGCCAACCACAAAATGCATATACTAATATGCTGTGAATTCTCGCACATGTCCAGTAGGAGATTGTGCCTCAGAAAGCGTGCATATAAAAAGATTGTGCACATTTTTATAATATAAGTGAATTGGAAAGTTGCTTAAAATTTAAAGTTCTGTCTGAATCATGAAAGTTTAATTTTGACTTTAGTGTTTTTTTAAAAAAAAACATTTAAACTATTAAAATATTGTGTTGATGTACGCGAAATGTGTTTTACTATTAGAAACATTTATCATTTACAGTTGAGAGCACAAACTCTGGAAGTTATGCTCAATTATAAAGTGTAAGGATATAAAACAATGTAATTTAAATAATGATATTCTCTCTGGTTAATTCACAACATTTCCACTCACCTGTTTAATATGCTCTCTCTTCTGATACTTTTCACTGTAGTACTGTTCCTGTCGTAGATTCAGTAGCTGCTGCTGTTGCTGGTCTTTCAGTTCTATTAATTTCTGAGCCATTTCTGCATCTAACGCATTTAAATCTTGTTCAATCACTGAAGAGTTATGATCTGGACTACTTGTATCACATCTACAAAAAGATACAGAAATCATGAATAAATTGTGTCCAACCTGCTTCTAATATACTGTGTTATTTTTGTTACTTGTAACTAAAAAATATGTGATAGACTCCACAACAATAGCCATTTCTTTACATAAGTAACTAAGATTAAAATGGTATAATTTATTTTTTTGTATAGAGATATAGCAGCACTTCTATCTTTTGTATGTATGTAGATTGTAACCATTTACAGACTCCTTCAGATACATTTTTAAAAACATATGGGTAGATTTAGAGTTTGGCGTTAGCCGTCAAAAGCAGCGTTAAGGGGTTCTAACGCTGCTTTTTACCACCCGCTGGTATTTAGAGTCATCCAGGAAAGGGTCTACCGCTCACTTTCTTTCCGCGACTCCAGGCTACCGCAGATCCCCTTACGTCAATTGCGTATCCTATCTTTTCAATGGGATTTGCCTAACGCTGGTATTTGGAGTCTTGGAAGAAGTGAGCTGTAGACCCTCTACCGACAAGACTTCTACCGCCAAAAAAAGTCAGTAGTTAAAGGGACACTGTACCCAAAAAATTTCTTTCGTGATTCAGATTGAGCATGAAATTTTAAGCAACTTTCTAATTTACTCCTATTATCAAATTGTCTTCATTCTCTTGGTATCTTTATTTGAAATGCAAGAATGTAAGTTTAGATTCCGGCCCAATCAAAAGCTTATATGCCTTCTTTTTCAAATAATGATAGCAAGAGAACGAAGAAAAATTGATAATAGGAGTAAATTAGAAAGTTGCTTAAAATTGCATGCTCTTTCTGAATTACAAAAGAAAAAATTTGGGTTCAGTGTCCCTTTAAAAGCTTTATGGGCTAACGCCGTAACATAAACCTCTTAACTACTGTGCTACAAAGTACACTAACACCCATAAACTACCTATGTACCCCTAAACCGAGGCCCCCCCACATCGCAAACCCTCTAATAAAATTTTGTAACCCCTAATCTGCCGACCAGACACCTCCGCCACCTACATTATAGCTATGAACCCCTAATCTGCTGCCCCTAACATTGCCGACACCTATATTATATTTATTACCCCCTAATCTGCACCCCCCAACGTCGCCGCCACCTACCTACACTTATGTTGCATATCTAGACTTTAGCAAAGCATTTGACACCGTCCCACACAACAAACTTATTCACAAAATGTATTGCCTTGGAATAGATGCTAAGATTGTTAAGTGGGTAGAATGCTGGCTTAAAGATAGACGACAGAGAGTTTCAATTAATGGAGTACATTCAAATGAGGCATCAGTTACTAGTGGTGTTCCCCAAGGGTCAGTTCTTGGGCCTGTTTTGTTTAACATGTTCATAAGTGATATTGGAAGTGGGCTTAAGGGGAAGGTTTGCTTGTTTGCTGATGATACAAAAATTTGTAACAGGGTAGATGTTCCAGGAGGAGTTGATCAAATGAACTGTGATATTAATAAACTAGAGGACTGGTCAAATAAATGGGATCTGAAATTTAATATTACCAAGAGCAAAATTATGCATACAGGATCCAAAAACCCAAAGGCCAATTATAGTCTCAATGGTACATTACTGACTGTAATTAAAGAAGAAAGGGATTTGGGAATTATTATTTCAGATGATTTAAAATTTGGTACACAATGCCGCAGTGCAGCCAGCAAGGCCAGTCAAATGCTTGGTTGCATTGGAAGAGGTTTTATTAGCAGAAATAGCAAGGTTCTTATGCCACTTTACAGATCATTAGTTAGACCAAATATGGAATACTGTGTACAGTTCTGGAGACCATATCTTAAGACAGATATAAATAAACTAGAAGCTGTCCAAAGGAGGGCTACTAAAATGGTACATGGTCTAAAATATAAAACATACAAAGAAAGACTCTATGATCTAAATATGTATAGTTTAGAGGATAGAAGGGAAAGAGGTGACATGATAGAAACCTTCAAATATATGAAGGGACTTAATAAAATAGAAGCTGAAAGCATTTTTCACAAAAAAATAAATGCCAAAACAAGGGGTCACAATCTAAAGTTAGAGGGTAGTAGATTCAGGAGAAATTTGAGGAAGCATTTTTTTACAGAAAGGGTGGTGGATTCATGGAATAAACTTCCATTTGAGGTGGTAAACACAAAGACTGTAAAGGAATTTAAAAATGCCTGGGACATGCATAAGGCTATCCTAAGGAAAAAGTAACATGTAATATGGGTAGACTTGATGGGCCTTTTTGGTTCTTATCTACCGTCAAATTCTATGTTTCTATGTTTCTATGTTTCTATGTTAATCTGCTGACCGGACCTCGCCGCCACTATAATAAATGTATTAACCCCTAAACCGCCGCACTCCCGCCTCACAAACACTATAATAAATTGTATTAACCCCTAATCTGTTCTCCCTAACATCGCCGCCACCTACCTACAATTATTAACCCCTAATCTGCCGCCCCCAATGTCGCCGCTACTATAATAAAGTTATTAACCCCTAAACCTAAGTCTAACCCTAACACCCCCCTAAGTTAAATATAAATTTAATTAAACGAAATAAATTTACTATTATTAAATAAATTATTCCTATTTAAAACTAAATACTTACCTAGAAAATAAACCCTAATATAGCTACAATATAACTAATAGTTACATTGTAGCTATTTTAGGATTTATATTTATTTTACAGGCAACTTTGTATTTATTTTAACTAGGTACAATAGCTATTAAATAGTTAATAACTATTTAATAGCTTCCTAGTTAAAATAAGTACAAAATTACCTGTAAAATAAATCCTAACCTAAGTTACAAATACACCTAACACTACACTATCATTAAATTAATTAAATAAATTACCTACAATTAGCTAAACTAAAATACAATTAAATAAACTAATCTATAATACAAAAACCCCCCCACTAAATTACAGAAAATAAAAAATATTACAATAAGTTTAAACTAATTACACCAAATCTAAGCCCCCTAATAAAATAAAAAAAATAAAAAATAATAAAATGCCCTACCCTATTCTAAATTACAAAAGTAATCAGCTCTTTTACCAGCCCTTAAAAGGGCTTTTTGCGGGGCATTGCCCCAAAGTAATCAGCCAATCAGATTGAAGTTCAATCCTATTGGCTGATCCAATCAACCAATCGGATCGACCTTGCATTCTATTGGCTGTTCCAATCAGCCAATAGAATGCAAGCTCAATCCGATTGGCTGATTGAATCAGCCAATCAGATTTTTCCTACCTTAATTCCAATTGGCTGTTACTCTATGTTCTTCACTTAGAGTATAATGTAATTTTTATTGTAAATACATATCTATTTATATCTGTACATACCTATACATGTATAATTATTCCTATAGATATATTTAAATTTTAAATTATTATTTTTATTTATATATATGTATATATCTCTATCTATCTATGTATCTATCTATCTATATATATATATAAATAAAAATAAAAAAAAATCTATGTGAAGAACATAGGAATGTAAAATATGCATAACGCGCATTGGGTTTTATGCTTTAGTTCTAACGCAGTGTCGGGTAAGCATACATGAAGAATTACTAATCTAACATTACATTATTGAAATTACATTGTTTTGTATCTGCGGAACAACACAATGTGAAATATTCATAACTCCTGGTGGAATAGCGTGCAAGCAACAGGTGTTAGGTTTTTTTCTTCTGCGCTCTCCATTGACTTCTCAGTTAGCATGGTTGTGATATTGTGAAGTCCTTTGATTAGCGTGCATTGGGTTTTACTCACGTGCAAGCTTTTTACTTTCAAACACAAAACAATTACTTCTAGAAAAGTTTATGCTTGAGCGAAAGCACTAAATAGTGCACCACTTGTAATCTAGCCCATAAATATAAATTTAACAAACAGTATGGTGGTAGCTTAGAGGCAGAGTGCATGCCAAATTGTCTTGAATGCCACCTTGGGCACTTTACAGGAACTATATAACAAAAGATAACAGAAAGAATGACACAAGGATACAAATCCCAACATCAACACATTTATACATTAAAGGGACAAACATTTTCTTCTCTTTAATGTGTTCGCAATTATTTATTTTACCTGCTGGATTGTATTAAATTGTTTACAAATTGCTATTTTACCATTATTTTGTCATTTGAAATAGCTGATTATCCTCTTGAAACCTTCAACTATACTATAAATGTTAGTTCTGCAGTAATGGCTACAAAACAACTATCGCCTAGATTACGAGTCTTGCGTTAGCCTTAAAAAGCAGCGTTGAGAGGTCCCATTACATTATTGCTTTTTATTGCCCGGTGGTATTACGAGTCTTGCAGGTACAGGTATACCGCTCACTTTTTTTCCGTGACTCGAGCATATGGCAAATCCATTAAGTAAATTGCGTATCCTATCTTTTTAATGGGATTTGCCTAATGCCGGTATTACGAGTCTTGGAAAAAGTGAGCGATAGACCCTCTCCTGTCAAGACTCCTACCGCATTTAAAAGTCAGTAGTTAAGAGTTTTATGGGATAACGCTGTAACATAAAACTCTTAACTAAAGTGCTAAAAAGTACACAAACACCCATAAACTACCTATGAACCCCTAAACCGAGCCCCCCCCCCCACATCGCAAACACTTAAATACATTTTTTAACCCCTAATCTGCCGACCGGACATCGCCGCCACTTCAATAAATATATTAACCCCAGGGCGGAGCCAGCAGCCAATGCAGCAAGACACGCTACTTCAGAGCTCCTGATATGTGAGCTATAAACTTTATATTTTTGGCATGTGAGACACTCTCATACTACCAGATTTAGCCCCAAACAAGCATGGGAATACAGGACATGGAAGATTGGCTAATAATACATAACAGATGACAACGCAACAGTATAAAGGCCTGTCAGTTTGCTGAGACTGCTGCGTGGTGTGCGCCTCCATATTGTGAGACTTTTATACATCATCTCACTTCTAAGAGATACAGCTCCGCTTTTAACTCCCCCTTAAGCTGCCTTATGGAGAGGCAAATTATTCTTGAACTGCGCAACTTAATGCTCTCTTTAGACCACCATCGGCAGGCTCTTATTGAGGAACTGAGAGCCACTAGAGACCCGCAACAGCATGCACCGCTGTCAGGTGAAACTGAGGGGGGTGTTTGACCTTAGTGAACTCGCTCTACCACATTTAGGAGGAGACGCACCCAGGGCTGTGGAAGAAGGGCACAAAGCAGAGATCTGGAGCCTCAAGCCTAAGATGGAGGCACAATCTGATAGCTGTAAACAGTTAAATATCTTGCAGCCTCACAACATCCATATGGGGTCTGAGCAGCATAGCGCAATTCATTTAGAGGTGTCGTGGTCAAAGTTAAATGGCACAAGCAAACCCAACGATCTACAGCCTACAGCCCACATTACCATCGACTCTGCAGATGCCGATATTGCCGGAGGCCCCCGTTCAAGTCAGAAGCCTACGCCAAGTGAGACAATAGATGCCATGCTCAGCTTGCAGTCGTGCGTAAGGCTATATCCATGCTCCAGAAGTCACCCTAATACTCTCTCTTACATAGCGGTGCAGCTCTATCTGTCACTAGATCACCGGGCCAGCACAATTTCAGGGACCCCGGCTCCTATACGCTGGCATAGGCTAATTCAGGAGGCTTTCCCTGGAAGTCAAAGATGGGTCTATCCGGACTGACAGGAACCCTCTTCTCCGTTTTATAAATATGGCAGGACTTTAAAAATGCATTTTCTATACTCCCAGCATGAAACAGACTGCACCTTCTTTTCATTATGTGGGGCGTAATATCACTGCAGTATTCAGCGCTCTAACGTATGGGAAATGCAGTGTATTCATTGCGTATATTAAGTTTGGGGTCATACAACGTTATCATATAGTCATAGTTATTAGTTGAGCACCAGTGTATTCCACTTTATTTAGAGCTTTATCGACTTCTAGAGACACCACTATACTGTTTAGCTGAAAAGCAGCCTGATCGGCATATGGCTTTAGTAAGAGTTCTTCTGAAACAAGGATATATAATGAACTTTCCTATATATATTTGTATGATGCAAGGCCATGGTTTAGGAATATCGCTATCAGGATGGTATTCATTGAATGTAACCTAATTGTTATAATATCCCTGAGTTATATAACACACACTTGTTATTTGAGGTTTTAGGTACCCATGTTTAGAACCGGTGTGGGGAAGTATGGCTCACTTGTTATTCTAGCTTCAACCAGGAATTTACGCTTACTTATGGACCTTGTTAGAACTTTATATTACATCAATAAGCTCTCCAAATGACGAGCCCTTATTTTGAAAATAGGAGAACCTTATTCTATTTCATGGTCCTACCTAATACTCATGTCCTGGGTATTCCGCCCGTTATTAGTTAAATGTTATTGGCTAGAACCCTTGTGTCCACAGGTATCGCTGAGTCAAGCTCTCTAATTTAATTTAATAGCACAGGAGGGTAGGATAAACCATAGTACATGGATGTCATGATGAAATAGGGATCTATGAATATATCTGTAGAGAATAATTTAAAACACTACCACACTCATACATAAATAGTCCCAACTCATCTTGTAGAAAGGTTTGTGATTATACACATCTCCGGTCCATAATGGTTAATAGAGGCTTCATGGGTCTAGTCTCATGCATCTAAGGATTGTTTTACAAGTGGGTATAGCATAATATTTAAGGAGATTTCTACTGATCACATATGCTTAATACCACACATAGGAGAACTCAGGTCCAAATACATATCTTAAAGACCATATTATCCCCCACTTCTCGCAATACGCTTCATTTAAGTTAACCATTTCAGGAGAAGTCCATGTTGTCTGCGGCCGGGATGGTGTGGACAAATCTCTTGTATAATGCCACTGATATATATATCAATTATGAGGGGAAATGTATTCACCTGTTTACTTCTCCATTAGTTCTGTATAGGTTTATATCTATGGTGTAAGCTTAGCTCACTTTTTTATTGGTATACAGCTATTGACCCTAGCTCGGTCTTTAGTGCCTTGAGGTTAAATATATAAGAACCCTTAACCTGTCCTATAGTCAAGACAGTAGCACACACTATCCTCTCACCTCCCCCCCCCCCCACACTTGACTAAGTCTAGTCTCTATCCACCCATTTTTGGTGAATATTGTTGCGGTATTAATCCGCCTTATATACCAATCATATTTTATATTTTATATCTACTTCATTACATATACCAATCATATTTTATATTTTGTCTCTACTTCATTACTACTATATTTCAATTAGTATTATGCACCCTATAGGGAAAAATGTGTCTCTCATTTAGGATATTTATTCTGCATATGTCAGATGAAATTATCATACTAACAGACAGAATACTTTGCTAAAGAGGTAATATAGTAACATCTAGTAAAAAACAAAATTATAAGGTATCAATGTAAATTTTACAATGTATATATCCGAAGTATGCTAGTAATACGGTAGGGTGTACCGGTTTTCAGAAAGTTTATCATGATTTACTACTGCTATCATGAAATATTTTGTTTTCTTGTTTATGTGTGACTATTGTTATGCTAAATACCTTAATAAAAATCTTTGTTTAAAAAAACATATATATAACCCCTAAACCGCCGCACTCCCGCCTCGCAAACATTAGTTACATTTTATTAACCCCTAATCTGCCGTCCCTAACATCCCCGACACCTACCTACATTTATTAACCCTTAATCTGCCGCCTCAATGTTGCTGCAACTATATTAAATGTATTACCCCCTAAACCTAAGTCTAACCCTAACACCCCCCTAACTTAAATATAATTTAAAATAATCTAAATAAAATTACTACAATTAACAAAATTATTCCTATTTAAAACTAAATGCTTACCGATAAAATAAACCCTAAGCTAGCTACAATATAACTAATAGTTACATTGTAGCTATCTTAGGGTTTATTTTTATTTTACAGGCAACTTTGTATTTATTTGAACTAGGTAGAATAGTTATTAAATAGTTATTAACTATTTAATCACTTCCTAGTTAAAAAAAATACAAATATACCTGTAAAATCAATCCTAACCTTAGTTACAATTACACCTAACACTACACTATTATTAAATAAATTACCTAAATTAACTACAATTAATTACAATTAAATTAAATAAACTAAATTACGAAAAAAACAAACACTAAATTACAGAAAAAAATAAAATAATTACAATTTTTTAAAACTAATTACACCTAATCTAATCCCCCTAATAAAATAAAAAAGCCCCCAAAATAATAAAAATCCCTACCCTATACTAAATTACAAATAGCCCTTACAAGGGCTTTTTGCGGGGCATTGCTCCAAAGTAATCAGCTCTTTTACCTGTAAAAAAAAAGACAATACCCCCCCAACATTACAACCCACCACCCACACACCCAACCCTACTCTAAAACCCACCCAATCCCCCCTTAATAAAACCTAACACTACCCCTTTGAAGATCACCCTACCTTGAGATGTCTTCAGCCCACCGGGCAGAAGTGGTCCTTCAGATGGTCCGAAGTCTTCATCCTATCCGGGCAGAAGAGGTCCTCCAGATGGCCAGAAGTCTTCATCCAGGCGGCATCTTCTATCTTCATCAATCCGGAGTGGAGCGGGTCCATCTTCAAGACATCCGACGCGGAGCATCCTCTTCTTCTGACGACTAACACTAAATGACGGTACCTTTAAGTGACATCATCCAAGATGGCGTCCCGTCAATTCCGATTGGCTGATAGAATTCTATCAGCCAATCGGAATTAAGGTAGTAAAAAATCCTATTGGCTGATCCAATCAGCCAATAGGATTGAACTTCAATCAGCCGAATCAGCCCCATTGATTACTATGGGGAAATCGTGCATGAGCACGTTTAGCCAGCTCACCACTGCCGTAAGCAGCGCTGGTATTGAGGTGAGATGTGGAGCTAAATTTTGTTCTTCGCTCACTTTTTTGTGGCTAACGCTGGGTTTAAAAAAAACCTGTAATAGCAGCGTTGTTTGTAGGTGAGCGTTGAGCATAAACTGCGCGTTAGCCCCGCAAGCCTTACCGACAAAAACTTGTAATCTATCCGAATGTGAACAAAAGGCATAAGAACAGAGAGAGAGAGAGAGAGAGAGAGGTTGTCCTGTCCTTTGCAAATGATGTTTTTAAATCAGCTGTAAATCAGGGCTGAACTGGGACCAAAAATAGGCCTTTTAAAGCTGAGCCGCCCTTCCCATCCCCTTTTGTTATTTAACCATATCCTAAGTATAATGTACTAGTTTATATGATAACTGTATTTACAAATAGCATATTACTAGCTTAAATGTACATAACAATGTTACCTGTATGTACTATAAGAAAACTTTGCTAGGTTCCCCAACCACCCTATACTCATTCTTCCCATATATTTCTATCAGTGACACACAAAAAGCAGTAATATATTGCAACACCCCCCTTTTAAACCATCTTAGATACCAGTATAAAATAGTAAGAATGATTTAAACCCCCTTAAATTACATCCAGTCACATGTCAGCAATGCACATCAGTATTTTGGTAACTCACAATGCACACATAGCTGTGATATTTTAACCTTCTTAGATGCTAGTTATGCACACACATGAAAGCAGTGACATGTAATTCCCCTCTTAGATGTATGTTATGCACACAAAGCAATAGTTTAATTAAAAATCCAACTATAAGAAAATGTTTTACTGGTAGTGAGTAGCTGTCGGAATATGATGCATGCAGACTTTTGGCAAACTGATAAACCATATCACAACCCAATTTCTTATCTAATTTTATAAGCATGATCAACTACCTCTTGACACGAATTTGCTAAAATAAGCAATAACACCAATAAATGTGTCAAATTATTGAAATTATTTTGGAAAATATAAAATGTTCATATGCATTACCACATTATATTATAGTGGTACCTTTGCCAAACATGAAACTAATTGTTTATAATGAGAAATTACAATATTACAGTCTGCAATATCTGTAGGGATGGGCAATTGTAGTGAAAGAACAATTTTCTTGGTAGAATGAATAGTCCTGTTGACATTCGTTTGGACAATCAAATGTTGATAAGAACACAAATACATTAAAATTTTGATAAGGAAATGTTATTTCCGGTTTTCTAATGTTATTGCACATTTGAAATTTCGATTGTAACATTCGATTTAACAAATGCTACTCAGAAGTTCAATATTTAATGTGGTAGGGAATTTAGTAAATTGATACATAATATATACAAATATATATCGAATTGAATTTTCTATTTCGAATATTGCATAATTCAAATATTACATTTAAAGAGAGAATTAGAAATACTATTACAAATATATTGATTCAAATTTTTCTATTTCAAATATTCTATAATTTGATTTGAATTATGCAACATTCAAATTAGAAAAAATTGAATTGAATATTACATTTAAAGAAAGCATTAGAAATACCATTACATTCGAAATTTGAAACAAACAAATGTGTTAAAATTTGTTTCATTTTTAGAATGTTGCAGAACATTTGCCCATCCCTACCCACATGGTAAAAAGAATGTTTAAAGCAGTATTTTTTTTTACTGCATACAGCATTGCTTGTATAGCATTAGAGGAATAAACTGTAATGTATACAACTTTTCCTGCTCTTTCACAATAAAAATAATTCTGGGAATAGCATTACAAAGCAACCTTACTGTGAAAATATACTAAGTGGTTAACGCCTCCTGAAGCCAATGCATTCAGAACTTGCTGCTAGTAATCTGTAGCTTACTAAGATACATAAAGGCCTTTGTGCACACCTATGTACATTTTAGAGAGATTGATTATGATAATAAATCAGATGACCATAATTATGTTTTTGGCTGACAGAGAGGTAAGAAATTAAGTTGAGATTTCTTATTCAGAGAGTGTATAATTATTATTTTTTTCATAACTATTTTGTTATTGATTTTTTTTTTACATAAAATACATGTTTACATAGTCCAAGTATTCCTGTAAAATTGTGACAGTTCAGTTCTTGATTATCTATCTTGTAGTTGCACAGAGGTGCTGACACTTTTCTGTGTCCGGAAGATATGCCAAGGAAGAGTGGCAACAATCAAGAGCATAGTGCATATAAGAAGAACCAATAACAATAATGTTGAAAAAAGAAAATTAAAAAGAAAAAAGAACAATAAAAATAACAATAAAAAACATTTGAGAATCATCAAAGTATGGGTTGAGAGTATATTTTAATACATATACTGTATTGCAGGTTCTTGGTATTACATAAGTATGTATTCTTTAAATAATGGGTTTTCTTAGCTATGGGTAATCTATGAGTTTCTTGAAGTGTTTAAGTTTTTATTAAGCAGAAAAGGCAACAGATGTGCTTCAACCACACACTAGTTTGGAAGACAAAGTTGCTCACTAACAAAACTAGCATTAAACTTGTTTTCTCAGAAAAGAAAAATAATGATTTTGTTAGTTTAGTTGATTTAAAAAAGAAAATCCTCTTAATTTAAAAACAAAAATTGCAGAGGAATTCACCACTTAGTGAATAATCTATATCGGCAAGAATTAGCGATTTCGCTCACTTGAGCGTTCTTGGTACAATAGTAGAATCTAGAACACGACATCTCACTCTGTAGCCTAGATTTACAAAGAACTCTCAAATAAGCAAAAGCTATCCGATTTCTTGGTTACCCATTGGTGGAAGAAACGATCCTCAATGAATTTACGAATTAGCAACAGGAGAGATCTGGTTCGCTTGAGAGAGTTTAATTAATCTAGTGGAAAATACCTTTATTTAACCTGCAACAATCAAAAGAGAGCCAATGCTACGAATAAGGAGATAGAAAGAGATACAAATGCAGTGAGTAGCCTGGTAATATTAAACCTACCTGGGTACCTACTTGCAGCACAAAGTTACAGGTTGAAAGCTAGTTTGAGAAGCTGCTGCATATACTCGTTGTCACGTGTGACGTCAGCAGTCTGAGGCCGACAGCATGATGGTAGGCTGATTCACCTACCAAAAAGGGCAATTCACAAAGTGAAATGGATTTCTGTGTGCCTGGCTGTACAGTATTTTTTGCAGCCCAGCAGAGTGTGGGTAATTATTAGGTGGGCAGGTCTAAGGGAACCATCAGCACACCGGACATTAGTTCAATATGCCCGATAACCAGTCCGAGCCTGCTGTAAATACAATAAACACTTATCTGCTGCCTGTCTGATTGTATTGTCCCTTTAAGAATAGACAGTGGAATTTGTATAAACCTCTAAGCTATCCATACAAAGAATAACAACTTTTGTTGTAGTATTTATAAAAATAAATTCTACTGGGTCACTGAGAAAATAACTGCCATACTTCTATTAAAGTGAGCATAAAACATTCAGTTTCAGAATATTTACTGTTAGCACAAATGGTTTTACTCATCCAGAATTCTGACTACATGATCATCATAGCAACATTTGGTAATTTACTTGATGGAAATACCTGCAAAATGCCGATTGCCAAATGTACTACATTTATTTTCTGCTACATGAAACATTTCTAATATTCTTTGATTTGTTAGTAATTGGTATACAGCTCCTGAAGTGAAATACATAGAAACATAAATTGCTTTTCCACTATGATGTTGCGACTGCCTTACAAGTTTCTCGCTTCAAAAGTTTGAACTCTTTATTTAAAACATTTTTGCATTGCAGATGCAGCAAGTTACATCCACATTTTCAATCTTTCTTGATTGTTGAAAAATACATTGAATTAGAAAATCAAATAAAGTGAAAAAAATCAATAATGTTCAGGAATTATCTTTGAATGTTTGTGTCAGGTTAACGGAAAAAAAAAAATCAATAATGCTAAAATGAAGGAAACTAAACATTGATAGGTTAAAGAAGAAAGGTTAAATTAATCACCAGACAATGTACATTTAATTAGTCCAAAAATTTACCATTCATATTTAACAAATTTGTCTTCATTTAATAAAATATGTTTGTGAAACTATCTTGAATAAAAAACACGACAACATTGCAACTCAAGAGTTGTGCAATTCATAAAGATTTGCACTGCCCCCCTGCGACATCAATAAGTTGTGAGTCACTCTCTATTATGATCAAGGAGGAGATTCTATTGCATAAAAAGACTTGCCATTTTGCCCTGTGCTTTATATTAAATTGATGCACAGCACATGGGACAATTTGAGTCTATAAAGAGACACTGTTCTTATCTGATTTTGCACGCCAGCTTGTGTTGCTGTAAAGTGATGACATGCTGTCACTCTGTTGTAATCCTGCTTGATAGTACAATAATAATGTTTTGAATTTGGACCAGTTGTTTCAAGTTGGATTTTTTTTTCAACATTTTGGTGCTGAAACCCAGGAGTTTGAAAACGATTCTGGACGGAGCCAGGCCTGGAACTTGAGGACAGGAGACTACCGGCACCAACAGGCGAGAACCTTTGTGTCTCAAATTGCTCTCCCCTTCTCTGATTTCTAAACCCTCTGTCCTGTCATAAGTACAACCTCCTAAGAACCTGAAACAATTGTTTAATGTTTTAACATCTTTTGTTATGAATGTGTGAGTGTAAGAGGTCCTTCACGGCATGTGAATGCTCTGCTCCAAGATGCCCCTCTGCGGAGAAAGCAAGTGGGAGCAGTGGTGTGTTAAGTAAGAGGACCCTATCATCCTCAGACATGTTTTCTATTTTCAAGTAAAAGTTTGTCAAGTAAACTGTTACTAACATTGTCTGCACAGCAAAGGGACAACGAAAGGTTAAGTGTGGGTTGGTGCAGAGTTTCTTACTAGTCTGCCTTGGCTGTCAGTACAAAGTCTCTGGGTACCCCCTGTGCTCGGCCTTTGGACATCGTTGATTAAGTTCAACTTCAGTCCAATGCTGCTATTGGGTACAGGGCTATTCCTAGAGAACAAGAGCGAACCCTGATCTCTGATTACCTCTCGGCTTTGTTTCTGGATGACCCTGGTATTGCTGGTTTGAGCCTTTACTCTCCTATGCTGAAGGGCGCATCCCTAAGCTGTAGCATACTTGTCTCTCATGATAGATAAAGCTGTTGGTGTAAGCCCCCTAGCATGGTTTGACTTTGATTATATAAGAGGCCAGGTACTTTTTAGGTTTATAGAAATGTATATAGGGGGCAACCTTGGAATATCAAACGCAAGTATATGTGCTGACTAGCTAGAGACAAGGTGTGTCAAAATATAAAACAATGGGTGTCTTTATCTAAATGCTACTAGTAAAGCTAGATATCATATATGTCACACAATAGATATCACAAAAATAATATATCTTTATCTAGATACCTTAAAAAGAAACAGGTTCAGTTATACAAGTAGATACTGTAATATTCAAAGTATATCTTATTTAATGTACGGTAGCAATAATAATGTCCCATAAATAATGGAGATGTCACTAAAAGTGGAAATTGGTTCAGGTCAAGGCAGCTGTCTATATGAGGATCAAGGCCACGATCCATGATCAATGATCTGTAGACAACATAAAAAGACAGAAGCACCACATGGCCCAGTATTGTTTGATACAACAGTTATATAATGTGTGGTATATACACTCACATTAGGTGAAGCACCCCTAGTGATGCAGATGGAGCAGGTTGGGGTCAACTTCAGTCACCCAGCAGACTGACCTCTGGTAGGTGTTCAGTGATGTTTGGTGAAGCACCTCCCTTAGTGCGCTAGAGGTGAACAGGGATCAAACAGTCACCCAGTAGACTGATGCTCGGCAAACAGAATCTCCCAGCAATCCATATTAAGGAGATGGTTGGATAAAGAACATGTATGACAACATAATAACTCTGTTCATAATGCTCTCTCAGACCAAGGTACATACTTAGAACTTGCTGGTATAATTTCTACACCTACAATGTGTCTAGGGCCAATGTATGTCAATCACATAGCCAATATAAAGGGTTGAATAGTCAGTTTGCCCAAGGTATACGTGGGGGAGACAGATTGTAGAAATGCTACCTTAACATTTAATATGGAACCTAACAAAGCACCATGCGATACAGTAAAATATGACTGTATCAGTGTATGTTTTTGTTCAACTTTAAAAGCTTTGTGTGCCCCAGGTGTGCCTGTCCTGAACAGACAGACAATGATGACTGGAGCTGTCAAACCCAGTTATATTACAATATGGTATGGTTTCAACTATGGCTGGGAAAACATGGTAAGATGATTCCAAGGGTCTTGAAACAAGGACTCTTTTATATTTGTGGTAACAAAGCCTACTTATGACTTCCCATGGGAGCATGGGGTAACTGTACCATAGGAATAGTTGTACCAGCCATTAGAACACGCTCAAATATTTCAGTGTTTGAAACATCCCTAAGAAAAACAAGGTATAAGTGAGAATTATTCTCATCTGCAGCTAAAGCCTGAATGTGATTCCCTGCCTGGACAGGTTGGGGAATTGAGTTAGCAAATAGAATGAATAAATACGCTAGTATCATGGATGGGATTATTAATGAGACTACAAATTCTATAAATGCCCTTAATGAAGAGTTAGCCCAAGTTAGGAAGGTGGCTCTTCAGAATAGGATGGCTCTTGATTACCTACTTGCTATTGAGTGAGGAACATGTGCTATTATTTGTTCAGAATGTTTACCTTGATCCCATAGAGGCACACATGAACAAAGTAAAAGAGTTACAACAAAAATCTAGAAATATATCTAAGGAGGGATGGAACCCATTCTCCTGGATGGGATCTGTTGGAACCAGTTTAACACTATGCTTACAATCTTTAAAACCCTATAGTGGTAGTGATTGGATTAATTTTAATGTGCTTAATTGTCTGGAAATTGTTAATGATTTGTGTTTCTCGTGTTTCTCTGCAAAAATATGAAGATACCTATTGTTTAGGGAGATGATACAACAGCCACAGAGATGACCGTCTGATAACCTAACTCAGCTGCCTACCTCCTCTGCAGACCCTCCAGTCATTCTAGGAGACAGGTGGAAGATCTCATCTCTGCGAGGGGTCCCACAATTGCACCTCATCAACTTTGGGTCTACTACAGGATTTGGACCTAGGCCTATGACGGGATGCAGTTCTGGCTGCTGTTGTTATCTGATTAGATAGAGATTGCATATTTTGTGTTTGTGTGTTACCAATAAAGATGTGTGAATGCTTAGAGGAAATGGTCACTATGTAGGCAGTCTGGAATGGATGCCGAGCATCCCACTGTCTATGCAGCTTATCTGTATACTCAGTGATATATGGTCTGTAATTTCCAGGTAGGCAGGCTGTTAGTTAGTCAAATGAGAAACACAAAGTAATAAAGGTGTGATAATAAATACAAGGTAATAGATAAATATATGTGATAATAAAATTATCAAAAGGGTGAGAATTGTTAGAGAAAAATATTTAACTCTGCCATTATGTCCTGTGCTTTATATTAAATTGATGCTTATATCTTTAAAAACAATACACTTTCTTGTCAGTTCAGCTATTCTGTTGTGCTTGCAAAAATATACATTTCTAGTGTTCAGTAAACCACCCAAGTGCTGTATGGACGAGATAAGAAGACCACAAGTTGTCTACGTGTGAAGATTCTGGATTGGCTCAAAGCACAGCACATGGGACAATTTGAGGCTATAAAGAGACACTATTCTTATCTGATTTTGTGCGCCAGCTTGTGTTACTGTAAAGTGATGACATGCTGTCACTCTGTTGTAATCCTGCTTGATTGTACAATAATAACCTTTTGAATTTGGACCAGTTGTTTCAAGTTGTATTTTTTCTTCAACAGACTATCACTGTAAAGGATACCGGCACCACAAAAAAACGCATTCAAACTCTTACAAAACAAACAAACAAATAATAATAATATTAAAAAAAAACTGTCCACACCTAAAAAACTTTTCACACTAACACATGCAGAAAGGAAGACTTGAAAACTGTCAAAGAGGAATCATTTTTTTAAAAAATGAGACAAACCCGTCAGCTTTGAAATAGCGAGACACTACTGTGAGGTAGGAACAAAGGAGTTTATATAAATGCCACATACTGGGCCAAAATGTCAGTGAAAAATGATGACCACACCTCTAGTGCGCCCCAGAATGTCCATGGCCACTGCCTTGAGACACAATTCACTCTATCCAGTAAAATTTGTTTAACATAATTCAATTATTTTACAATAACAAACTTTTATATAAACCATTTTGCAAGCCTGTTTCCTAAATGTAGCAGTTGTTATTATTGTATTTCTGTGTTGCTAATGATTTGTGTTTGAGTTGCAAGATGGCATTATATGGCAACTCACGCAACTAAAGATGTTAATGTCAAAGTAACGTCAAAATGAAAGGTTCACAATTCAGCAAGAACATGCAATTTTAAACATTTTAAACAACTCTTAAATTAACTTCTACTATCAAATTTGTTTTGTGCTATTGGAATCCTTTGTTCAAATGCATACCTAGGTAGGCCCAGGAGCAGCAGTGCACTACTGAGAGCTAACTGGTGATTTATGGCTGCACATAAATGCCTCTTGTCATTGGCTCACCCAATGTGTTTGACTTGCTCACAGTAGCGCATTGCTGCTAGAAAGGATACCAAGAGAATGAAGCAAATTTGATAATAGAAGAAAATTGGAGTTATTTCAAATATCTATACTCTATTTGAATCATGAAAGAAAACATTTGAGTTTCATGTACCTTTAGTTGCAGGAACACCCACAAACAAATCTATTGGGAAAGGTGAAGTGATGCTCAGTAAATAATGTACAGGATCTTGTTTGTACAACAAATTCCACTGTAGCAACCTCATGATTCATGATACTTACAAAAGCAATTAAGCTTATCTATCAATAATGACAATTAAATGGTTCCACTTTTTCTATCACACACTCAAAAGGGCATTGTCATCCAAGTAGGGATGGGCAAATGTGGTGAAAGAGCAATTTACTTGGTAGAATGAATAGTCCTGTTGAACTTCGTTTTGGACAATTGAATGTTGATAAGAACGAAAATACATTAAAATTCAATAATCAATTGATACAAATATATTAAATTGAATTTCTATTTTAAATATTGCATAATTTGAACATTACATTAGAAATGCTATTACAAATATGTAGATTCAAATTTTTCTAAATCGAATATTGTATAATTCGATTACAATTATGCAATATTCGAATTAGAAAAACTTAAATCGAATAGAAAATGGAATGATTTTGCTACTGATAAATATTTGCAGCATGGAAGAATTAATTATAAATTAATAAAATACAATACACAGATAAATATGTCCAGTCTATTCAAATTCTATGTACATAAAAATATGTTGTATTTAATGACCCTATTAATATTTATATTTGCTCAAATAGGTGCAAATCATATTTGACTTACTTTTTTTTGCTATCTTTTTTTGCTGTCTTTTCAAGAATTGCTCTTCTCCTTAAGTAATCATTTTGAATTTCATTGTACTTTGTAGTGTGCTCCTTGATAAGATCTGTGGTTTTCTTGTGATGTCTTTTTACTAAATCCTTCATTTCTTTGTAATGTTTCTTTTGCAGTTTAACAAAAGACTTTTGTTGTTTGAGTTCATCAATAGTTTGAGCTTCTACTTCTGCAAAAGAAGAAAGGAAAATATTCATAAATAAATATGTAGATATCATCAACACTAGTATGTCCTAGCATATGTCCAGAAGTATTTGAGTCAGTCACATACTTGTATCATTAAAGGGACATTCAAGCCCATATAAATGATACCTCAATTAAACTGAAAGGGCATGAGGAACTCAAAAGAGCATACTTACCCTGCTCTTGAAGTCTCAATTTTTAATTCTGAAAACACCAAAGGCATAACTGCCTTCAGTGCTTTATACTACCCTTGAAATGCAAGTGTCTATTATTTACAGGAGCATGCCTGCAGCCAGTCCAAAGAGATATGGCTGAAATTCATTAGGAGCTCATATTAAGAGGGCGATAAAAAGCATTGGAAATAGATGAAAAAGAAGATCAATGAGTCTACTCTTTTAAGTTACTTAAACAAAAATAGGGGGTTCACTGCTCATAGACCTTGGAAAGTTTGGATGAGTTGCAAATGGAATGTGCATATGATTTTGAATTAGATGTTCTGAGCACAATAAATGAGCTTTGTCAAAGAGATATTGTGTTTTCTTGTATCCTTGATGAGTGAGCTCTATTAATTTTTAAGATTAAACATTCAATTTCAGGCTCACAGGAAGGCCTGTGGGGTAAGCTTGAGTAACATTATTCATTTTCCATGATGATATCTGGTGATCTGTAGTGGGGAAGCACTGTGTGAGAATGAGAGAGGAATTGATGCACCTGCTGAGAATTGTGGAACATTATGAGGAAGACAGCCATGTCCATTAAATTGTCAGATATGTAAGTTCAGCTCATTATATCATTATATCTTTTAATTATGTCCCCTCATAGATTTTGATCACATATTAGAATCAGAGGGACTATCAAATCCTCATATACATAATTTTGAAATATAACCTTAACTAATTCTCAAAATACCATGTTGTTGAATCCCCTTAGTGTGTGTGATCCTTCACCTTTATTGGAAGTCAATTCAAGTAATAAAATATAATTTCTGTGAATCCTGATCCTTCTACTCTCTAACTTGAGATGATGACCCTTTGATCTGCTGTTCCTCATGTCATCCTCAACTTTATTAAATAACTTATTATATCTGGAGGTTTGTATGATATCTCTCACCCTAGTATCCTCTAAGCTATTGATATTAAGGTTATACATATGTAAGTTTCCTTTTTAAACCATGTACCATCTTAGTTTCTAGTTAATTTATATCCTTTAGGAGATAAGTCCCCAGAACTAATTGATCATTTGTCATTTGCACAACAACAAACTGACACAAACAGGAAGGTTATTGTTTATGAATAGGATAGAATGACCATTTGTATCTGGAAGTCTGCTGACCCTATAGATTCTATTCTATTTTATATTATATAAACTTTTGTGAATACACACTTTTTCATATACATTTTTTAGAAAATTTTATGAAATTGTAACTCTTTTGGGACACATCTCCGTTCTTTATATATTGATTAAATAAAAAGAGATAATATTATAAATAAAATGATATGTTCTCTTTTGGTTATAATTGCTCTCTAGTGTTATCTTCATTTTTTGCAAGTTTAAATCTATATGCTTATGCTGTGAGGAAAAATACTATTGGGAAGATAAGCAATTTATAACCAGTTTAGCGCAGTGTCCTTCTACATCTTTGACTTATATATACCCCAGCCAAAGATATTTTAATAGTTTATCTCAATTTAAAGGGGCATAATACTCATATGCTAAATCACTTGAAACTGATGCAGTATAACTGAAAAAAACTGACAGGAAAACATCACCTGAGCATCTCTATGTAAAAAAGGAAGATATTTTACATCACAATTTCCTTAGTTCAGCACAGTAAGTTCTGTGTAAAAAGTTATACTTCAGCTGCTGTCCAGCTGCAGGTAAAGAAAAATAAAAAATGAAGAAATGAACAGCAGCCAATCAGCAGTGCTGAGGTCATGAACTCTTTTACTGTGATCTCATGAGATTTGACTTAACTCTCATGAGATTTCATTGTAAACTTCCTTACACTGAATAGGAAAATAACATGAGAGTGCACGAGGCTCAACCCTTTGGCTGTCCCGGGACAGACATACTGATATGCTGCTTAGAAGTCCTTTACAATGGGATGTGGCTACTGAGAAACTTTTGAGGTAAAATATCTTTCTTTTTTACATAGAGATGTTCAGGTGATATTTTCTAGTCAGCTTTTTACAGCTATACTGCATTACTTTCAAGTGTTTAAACATTTGGGTATTATGGCCCTTTAAATAACATACCCACATTTACATCCTATATAAACCAGTATCTGTTGATATTGTTAATTTCACGTAAAGGTAAACATTGATACTACTAGAATATGATTTACCTGTTAAGACACTCAATATGAGATCTTCCGTTTTGGCAGGAACTTTCACAGAACCTAGTAATAAAAGGTTGTATAAATTATTGTACATAATTGACATTTTGAACATGAAATAAAAGCTGAAATAATAATTTCATTATAGGTAAAAGTTATCTATTACCTATTGAAAATTTTCTTAACTATAAACTATTTTTTATAGCTGCATGTCCAGAACCAGAAATGCCCCTTTAAATTATGAAATATTACTTAAACGTCTATATTTAATCATATATAATATAAAATATTAATAGTGCATAAAGCTCCATTGTTTGCTGAACTTTACAATATATAAAGAAATCAGCACACATCAAGTAGTTGATAAACGCCCTTCATGCAGTGCTGAAGAATCAAATAAACAACTAGCTTCCAGCTGCTTTCTGGTTATTGCAGTGATGCCTCGATATTAAGGCATCCTGCAATAACATTCTTTACCCCAATCTGTGGCCCTCTCTGCACCGGACATCGATGGCCACAATCATTGGTGGGTGGGAGCCAACGTGGGAGGCGGGTGGGCGGCCATCGATGGCTTCTTGTCTGTAGAGGTGGGCAGGATCGTGGGCGGGGTAGCCGGGGGCATGCACGGACACACACACAGGGAGGGAGCGGGTGGGAACCATTACACTATGGAACAATTTCTGTGAATTAAGTGGGAAAGAGGGGGAAATAAATGTATAAATCTACGATCTAAGTGATCTGGGAGGGGGTGTGGGGGTTGGTCTTTGGGGAGGGGGAAACTACACTACAGAAAAGTGTAAAAAAAAATTTTTTATTTTTTTTTTAAAAACGGGTACTGGCAGACAGCTGCCAGTACCCAAGATGGCTCCCAATAATGTAGAGGGGGAGGGTTAGAGAGCTGTTTGGGGGGGGGATCAGGGAGGTTGGGGGCTAAGGGGGGATCCTACACAGCAGCATATGTAAATATGCTAAAAAATTAAAAGATACCTTTTATTTTAGTACTGGCAGACTTTCTGCCAGTACTTAAGATGGCGGGGACAATTGTCGGGTGGGGGAGAAGAGAGAGATGTTTGGGAGGGATCAGTGGGTGTGATGTGTCAGGTGGGAGGCTGATCTTTACCCTAAAGCTAAAATTAACCCTGCAAGCTCCCTACAAGCTACCTGCACTGCTGGGCATAATACACTTGTGATGCGCAGCAACATTTAGCGGCCTTCTGATTACCAAAAAGCAACGCCAAAGCCATATATGCCTGCTATTTCTGAACAAAGGGGATCCCAGAGAAGCTTTTACAACCATTTGTGCTATAATTGCACATGTTGTTTGTAATTAATTTCAGTGAGAAACCTAAAGTTTGTGAAAAAGTGAATGATTTTTGTTTCCATCGCATTTGGCGGTGAAATGGTGGCATGAAATATACCAAGATTGGCCTAGATCAATACTTGGGGTTGTCTACTACACTACACTAAAGCTAAAATTAACCCTACAAGCTCCCTACAAGCTCCCTAATTAACCCCTGCACTGCTGGGCATAATACACGTGTGGTGCGCAGCGACATTTAGCGGCCTTCTAATTACCAAAAAGCAACACCAAAGCCATATATGTCTGCTATTTCTGAACAAAGGGGATCCGAGAGAAGCATTTTTAGTTTTCTTTTATTTGATAGCATTTAGCGGTGAAATGGTGGCATGAAATATACCAAGATTGGCCTAGATCAATACTTGGGGTTGTCTACTACACTACACTAAAGATAAAATTAACCCTAGAAGCTCCCTACATGCTCTCTCATTAACCCCTTCACTGCTGGGCATAATACACGTTTGATGCACAGTGGCATTTAGCGGCCTTCTAATTACCAAAAAGAAACACCAAAGCCATCTATCTCTGCTATTTCTGACCAAAGGGGATCCCAGAGAAGCATTTACAACCATTTATGCCATAATTGCACAAGCTGTTTGTAAATAATTTCAGTGAGAAACCTAAAGTTTATGAAAAAATTTGTCAAAGAGTGAACAATTTTTTTTATTTGATCGCATTTGGCGGTGAAATGGTGGCATGAAATATACCAAAATGGGCCTTGATCAATACTTTGGGATGTCTTCTAAAAATATATATATACATGTCAAGGGATATTCAGGTATTCCTGACTGATATCAGTGTCCCAATGTAACTAGCGCTAATTTTTGAAAAAAAGTGGTTTGGAAATAGCAAAGTGCTACTTGTATTTATGGCCCTATAACTTGCAAAAAAAGCAAAGAATATGTAAACATTGGATATTTCTGAACTCAGGACAAAATTTAGAAACTATTTAGCTTGGGTGTTTTTTGGTGGTTGTAGATGTATAACAGATTTTTGGGGTCAAAGTTAGAAAAATTATGTTTTTTCCCTTTTTTCCTCATATTTTATAAGTTTTTTATAGTAAATTATAAGATATGATGAAAATAATGGTATCTTTAGAAAGTCCATTAAATGGCGAGAAAAACGGTATATAATATGTGTGGGTACAGTAAACCAGTAAGAGGAAAATGACAACTAAACACAAACCGCAGAAATGTAAAAATAGCCCTGGTCCCAAATGGACAGAAAATGGAAAAGTGCTGTGGTCATTAAGGGGTTAAACATTCTTCTTTTTGCAGGCATTATAACAAGAAAAAAATAACATTTCATCTAATCTTGTAATTTCTTACCTGGGACTGGTTGAGACTGAACATTATGAGATGAGGATTTTGGTGTTAAAGTGGAAGGATGATTCAGTCCATTCTCTGATGGTGCTGGTCTTGGCTCACTGTTAGCTTCTAATGGGGCTTCCCCAGCTTCTATCTAGGATACAAAATGTTTAGTGCATATAAGAAACATTGAAAAACACATTCATCTTCATTTATGGGTTTTACTGGAGGAAGCAGAAAATTACATTAGACTTGGTAATGAGACATATGATTGCAAAACAGTACAAACATAGGATATTTTAGTGTGTGATTACATTGTGTCTTTCTAGCTTATCAAATGAGTTAGTGAGTGAAAGGATAATGAAAGAAACAGAAAAAAACAGCAAAATCAAACATTTAAACAATATATACTGTATATATATATATATATATATATATATATATATATATATATAGGATACAAAAAAGAAAGAAACGAGGAACCGAGAACTTAATGCCAAGTGGTTTATTGAATATACAAGGTGAGTAGCACTGTCACAGGTGTGCAAGGGGTTCTAGATCTGACGCGTTTTGCGCATGCTTACATGCGCTTCATCAGAGATATATATATATATATAAAGTTAGTTCTAGAAACCATATAATTAACAAATCACCATAATGATGATATTAGTTCATTTCCACAGTCTTTTATATTTTAAACATATTGCCTATCTCAGTTAAATATTGGCTAATAAAAAAATAATCTATGGCCCCAATTTATCAATTTGGGAAAAGAGCATTCTGCTTGTGTTTCATGTCATACATTTGAGCCTGAATCATTCTCATAGTTATTACAATAAGTAAAATACAATAATTTATATATCAAAATGACAAATCATCATCATTTACAACTATTTAGTCTATGCTCAGTTTAAAGCATTACATGCAGATTCTGTATAATGCAACCAATCGCCAATGTTATGGCTTTATCAAGTTGTGTTTACTATCAAAAGGTCTGAACAACAGTTTCTACTTTTCAAATCTAAGCAAACTTTTCAGAAAGAATGGGCAGAGCTCATTCAAACCACAAAATGCAAAAAGTGCATAGGCACAAATGTAAGATACAAAAGATGATGTATTGTAAAAACATATACATCATTTAAGACTTTAACACAAATTCATTGATATACAAATAAGATGACTGGATTTTTCAGATGCTATAAGGCCCAACAACTGCATTCACCTCTCAGCTAAGCAGATTTCTAAAACTTCTGTCTCTAAATACATTTTTATGAGAACTAAAGAGTTGGTAGCACAATAAAGTTTTTAAATCACAGTAATTTGTATTTGTATAAGTTAAACTGCTCTTTATAAAGTTATTTTATTTTTTAAGTAGTTGCTCCCAGCTTCCAAAGTTTAGAAAATATTTTAGTTAAAAAAATAAACACACAACCCATGCTGCTGTATTAGAGCCATATATATATATATATATATATATATATATATATATATATATATATATATATATATATATATATAGTATATATATATTTTTTTTACATCCCTTTAAATATTTATAAGGACACAGTCTTGCCCTCGAGGCAAACTTTAGTTACTAAAATATTTAGTATGAGCCTTTATATACAATCTATTCTAAAAAAAAAAAAAAATGTTTCTGTATTAAAAATGTAATTTTGGAATAAGGTTTTTTATTGCCTGGAGGCAGAAAAAAACAATAAAAATAAATGTGACCCCCATCTGAGCAAAATAAAAACTTTAACAACACTGTCAACACTACTTGAACATAGCACAGTGAAAGGGTCCCATTTTATCAGTTTGTGATTTTCTGCTCATGTGTAAAGGGTATGTGTAGCAATTTAACAGTGAAGTTGTTAAGGACATCAGAGATTATAAGGTATAAAATTCAATATTAATTTGTAAAATGGCTAACATTTGTGTATTCAGGCAAGCTTTGGGTAGCTACACTATATGGCCAAAAGTATGTTAACATCTGAACAACGTAATTACATGAGCTTATTTGGCATCCCATTCCAAAACTACAGGAATTAATTTGAATTTGGCCCTACTTTGCAGCTATAACAACCATCACTCTTCTGCGTTTGTGGGAATTTGTACCCATTCAGCCAAAAGAGCATTTGTGAGGTCAGGCACTGATGTTTGACAAGAATGTCTGGCATACACTCAGTGTAACAATTCATCCAAAGGTGTTCAGTGGGGTTGAGGTCAGGGCTCTGTTCAGGTCCCACGAGTTCCTCCACATCAAACTCATCAAACAATGTCTTCATGAACCTCACTTCACAGGGGCACATTTATGCTTTATCAGGAAAGGATCCTTTCCCGAAACTGTTGACACAAAATTGTAAGCTTCCAATTTTCTAAAATGTCTTTGCATCCCATAACATTAAGATGACCCTTTATTGAAACTAATAGTCCTAACCCAAACCCCGAAAAGAAGCCCAAAACCATTATCTCTCTTCCACTAAACTTTACAGTAGGCACTATGCATTGTGGTAGGTGGTGTTTTGGAATCCACCAACCCCAGATTCTTAGATCAGACAGCTGTGATTCATCCCTACAGAGAACACAGAGGACAGTTGTGGAGTCCTTTTTTACGCCACTACAGCAGACTATTGGCATTGTGCATTTTGATCTACCATTTCATGGTTGAGCTTTTGTTGCTCTTAGACACTTCACAATAATAGCAGATCTCCCAGAGCAAAAATTCCATGAAGTGACTATTGGAAAATGTGGCATCCTATGACAGTGCCATATTTAGTCATTGAGCTCTTCAGTTCAACCCATTGTGCTGCCAATGTTTGTTTATGGAGATGTCATGGCTATGTGCAGGATTTTATGCACCTGTTAGCAATGGGTGTGACTGAGAAACCTGAACTCAACAATCAGTAGGGGTATCCATACATATGTTTAGCCTTATGGTAGCACAACCAGGGTTTATTAACTTGCCATGAATTGAATAAATAAAACACTTTAGGAAGGGAAGTAGTGAGAATGTCTTGTGCCAGACAATCAACCATTGGAAGCTGCTGTCCACAAAATCCTGCTGTGCTAAGACTTTGTTATAGACAAAATACATTACTGTATTGGGAAGTCTGTAGACTGATATGAAGGTGAAACATTCCTGGTCAAAGCGAAAGTAAAATATGATGGGTAATTGTTTTAATATTGGCAATGAAGGCTTCATGTGTTAAAATGCATTATTTCATATACTATTAATTAATGATGCGTACAATTAAAATATGTTGTATGCTAAACTTTTTTAAAACAATTAATGGTGAAGAGAAAATTCTAATGATGTAGTTTAAAAGTTTGTTTTGTGTGCTGTTTTTAACTATTTATTAAACTAGGAAACAAATTGAAACTAGAAAAACTAAGAAAAGTGGCAATAAAATTGCAAAAAACCCAAAGTACATAACACAAAACAGGCCAAAAGGGAGGTGTTTAAAGGGACATTCTAGTCAAAATTTAAATTCACATAGATAAATTGCATCTCTGCTTAGAAACACAATAACAATATAAATGTATTGGCAAAAATGCTTCTAGTAAATCCTATCACTGTTTTAGTGTTAACATTTTTCTCCGCACATGCATGTGAAGCATAGCTAGATATCCGCAGTGCACCAGCGTTTTAATTACTGCAGCTGCTCAGAGCAGCCATGACTCCACAAAACACCACAAATCCATCCAAAAATATCTCCGCTAGTCCCAAAAAGCTAAAGGCAAATGCTTAAAGGTTTGCAATATTAGTGCATAAATAATAATAAAAATGTAACAAACCTGTCATGATTTTATATCAAAACTTTTTAGAGAGATAAAAAAGATTTGTAATAATATTCTATACATTTGTTATATTTATATGAATATATTTGAAATTATTTAGGAAATATGTTCTCATCTTGATGTAGATGGAAATGCCTTCCACATATCCAGCTTGTCTGTAGATGTAGTATGAGAGCATACATAGGTTTTGTGTTGGCTGTGCTAAATATGACCACTGTCCAAAAAAAACAATATTGTAACATACATTTTCTCATTTAGGTGCAGGTTTTAAATATGCTATAAAACCTGTAGAAATACAGTTTACCAAATGTTTTGGAGGTAAAACATAATTTATGTAAGAACTTACCTGATAAATTAATTTCTTTCATATTGGCAAGAGTCCATGAGCTAGTGACATATGGGATATACAATCCTACAAGGAGGGGCAAAGTTTCCCAAACCTCAAAATGCCTATAAATACACCCCTCACCACACCCACAATTCAGTTTAATGAATAGCCGAGTAGTGGGGTGATAGAAAAAGGAGTAAAAAAAGCATACAAAAAAGAGGAACTGAAAATATAATTGTGCTTTTATACAAAAAACTCATAACCACCAGAAAAAGGGTGGGTCTCATGGACTCTTGCCAATATGAAAGAAATTAATTTATCAGGTAAGTTCTTACATAAATTATGTTTTCTTTCATGTAATTGGCAAGAGTCCATGAGCTAGTGACATATGGAATAGTAATACCCAAGATGTGGTACTCCACAGAAGAGTAGAGAGGGAGGGATAAAAATAAAAACAGCCATTTTCCGCTGAAAAATCTTAAATCCACATCCAAAAAAATAACGGCTAGATTACGAGTTGTGCGTTAGAGGCTGTGCGGTGCTAACGAGCAGTTTATGCTCACCGCTCACTTACAGACAGCACTGGTATTAAGGGTTTTTACAAACCCGGCGTTAACAGACAAAAAGTGAGCGTAGAGCAAATTTTGCTCCACATCTCACTCCAATACCATCGCTGCTTACGTTAGTGGTGAGCTGGTGTAACGTGCACAATTTCCCCATAGAAATCAATGGGGAGAGTCGGCTGAAAAAAAGTCTAACACCTGCCAAAAAGCAGCGTTTAGCTCCTAACGCAGCCCCATTGATTCCTAGCGGGAAATAAAATTTATGTTTACACCTAACACCCTAACATGAACCCCAAGTCTAAACCCCTAATCTTACACTTATTAACCCCTAATCTGCCGCCCCGACATCGCCGACACCTACATTATAACTATTAACCCCTAATCTGCCGCTCCAGACATCGCCACCACCTACATTATACATATTAACCCCTAATCTGCTGCCCCAACATCGCCGCCACCTATATTATATTTATTAACCCCTAATCTGCCGCCCCCAACGGCGCCGCCACTATGCTAAATTTATTAACTCCTAAACCTAAGTATAACCCTAACCCCTCCTAACTTAAATATAATTTAAATAAATCTAAATAAAATTCATATCATTAACTAAATAATTCCTATTTAAAACTAAATAATTACCTATAAAATAAACCCTAAGCTAGCTACAATATAACTAATAGTTATATTGTATCTAGCTTAGGGTTTATTTTTATTTTACAGGCAAGTTTGTATTTATTTTAACTAGGTAGAATAGTTACTAAATAGTTATTAACTATTTACTAACTACCTAGCTAAAATAAATACAAATTTACCTGTGAAATAAAGCCTAACCTAAGTTATACTAACACCTAACACTACACTATAATTAAATTATTTCCCTAAATTAAATACAATTAAATAAAATTAGCTAAAGTACAAAAAAACCCCCCACTAAATTACAGAAAGTAATAAACAAATTACAAGATTTTTAAACTCATTACACCTAATCTAATCCTCCTAACAAAATAAAAAAGCCCCCCAAAATAAAAAAAGCCCTACCCTACATTAAATTACAAATAGCCCTTAAAAGGGCCTTTTGTGGGGCATTGCCCCAAAGTAATCAGCTCTTTTACCTGTAAAAAAAATTACAAATTCCCCCCCAACATTAAAACGCATCACCCACACAACCAACCCTACTCTAAAACCCACCCAATACCCCCTTAAAAAAACCTTACACTAACACCTTGAAGATCACCTTACCGGGAGAAGTCTTCATCCAACCGGGCCGAAGTCCTCAATGAAGCCGGGAGAAGTCTTCATCCAAGCCGGGCGAAGTGGTCCTCCAGATGGGCAGAAGTCTTCATCCAGACGTCATCTTCTATCTTCATCCATCCAGTGCGGAGCGGGTCTATCTTCAAGACATCCAACGTGGAGCATCCTCTTCATCCGGCGGCTAACACTGAATGAAGGTTCCTTTAAATGACTTCATCCAAGATGGCGTCCCTTCAATTCCGATTGGCTGATAGAATTCTATCAGCGAATCGGAATTAAGGTAGAAAAAATCCTATTGGCTGATGTAATCAGCCAATAGGATTGAAGTTCAATCCTATTGGCTGATCCAATCAGCCAATAGGATTGAGCTCGCATTCTATTGGTTGTTCCAATCAGCCAATCAGCCAATTAATCAGAACGCTTATTTCAGTTCTTTTGACAGACTTGCATTTTAGCCAATCCCTGCTGACTCCTAAATGACTACACATGACTTAGCACAATGTTATCTATATAGCACTAGCATATGCAATGACTAATATGCTCATGAACTAGCATATGCAATGAACTAGCATATGCAATGACTAGTTTTATTCTTTGGAACTACAATCCACTAAAATAGCTTAGCGGGAAATCAGACCTTATCACTTTCTATACACACAATTGCTTCATTATCTTATCTCTGTCTGTATACCAAAGCCCAATTAACAGGATGAAAATGAACATTTTATTAGTTATCTTTCCTATCCCAGTAGGTCTACCAAAACAAATGTAAAGGAAATACCGGTAAAAAATGTAATACATTTAAGCAGATAAAATGGATAATTGGGAACAAATAAAAGAGGGATAATTTTACATACACTGTCACTTTAAATACAGTATCTCTTTTCAATCCATCTTTAGAACAGACTGACCTCACTTTCCAATTTAGCTTTTCTAGTTTTTCTATTTTCTTTTACTTACATAGTATTGAAATATTGTACTTTTCTCCTACTCACAATGATCTGTGATGCTACCTAGTGAATACACACACAAATATAAATCCTTGAATATTCACATTTTGAAGTTTAAATTCAAATTCAAATTAAAATAAATAAATAAATAAAAGTTTGCAAATAAATGGTTTTAATACTTCCTTAATAAGACATAAAAGTGGAAAGAGAACATTCTGTAATATGCACTGTTGCTTGCATATACCTATGTGTTTAATGCCTGCAATGAGATTTAACAAACAGTTAAAGGGACACTAAACACAATTTTTTTTTCATGATTTAGATAGAGCATGCAATTTGAAGCAACTTTCTAGTTTACTCCTATTATTAATTTTTCTTCATTCTCTTGGTATCTTTATTTAAAAAGCAGGAATGAAAGCTTAGGAGCCCCCGCCCATTTTAGGTTCAGCTCTTGGGTAACGCTTGCTTTCTCTATCTAAATCATGAAAGAAGAAAATTTGAGTTTAGTGTCCCTTCAAAGCCAGCAGCAGAACAACAATATACTACAGGAAACCAGCTAAAAATATTTGGTGAGCCGATGACAAGAGACAAATGTGTGAAGTAAAAGTGGCTTAAAATAACATGCTCCATCCAAACCATGACATTTTAATTTTTACTTTTATATTCCTTTAATAGAATTTAAAGGGACAGTCTACACCAGAATTTGTATTGTTTAAAAAGATAGATAATCCCTTTAATACCAATTCTCCAGTTTTGCATAACCAACACAGTTATATTAATATACTTTTTACCTTTGTAATTACCTTGTATATAAGCCTCTGCAGACTGCCCCTTATTTCAGTTCTTTTGACAGACTTGAATTTTAGCCAATCAGTGCTGACTCCTAGGTAACTTCTCGTGCATGAGCACAATGTTATCTATATGGCACACATGCATTAACACCCTCCAGTAGTGAAAAACTTTCAAAATGCATTCAGATAAGAGGCGGACTTCAGGAGAAACTAGCATATGACCTACCTAGGTTTAGCTTTCAACTAAGAATGCCAAAAGAACACAGCAAAATTGATGATGAAAGTAAATTGGTAAGTTGTTTAAAAATATGCCCTATCTGAATCATGAAAGTTTATTTTTGACTAGACTGTCCCTTTAAAAACTTAACACATAGTACTCCCCCTAAAGGTGCATACCAG
This sequence comes from Bombina bombina, assembly GCF_027579735.1. Classification (NCBI taxonomy): domain Eukaryota; kingdom Metazoa; phylum Chordata; class Amphibia; order Anura; family Bombinatoridae; genus Bombina; species Bombina bombina. The sequence goes on from NC_069502.1 coordinate 1,041,047,614, forward strand.
TACTACAAGAAAAAAGACTGCTACTAGGCACTTTCATTGTTTCCCAGACACTTGTTTTAATGTATTTTGCATTATAATCACTTTGTGAGAACTAGAAATCTATTTAAGGAAATCCACTGCAATAACTTATTTGCATTCCAAGCGATAGGTCTAATGAGTTTTTTATTCTTAGAATCAAGTTGTGGGATTCTTCACCTTTAAAGGTCAAAGATAAATGATAATCGTGCTCCTGAAATAATATCTCTTGCGGCTGATGTCCTAGATACCCTGCTCTTTTGAGACAAAGTGTATGCCAGGTTCATTCAGTGCCCTCATTTGGATTAAATAATCATAAGAGCAAGATGAAAAAGTGTAATATACTTTCTCCTCAGGTAACTTAACTTAGCGTATACGGATTTGTGACTTATTTAAAGTAGGTCACTTCATTATATGTTATTTATATCATAAAAAAGTGCAATTTATTTATAACCCCAAGGGGAAAAAGAGCATGCAACTTTCAAATAAATGGTGTTTATAACTAACACATTACTATGCACCAACATTTGTGAAGCAAAGAAATTATAAATAAGTGTTCTCAGGTGCAGCAACACAAACCTGACATATTTATTGCACTCCTCTATATATATTATGGCTAACGGACATTAGGAGAAAATATCCAATAGGACAGTTTGAGGTCAGGTAATAGACAATGACTAGTGCTTAAAGGGCCAGATTACAAGTGAAGCGGTATTTTGTGTTTCCCCTATAGCGATAACTCAGCTAGAATTAACATTTTTGCTCTAGTCGGGTTGCGCTAGTATTACAAGTTGAAAGTAAAAGGTTTTTGCTCTAGCGGTAACTCGACTAGCACAATAATTTATATTTTATAAATATATTTTATATCTTTTCATCTTCTTATATATTTATGTGTTTATATGTCTGAAAATACATATATGTAGAAATAAGAAGAGAGGAGGGATCCCACGTAGGAGTATAAAATCAACAATATTTATTGGCACATAACGTTAAAACGCCATTTCCATAGGCAACAGCAAAAGGGTACAAAAAAGTGAAAGAGCGTGACACCAAATGGCTTACATGTTTCGGCACTCAGCCGTAATCATAGCCTAAGGTGTCACAGTTGGGAAACAATTTAAAAACGCAAGGTTGAATACTGATAGGTTAAAACCTAGGGACAAATTACACGCCCATCCCAGAATAGAAAGAATCAATTAACCCCCTTAAAGGGACACTGAACCCAATTTTTTTTCTTTTGTAAATCAGAAAGAGCATGCAATTTTAAACAACTTTCTAATTTACTCCTATTATCAATTTTTCTTCGTTCTCTTGCTATCATTATTTGAAAAAGATGGCATCTAAGCTTTTTTTTTTGTTTCAGTACTCTGGACAGCACTTTTTTATTGGTGGATGAATTTATTCACCAATCAGCAAGGACAACCCAGGTTGTTCACCAAAAATGGGCCGGCATCTAAACTTACATTCTTGCATTTCAAATAAAGATACCAAGAGAATGAAGAAAATTTGATAATAGGAGTAAATAAGAACGTTACTTAAAATTTCATGCTCAATCTGAATCACGAAAGAAAATTTTTGGGTACAGTGTCCCTTTAAGGCCATTTTGCAGTGCATAACATTAAGGATAGACTGGTAAATAAACAGCATATAATGATACACAGGTGCATAAATATGCATAAATATATTACAACAGACAGTAGACTTATCTGAGGTGATTATAATCAAGCAAAAATACTGGATGTATATATATATATATATATAAAACTGAAAAATAAAAATGAAAATAAAAATAAAAGAATAAACAGTGTAATCATAGGGAATCTACTAAACAGCAAATAATGCCCATGTACATAAATGTATTCTAACAGACTCTATGGTTGTCAATGAATAATTCAGTCCAAGTGGTACAGCACTAAGATAACAAGGTGGTGCAAGCTGTATAGGTACCACACAAAACCCTTAAAATAGTAACACAGTCCAAAGAATTCAGCAGCACTCACCATTTTGTAGAAAATTCCATCTTTATTGGGATATTCAAAGCAAAAAAGACAACGTTTCGGACCTCTAGTCCTTAGTCATGTCAGTACATAAATGCAGGTAACACACCTTAATATAGGGATCCCCATCCCTATATTAAGGTGTGTTACCTGCATTTATGTACTGACATGACTAAGGACTAGAGGTCCGAAACGTTGTCTTTTTTGCTTTGAATATCCCAATAAAGATGGAATTTTCTACATAGTGGTGAGTGCTGCTGAATTCTTTGGACTATGTCAATGAATAATTGTAATGTTAGAAGCAACCAAGATACTTTGATTTATGAAAATGAAAAGAGTTAATTGTAAATGACTGGCAGATACAAATGAATGCAGATATGTGTGTGCACAGATCACAGGAAATATCCTAGAAGTTAGGGTAGAGAGAAGGAAGAATGCTTGAACTAGTGAGATTTAAAAATTCTGTACACAAGTCTATAACGAAAATTAGATGTAATGAATATGTGTATGAACTAATAGAAAAACTAAGACAGCAGAAATTACTCCCAGAAGTTGATAAGGTCATACTTGGAGTTTAAACCTAAAGGGAGTCTAGTTTTTAAAGTAAAAATCCAGTAAACTTCACGTTTGGCTAGGATATTATCTAGATCCCCACCTCTTTTTGGGGTCTTTGCTTTTTCTATAGCTGCCCATCTGAAAGAATCTAAACTGCAATCATGTTTTGTGGCAAAATGTTGTACCAGGGATGTAGTTAAGTACCCCTGGTAATTGTAGAAAAATGCTCCCTAATGCGGGAATTGACATCCCTAGAGGTCAAACCTATGTACTGCACGTTACATTTTGAACAGATAAGTAGGTAGATAACATAAGTACTCTGAGTACTCTGGCAATTAAGACAGGACTTAATGGGGTACGTCTGACCAGTGACAGATGAGGTAAAATCTGTGGTGACAAGTACATGGTCGCATGGTTTACATTTGCGATGACCACATTTGAACATGCCCAGGTGTTGAAGCCAAGAGCTAGTGGGCCCTGTGGGGGCCAAAATAGATGCAAGCGTGGAACATTTTTTATATGAGCATTTAACACCATGTTTGACAGTTTCCTGAAGTTTGTCATCAGCAGCTAAAAGAGGGAAATGTTTCTTAATAATGCTGCAGATCTGGGGATATTGGGCACTGAAAGTGGTCACAAAATGAACTCCTTTGAAGCCGTCTGTTTTATTAAATGGCTTGTCCTGTAAGAGAGATTCTCTCTCTAGGGTATCAACTTTGTTTCTGGCTGCATTAATATGAGTTTGTGTGTACTTTCTTTCTTTGAGTCTATCCTCTAGCAACTTGTATACAGTACATACATATACATCATTAGACAAGTATGTGTATGTATTATTATTATTATTTTTATTATTATCGGTTATTTGTAGATCACCAACAGATTCCGCAGCGCTATAAACCAAATGTATCTCTATGTTAAAGCCATTTGCCTGCCTTTTTTTTTCTAACACCCGAGATCTCATATTAAAACCTTATAATTTTTTGCGGTAGTGATTCTAGAGTAAATCCTGATTGCGCTCAAGTCATCGCGTTTACGCGCAACTTGTAAAACGAGCAGTAAGCACGATCAGCGCAAACCCACGTGATATACCCCTTATCTCTATGGTGCAAATGATTGCGCTCCACTTGTAATCTAGACATAAATATTTAAACTGAAGAAGGGAAATATACCTCCCAAATGCTTCTATAGTAGGTATGTAGTCTTTTTTTATGTTAAGTTTTATTGCAATATTAATTGTAAGATTTAATTGAAAAATAGATTTGAAAATTGGAAACACCACTAAAGTATTTAATCTCTTAGATTTACATTGTATTCCATTTAATCAATTATTTGAAAAGTAATTTCACTATTTAAAAGCTGTTTTTTAATTAAATAAAGGGCACACAAGTCAAAATGAAACTTATTCAGACAGAGCATACAATTTAAAAATAAATCTATCCAGCTTACTCCTATTATCCAATTTACTTAAAGGGTTAGAGAGGCCAAAATTGAAATGTAAATGGGTAAATTTGAATTTTAAGTAGAAGCATTTTTGCAATATACCTCCATTTGTTAAAATACTTCTAGTAAAAGTTATTAACATCTTTCTGAGACATACACACATATGCTGTGAGGGCATTTGCACCAGTATTCAAGTTCACATAGCTGGCAGTATTGTGTATTGTGTCTTTCAAAACACAATTTTGCTTCTATTTAAAATTGAAATGCACCCTTGCACATTTTATCCTTGACCTTTAAAGGCACACTAAAGTATTATTATTATTATTATTATACTTTATTTATAAAGCACCAACAGATTCCGCAGCACTTCTAATCTACTTCCATTATTAAAATGTGCAGTCTTTTTATTTGCACACTTTCTGAGGCACCAGCTCCTGCTGAGCATTGGCTGATGGCTGTCACATGAAACAGGGGGAGGGAGCACCTAATTAACTTTTACATTTGCCATAAAAAATCTACTACTCATTTCAAATTTAAAATAAGTGTGATTTTTACTAGATATTTCGCAATAAGGCAATTCTACTATATTTAATAGTAGTTTATCTCTTGGTTGAATACTAGCTTCTTTCACTGAGAGCATACTCAGGTAGACTCAGGAAGGTGCATTGTGTCCATACAGCTCAATTATGCATTATATATATATATATTATTATTATTAAAGGTTTTCACATTTTTCTTTAACATTTTTACACTTCTGCCCACACCAGCACGCAAGAAAAACAAAAACCTAGTACCTACCTATGTAAAATATGTTATTAAACACATTTATATTTTAGGGAACCTCTACTTAAACTACTGGAAAAACTATTAGACTGGCATTATGTTCCCACTGCCGGAAGAGTTCCTACCTATGAATGCACCCTGGTACCATATTAACCTCTCTCATCTGTTTCAATAACCGCTTCACCATATGAATGATGGGGACACTTTTGATTTACATGGTACTCATTTTCAAGGTTGGTGTTAAAGAGACAAATACATGGTGAATAATCATTAATCATTGCAGAAAACACACAGATACATATTTACTCTGTTTTACCTCTTTCTTTAGTTCTTCTTCATCCTCAAGGGTAAGAGCGGCCAACTGCCTAGATCTCTGTTCCATCAAGTTTACATATTTGATTGGATTAGATAAAGCTTCAATCACATCTGCATAAGGGCAAAACATAGAACATAAACTACAAGATAAATAATACGCAGTTATACAATGTTATATTTTGTATTACTTGAAAATCGATATTAAATACACACTAAAAACTTGAAACATGAATTCATTCATTTTTTTTTCTATAGATTTGTTAGTCAAAATACACAAAAACATGTTTCTTAAACTTATGATACACTGTTGTCTTTTGAAAAGACAGTCTAGTACAGTGATGGTGAGCCTTGGCACCACAGATGTTTTGGAACTACATTTCCCATGATGCTTAGACAATCTGCAGTCTAGTTGAGCATCATGGGACATTTAGCTCCAAAAAAACTGTGGTGCCAAGGTTAGCCATTGCTGGTCTAGTATGTAATCTGTATAACACATTTAACCATCTTCATTAAAGGGGCATTATTATCATTAAAAGTTTATTTTGTGATTAGATAGATCACACAGTTTTAAACAACTTTTCAATTTATCATTATTAGCTAGTTTTCTTCATTCTCTTGGTAACCTTTGTAGAAGGCGCAACAATGTACTACTGGGAGCTAGCTAACAAAGAATTAAAGCAAATTAGATACAATAACAAAAGAACACTGAAAAGTTGCTTAACATGGTCTCATATATCTGAATCATGAAAGCAACATTTTCAGTTTTATACCACTTTAATTGCAGGTGTTGTAACATGTTATGCCTGTACGTCTGTAAAACTTGAAACTTTTGCAAATTAAGCAAACTATGCATGATCCTATCCATGTCAATATAATATAAACATATTCCCTGTGCCAGTGACAGCCAGTAGATTAGCTGATTATATCATTCCTGTTAGTCTGTGACTTTTTTTGTTATTCAAATTAAGACCCTATTCATTCAGTGACACTAATCTTAATTTAAATGAGCAATTTAAAGTTAAATAGCACAATGCATTTTAAAGTCTGTAAATTTAATTAGTCTGACTTAATACACTTAGGGCAAGATTAGAAGTCGCGCGGCACCTCACGTGTAATTGCTTTTTCGCATTTGGGGTTGCACAGCTATTACAAGTTGCAAAATAACTTATTTTGCTCACGGGTTAAGACACGTAATCCAAACAGTCAAATTGCGTGCTTGCTCACATATTCCCCATAGAAGTCACTGGAGAAGACAAACAGAAAAAAAAACCCACAAAAACCCTAATATGTTGCTCAATGCCCTTGATGTAATTCTCCTCTAAAAGTGTACATAAAAATGTGATTATTTCATATTGAGAAAATGTTTACGTAACGGAATATGTTCTATTTATTTATAAATAAATATTTCACTATATATGTGATGATTTTTGGACTGATATATCTATTTTTAGCAAGATATGTATATGATATGTATATCTGTAGATCTATATGCAAATATCTCTTTGAATGAGATATTGTTTAATGTGCATAAGATTGTAATGTAACATCTTTTCATTGTCTCCATAAAGATATCTATATATATATATACATGTTTCTCTATGTATGCGTGTGTATGTCAATGAAAAATCCCTTCGTCTACTTTTTTCCCCCCGAGATCTCATATCTTTTAGGGGTTCTAACTTTTGTGTGCAATATAATTTTAAAATATTTTTTAACAGACAGTGTTAATATGCGTGTAACTGTACTTTGTAATGTATTTTTCAAGTGTTTTGTGAAAATTTTATGTTGCACAAAACTGTTAGCTACAGCTCCTCGAGCGGGGAAAGGATTGTTGTCTAAAAGGTGAATGCGCAATCATGATTTTTCAACACTTGTAATAGCTGCGCAATGAAAACTGATTGCAAAAAGACTATATAGCGCGTGGAAAACTCATTACGCGCGACTTGTAATTTTGCCCATAGAGAGAAGCACACTCACAGGAACGAACATCCAGCTAACATTGTTAGCCTGCTCTATGGAGATTTACCACCTGGGTGCAGCTTCCTTTTAGCCCAGTGCTTTTCACAGTGTAGAACTTTCCAGTAGAATATCAGTCTGATCCCGCCTATTATAGTCAGAGCAGCGCCAAAATACCAAGCAATTCCAAGGAACACAGCAACTCCAGACGATCGTTTTGGCCTTCATTGGGCCTCATCAGTGAGGTGTAGCCATATTCCTCTAAACACACTGAGCAAGGAGTCCACGTCTGGTTGCCCCTATTTCCCTTAGGGAGACTTTTAATACACAATGGTAAAGCGCTTCTCTTTTTGTATGCAGTTTAAACAGTCTGCCCAGATTACGTAAGTACAATATCTCACCTGCAAACGTATCAGGAACATAATCTTTTACTTCAATGTAAACAAAAATTGCTGGCAACGTTAGAGGCACATTTTTTTCATTTCTCAAGCAAATGTAGTGATAACCTAAAATAACAGAAATTAAACAACATTATATAAAGCAAAAAGAACTTACTGAAACACTTTTAAAATATTTAATATTTATAAACGATGTTCTTAATGTATAACTGAATAGCTCTTATACTTTATAGTACTAAAGTGATATTCTATATTAGCTCAGTAAATTCTGCCTCTAGACATTACAGATTTTTTTATTAAAAGGGTACTAAACCCAATTTTTTTCTTTCATAATTCAGATAGAGGGGTAGATTTAACAAACAGAGGATGCTGCTATCTACCCCCGTGGTTTCCAGATTGCTGGAAACATACATTAAGAAGCAGTAGTTGTAAGACCTCTGCTCCGTAACTCGTTCACCACCTCTGAGGCGGCAGACAGCAATTATGCCGATCAGATACGATCCGGATGATTGACACCCCCTGCTAGCGGCCGATTGGTCGCAAATCTGCAGGGGGCGGCATTGCACAATGCATTTCACTAGAAATGCTTGTGCAATGTTAAATGCCGACAGCATAGGCTGTCGGCATTTAGCTATGTCGGGCGGACATGATCTGCTACAGCAGATCATGTCCATCCGACATTTAATAAATTGGTGCCAGAGCATGCAATTTTAAGCAACTTTCTAATTTACTCCTGTAATTAATTTTGTGTCGTTCTCTTGCTTTCTTTATTTGAAAAGCAGGCATATAAGATTAGAAGCTGGCCCATTTTTGGTTCAGAACCTGGGTAGCGCTTGCTGATTGGTGGCTAAATATTTTTTCACATAAAGATACCAAGAGAATGAAGAAAAAGTGATAGAAGTAAATTACATGCTCTATCTGAATCCTGAAAGTTTCATTTTGACTAGACTTTCCCTTTAACCACGGGTTTGAATTTAAAAGCTAAATAAAAAAAGAACTATTTAATTATAGAATTGTATTTTAATAATTTCAGTCTAATAGTGTACTGCCTAAGGTTATGCATCTTACTAAGTTTAATTGTACAAATACGTAAGAGTAGAACAAGTCAAATGCTATAGGTCAGTCACATATGCACTGCATCGTTATTTTTTCTTTTGAAGTATTCTCAAATTAACAACAAAAAAAATTAAAAAACGTGTTTCTTTTCCAAAAGGATATTTATACTCTAGAGTTGACTATAATGAATTTAAACTGCTTACAATGCTCACTTAATAAAAAACTTAATTAAACCAATTGTATATTTTGACTTCCCCATATCCACAAAATAGTCACATATGTCCACTATAAAATCTACATGATGTAATCTGCTTTTACCTGGTCTAATGGCTGAAACAGGTAATAACCGATGCCCTATGAATTTGCCACCTTCTTCATACGCAGCTATGCGGAGACATGCTAGAGACGGCAGCACCACCTAGTGGGAGATATCGAAAAAGCACAATATTAATCTCCAGTCTCTAGTATCAACCTTAAAGTATAGGACATCACAACAATAATAGCTATATATAGCACCTATAAATTTAAAGAACATATTTCTTAATGATTTAATTGAATTCTGTTGTTTTTAAACCTTTTTCACCTAGAACAAATTGGCAATGGAGAACCCCTATATGTAAACCAGCAGTGCACACAGGTTTGCAGTTCACCTTTTTAAAAGATTAGATCCTGGTATGCAGGAACAAAAATATGGCTGGATATTGGAACACACATAGGTTTCACCTGATAGATAAAGGTGTCACATAGATATGGGTTTAAGAAGGAAATAGATATAGGTTTAAGAGGGAAAAGTACCTTTTGCTAAACATACAGTGCCAGATTACGAGTGGAGCAAAAAATTGCACTTTCGCGAGTGAGATATTTGCACTCCACTCAAAATACCAGCACATGCAAATGTGTGTTGGTATTAGCAGTTTAGCGCAATGCGAATACAACCTAGTTCAGCGAAGGGGGTAAGTTGCGAAACAATGGGCAGCAAATTTGAAATATATATGTATATGAGTATATACATATATATTTATTAATGTGTTTATATGTGTATATACACATATTAACACACACACATATATATATATATATATATATATATATACAGTATGTATATATATATATATATATATATATGCATATACATAAATATTTAGAGTAATAGTACAGTCCCACATAGACAAAAATGTAAAGGCACTTTTCAATGAGATTTTTTATCTAACAACCTACATCCGCACACTTTAACCCCTTAAAACTGCTTTGTGCAGTTATTTTTTTTTTTTTAAATCATATTTTTTTGGTAAAATTTTTTATTTACATTGAGGATATGTATACTTTATTATAGGGGCATTTGGGGACATTTTTTTAAATTAACCAGAGCTCTGACCTCTGGTTAATATTCGGAGTGCAAATTGCTACCGCAAGCTTGCGGTAGCATTAAACCAGCCACTCGTAATGGCTGATTATTTAGCATGCGCCTTTAAACGGGTGAATTTTCCCATTTGCGGACACATGTTTAATTAGCACTCCACTTCTAATCTAGCCCACAATCTGTAACTTAAAAAATAATATAGTTTGTGTTTATATCATTCTACTACATTAATAGACTTGGGTTTTAAACAAATATAAAAAATGTGTCAAACAAAAAATATATTAAAGGATAGAATATACAATTTTAAAAAAATTTCCATTTACTTCTGTTATCTAATTTGCTTCATTATTTATGTATCCTTTGTTGAAGAGCTAGATGCTGATTGGTGGCCGCAAATATAATATATGTCACAGTGCTTTAATTTTTTTTAAAACATGGAAGTTCCTGTGTGGAATAAATCTGGTTTTATGTGTGAGGTAAGCAACTGAATTCCAGAACAAGTTTTACTTTAAATTAGACAGTTTTGACTTATGTGAAATACATTTAAGAAACATTTGGAGTACTATATCCCTTAAAGGAAGATAATTAACTTGCGAGATTATAAATACTCACATTTTTTTAAAATAAAGATATAATTCCTCTATATTTATAATAATTAGCCTCATCAATGTATAAGAAACATTTGCTAAATGTAATATATAAACCTTTTTAAAAACGATTGGTTCCTCCTCCCACACTGGGTTAACAGCATTGCCTTGGGAAGTCTTCGTTTTGAAAGCTTTTCGTCTTGTGTCAACAGGTAAACCAAACATGTCCACTTCTACATATGTCCCAACTTTCTTGTCTGAGAGGAACTGCCCTGAAATGATCTGAACGGAAGGAAAAATATAAAAACCTTTTAAAAGAGTTAATGACAATAAATATATAAATCCAGATGCTCTAATATAGTAAATGTATGCTTTGAAAACCAATATTCACAACAAGCATATTCAGTGATGTTTAAAGGGACAGTCTAGTCCAAAATAAACTTTCATGATTCAGATAGGGCAAGTCATTTTAAACAACTTTCCAATTTACTTTTATCACCAATTTTGTGTTTTCTTAGTTGAAATCTAAACCTAGGAGGTTCATATGCTAATTTCTTAGACCTTGAAGGCCACCTCTTACATGAATGCATTCTGATATTTTTTTTAACCACTAGAGGGTGTTAGTTTATGTGTGTCATATAGATAACAATGTGCTCAAGCATGTGGGGTTACCTAGGAGTCAACACTGATTGGCTAAAATGCAAGTCTGTCAAAAGAACTGAAATAAGAAAGATAATCACAGAGGTAAAAAGTGTATTAATATAACTGTGTTGGTTATGCAAAACTAGGGAATGGGTAATAAAGGGATTATCTATATTTTAAAACAATAAAAAGTCTGGTGTAGACTGTCCCTTTAAAATCAACTAATTGTAACTCTGAATAACTTTTTGTTAATGATAGTGATATAATTTAGATGAATGTTCCATTCTGAATGGCTCCATTGGAATTTAGTATAGAGACAACCATGGTGGCACAAAGCTGTAATATGTCACAGCTCCTTTCTGACAGTGTTACCTAGAGTAGATGGTTGAGAGAATCTTGAAAGATGGCTGCAGAATATTTTTACAAAATTAAAACACATGTAGATTATGCTCGTGTCTTAACTGTTACTCCTTTTGATTTCATTTTATTTATTTATTTTTTTATTTATTTTTCAAATAGGTTTTTATTTGGTTTAGAAGTTGAATGTAACAATTGGGGTCACGCAGGGCCCCTGCTCTAATAGGTTTAAACATGAAATTCAAAACAACATGTTCAGAAAGTGTTAACATACACTAAACACATAAAAGAATAGCATTATATGGACTCAGCTTACTGTTCAAGACATACACAAATGGATTCAAGTCAATGAGGACACATATTTCCTTAGAGTGAAAAGATTTTGAGGCGAAAATAGTTCACCCAGTTGGGACCCTGGTAAGGGCCCTACCGAGGTGGGGGGGGGGGAGGGTAGCCTGGGGCTGAGAATCTAATGTGAATATATATAAAGGAGATTAGGCTTAACACAATATAGAAGTTAAAGACCAATGTTGACTGTTCTGGAAATAATATATGACTCACAGCTTTCTGTGAGATAAGACGTGACCTATAAACTTACTATGCCACATTTGTTAAGGTAAAGGAATAGCCTGGACTGTGTTATTAGGAGCTTAATATACCTAGATTAGGGCACTTGGTCTTAGGAAGCCAGAACGTGCAGCATGTTAGCTCTGGAATAGTTAGATTGCGACTCATTACAAAGGAACTTTCATTATGGGTGTGTGATATACAGGGCTTCTACTAATAGGGTAAAAGTTAGTGGCCATTTGATACTAAAAGGGTCATGACAGTAGGTATGGGTATGTAAAGATTTGCACCCCCTAAGTAGGCAGTTCCTAATAACGTTGTCTCAGAATATTTACAGTTATAAAAACAAAAAGAAAATTCACAGAAAAGATAATGAAACTGTGGATTGGGATTGAGGCAAAGGGGTATGAACATCAACACACATCATTTATACTTACAGTAATTGTGCAGCTAACTCAAATATGAAGACAAACTGTATTCTCAATTAATCTTAACTAGCCCTGAAATTTATACTAACGTGATGTTATTAAAGTCTATTAGCCAGCAAAGGCTCGGTATTAAACAGTATTCATTATATAGCAGAGTGGTCAAACTGATATGAAAATATAACTTCGCTGCAGATCTCAGTAGGTTTAGTTAACATAGGTACCATGAACGTAGCAGCCTGGCTTAAGCCAAAAGCATGTGAACAAAATAACATACTTAAAATCACTGAAATTACTAGAAATACAATGATTAAGTGTGATAATATAAGAGTACCATAGACTTTATGCATGTCTGAGTGCACTCATACAGACTCTAATGAGGGTAGTTCTAAATTATTATGAGAGTTCACTATAGCGTCCTTTAAACTGCATAGTCCCAGCTCTAAGTTAAGGGTATTAGGCCTTGTTACCCATTCCTTACCGGTCTTCTTGAGAAGCACTGAGATGGATCACGGAGCTGGAGCAACTGATTTCTAACGTTCACACAGCCACATTGCTCCCAGCCCCGCGTCTTGGGTAACTGCTTGTTTCTGTCACCCCACACCCTCTCGGGACCCCGAGTGAGGTAGGTGCCGTTTCCAGCACACAAAGTCTCGCGGGTAAGATGCGTCCACACATTGCACACATGCCCAGGAAGGAGAAACAGCTGCGGGGCCCCCTATACCTGCCATGGCCAAAGCAGAGTAAAAGTAATCAGTCGCGTCTTGCTGTGAATCAGAATCAGAGGCTGTGGCAACCTTGGACGGCTCGCTCTGCCTCTTACTGGAGACCCGGTTCGCCAAGTGCGTGATGCTGAGGTAAGCTGTCTCCTCTGTCGGGACAAGTGAAATTTCCATCTTCATTTGGAAAATAGTCTGTGATTGCTCAGGCAGCACCTTCCTAGTGCCGGTCAAGGCGCCCAAAACCACAAAGCGCTCCCGTCTGGGATCGAAGGTGGGGAGTGGGTTTCCCATGGAGGCAGCGGCATAGCCTTCCCGATTAAGCGGGTGGAAGGCCGTAGCAGCGGATGGGTCAGTAGTGAGCCTATCGTCAAGATCTCTTGTTGGCTCAACCAGGATTTCAGGTTGATCGCCCTCCATAGTTTCTCCCCCTAGAAGTAGTTTACAGAGATCCTTCTCCAGATTTTGGAAATGGGCATGTATCGCCTGGGTTATGGAATGCTCCCAGCGATCTATAGCTTCCATTGCTCCGATGTAGATATGTTGCGCTACTTTAGGGATGAAGTTCCTGCACGAATCTGCCTCTGAATAGGAGATAGTTCCTGCGGTAGGGAGAGATAAATTTTTACAGTGTCTTGCAGTATATCACTGTATCGTAACGACAAGTACACTCTTGGTCCCTGCCGGGGGGTTGAATTATAGGCCGCAACCCGTGTAATATTCCGGTAGACTAGATGAAGCCCCAGATCTGAAAAATATTGATATCCCTTGAAAGGGCTCTCTCTGCTGTGCACTTAAATGGTGCGATTGATACTCGATGGAGCATTAAAGTCAATTTAGTGAGCAGATTAAGGCAATGAGAAGGAGCAGCAAACAATCTAGCGACCTGTCATGGCTGCCGCCCGGAAGTTCCCCCCTTGATTTCATTTTTAAACTTCTGACCGCACTTTTTTTCCAATGAATTATCCACACAAATCATATGCTGTTTTCTTTCCATGTCTTTGTTTTTTAAGCAGAACTACACTTTTTAAATATTATATGTAATAAAATAGCTCCCAGAATGCAAACAAATAAAACAAAATAAACACTTTTGCTCCATAGTTAGCATCAATTTACCGTTATAAAACACAATAAAAATAAACATTCTTTAAAAACAACATTGTCATTTTTCACTGTTCTACACATGATTTTGGAGTAGGGTAACATAAAAAATATTTATTATAAAGCTGTAGACCAAAAGAGAGTATATATACCTTTACTGAAACTGTGTTTGCCACAATTCCATCTACAGTTGTTTCAGTAAATGGATCAAAATGTTTGTCAGGACGCCTCATGAATTCAGGCTTGAGTCTGTAACCACATTTTCCATTATATTCATACATCCCCATGTTCAGTTGCATGGAAAAATCTGGAATCAAAAATAATATACTGTATATATGTGTATATATATATGTGAAATATATATATATATATATCAAAATAACAAGAGTATTGCATTGAGCAATGATACTTTTTTATTGGACTAACTATACATTTATAAGATGACAAGCTTTCGGAAGAATGCCTTCCTTTTTTATATATATATATAAATTTAAAAAACAAAATTTATGCTTACCTGATAAATTCCTTTCTCCTGTAGTGTAGTCAGTCCACGGGTCATCCATTACTTATGGGATTATAACTCCTCCCTAACAGGAAGTGCAAGAGGATCACCCAAGCAGAGCTGCTATATAGCTCCTCCCCCCTACGTCATATCCAGTCATTCGACCGAAACCAAACGAGAAAGGAGAAACTATAGGGTGCAGTGGTGACTGGAGTATAATTTAAAATTTAGACCTGCCATAAAAAACAGGGCGGGCCGTGGACTGACTACACTACAGGAGAAAGGAATTTATCAGGTAAGCATAAATTTTGTTTTCTCCTGTTAAGTGTAGTCAGTCCACGGGTCATCCATTACTTATGGGATACCAATACCAAAGCTAAAAGTACACGGATGACGGGAGGGACAGGCAGGATCTTTATACGGAAGGAACCACTGCCTGAAGAACCTTTCTCCCAAAAACAGCCTCCGAAGAAGCAAAAGTGTCAAATTTGTAAAATTTGGAAAAAGTGTGAAGTGAAGACCAAGTCGCAGCCTTGCAAATCTGTTCAACAGAGGCCTCATTTTTAAAGGCCCAAGTGGAAGCCACAGCTCTGGTAGAATGAGCTGTAATTCTTTCAGGAGGCTGCTGTCCAGCAGTCTCATAGGCTAAACGTATTATACTACGAAGCCAGAAGGAGAGAGAGGTAGCCGAAGCCTTTTGACCTCTCCTCTGTCCAGAATTGACGACAAACAGGGAAGAAGTTTGTCGAAAATCTTTAGTTGAATGCAAATAAAATTTCAGGGCACGGACAATGTCCAGATTGTGCAGAAGTCGTTCCTTCTTTGAGGAAGGATTAGGGCACAATGAAGGAACAACAATCTCTTGATTGATATTCCTGTTAGTGACTACCTTAGGTAAGAACCCAGGTTTAGTACGCAGAACTACCTTGTCTGAATGGAAAATCAGATAAGGAGAATCACAATGTAAGGCAGATAACTCAGAGACTCTTCGAGCCGAGGAAATAGCCATTAAAAACAGAACTTTCCAAGATAACAGCTTGATATCAATGGAATGAAGGGGTTCAAACGGAACACCCTGTAAAACGTTAAGAACTAAGTTTAAGCTCCATGGCGGAGCAACAGTTTTAAACACAGGCTTAATCCTGGCCAAAGCCTGACAAAAAGCCTGAACGTCTGGAACTTCTGACAGACGTTTGTGTAAAAGGATGGACAAAGCTGAGATCTGTCCCTTTAACGAACTAGTGGATAAACCCTTTTCTAAACCTTCTTGTAGAAAAGACAATATCCTAGGAATCCTAACCTTACTCCATGAGTAACTCTTGGATTCGCACCAATGCAAGTATTTGCGCCATATTTTATGGTAAATTTTCCTGGTAACAGGCTTCCTAGCCTGTATCAAGGTATCAATCACTGACTCCGAGAATCCACGCTTTGATAGAATCAAGCGTTCAATCTCCATGCAGTCAGCCTCAGAGAAATTAGATTTGGATGTTTGAAAGGACCCTGCACCAGAAGGTCCTGTCTCAGAGGTAGAGACCATGGTGGACAAGACGACATGTCCACTAGGTCTGCATACCAGGTCCTGCGTGGCCACGCAGGCGCTACTAGAATCACCGATGCTCTCTCCTGTTTGATCCTGGCAATCAATCGAGGAAGCATCGGGAAGGGTGGAAACACATAAGCCATGTTGAAGACCCAAGCTGCTGTCAGAGCATCTATCAGAACCGCTCCCGGGTCTCTGGACCTGGATCCGTAATAAGGAAGTTTGGCGTTCTGGCGAGACGCCATGAGATCCAGATCTGGTTTGCCCCAACGCCGAAGTATTTGGGCAAAGACCTCCGGATGAAGTTCCCACTCCCCCGGATGAAAAGTCTGGCGACTTAGATAATCCGCTTCCCAGTTCTCCAAGCCTGGGATGTGGATCGCTGATAGGTGGCAAGAGTGAGACTCTGCCCAGTGAATTATCTTTGAGACTTCCATCATTGCTAGGGAACTCCTTGTCCCTCCCTGATGGTTGATGTAAGCCACAGTCGTGATGTTGTCCGACTGAAATCTGATGAACCTCAGAGTTGCTAACTGAGGCCAAGCCAGAAGGGCATTGAAAACTGCTCTTAATTCCAGAATATTTATGGGAAGGAGACTCTCCTCCTGAGTCCAAGATCCCTGAGTCTTCAGGGAATTCCAGACAGCGCCCCAACCTATCAGGCTGGCGTCTGTTGTTACAATCGTCCAATCTGGCCTGCTGAAGGGCATCCCCTTGGATAGATGTGGCCGAGAGAGCCATCATAGAAGAGAGTTTCTGGTCTCTTGATCCAGATTCAGCATAGGGGATAAATCTGAGTAATCCCCATTCCACTGACTTAGCATGCACAATTGCAGTGGTCTGAGATGCAGGCGTGCAAAGGGTACTATGTCCATTGCCGCTACCATTAAGCCGATTACCTCCATGCATTGAGCCACTGACGGGTGTGGAATGGAATGAAGGACCCGGCAAGCATTTAGAAGTTTTGTTAACCTGACCTCTGTCAGATAAATCTTCATTTCTACAGAATCTATAAGAGTCCCTAAGAAGGGAACTCTTGTGAGTGGCAATAGAGAACTCTTTTCTTCGTTCACTTTACACCCATGTGACCTTAGAAATGCCAGTACTAACTCTGTATGAGACTTGGCAGTTTGGAAACTTGACGCTTGTATCAGAATGTCGTCTAGGTACGGAGCTACCGATATTCCCCGCGGTCTTAGTACCGCCAGAAGAGAACCCAGAACCTTTGTAAAGATTCTTGGAGCAGTAGCTAACCCGAAGGGAAGAGCTACAAACTGGTAATGCCTGTCTAGGAAGGCAAACCTTAGATACCGGTAATGATCTTTGTGAATCGGTATGTGAAGGTAGGCATCCTTTAAATCCACTGTGGTCATGTACTGACCCTTTTGGATCATGGGTAAGATTGTCCGAATAGTTTCCATTTTGAACGATGGAACTCTTAGGAATTTGTTTAGGATCTTTAAATCCAAGATTGGTCTGAAGGTTCCTTCTTTCTTGGGAACCACAAACAGATTTGAGTAAAACCCTTGTCCGTGTTCCGACCGCGGAACCGGGTGGATCACTCCCATTAGTAAAAGTTCTTGTACACAGCGTAGAAACGCCTCTTTCTTTATCTGGTTTGTTGACAACCTTGAAAGATGAAATCTCCCTTTTGGAGGAGAAGTTTTGAAGTCCAGAAGATATCCCTGAGATATGATCTCCAACGCCCAGGGATCCTGGACATCTCTTGCCCAAGCCTGGGCGAAGAGAGAAAGTCTGCCCCCTACTAGATCCGTTTCCGGATTGGGGGCCCTCACTTCATGCTGTCTTAGGGGCAGCAGCAGGTTTTCTGGCCTGCTTGCCCTTGTTCCAGGTCTGGTTAGGTTTCCAGCCCTGTCTGTAGCGAGCAACAGTTCCTTCCTGTTTTGGAGCAGAGGAAGTTGATGCTGCTCCTGCCTTGAAGTTACGAAAGGCACGAAAATTAGACTGTCTAGCTCTTGGTTTGGCTCTGTCTTGAGGCAGGGCATGGCCCTTACCTCCAGTAATGTCAGCGATAATTTCTTTCAAACCGGGCCCGAATAATGTCTGCCCTTTGAAAGGTATGTTAAGCAATTTAGATTTAGAAGTCACATCAGCTGACCATGATTTTAGCCACAGTGCTCTGCGCGCCTGAATGGCGAATCCTGAATTCTTAGCCGTGAGTTTAGTTAAATGTACTACGGCATCAGAAATAAATGAATTAGCTAGCTTAAGGGCTTTAAGCTTGTGTGTAATCTCATCCAATGGAGCTGTGTCAAGGGTCTCTTCCAGAGACTCAAACCAGAATGCCGCCGCAGCCGTGACAGGCGCAATGCATGCAAGGGGTTGCAATATAAAACCTTGTTGAACAAACATTTTCTTAAGGTAACCCTCTAACTTTTTATCCATTGGATCTGAAAAAGCACAGCTATCCTCCACCGGGATAGTGGTACGCTTAGCTAAAGTAGAAACTGCTCCCTCCACCTTAGGGACCGTTTGCCATAAGTCCCGTGTGGTGGCGTCTATTGGAAACATTTTTCTGAATATAGGAGGGGGTGAGAAGGGCACACCGGGTCTATCCCACTCCTTGTTAACAATTTCAGTAAGTCTTTTAGGTATAGGAAAAACGTCAGTACACGTCGGTACCGCAAAATATTTATCCAACCTACATATTTTCTCTGGGATTGCAACCGTGTTACAATCATTCAGAGCCGCTAACACCTCCCCTAGTAATACGCGGAGGTTCTCAAGCTTAAATTTAAAATTTGAAATGTCTGAATCCAGTTTATTTGGATCAGATCCGTCACCCACAGAATGAAGCTCTCCGTCTTCGTGTTCTGCAAATTGTGACGCAGTATCAGACATGGCCCTAGCATTATCAGCGCACTCTGTTCTCACCCCAGAGTGGTCTCGTTTACCCCTAAGTTCTGGCAATTTAGGTAAAACTTCAGTCATAACATTAGCCATGTCTTGTAAAGTGATTTGTAATGGCCGCCCTGATGTACTTGGCGTTACAATATCACACACCTCCTGAGCGGGAGATGCAGGTACTGACACGTGAGGCAAGTTAGTCGGCATAACTTCCCCCTCGTTGTCTGGTGAATTTTTCTTAACATGTACAGATTGGCTTTTATTTAAAGTAGCATCAATGCAATTAGTACATAAATTTCTATTGGGCTCCACATTGGCCTTTGAACATATTGCACAAAGAGATTCCTCTGTGTCAGACATGTTTAAACAAACTAGCAATAAGACTAGCAAGCTTGGAAAATACTTTTCAAATGAATTTACAAGCAATATAAAAAACGTTACTGTGCCTTTAAGAAGCACACAAAAACTGTCACATTGAGATAACAATGAACCGGTTTAGTTATAGCAATCAATTTTTCACATGAAATGCATTAATTTAGCAAAGGATTGCACCCTTTAGCAAATGGATTATTAACCCCTTAATACCAAAAAACGAATAACAAATAAAATATATACGTTTTTATCACAGTCAAAGCACAGTCTCACAGGTCTGCTGTGAGTGATTACCTCCCTCAAACTAGTTTTGGAGACCCCTGAGCTCTGTAGAGACGTCCTGGATCATGCAGGGACAATAAGGAAGACTGTGACTGAATTTTTAATGCGTAGTAAAAGCGCCAAAATAGGCCCCTCCCACTCATAATACAGCAGTGGGGAAGCTCAGTAAACTGATTTTATTCAAAATAAACGACAGCCAAGTGGAAAATAATGCCCATAAATTTTTCCCCAAGTACCTCAGAGAGAAAAACGATTAGCCTGCCAGTAAACGTTTTAAAATATGAAATGATAATAAAAGCCTGTTGCTAGTCGCTATCACTGCAGAAAGGCTATAAGTTATATGTATACAGTATTTTCTTAGTGAAGTGCCATTCCCCAGAAATACTTTAGTGCCAACATACATACATAACAGCCTGATACCTGTTGCTACTACTGCATTTAAGGCTGTACTTACATTATATTGGTATTAGCAGTATTTTCTCAGTCAATTCCATTCCTTAGAAAATAATATACTGCAACATACCTCTTTGCAGGTGAACCCTGCCCGCTGTCCCCTGTTCTGAAGTTACCTCTCTACCCAGAATGGCCGAGAACAGCAAATGGATCTTAGTTACGTCCGCTAAGATCATTCACAAACTCAGGTAGATTCTTCTTCTAATACTGCCTGAGAAGAAACAACACACTCCGGTGCTGTTTAAAACAACAAACTTTTGATTGAAGAAATAAAAACTAAATTTAATAACCACACTCCTCTCACACATCCTATCTATTAGTTAGGTGCAAGAGAATGACTGGATATGACGTAGGGGGGAGGAGCTATATAGCAGCTCTGCTTGGGTGATCCTCTTGCACTTCCTGTTAGGGAGGAGTTATAATCCCATAAGTAATGGATGACCCGTGGACTGACTACACTTAACAGGAGAAATATATGTTTTTAGTGGGAGGGATCCACTACCAGCCTAAAAAGAGAAATTTGAATGAAAAGTAAAATAAATAAAAACATGAGCATAATCATTAACATATCCATCAATTAAATAGAATAGAATAGTATCCACTCTTTAGTCATAGTGAAAAATCGACCATTCTTACCTATTGTTTGGAAGTTTAGAGCCACCATCTGACAACCAGCATTCCAAAAGACCTGAGGCATATAATTTGATGAGTCTACACGTGTTCCTTTTGGATAGATACGACTAAGTTGCATTTTATTATATCTATAAGCCGTTAGTTAAGTAAAGTCTCTTGATAGGTATGAAGAAATAGACAAACAATTATACACAAAATATTTTTTATCTTTTTATTCACATTTTAAACATAGAAGTTGTACCTTTTTTTTTTTTCCTCAAAAAATATGGTTAATCAAATATATATTATGTAGAAAGACTATATTCACAAACGTGAAAGGTTTTCCTCCTTTGAGATAAAGTCTGACATTCCCTTCTGTCTTTCTTTCGTACTGGGCTACAGTGTACCCATATAAAAGCAGCACATACAGTATATTCAATTTAAGAAATTGGAGTATATTTTTACATTTTAAAAATTGCGAGAAAAATGTTAACCAGGACTTAAATATAATTTACTGTGCTTACATATTTGAAAAAGAACGAACTATAGAGAAACAACGTAAAAACAACATAATTTGTCACGTACATTAAAAATATCTTACATATATATAAAACTAAGTAAATGGTTTTAAAGGAGGCGTGAATCTTTACACATCTATCTATCTATTTATCTAATTGTCTATCTATATTTATATATCTAGATATGATTAATAAATAGGTATTCTTAAAGGAACATAGACTTGAAACATGAAATGCACTGTACTGGATTTCAAATGTAAAAAAAAAGGCCTCTGCAAAAATGCTTTATAAATGTGTTACTCATGCATATTCATAGTGCTGGTGACGCTAAGTGACCCATTATCACCATAATGTCAGTAGGTTATGCAAACTTTAGAAGTTAACTACCAACACTAGAAAAACAAAAGGTGGCACTTTGATAAAAAACACTATGTGTATGTTTATTCAGCATACATTGCTTCCATAACGCTCCAGATACCACATCTAATGCGTTTCGGCAGTTGCCTTAAACATAGATGCTAATAGCTTTTATGGAAGTGCCTCCTATTGTTTTTCTTTGGTTATCGCAGAGCTGTTTTACTGCAGGAACACTCCTTTTGCACACTCCTACTATGGACTTTATACTTACATTGTACTTTTACATTTTCAACATGCGATTGCATCTTAGTTTTGCATCGGACCGATTAATGGATTACAAACTGGTGTCAGTGGAGCCAGTTTGGCGCTTGTGACTTGGTTTGGGTTGACTGATAGGAGAGAGTCAAGTCAGGTAATACAGAAGTGCGGTAGAGAGGAATCAGAGCAAACAGACAGTGATCAGTTCCAGCTATAGCGTGGGGAGTAAGCAGTCCTAAAGCGAGTACATCCTCGCAGCTCTGGTAAGATATTTCTCCTGTTTCATTTTACAGTTGCACTTATCACCTGACCTTAATCACCGGAGACACACCATCACAGTCCCCCGTGTCACAGTGCCCTAACTAGCCGGTAGGTAACCGGATTTTATTTTTACTCATCCACTGGATGCATCACCCATACTCGCTTGATAGTACACACTGTCTCAGCATTCAGCAAGACCAAGACAGTAACAGATATTCCACTTTGAGCGTGGAACTCTTTTGAGACTGACTAATTGGGCATTTAACTAAAAACACTGCCAACTTTTAAAATAAATATTAGTGTTATTATTACATTTGCAATGCCTTGCTGGTAATTGTTCATATGAGCGTAATACTTAAAATGAAGGATACTCCACAAATTCCACTGGAGACTTAGTTAGTTGCTCAAGCCCTTTCGTTTCCACAAATGAAGACATTTCGTAACTCTTGTTTCGTTCTGTAACAGAGAATAAGAATTAATTTAGGCACTTACTATCTCATAAGATTAATATATACATATTTTTAAAAGGCGTTTGCTCAACTTGTAATACGAGTAGTAAACCCTACACACTTAAAGACCCGCAATAAACCACTTTTCACTCTCACGTAACTGTTAATGTGCCACTCATAATCTAGCCCTTACCTTGAAAGTAGAACTATGAATATATAACATATTTTTCAGCGCAATCCACGATGCTTGCGTCTTTGCTCTTTTATTACAAGTCCTTGGTTAATATTTACCATGCAGGCAGTAATATAGTGCACCGTATACTAGTCATGTTGAATAGTGCCAGTGCATAAGATAGCAGAATTCTATAACGATCTGCACTAAAATAAATGTTGGATAATGCTTGAGTAAAATAATGCTTGAGGTAGTGGAGTTTTTGGTTAAGTTCTTTGCTAAATACTTTACATGTTTTTGAAATGCAGAATCACAAGTGATAACAATTAATATTTCGTTTTCAAACGTGTTTAAAGAGAAAGTGGTGTTTTGGATTATGCAGAAGTGCAGCACTTAGCCAACCACTTGTAATTCAAGACCAGTGAGTGCACAAGTACCCTATGTACAGGGTGTGTTACAAATGCTTTGGTTGAACATTTTAACCAACAACTTGTAATACCTTAATGATGGTTATTGAGTGATGGTTATCAATTCCGATCCATTTGTAGTCTAATAAAATGTATACAGACATGATATGCCTGGTTTAAGGGGCATAGCTAGATATATAGAGGGCAATTAGGCACAACTTCCAATATTGTATCTTATGAGATTATTTACTATGATTATATATTATTATATATTCCTAATATGAAATAGATTAAAAAGATGCTATCCGGGTAGATGCTTGAAGAAGGTATATCAAAGAGCTAAGGCCCTAGAGAGATCCACATTATTGTTGGATAAACCGATTAATACAACAATGCCTGATCAATATCAAACTATCAGAATAATAGGAACCTTTGACGATAAGAATACCATCATTCATAATATCTTTCAAAGACATTGGCATGTGATGCAGGAAGATGAGGAACTTAAAGTGAAAGTAAATTTTAACAATCAACATTAATGCCATGGATTACAATTATCCTATTATATCTAGTCGCTAACTTTTGGTTTTGGTATTCCTTCTTATTTTTAATATATTATACTTACATCCCTTATTACCATCTCCTATCTTTCTCCGCCCCCTTCATTTCCTGCTTTTGTTATTTTAAACGTAAGAACTGTCCCGCCCACTCTTACATGTTCATCCGTGCACATTCTTGTGCAGTTAAATTTACTGCGCACGCGTGCTAAGTGTCAATGCATCTAAGTCATTGGCTGTTTCCCTTTAGACCTCTATGCGCATGCGTGTCTCATGGACGCGCTTCTAGACACGGAGTACTTTCAATGAGACACGCATGCACAAATGAAGGTGGGGGCGTTTAGTGTAATTTACAGATGCAACTGGGGGACCAATAGAAAGATGTATAAAGATATTCGTCATAGGAAAATCAAAAAAAAATTTGAGGGAGGAGGAGGAACGGCGATATAGAGTTGCAAACTAAAAGGTACATTTAAGTGATAAATCTATAATATCTAAATAAAAAATCATGAATTAAGCTGTATTTTGCTTTGCGGGATAGAGGTGCAGGCAACTTTACTTTTCCTTTAAGGAAGTTGTCACTGACAAACCAATAATAACGCATAGAAGATCTAAAAATCTGAAAGATATTCTGACTAATAGTCACTTTTCACAAGTATAACCAAGGACTTGGATGAAAGAAACAAAAGGTTTCTTCAAATGTGGACTTTGTCAGGCATGTAAAAATATGGCCTCTACAAAAGTCTTCATACATCCGAAAACAACTAAAAAATATGAAATTTCAGACTTTCTGAACTGCAGGTCACAAAGAGTGATTTATGTTGCAATGTTCAAGTGTTCCCTATCTGTGTAGGTGAAACCTCTAGAGAATTACTCACTTGAGTATTGGAACATATAGGTGACATTAAATGGAATCATAATGTAGCTGTTGCCCAACATATGAATACAGTGCATCAAGGACACAAATATGATATTTCATTTTTTGCCATAGAACAAATGAAACTAAAAGGGAGAAGGGGTAACATCATAAACATGCTTCTACAAAAAGAGTGTAGATGGATTCATGAATTACAATCAGCTGCACCCAAAGACTTAAATGATGCCATCTCTTATAAGAGTTTCCTATAAATCTATCTAAAATAATCCATGTAAGGGACATAGCTCCATGATAGATATTACACTGATCCTCTTTTTAATACATGGTCTTGGCAGAATTAGTGCACACATTGCAACTAGATATATTTCTAGACTTATGCATATGATACTATGGGCTATACTATTGAAATATGAAGTAACATTTGAACTAGATGCATATGTTTATTGTGATTTAAACATATGTGGATTTTTTTGGACACTATGTTGTTATATCTTGCAAATGTTATCAAATAAGAATAGTCATTAATTTTATCATGGAGAGAATAATAGATCCTAGTATCTACACATATTGATTGCACAATATCAATGACACTTAGAGGCCCAGTTATCAAGCCGTCAACCTCAAATACGCTGGAATTCCGCAGCGTATTTGTGGCGAGGCTGATTCGCCTAAGTTATCAAGCCCTACACACCGGCAAAAGTAGAATTTAGTGACGTAAGCTTTGATCCGCCGGACTCAGTCCGACACAGATCGATTCTTACGTCACTCCAGATGTTCCGCACACAAGTTCGGCACAATCTGACTACTTTTGCTAGTTATCAAAAAACTAGCAGGTAAGCTCGGCACTTTTCCGGCCCAGCGTACCTGGTTTTCAAACCGCCGCCCTGGAGGTGGCGGATCCCATAGGAATCAATGGGAGTCTGACCATAGCGAAAGTTCATGTTCGCTGCTGCCCGACATCCCATTGATTCCTATGGGAGATGTCTGCACCTAACACCCTAACATGTACCCCGAGTCTAAACACCCCTAATCTGCCCCCCCTACACCGCCGCAACTAAATAAATGTATTACCCCCTAAACCGCCGCTCCCGGTGCCCACCGCAAGCTACATTATACATATTAACCCCTAATCTGCCGCCCCCTACACTGCCGCATCTAAATAAAGTTATTAACCCCTAAACCGCCGCTCCCGGACACCGCCGCAACTATAATAAATGTATTAACCCCTAAACCGCCGCTCCCGGACCCCACCGCCACCTATATTAAACTTATTAACCCCTAATCTGCCCCCCCTACACCGTCGCGACTTATAATAAATTTATTAAGCCCTATCCTGCCCCCCCTACACCGCCACAACCTATAATACATTTATTAACCCCTATCCTGCCCCCCCACACCGCCGCCACTATAATAAAATTATTAATCCCTAAACCTAAGTCTAACCCTAACACCCCCCTAACTTAAATATTAATTAAATACATCAAATTAAATTTAACTCTTATTAACTAAATTAATCCTATTTAAAACTAAATACTTACCTGTAAAATAAACCCTAAGATAGCTACAATGTAATTAATAATTACATTGTAGCTATTTTAGGATTTATTTTTATTTTACAGGTAACTTTGTATTTATTTTAGCTAGTTAGAATAGTTATTAAATAGTTATTAACTATTTAATAACTACCTAGCTAAAAGAAATACAAAATTACCTGTAAAATAAATCCTAACCTAAGTTACAATTAAACCTAACACTACACTATCATTAAATTAATTAAATAAATTACCTACAAATAACTACAATTAAATACAATTAAATAAACTAAAGTACAAAAAATAAAAAATATTACAACAATTTTAAGCTACTTACACCTAATCTAAGCCCACTAATAAAATAACAAAGCCCCCCAAAATAAAAAAAAATGCCCTACCCTATTCTACATTAAAAAGTTAACAGCTCTATTACCTTACCAGCCCTTAAAAGGGCCTTTTGCGGGGCATGCCCCAAAGTATTCAGCTCTTTTGCCTGTAAAATAAAAATACAACCCCTCCAACATTAAAACCCACCACCCACATACCCCTACTCTAACCCAAACCCCCCTTAAATAAACCTAACACTACCCCCCTGAAGATCATCCTACCTTTAGCCGTCTTCAGCCAGCCGACCACCTATGGAACTGAAGAGGAGATTCGGAGCGGCAGAAGTCATCATCCAAGGGGCGCTGAAGAAGTCTTCCATCCGACTGAAGTCATCATCCAAGGGGCGCTGAAGAAATCTTCCATCCAATTGAAGTCATCATCCAGGCGGCGTCTTCAATCTTCATCCATCCGGAGCGGAACGGAGCCATCTTCAGACGAGCCTACGCGGAGCCATCTTCTTCCACCGACGACTGAACGACGAATGACGGTTCCTTTAAGTGACGTCATCCAAGATGGTGTCCCTCGAATTCCGATTGGCTGATAGGATTCTATCAGCCAATCGGAATTAAGGTAGGAAAAATCTGATTGGCTGATTCAATCAGCCAATCAGATTGAGCTCGCATTCTATTGGATGATCGGGACAGCCAATAGAATGCAAGCTCAATCTGATTGTCTGATTGGTTCTGCCAATCGGATCGAACTTCAATCTGATTGGCTGATTGGATCAGCCAATCAGATTTTTCCTACCTTAATTCCGATTGGCTGATAGAATCCTATCAGCCAATCGGAATTCGAGGGACGCCATCTTGGATGACGTCACTTAAAGGAACCGTCATTCGTCGTTCAGTCGTCTGTGGAAGAAGATGGCTCCGCGTAGGCTCGTCTGAAGATGGCTCCGCTCCGCTCCGGATGGATAAAGATTGAAGACGCCGCCTGGATGATGACTTCAATCGGATGGAAGACTTCTTCAGCGCCCCTTGGATGATGACTTCAGTCGGATGGAAGACTTCTTCAGCACCCCTTGGATGATGACTTCTGCCGCTCCGGATCTCCTCTTTGGTTCCATCGGTGGTCGGCTGGCTGAAGACGGCTAAAGGTAGGATGATCTTCAGGGGGGTAGTGTTAGGTTTATTTAAATGGGGTTTGGGTTAGAGTAGAGGTATGTGGGTGGTGGGTTTTAATGTTGGGGATGTTTGTATTTTTATTTTACAGGCAAAAGAGCTGTTTTCTTTGGGGCATGCCCCGAAAAAAGGCCCTTTAAGGGCTGGTAAGGTAATTGAGATGTTAACTTTTTAATGTAGAATAGGGTAGGGCATTTTTTAATTTTGGGGGATTTGTTATTTTATTAGGGGGCTTAGATTAGGTGTAAGTAGCTTAAAATTGTTGTAATATTTTTTAAATGTTTGTAACTTATTTTTTTATTTTTTGTAACTTAGCTTTTTTTATTTTTTTGTACTTTAGTTAGTTTATTTAATTGTATTTAATTGTAGTTATTTGTCGGTAATTTATTTAATTAATTTAATGATAGTGTAGTGTTAGGTTTAATTGTAACTTAGGTTAGGATTTATTTTACAGGTAATTTTGTATTTCTTTTAGCTAGGTAGTTATTAAATAGTTAATAACTATTTAATAACTATTCTAACTAGCTAAAATAAATACAAAGTTACCTGTAAAATAAATATAAATCCTAAAATAGCTACAATGTAATTATTAATAACATTGTAGCTATCTTAGGATTTATTTTATAGGTAAGTATTTAGTTTTAAAAAGGAATAATTAATTTAATAAGAGTTAAATTTATTTAGATGTATTTAATTAATATTTAAGTTAGGGGGGTGTTAGGGTTAGGGTTAGACTTAGGTTTAGGGGTTAATAATTTTATTATAGTGGCGGCGGTGTGGGGGGGGCAGGATAGGGGTTAATAAATGTATTATAGGTTGCGGCGGTATAGGGGGGCAGGATAGGAGTTAATAAATTTATTATAGGTGGCGACGGTGTAGTAGGGCAGGATAGGGGTTAATAAGTTTAATATAGGTGGCGGTGGGGTCCGGGAGCGGCGGTTTAGGGGTTAATACATTTATTTAGTTGCGGCGGGGTCCGGGATCGGCAGGATAGGGGTTAATAAATTTATTATAGGTGGCGGCAGTATAGGGGGGGCAGGATAGGAGTTACTAGGTATTATGTAGGTGGCGGTGGGCTCCGAGAGTTAGGGGTTAATACATTCATTCTAGTTGCGGCGGTGTCCGGGAGCGGCGGTTTAGGGGTTAATAACTTTATTTAGTTGCGGTGGGCTCCGGGGGCGCCGGTATGGGGGTAGAACAGTATAGTTAGTGTGAGTGCTTAGTGACAGCTTGTCAATAAAGCTGTCAAAAAGCCGAAGAGCAGCGAGATCGGATGAGTGATAACTATCAAAGTACGCTGCTCATCACCCCGTACTTGGTGCGTGGCTTTTTGACAGTTTTTTTTTATAACTTTGGGAAGATTTTTCAGGTCCGCGGTGGCGTTGGTAGGCGAGCTTAGGCGGGCGTATTGGGACATAGAAGGCAGGTAAGTAGACACGTTGATAACTAGGCCTCAAAGAGTGTTAAATAGACAGTAAACACCACAATTTTTGTTGTTTAAAAAGGTAGATAATACCTTTATTACCCATTCCCCAATTTTGCATAACCAACACAGTTATAATCATATACTTTTTACCTCTGTGATTACCTTGTATCTATGTCTCTGCCAACTGCCCCCTTATTTCAGTTCTTTTGACAGACATGCATTTTTAGCCAATCAGTGCTGATTCTTACAAGCTTCACGTGCCTGAGCTCAATGTTATCTATATGAAACACATGAACTAACACCCTCTAGTGGTGAAAAACTGTCAAAATGCTTTCCGATTAGAGGCAGTCTTCAAGGTCTAAGAAATTAGCACATGAACCTCTTAGATTACCTTTCAACTAAGAATACCAAGAGAACAAAGCAAAATTGGTAATAAAAGTAAATTTGGAAGTTGTTTAAAATTACATGCCCTATTTAAATCATGAAATATTTTTTTTTTACTTTACTGTCCCTTTAAGTTCCATGTAGGGTAATATCTGAATATATAGCAAATATATGTATATTTACATTTTTCATAAGAGGATTACTGTCCACTCTGGGTTACTTTACCATTCCGTAAGATACTTCAATTATTCCATTCTTTTAATATGAATATCTGAACATGTGTATTTAACACATCTGGATTTTATTACAAGACCAGAGACTTCATATTTGCATTACTTTCTTTTACTACTCGTGTGCAGCCTTAAAAGTACATACTGTATATCACATAAACAGTTAAAATAATACAAAGAAGAAAGAGTCTATATAACTAGCCAATGAGAATGCTAGGTTAGAGACCAGAGAAAAGATGGACCAATTAGAAGACCCATATTGACCATAAACAGACCAATGTGCACCCCATCTTCCTCTTTCTTTTGCTGCTCAGCAACAAGATAAGTGTGCTATTATTATTCACTGATAAATATATATTTAATTAATAAGTTATTCTTTAGTTTTTCCCCCCTTTTTCCTTTTCCGTTTTTTCCTTTTCCTGTTCCTTTTATAACATTTTATATTATTGTTCTTGTTTTGTTTATTTCCGTTTTTTATTTTCAAATTCCGTTTTTATTATTATTTTATTATCTGTTCGTTTTTTCCCTTTCTCTATCGTTTCCATTGCTTCAATCTGCCCTGCTTCACAGGTTTTTTCTATTGCCTTTTTCTCAAGTTACAAGTCTTACCCTCATCTTGTCTCCTCTCTGTACTAAGTCTTTTCCTTCTCCTTGTCACGACGACCGCCGCCATTTTGCGGGCGTGCGTTCGTGATGTCACAGCCCACCTTCATTTTCCTCAGAAGAGCTGTCGGCGCCTCCTCCTTCACCGGCTGAAGTAATCTTCCTGCTTCTGCTTCTGCTTTGTTTCAGTTTCATTTTTCTTCCTTACTGTTCCTTACAATTCTGATCCTAATCCCCTAACAGAACAACCTGTTCAGAAAATGATTGATAACTCCTTGGGTAAAAAAGCAATTAAAAGGAAAGCTCCTTCTAGTGCTGTAAAAGCAAGCAAGAAACTTGTTTGTAAATCCAAACATATGCTATCAGAATCCAATCTTCCTTGCGGCAAAGGAAGTAAAAAATCCGCCAAACGACCCCTTACTCCCAAGGGGCATAAAAAGGTAGTTTTGAATAAAAAATCCAAAGTTATTTCTAAAGATGAGGTTTCAGATTCCTCTTCCTCTTGTAATTCTGATAATTTTTCTGAGGATTCAGATAATTCTACTTCTAATAATTATGAATCAGATTCCTCCTCTGATTCTGAACCAAAATGTTAAAAAATTTAAGAAACATTCTAAAAAATCAAAACATTTGGATGAGGATGAAATGCTTTAGGCAATCCTCGTTTTAATGAAAATACTTTGCATCACCCTCGGTCCTCTGAGTGGTTCCCCCCCGCATGGAAATTACAGCTTTTGTGGATTTCCAACTCAAGAAAACTCTAACTCTTTACTCCCCAAAAATAGTAATGTTACCCCAGATATTGATCCCAAGGTTCTTAAATTTATTGGATCTCCCGGATATAAAATAAAGAAAGGCTTAGATAAAGCCTGGAGGAATTGCCAAGACAAACTTCTTGATTCTATTGGCCCTATTACAAAGCTTTTTGAACTGTCTGAAGAGGCAGTGTTAAAAGAATCCCCTATGGATCCATCTCTCATAAGACAATGGGTTCAGCGTATTTTATCTTTTGTTGGTAACACCAATTCTGCCATCATTATTCAACGAAGAAAGAATATTCTTCGTAAAATTGACCCACAAAATTTGTGATTTCGCGGTTAATGAACTCCAATCTGACAAAGATGGTCTCCTCTTTGGGGATACATTTTTGAAGGACTTGAATCTTTATGCAAATACTTTTTCAACTCTTAATAAAGTTAAAACTTCTATGAGAAAAATGATGTGACAGGGCCAGGAAAGGAAGAGGTCGCTTTCCTTGCCGTACCACACATTTATCCAGACCTCACTTTCAGCAAAACTACACTCCTCAGTTCCAATCTACCAGACCATGGCATCATGGCATCAAAAAGGTCAACGCATCAGATCGCGATCAAGCTCTTCTGCAGGTAGAATTTCCTCTTTTTCCTTCTCCTCCTTCTTTCCCACTAAAAGTTGGAGGAAGAATAGCTTTCTTTGATCACAATTGGAATCTCATAACTTCGGATCCTTGGATTTTAAAAACAGTTCAAGGAGTCCAAATTGACTTCATATCTCCTCCTGTTCAAATTTCATTCCCAAAACCTATTAATTTCTCTCAAAAAGACAAAGTTTTGGTTCAAAAAGAGATAGAAAATCTTCATCAAAAAGAAGAAATTTCTAAAAATCTAAATCCTCACCTGGCTTATTTCAGTAAACTATTTTTAGTAAAAAAAGAAAAACGGCCAGTTCAGACCTGTTAAAAATCTGAGATCTCTCAATGCTTATGTTGTCTACAATCACTTCAAACTGGAAGATATTCATCTTCTAAGAGACTGTCTTTTGGACAACAATTTGCTTGTCAGATTAGACCTTTTGGATGCTAATCTCACTGTTCCTATAGCTCCGGAACATTGGAAATATCTGACCTTCTCTTGGGAGGAAAAAATTTGGAGCTTCACTTGTCTTCCTTTTGGCCTGTCTTCTGTCCATGGATTTTTACAAAACTTCTCAAACCCGTAGTCTCTTTTTTGAGACTCAGAGGAATTTGTTTCATTATTTATCTAGACGATATTCTTCTGATGAATCAGAATTTTCTTTCTCTTCAAGACCAATTAACCATGACAATAAATCTCTTGGAAAATTTAGGTTTCCTTGTAAACAAAGAAAAATCAGTGCTGATCCCTTCCAAATCTCTAGTTTTTCTTGGTTTTCATATAGATATAACTTTCTCCCTATATTCAGGCTATCTTTCTGGCCCCTCTTCATTATCGAGAACTTCAAAGGTTAAAAATCTCTTATCTTCAGAAAGGTTTTTCATATTCTCACCTCATTCCATTATCTTTGGAAACCAGAGAGGAGCTTTCATGGTGGCTTTCCCACATGGAAGCTTGGAATGGGAGAGCTATTTTTGGGAAAACTCCAGACTTAATCATAGAGTCCGATGCCAGTCTATCAGGCTGGGGCACTCGTTGCTGTCCATCCATTACCGGAGGGAAGTGGTCCGCAGAAGAAAAAGACCTGCATATAAACTTTTTTGAACTTTTGGCCAGATCTTTTGCGGTAAAAAGCTTTGTAAAATCTTTGGCTTCTACTTCCATTCTCCTTTGGATGGACAACATTTCAGCTGTGAGATATCTCAATAGGTTGGGTGGCACAAAATCGAGAAATCTGTCCAATATAACCAAGGATTTTATTCATCTTTGTCTAGACAAGAATATCTCCATCAAGGCAGAGTATATTCCAGGTCTTTCCAATTCAGCAGCAGACTGGGGTTCTCGTTTTCCCAGAGATTCCAGCGATTGGAGAATTCACAGAAATATCTTCCTTTCTATTCAATCTCTTCTTGGTCCTTTTTCTTTGGACATTTTTGCTTCTCATCTCAATCGCCAACTTCCCCTCTACTTCAGCTGGAGCCCAGATCCCGATGCATTGGCAATAGATGCCTTCCTTCAAACCTGGCCAAATCAAGGAGCTTATGCTTTCACCCCTTTTTCCCTGCTTGCTCGGACGATTTCTGTGGTTCGCAGGAATCTTCTATCTCTAACTCTAATAACTCCCCTGTGGCCAACTCAATCTTGGTATCCTTCTCTTCTCGAGATGTCCTTAAAACCTCATCTTCTCCTCCCTGTTCTTCCAGATCTTCTTCTAGACCCAGAAGGCTATCCACACAATCTTATTCTCAATCAATCTCTCAGGTTGATAACTTGGTCGATTACGGGGAACTCAGAAATCTCCTTGAACTTTCAGACTCAGCTAGAGCTCTCATGCGGGATTCATGGGCCCCAGGAACCCACAAATCTTATCTTTCCGCATGGACCAGATGGTCTAGCTGGTGCATGCTTATGAGTCTGGATCCCTTTTCAGCCGCTCTAACTCAAATTCTTAATTTCCTTTCTCATCTCTTCGACCTGGGTCTAGCTTATAGGACTATTAATCTTTTTAGATCTGCTATTTCTGCTAGGCATGACTTTATTAATAATCTTCCTATTGGAAAGAAACCCTTAATATGTCGTCTGCTCAAATACATTAGATTAAAGAGACCTCCTACTCCTAAACATAATGTCTTTTGGGATGTAGAATTAATCTTCTCTCTTTTCAAATCTTGGCCTTCTAATGATTCACTTTCATTAAAACAAACTTCAGCTAAATTAGCTACCCTTCTTTGCCTTATCTCTTTTCACAGAGTTTCCGATGTCTGGGCTCTTGATTTCAACTCAATCCTTTTCTCCTGAAGGTGTCACTTTTCTTATTTCCCGTAGAACTAAGACCTTATCTTCTTCTATCTTTTATCCTTATTTTCCAAATGAACCCTCTCTCTGTGTTGTGTTTTGTCTCAAATCCTATAAATCTAAAACTTCTTCTTTTAGAGATTCTTCTAACAATCAACCCTTGTTGTCATTTGTTCCTCCTCACGCTCCTGTCTCCCCTACCTCTATTGTGAGGTGGATTAAATGGGTTATGTCTGAGGCTGGAATTGATCTTTCATTCACAGCTCATTCAGTTAGAGGATCAGCCGCAGCTAAAGCCCTTTTAAAATCTGCTCCTTTACAAGAAATTTTGAAGGCAGCAGACTGGTCCTCAGATTCAACTTTCAAACATTTTTACTTTAAACCCATTCAGCATGCCTCTCTAAATCTTTTTCAATAATTGCTTTAAAATGCAAATATGAAGTCTCTGGTCTTGTAATAAAATTCCGATTATCCTAGCTTTGTGAAGGAATAATCTAGATTTTATTAAAGACACAAAGACGAATATTTTCCCACCTCTACTTCTGTCTTCTCCCAACCCATACTGTTATTTTATATGTCATATACTAATGATTTATATTATATTTTAGTTACCAACTACTCAAACGTCATTAATTAAATCTGGATTTGTTCCTTCAATCAAGACATCTTCAACTTCTTGGAGACATAGATGGATCTTCGGATGTTCATCCACCTTCCCTGAGTTTTCTTCGAGTCAAAATTCTCTGAAGTTTCTTAAAGTTTTATGGTTCTGTTTTGTCCTATGTTTGTTTCTTGGACTGTTGGGACTGTTTTGTTTCTTCAAAAGATTCTTTGTTATGAGCATCAAGCAAGAAAGAGGAAGATGGGGTGCACATTGGTCTGTTTATGGTCAATATGGGTCTTCTAATTGGTCCATTTTTTCTCTGGTCTCTAATCTAGCATTCTCATTGGCTAGTTACATAGACTCTTTCTTCTCTGTATTATTTTAACTGTTTATGTGATATATGTACTTTTAAGGCTGCACACGAGTAGTAAAAGAAAGTAATGCAAATATTTGTCTCTGTGTCTTTAATAAAATCTAGATTATTCCTTCACAAAGCTAGGATAATCGGAATTATTTATGAACACACAATTATACAGGCCAAAGCAGTCTACCTACCACCAAGCAACAAGATGTAATCTAATTTGTGGCATAAGACATTATTCCATCTGTGAAACATTATGATATACACTCTTATTAAATCCGCTATGCTGTAAACACTTCCGCAATCGATGTGCCATTGCTAGGGCAACGGACGGGTATAAACATTGCTAGTCTATACTAGGCCGGCCCTATGCCCTGACGAAGTCATGTACTAGTGACGGAAATGCGTTGGTGGGCGTGGCTAGGTGGAATTATTTGGTGTGGTACTCGAATTAGAACAAACCGCTTATGATACATAGTAACACTGCATAGTTCAATCAATACTTCCAATTACATAGTCTCTGCTTGGTACGCTAGATAGTCTCAGTATGTGAGACACTTATTGATACTAAATAACCTCCGAGTGAGGAACGGGGAATAAGCATTTCTGATCACATTATGCTATTCCACTGCTGAGCTACTAAAATGACAAATTTTATTTTGCTATTTCACTGTTGAGCTACTAAATTGACAAGAATTGGAGTGTGAATTATGAGTGCAATATGTGTGTATGATATTTAATATAGGGATTGAGACAGCAATTGGCTGACTTTGTTGAATCAAAGCAGTACGAAGGCAGGAGGTCGCCTTTGATTCAAGCGTGCTATTTTTCAATAACAGTGTTTCTCATAAACCCTATACACTGAGACCGAGACTATCCCTCCCCCCTGCCCACATGGCCTATTTGTTTTTAATATATTTGTCAGACATCTAATTTGGGGTTCATGAATTAAGAGGTGGTTGGGATGTTAACCATCCCTGATATCCCCTATTAGAGTCTTTTGTCATTTCGGTCTGCAGATTTGTTCAATAAAGTGTTATACCTTTTTAATCTATTTTGAATTAATTTAGTGTTCAATTCAACACTTGGTTTAAATGCCATACATCCCCTAATTGTTCCCCTAATCCTTTACATATTTCTAACATGCTCTTTGCTTCCCAATATCCTATAGTTGTTTTTTTTTTACAATTATTTAGATGATTATTCCATAAACCAAAATAATATTAAATATTATTATTATTATTATTATGTTGTTGTTGTATTTTTTTTGTTTGTTTTTAAGATGTGAGCCTCTGCACTAATCCTGGTAGCTATGAGTGCCTGTAGGAAGCCATAAGCCAACGTTAGATGATTGTCACCTAAATAGTGATGTCACGAACATAAAAATTTGGGCTCGCAAACTGCGAACGTGAACTTCCACAACTGTTCGCGAACGGGCGAAATGGGCGAACCGCCACAGACATCAATAGGCAGGCGAACTTTAAAACCCACAGGGACTCTTTCTGGCCACAATAGTGATGGAAAAGTTGTTTTAAGGGGACTAACACCTGGACTGTGGCATGCCGGAGGGGGATCCATTGCAAAATTCGCATGGAAAATTACATAGTTGATGCAGAGTCTGTTTTTAAGCCATAAAGGGCATACATCACCTAACATTCCTAAACTGTTTGGAATAACAGGTTTTAAAAGATAGATAATCCCTTTATTACCCATTTCCCAGTTTTGCATAACTAACACATTTATAATAATATAATTTTAACCTCTGTGATTATCTTGTATCTAAGCCTCTGCAAACTGCCCCTTTTTTCAGTTCTTTTGACAGACTTGCAGTCTAGCCAATCAGTGCCTGCTCCCAGATAACTTCTCGTGCACGAGCACAGTGTTATCTATATGAAATACGTGAACTAACACCCTCTAGTGGTGAAAAACTGTTAATTACAATCTGAAAGAGGTGGGCTTCAAGGTCTAAGAAATTAGCATATGAACCTCCTAGGTTAAGCTTTCAAATAAGAATACCAAGAGAACAAAGCAAAATTGGTGATAAAAGTAAATTGGAAAATTGTTTAAAATTACATGCTCTATCTGAATCATCATCATGAAAGTTTATTTTGGCCTAGACTGTCCCTTTAAGGCACCACAAACAACCGCAAACAGTCCATTTGCACAACCGCAAACTCCCCATTTACACAAGGTTGGATACCATGCTAGCCATGTCCCGTTCTTTGTCCTCACTGATGTCATTTTACGGTCTCTTCCTCCACCCAGCCACGTACAACACCAAGGGTCCCCGAAAGGTGACAACAAGCCCCCTGGGACGCCTGCTGTGTTTGGTCTTCCACCTCCTCAAAGCCACCTTCCTCCTCTGACTCCTCTCTCTGCGTTGCCTCTCTCTGCGTTATTATAAGGTGTGTTAAGTAGTACTATTCCTATCAATGTAATCCCTGTTACGTCCCCTGTCAGGGGACGTGTATATGGCATCGATTTTAGGAACCGGGAGATGGAAAAAGATGCTTGGTCAGTCCTCCTACTTCAAATTTGGGGCACTGCGCGCACGTGCAATCTAATGTGCCACCAGATAGGAGTGGTGTGTTAAGTAGTTCTATTCTTATCAGTTTAATCCCTGTTACGTCCCCTATCAGGGGACGTGTATATGGTATCGATTTTAGGAACCGGGAGATGGAAAAAAATGCTTGGTCGGTCCTCCAACTTCAAATTTGGGGCACTGCGCGTGCAATCTAATGTGCCACCAGATAGGAGTGGTGTGTTAAGTAGTTCTATTCTTATCAGTTTAATCCCTGTTACGTCCCCTATTAGGGGACGTGTATATGGCATCGATTTCAGGAACCGGGAGATGGAAAAAGATGCTTGGTCGGTCCTCCTACTTCAAATTTGGGGCACTGCACGTGCAATCTAATGTGCCACCAGATAGGAGTGGTGTGTTAAGTAGTTCTATTCTTATCAGTTTAATCCCTGTTACGTCCATGTGTGTAATGCTGCCTGACTGAGACATATCCCTGTTATCTACATCCTCTGGCAATAATGGTTGCGCATTGCTATCACTCATTTCTTCCAACTGATGTGTAAATAACTCCTCTGATAGATCAAGTGAAGCGGCTGTCGTGCTAGTGTTGGTGGTGGCGGCAGGCGGGCGAGTGGTAACTTGAGAGGTCCCCGAAGCTAAGCTGGAGGAGGATGGTGCGTCAAGGTTCCGAGCGGAAGCTGTAGAAGATTGGGTGTCCTGTGTTAGCCAATCAACTATGTCCTCAGAAATGTTCGAGTTCGGGGTACGTGGCCTCTGAACACTGGGCATTATTCTAGGGCCAAAGGGAATCACAGCACCGCAAACATGACGGCCCCTGCGGGGTGGCCTGCCTCTGCCTGTCATTTTTTTTTTCGATTAGTGGTACTATGCGTGCAAGCTACTGTGACAACAGATATGAGTGGCACTGTGCACTGGCAGAAGTTGGCAGAGTAGACGCTGTAGGCCTGAAACACGCTTGCAGACAAGTAACTGCTATTCAATCTATTACAGTCAAAATTGTATTTTTTTTATATGTACACTACTGTTACACCAGATATGAGTTGCACTGGTGTGACACTGTGCCCTGGCAGGCACTGAAATGCACACGTGTGAAGGAAACTGATTGCTATTATTTAACACAGTCAAAAAAGTGTTTTTTTTTTTTTAAATGTACAATACTGTTACACCAGATATGAGTTGCACTGGGGTGACACTGTGCCCTGGCAGGCACTGAAATGCACACGTGTGAAGGAAACTGACTGCTATTATTTAACACAGTCAAAAAAGTGTTGTTTTTTTTTTAAAACTACCCTACTGTTACACCAGATATGAGTTGCACTGGGGTGACACTGTGCCCTGGCAGGCAGGCACTGAAACGCACACGTGTGAAGGAAACTGCTATTATTTAACACAGTCCAAAAAGTGTTGCTTTTTTTAAATCTACACTACTGTTACGCCAGATATGAGTTGCACTGGGGTGATACTGTGCCCTGGCAGGCAGGCTCTCAAACGCACACGTGTGAAGGAAACTGACTGCTATTATTTAACACATTCAAAAAAGTGTTGGTTTTTTTAAATCTACACTACTGTTACACCAGATATGAGTTGCACTGGGGTGACACTGTGCCCTGGCAGGCAGGCACTGAAACGCACATGTGTGAAGGAAACTGACTGCTATTATTTAACACAGTCAAAAAAGTGATGTTTTTTTTTTAAATCTATACTACTGTTACACCAGATATGAGTTGCACTGGGGTGAAACTGTGCCCTGGCAGGCAGGCACTGAAACGCACACGTGTGAAGGAAACTGACTGCTATTATTTAACACAGTCAAAAAAGTATTTGTTTTTTTTTTTTAAAACTACACTACTGTTACACCAGATATGAGTGGTGGCACTGGGGTGACACTATGCCCTGGCAGGCAGGCACTGAAACGCACACGTGTGAAGGAAACTGACTGCTATTATTTAACATAGTCAAAAAAGTGTTGTTTTTTTTAAATCTACACTACTGTTACACCAGATATGAGTGGTGGCACTGGGGTGACACTGTGCCCTGGCAGGCAGGCACTGAAACGCACACGTGTGAAGGAAACTGACTGCTATTATTTAACACAGTCAAAAAAGTGTTGTTTTTTTTTTTTTAAATCTACACTACTGCTACACCAGATATGAGTGGTGGCACTGGGGTGACACTGTGCCCTGGCAGGCAGGCACTGAAACGCACGCGAGTGAAGGAAACTGACTGCTATTATTTAACACAGTCAAAAAAGTGTTGTTTTTTTTAAATCTACACTACTGTTACACCAGATATGAGTGGTGGCACTGGGGTGAGACTGTGCCCTGGCAGGCAGGCACTGAAACGCCCATGTGTGAAGGAAACTGATTGCTATTATTTCACACAGTCAAAAAAGTGTTGTTTTTTTTAAATCTACACTACTGTTACACCAGATATGAGTGGTGGCACTAAGGAGACACTGTGCCCTGGCAGGCAGGCACTGAAACGCACACGTGTGAAGGAAACTGACTGCTATTATTTAACACAGTCAAAAAAGTGTTGTTTTTTTAAAATCTACACTACTGCTACACCAGATATGAGTGGTGGCACTGGGGTGACACTGTGCCCTGGCAGTCAGGCACTAAAACGCACACGTGTGAAGGAAACTGACTGCTATTATTTAACACAGTCAAAAAAGTTTTTTTTTTTTTTTTTTTGAAATCTACACTACTGTTACACCAGATATGAGTGGTGGCACTGGGGTGACACTGTGCCCTGGCAGGCAGGCACTGAAACGCACACGTGTGAAGGAAACTGACTGCTATTATTTAACACAGTCAAAAAAGTGTTTTTTTTTTAAATCTAAACTACTGTTACACCAGATATGAGTGGTGGCACTGGGGTGACACTGTGCCCTGGCGACAGGCACTAAAACGCACACGAGTGAAGGAAACTGACTGCTATTATTTAACACAGTCAAAAAGTGTTGTTTTTTTTAAATCTACACTACTGTTACACCAGATATGAGTGGTGGCACTGGGGTGACACTGTGCCCTGGCAGGCAGGCACTGAAACGCACACGTGTGAAGGAAACTGACTGCTATTATTTAACACAGTCAAAAAAGTGTTGTTTTTTTAAAATCTACACTACTGCTACACCAGATATGAGTGGTGGCACTGGGGTGACACTGTGCCCTGGCAGTCAGGCACTAAAACGCACACGTGTGAAGGAAACTGACTGCTATTATTTAACACAGTCAAAAAAGTTTTTTTTTTTTTTTTAAATCTACACTACTGTTACACCAGATATGAGTGGTGGCACTGGGGTGACACTGTGCCCTGGCAGGCAGGCACTGAAACGCACACGTGTGAAGGAAACTGACTGCTATTATTTAACACAGTCAAAAAAGTGTTGTTTTTTTAAAATCTACACTACTGCTACACCAGATATGAGTGGTGGCACTGGGGTGACACTGTGCCCTGGCAGTCAGGCACTAAAACGCACACGTGTGAAGGAAACTGACTGCTATTATTTAACACAGTCAAAAAAGTTTTTTTTTTTTTTTTTAAATCTACACTACTGTTACACCAGATATGAGTGGTGGCACTGGGGTGACACTGTGCCCTGGCAGGCAGGCACTGAAACGCACACGTGTGAAGGAAACTGACTGCTATTATTTAACACAGTCAAAAAAGTGTTTTTTTTTTTAAATCTAAACTACTGTTACACCAGATATGAGTGGTGGCACTGGGGTGACACTGTGCCCTGGCGACAGGCACTAAAACGCACACGAGTGAAGGAAACTGACTGCTATTATTTAACACAGTCAAAAAGTGTTGTTTTTTTTTAAATCTACACTACTGTTACACCAGATATGAGTGGTGGCACTGGGGTGACACTGTGCCCTGGCAGGCAGGCACTGAAACGCACACGTGTGAAGGAAACTGACTGCTATTATTTAACACAGTCAAAAAAGTGTTGTTGTTTTTTTAAATCTACACTACTGTTACACCAGATATGAGTTGCACTGGGGTGACACTGTGCCCTGGCAGGCAGGCACTGAAACGCACACGTGTGAAGGAAACTGACTGCTATTATTTAACACAGTCAAAAAAGTGTTTTGTTTTTTTTAAATCTACACTACTGCTACACCAGATATGAGTGGTGGCACTGGGGTGACACTGTGCCCTGGCAGGAACTGAAATGCACACGTGTGTAGGAAATTGATTGCTATTATTTAACACAGTCAAAAAAGTATTTTTTTTTTTAAATCTACACTACTGTTACACCAGATATGAGTTGCACTGGGGTGACACTGTGCCCTGGCAGGCAGGCACTGAAACGCACACGTGTGAAGGAAACTGACTGCTATTATTTAACACAGTCAAAAAAGTGTTGTTGTTTTTTTTTAAATCTACACTACTGCTACACCAGATATGAGTGGTGGCACTGGGGTGACACTGTGCCCTGGCAGGCAGGCACAGAAACGCACGCGAGTGAAGGAAACTGACTGCTATTATTTAACACAGTCAAAAAAGTGTTGTTTTTTTTAAATCTACACTACTGTTACACCAGATATGAGTGGTGGCACTGGGGTGACACTGTGCCCTGGCAGGCAGGCACTGAAACGCCCATGTGTGAAGGAAACTGATTGCTATTATTTAACACAGTCAAAAAAGTATTTTTTTTTTTAAATCTACACTACTGTTACACCAGATATGAGTTGCACTGGGGTGACACTGTGCCCTGGCAGGCAGGCACTGAAACGCACACGTGTGAAGGAAACTGACTGCTATTATTTAACACAGTCAAAAAAGTGTTGTTGTTTTTTTTTAAATCTACACTATTGCTACACCAGATATGAGTGGTGGCACTGGGGTGACACTGTGCCCTGGCAGGCAGGCACAGAAATGCACGCGAGTGAAGGAAACTGACTGCTATTATTTAACACAGTCAAAAAAGTGTTGTTTTTTTTAAATCTACACTACTGTTACACCAGATATGAGTGGTGGCACTGGGGTGACACTGTGCCCTGGCAGGC
Organism: Bombina bombina; assembly: GCF_027579735.1. NCBI lineage: Eukaryota > Metazoa > Chordata > Amphibia > Anura > Bombinatoridae > Bombina > Bombina bombina. Next base: position 1,041,090,269 of record NC_069502.1, read on the forward strand.
AGGCACTGAAACGCCCATGTGTGAAGGAAACTGATTGCTATTATTTCACACAGTCAAAAAAGTGTTGTTTTTTTTAAATCTACACTACTGTTACACCAGATATGAGTGGTGGCACTAAGGTGACACTGTGCCCTGGCAGGCAGGCACTGAAACGCACACGTGTGAAGGAAACTGACTGCTATTATTTAACACAGTCAAAAAAGTGTTGTTTTTTTAAAATCTACACTACTGCTACACCAGATATGAGTGGTGGCACTGGGGTGACACTGTGCCCTGGCAGTCAGGCACTAAAACGCACACGTGTGAAGGAAACTGACTGCTATTATTTAACACAGTCAAAAAAGTTTTTTTTTTTTTTTTTTAAATCTACACTACTGTTACACCAGATATGAGTGGTGGCACTGGGGTGACACTGTGCCCTGGCAGGCAGGCACTGAAACGCACACGTGTGAAGGAAACTGACTGCTATTATTTAACACAGTCAAAAAAGTTTTTTTTTTTTTAAATGTACACTACTGTTACACCAGATATGAGTTGCACTGGGGTGACACTGTGCCCTGGCAGGCCCTGAAACGCACACGTGTGAAGGAAACTGACTGCTATTATTTAACACAGTCAAAAAAGTGTTGTTTTTTTTTAAATCTACCCTACTGTTACACCAGATATGAGTTGCACTGGGGTGACACTGTGCCCTGGCAGGCAGGCACTGAAACGCACACGTGTGAAGGAAACTGCTATTATTTAACACAGTCCAAAAAGTGTTGCTTTTTTTAAATCTACACTATTGTTACGCCAGATATGAGTTGCACTGGGGTGATACTGTGCCCTGGCAGGCAGGCTCTGAAACGCACACGTGTGAAGGAAACTGACTGCTATTACTTAACACATTCAAAAAAGTGTTTTGTTTTTTTAAATCTACACTACTGTTACACCAGATATGAGTTGCACTGGGGTGACACTGTGCCCTGGCAGGCAGGCATTGAAACGCACATGTGTGAAGGAAACTGACTGCTATATTTTAACACAGTCAAAAAAGTGTTTTTTATTTTTTAAAACTACACTACTGTTACACCAGATATGAGTGGTGGCACTGGGGTGACACTATGCACTGGCAGGCAGGCACTGAAACGCACACGTGTGAAGGAGACTGACTGCTATTATTTAACATAGTCAAAAAAGTGTTGTTTTTTTTAAATCTACACTACTGTTACACCAGATATGAGTGGTGGCACTGGGGTGACACTGTGCCCTGGCGACAGGCACTAAAACGCACACGAGTGAAGGAAACTGACTGCTATTATTTAACACAGTCAAAAAAGTGTTGTTTTTTTTAAATCTACACTAGTGTTACACCAGATATGAGTGGTGGCACTGGGGTGACACTGTGCCCTGGCAGGCAGGCACTGAAACGCACACGTGTGAAGGAAACTGACTGCTATTATTTAACAAGGTCAAAAAAGTGTTGTTGTTTTTTTAAATCTACACTACTGTTACACCAGATATGAGTTGCACTGGGGTGACACTGTGCCCTGGCAGGCAGGCACTGAAACGCACACGTGTGAAGGAAACTGACTGCTATTATTTAACACAGTCAAAAAAGTGTTTTGTTTTTTTTAAATCTACACTACTGCTACACCAGATATGAGTGGTGGCACTGGGGTGACACTGTGCCCTGGCAGGCAGGCACTGAAACGCACACGAGTGAAGGAAACTGACTGCTATTATTTAACACAGTCAAAAAAGTGTTTTTTTTTTTAAATCTACACTACTGTTACACCAGATATGAGTGGTGGCACTGTGGTGACACTGTGCCCTGGCAGGAACTGAAATGCACACGTGTGTAGGAAATTGATTGCTATTATTTAACACAGTCAAAAAAGTATTTTTTTTTTTTAAATCTACACTACTGTTACACCAGATATGAGTTGCACTGGGGTGACACTGTGCCCTGGCAGGCAGGCACTGAAACGCACACGTGTGAAGGAAACTGACTGCTATTATTTAACACAGTCAAAAAAGTGTTGTTGTTTTTTTTTAAATCTACACTACTGCTACACCAGATATGAGTGGTGGCACTGGGGTGACACTGTGCCCTGGCAGGCAGGCACAGAAACGCACGCGAGTGAAGGAAACTGACTGCTATTATTTAACACAGTCAAAAAGTGTTGTTTTTTTTAAATCTACACTACTGTTACACCAGATATGAGTGGTGGCACTGGGGTGACACTGTGCCCTGGCAGGCAGGCACTGAAACGCCCATGTGTGAAGGAAACTGATTGCTATTATTTAACACAGTCAAAAAAGTATTTTTTTTTTAAAATCTACACTACTGTTACACCAGATATGAGTTGCACTGGGGTGACACTGTGCCCTGGCAGGCAGGCACTGAAACGCACACGTGTGAAGGAAACTGACTGCTATTATTTAACACAGTAAAAAAAGTGTTGTTGTTTTTTTTTTAAATCTACACTATTGCTACACCAGATATGAGTGGTGGCACTGGGGTGACACTCTGCCCTGGCAGGCAGGCACAGAAACGCACGCGAGTGAAGGAAACTGACTGCTATTATTTAACACAGTCAAAAAAGTGTTGTTTTTTTAAAATCTACACTACTGTTACACCAGATATGAGTGGTGGCACTGGGGTGACACTGTGCCCTGGCAGGCAGGCACTGAAACGCCCATGTGTGAAGGAAACTGATTGCTATTATTTCACACAGTCAAAAAAGTGTTGTTTTTTTTAAATCTACACTACTGTTACACCAGATATGAGTGGTGGCACTAAGGTGACACTGTGCCCTGGCAGGCAGGCACTGAAACGCACACGTGTGAAGGAAACTGACTGCTATTATTTAACACAGTCAAAAAAGTGTTGTTTTATTAAAATCTACACTACTGCTACACCAGATATGAGTGGTGGCACTGGGGTGACACTGTGCCCTGGCAGTCAGGCACTAAAACGCACACGTGTGAAGGAAACTGACTGCTATTATTTAACACAGTCAAAAAAGTTTGTTTTGTTTTTTTAAATCTACACTACTGTTACACCAGATATGAGTGGTGGCACTGGGGTGACACTGTGCCCTGGCAGGCAGGCACTGAAACGCACACGTGTGAAGGAAACTGACTGCTATTATTTAACACAGTCAAAAAAGTTTTTTTTTTTTAAATGTACACTACTGTTACACCAGATATGAGTTGCACTGGGGTGACACTGTGCCCTGGCAGGCCCTGAAACGCACACGTGTGAAGGAAACTGACTGCTATTATTTAACACAGTCAAAAAAGTGTTGTTTTTTTTTTAAATCTACCCTACTGTTACACCAGATATGAGTTGCACTGGGGTGACACTGTGCCCTGGCAGGCAGGCACTGAAACGCACACGTGTGAAGGAAACTGCTATTATTTAACACAGTCCAAAAAGTGTTGCTTTTTTTAAATCTACACTACTGTTACGCCAGATATGAGTTGCACTGGGGTGATACTGTGCCCTGGCAGGCAGGCTCTGAAACGCACATGTGTGAAGGAAACTGACTGCTATTACTTAACACATTCAAAAAAGTGTTTTGTTTTTTTAAATCTACACTACTGTTACACCAGATATGAGTTGCACTGGGGTGACACTGTGCCCTGGCAGGCAGGCATTGAAACGCACATGTGTGAAGGAAACTGACTGCTATTATTTAACACAGTCAAAAAAGTGTTTTTTATTTTTTAAAACTACACTACTGTTACACCAGATATGAGTGGTGGCACTGGGGTGACACTATGCCCTGGCAGGCAGGCACTGAAACGCACACGTGTGAAGGAGACTGACTGCTATTATTTAACATAGTCAAAAAAGTGTTGTTTTTTTTAAATCTACACTACTGTTACACCAGATATGAGTGGTGGCACTGGGGTGACACTGTGCCCTGGCAGGCAGGCACTGAAACGCACACGTGTGAAGGAAACTGACTGCTATTATTTAACACAGTCAAAAAGTGTTTTTTTTTTTTTTTTAAATCTACACTACTGCTACACCAGATATGAGTGGTGGCAATGGGGTGACACTGTGCCCTGGCAGGCAGGCACTGAAACGCACACGAGTGAAGGAAACTGACTGCTATTATTTAACACAGTCAAAAAAGTGTTTTTTTTTTTAAATCTACACTACTGTTACACCAGATATGAGTGGTGGCACTGGGGTGACACTGTGCCCTGGCAGGCAGGCACTGAAACGCCCATGTGTGAAGGAAACTGATTGCTATTATTTCACACAGTCAAAAAAGTTTTTTTTTTTTTTAAATCTACACTACTGTTACACCAGATATGAGTGGTGGCACTAAGGTGACACTGTGCCCTGGCAGGCAGGCACTGAAACGCACACGTGTGAAGGAAACTGACTGCTATTATTTAACACAGTCAAAAAAGTGTTGTTTTTTTAAAATCTACACTACTGCTACACCAGATATGAGTGGTGGCACTGGGGTGACACTGTGCCCTGGCAGTCAGGCACTAAAACGCACACGTGTGAAGGAAACTGACTGCTATTATTTAACACAGTCAAAAAAGTTTTTTTTTTTTTTTTTAAATCTACACTACTGTTACACCAGATATGAGTGGTGGTACTGGGGTGACACTGTGCCCTGGCAGGCAGGCACTGAAACGCACACGTGTGAAGGAAACTGACTGCTATTATTTAACACATTCAAAAAAGTGTTGGTTTTTTTAAATCTACACTACTGTTACACCAGATATGAGTTGCACTGGGGTGACACTGTGCCCTGGCAGGCAGGCACTGAAACGCACATGTGTGAAGGAAACTGACTGCTATTATTTAACACAGTCAAAAAAGTGATGTTTTTTTTTTAAATCTATACTACTGTTACACCAGATATGAGTTGCACTGGGGTGAAACTGTGCCCTGGCAGGCAGGCACTGAAACGCACACGTGTGAAGGAAACTGACTGCTATTATTTAACACAGTCAAAAAAGTATTTGTTTTTTTTTTTTAAAACTACACTACTGTTACACCAGATATGAGTGGTGGCACTGGGGTGACACTATGCCCTGGCAGGCAGGCACTGAAACGCACACGTGTGAAGGAAACTGACTGCTATTATTTAACACAGTCAAAAAAGTGTTGTTTTTTTTAAATCTACACTACTGTTACACCAGATATCAGTGGTGGCACTGGGGTGACACTGTGCCCTGGCAGGCAGGCACTGAAACGCACACGTGTGAAGGAAACTGACTGCTATTATTTAACACAGTCAAAAAAGTGTTGTTTTTTTTTTTTTAAATCTACACTACTGCTACACCAGATATGAGTGGTGGCACTGGGGTGACACTGTGCCCTGGCAGGCAGGCACTGAAACGCACGCGAGTGAAGGAAACTGACTGCTATTATTTAACACAGTCAAAAAAGTGTTGTTTTTTTTAAATCTACACTACTGTTACACCAGATATGAGTGGTGGCACTGGGGTGAGACTGTGCCCTGGCAGGCAGGCACTGAAACGCACACGAGTGAAGGAAACTGACTGCTATTATTTAACACAGTCAAAAAAGTGTTTTTTTTTTTTAAATCTACACTACTGTTACACCAGATATGAGTGGTGGCACTGGGGTGACACTGTGCCCTGGCAGGCAGGCACTGAAACGCACGCGAGTGAAGGAAACTGACTGCTATTATTTAACACAGTCAAAAAAGTGTTGTTTTTTTTAAATCTACACTACTGTTACACCAGATATGAGTGGTGGCACTGGGGTGACACTGTGCCCTGGCAGGCAGGCACTGAAACGCCCATGTGTGAAGGAAACTGATTGCTATTATTTCACACAGTCAAAAAAGTGTTGTTTTTTTTAAATCTACACTACTGTTACACCAGATATGAGTGGTGGCACTAAGGAGACACTGTGCCCTGGCAGGCAGGCACTGAAACGCACACGTGTGAAGGAAACTGACTGCTATTATTTAACACAGTCAAAAAAGTGTTTTTTTTTTAAAATCTACACTACTGCTACACCAGATATGAGTGGTGGCACTGGGGTGACACTGTGCCCTGGCAGTCAGGCACTAAAACGCACACGTGTGAAGGAAACTGACTGCTATTATTTAACACAGTAAAAAAATTTTTTTTTTTTTTTTTAAATCTACACTACTGTTACACCAGATATGAGTGGTGGCACTGGGGTGACACTGTGCCCTGGCAGGCAGGCACTGAAACGCACACGTGTGAAGGAAACTGACTGCTATTATTTAACACAGTCAAAAAAGTGTTTTTTTTTTTAAATCTAAACTACTGTTACACCAGATATGAGTGGTGGCACTGGGGTGACACTGTGCCCTGGCGACAGGCACTAAAACGCACACGAGTGAAGGAAACTGACTGCTATTATTTAACACAGTCAAAAAGTGTTGTTTTTTTTAAATCTACACTACTGTTACACCAGATATGAGTGGTGGCACTGGGGTGACACTGTGCCCTGGCAGGCAGGCACTGAAACGCACACGTGTGAAGGAAACTGACTGCTATTATTTAACACAGTCAAAAAAGTGTTGTTTTTTTAAAATCTACACTACTGCTACACCAGATATGAGTGGTGGCACTGGGGTGACACTGTGCCCTGGCAGTCAGGCACTAAAACGCACACGTGTGAAGGAAACTGACTGCTATTATTTAACACAGTCAAAAAAGTTTTTTGTTTTTTTTTAAATCTACACTACTGTTACACCAGATATGAGTGGTGGCACTGGGGTGACACTGTGCCCTGGCAGGCAGGCACTGAAACGCACACGTGTGAAGGAAACTGACTGCTATTATTTAACACAGTCAAAAAAGTGTTGTTTTTTTAAAATCTACACTACTGCTACACCAGATATGAGTGGTGGCACTGGGGTGACACTGTGCCCTGGCAGTCAGGCACTAAAACGCACACGTGTGAAGGAAACTGACTGCTATTATTTAACACAGTCAAAAAAGTTTTTTTTTTTTTTTTAAATCTACACTACTGTTACACCAGATATGAGTGGTGGCACTGGGGTGACACTGTGCCCTGGCAGGCAGGCACTGAAACGCACACGTGTGAAGGAAACTGACTGCTATTATTTAACACAGTCAAAAAAGTGTTTTTTTTTTTAAATCTAAACTACTGTTACACCAGATATGAGTGGTGGCACTGGGGTGACACTGTGCCCTGGCGACAGGCACTAAAACGCACACGAGTGAAGGAAACTGACTGCTATTATTTAACACAGTCAAAAAGTGTTGTTTTTTTTTAAATCTACACTACTGTTACACCAGATATGAGTGGTGGCACTGGGGTGACACTGTGCCCTGGCAGGCAGGCACTGAAACGCACACGTGTGAAGGAAACTGACTGCTATTATTTAACACAGTCAAAAAAGTGTTGTTGTTTTTTTAAATCTACACTACTGTTACACCAGATATGAGTTGCACTGGGGTGACACTGTGCCCTGGCAGGCAGGCACTGAAACGCACACGTGTGAAGGAAACTGACTGCTATTATTTAACACAGTCAAAAAAGTGTTTTGTTTTTTTTAAATCTACACTACTGCTACACCAGATATGAGTGGTGGCACTGGGGTGACACTGTGCCCTGGCAGGAACTGAAATGCACACGTGTGTAGGAAATTGATTGCTATTATTTAACACAGTCAAAAAAGTATTTTTTTTTTTAAATCTACACTACTGTTACACCAGATATGAGTTGTACTGGGGTGACACTGTGCCCTGGCAGGCAGGCACTGAAACGCACACGTGTGAAGGAAACTGACTGCTATTATTTAACACAGTCAAAAAAGTGTTGTTGTTTTTTTTTAAATCTACACTACTGCTACACCAGATATGAGTGGTGGCACTGGGGTGACACTGTGCCCTGGCAGGCAGGCACAGAAACGCACGCGAGTGAAGGAAACTGACTGCTATTATTTAACACAGTCAAAAAAGTGTTGTTTTTTTTAAATCTACACTACTGTTACACCAGATATGAGTGGTGGCACTGGGGTGACACTGTGCCCTGGCAGGCAGGCACTGAAACGCCCATGTGTGAAGGAAACTGATTGCTATTATTTAACACAGTCAAAAAAGTATTTTTTTTTTTAAATCTACACTACTGTTACACCAGATATGAGTTGCACTGGGGTGACACTGTGCCCTGGCAGGCAGGCACTGAAACGCACACGTGTGAAGGAAACTGACTGCTATTATTTAACACAGTCAAAAAAGTGTTGTTGTTTTTTTTTAAATCTACACTATTGCTACACCCTATATGAGTGGTGGCACTGGGGTGACACTGTGCCCTGGCAGGCAGGCACAGAAATGCACGCGAGTGAAGGAAACTGACTGCTATTATTTAACACAGTCAAAAAAGTGTTGTTTTTTTTTAAATCTACACTACTGTTACACCAGATATGAGTGGTGGCACTGGGGTGACACTGTGCCCTGGCAGGCAGGCACTGAAACGCCCATGTGTGAAGGAAACTGATTGCTATTATTTCACACAGTCAAAAAAGTGTTGTTTTTTTTAAATCTACACTACTGTTACACCAGATATGAGTGGTGGCACTAAGGTGACACTGTGCCCTGGCAGGCAGGCACTGAAACGCACACGTGTGAAGGAAACTGACTGCTATTATTTAACACAGTCAAAAAAGTGTTGTTTTTTTAAAATCTACACTACTGCTACACCAGATATGAGTGGTGGCACTGGGGTGACACTGTGCCCTGGCAGTCAGGCACTAAAACGCACACGTGTGAAGGAAACTGACTGCTATTATTTAACACAGTCAAAAAAGTTTTTTTTTTTTTTTTTAAATCTACACTACTGTTACACCAGATATGAGTGGTGGCACTGGGGTGACACTGTGCCCTGGCAGGCAGGCACTGAAACGCACACGTGTGAAGGAAACTGACTGCTATTATTTAACACAGTCAAAAAAGTTTTTTTTTTTTTAAATGTACACTACTGTTACACCAGATATGAGTTGCACTGGGGTGACACTGTGCCCTGGCAGGCCCTGAAACGCACACGTGTGAAGGAAACTGACTGCTATTATTTAACACAGTCAAAAAAGTGTTGTTTTTTTTTAAATCTACCCTACTGTTACACCAGATATGAGTTGCACTGGGGTGACACTGTGCCCTGGCAGGCAGGCACTGAAACGCACACGTGTGAAGGAAACTGCTATTATTTAACACAGTCCAAAAAGTGTTGCTTTTTTTAAATCTACACTATTGTTACGCCAGATATGAGTTGCACTGGGGTGATACTGTGCCCTGGCAGGCAGGCTCTGAAACGCACACGTGTGAAGGAAACTGACTGCTATTACTTAACACATTCAAAAAAGTGTTTTGTTTTTTTAAATCTACACTACTGTTACACCAGATATGAGTTGCACTGGGGTGACACTGTGCCCTGGCAGGCAGGCATTGAAACGCACATGTGTGAAGGAAACTGACTGCTATATTTTAACACAGTCAAAAAAGTGTTTTTTATTTTTTAAAACTACACTACTGTTACACCAGATATGAGTGGTGGCACTGGGGTGACACTATGCACTGGCAGGCAGGCACTGAAACGCACACGTGTGAAGGAGACTGACTGCTATTATTTAACATAGTCAAAAAAGTGTTGTTTTTTTTAAATCTACACTACTGTTACACCAGATATGAGTGGTGGCACTGGGGTGACACTGTGCCCTGGCGACAGGCACTAAAACGCACACGAGTGAAGGAAACTGACTGCTATTATTTAACACAGTCAAAAAAGTGTTGTTTTTTTTAAATCTACACTACTGTTACACCAGATATGAGTGGTGGCACTGGGGTGACACTGTGCCCTGGCAGGCAGGCACTGAAACGCACACGTGTGAAGGAAACTGACTGCTATTATTTAACACAGTCAAAAAAGTGTTGTTGTTTTTTTAAATCTACACTACTGTTACACCAGATATGAGTTGCACTGGGGTGACACTGTGCCCTGGCAGGCAGGCACTGAAACGCACACGTGTGAAGGAAACTGACTGCTATTATTTAACACAGTCAAAAAAGTGTTTTTTTTTTTTTAAATCTACACTACTGCTACACCAGATATGAGTGGTGGCACTGGGGTGACACTGTGCCCTGGCAGGCAGGCACTGAAACGCACACGAGTGAAGGAAACTGACTGCTATTATTTAACACAGTCAAAAAAGTGTTTTTTTTTTTAAATCTACACTACTGTTACACCAGATATGAGTGGTGGCACTGTGGTGACACTGTGCCCTGGCAGGAACTGAAATGCACACGTGTGTAGGAAATTGATTGCTATTATTTAACACAGTCAAAAAAGTATTTTTTTTTTTTAAATCTACACTACTGTTACACCAGATATGAGTTGCACTGGGGTGACACTGTGCCCTGGCAGGCAGGCACTGAAACGCACACGTGTGAAGGAAACTGACTGCTATTATTTAACACAGTCAAAAAAGTGTTGTCGTTTTTTTTTAAATCTACACTACTGCTACACCAGATATGAGTGGTGGCACTGGGGTGACACTGTGCCCTGGCAGGCAGGCACAGAAACGCACGCGAGTGAAGGAAACTGACTGCTATTATTTAACACAGTCAAAAAGTGTTGTTTTTTTTAAATCTACACTACTGTTACACCAGATATGAGTGGTGGCACTGGGGTGACACTGTGCCCTGGCAGGCAGGCACTGAAACGCCCATGTGTGAAGGAAACTGACTGCTATTATTTAACACAGTCAAAAAAGTATTTTTTTTTTAAAATCTACACTACTGTTACACCAGATATGAGTTGCACTGGGGTGACACTGTGCCCTGGCAGGCAGGCACTGAAACGCACACGTGTGAAGGAAACTGACTGCTATTATTTAACACAGTAAAAAAAGTGTTGTTGTTTTTTTTTTAAATCTACACTATTGCTACACCAGATATGAGTGGTGGCACTGGGGTGACACTCTGCCCTGGCAGGCAGGCACAGAAACGCACGCGAGTGAAGGAAACTGACTGCTATTATTTAACACAGTCAAAAAAGTGTTGTTTTTTTAAAATCTACACTACTGTTACACCAGATATGAGTGGTGGCACTGGGGTGACACTGTGCCCTGGCAGGCAGGCACTGAAACGCCCATGTGTGAAGGAAACTGATTGCTATTATTTCACACAGTCAAAAAAGTGTTGTTTTTTTTAAATCTACACTACTGTTACACCAGATATGAGTGGTGGCACTAAGGTGACACTGTGCCCTGGCAGGCAGGCACTGAAACGCACACGTGTGAAGGAAACTGACTGCTATTATTTAACACAGTCAAAAAAGTTTTTTTTTTTTTTTTTTAAATCTACACTACTGTTACACCAGATATGAGTGGTGGCACTGGGGTGACACTGTGCCCTGGCAGGCAGGCACTGAAACGCACACGTGTGAAGGAAACTGACTGCTATTATTTAACACAGTCAAAAAAGTTTTTTTTTTTTTTAAATGTACACTACTGTTACACCAGATATGAGTTGCACTGGGGTGACACTGTGCCCTGGCAGGCCCTGAAACGCACACGTGTGAAGGAAACTGACTGCTATTATTTAACACAGTCAAAAAAGTGTTGTTTTTTTTTAAATCTACCCTACTGTTACACCAGATATGAGTTGCACTGGGGTGACACTGTGCCCTGGCAGGCAGGCACTGAAACGCACACGTGTGAAGGAAACTGCTATTATTTAACACAGTCCAAAAAGTGTTGCTTTTTTTAAATCTACACTATTGTTACGCCAGATATGAGTTGCACTGGGGTGATACTGTGCCCTGGCAGGCAGGCTCTGAAACGCACACGTGTGAAGGAAACTGACTGCTATTACTTAACACATTCAAAAAAGTGTTTTGTTTTTTTAAATCTACACTACTGTTACACCAGATATGAGTTGCACTGGGGTGACACTGTGCCCTGGCAGGCAGGCATTGAAACGCACATGTGTGAAGGAAACTGACTGCTATATTTTAACACAGTCAAAAAAGTGTTTTTTATTTTTTAAAACTACACTACTGTTACACCAGATATGAGTGGTGGCACTGGGGTGACACTATGCCCTGGCAGGCAGGCACTGAAACGCACACGTGTGAAGGAGACTGACTGCTATTATTTAACATAGTCAAAAAAGTGTTGTTTTTTTTAAATCTACACTACTGTTACACCAGATATGAGTGGTGGCACTGGGGTGACACTGTGCCCTGGCAGGCAGGCACTGAAACGCACACGTGTGAAGGAAACTGACTGCTATTATTTAACACAGTCAAAAAGTGTTTTTTTTTTTTTTTAAATCTACACTACTGCTACACCAGATATGAGTGGTGGCAATGGGGTGACACTGTGCCCTGGCAGGCAGGCACTGAAACGCACACGAGTGAAGGAAACTGACTGCTATTATTTAACACAGTCAAAAAAGTGTTTTTTTTTTTAAATCTACACTACTGTTACACCAGATATGAGTGGTGGCACTGGGGTGACACTGTGCCCTGGCAGGCAGGCACTGAAACGCCCATGTGTGAAGGAAACTGATTGCTATTATTTCACACAGTCAAAAAAGTTTTTTTTTTTTTTAAATCTACACTACTGTTACACCAGATATGAGTGGTGGCACTAAGGTGACACTGTGCCCTGGCAGGCAGGCACTGAAACGCACACGTGTGAAGGAAACTGACTGCTATTATTTAACACAGTCAAAAAAGTGTTGTTTTTTTAAAATCTACACTACTGCTACACCAGATATGAGTGGTGGCACTGGGGTGACACTGTGCCCTGGCAGTCAGGCACTAAAACGCACACGTGTGAAGGAAACTGACTGCTATTATTTAACACAGTCAAAAAAGTTTTTTTTTTTTTTTTTAAATCTACACTACTGTTACACCAGATATGAGTGGTGGTACTGGGGTGACACTGTGCCCTGGCAGGCAGGCACTGAAACGCACACGTGTGAAGGAAACTGACTGCTATTATTTAACACATTCAAAAAAGTGTTGGTTTTTTTAAATCTACACTACTGTTACACCAGATATGAGTTGCACTGGGGTGACACTGTGCCCTGGCAGGCAGGCACTGAAACGCACATGTGTGAAGGAAACTGACTGCTATTATTTAACACAGTCAAAAAAGTGTTGTTTTTTTTTTAAATCTATACTACTGTTACACCAGATATGAGTTGAACTGGGGTGAAACTGTGCCCTGGCAGGCAGGCACTGAAACGCACACGTGTGAAGGAAACTGACTGCTATTATTTAACACAGTCAAAAAAGTATTTGTTTTTTTTTTTTAAAACTACACTACTGTTACACCAGATATGAGTGGTGGCACTGGGGTGACACTATGCCCTGGCAGGCAGGCACTGAAACGCACACGTGTGAAGGAAACTGACTGCTATTATTTAACATAGTCAAAAAAGTGTTGTTTTTTTTAAATCTACACTACTGTTACACCAGATATCAGTGGTGGCACTGGGGTGACACTGTGCCCTGGCAGGCAGGCACTGAAACGCACACGTGTGAAGGAAACTGACTGCTATTATTTAACACAGTCAAAAAAGTGTTGTTTTTTTTTTTTTAAATCTACACTACTGCTACACCAGATATGAGTGGTGGCACTGGGGTGACACTGTGCCCTGGCAGGCAGGCACTGAAACGCACGCGAGTGAAGGAAACTGACTGCTATTATTTAACACAGTCAAAAAAGTGTTGTTTTTTTTAAATCTACACTACTGTTACACCAGATATGAGTGGTGGCACTGGGGTGAGACTGTGCCCTGGCAGGCAGGCACTGAAACGCACACGAGTGAAGGAAACTGACTGCTATTATTTAACACAGTCAAAAAAGTGTTTTTTTTTTTAAATCTACACTACTGTTACACCAGATATGAGTGGTGGCACTGGGGTGACACTGTGCCCTGGCAGGCAGGCACTGAAACGCACGCGAGTGAAGGAAACTGACTGCTATTATTTAACACAGTCAAAAAAGTGTTGTTTTTTTTAAATCTACACTACTGTTACACCAGATATGAGTGGTGGCACTGGGGTGACACTGTGCCCTGGCAGGCAGGCACTGAAACGCCCATGTGTGAAGGAAACTGATTGCTATTATTTCACACAGTCAAAAAAGTGTTGTTTTTTTTAAATCTACACTACTGTTACACCAGATATGAGTGGTGGCACTAAGGAGACACTGTGCCCTGGCAGGCAGGCACTGAAACGCACACGTGTGAAGGAAACTGACTGCTATTATTTAACACAGTCAAAAAAGTGTTGTTTTTTTAAAATCTACACTACTGCTACACCAGATATGAGTGGTGGCACTGGGGTGACACTGTGCCCTGGCAGTCAGGCACTAAAACGCACACGTGTGAAGGAAACTGACTGCTATTATTTAACACAGTCAAAAAAGTTTTTTTTTTTTTTTTAAATCTACACTACTGTTACACCAGATATGAGTGGTGGCACTGGGGTGACACTGTGCCCTGGCAGGCAGGCACTGAAACGCACACGTGTGAAGGAAACTGACTGCTATTATTTAACACAGTCAAAAAAGTGTTTTTTTTTTAAATCTAAACTACTGTTACACCAGATATGAGTGGTGGCACTGGGGTGACACTGTGCCCTGGCGACAGGCACTAAAACGCACACGAGTGAAGGAAACTGACTGCTATTATTTAACACAGTCAAAAAGTGTTGTTTTTTTTAAATCTACACTACTGTTACACCAGATATGAGTGGTGGCACTGGGGTGACACTGTGCCCTGGCAGGCAGGCACTGAAACGCACACGTGTGAAGGAAACTGACTGCTATTATTTAACACAGTCAAAAAAGTGTTGTTTTTTTAAAATCTACACTACTGCTACACCAGATATGAGTGGTGGCACTGGGGTGACACTGTGCCCTGGCAGTCAGGCACTAAAACGCACACGTGTGAAGGAAACTGACTGCTATTATTTAACACAGTCAAAAAAGTTTTTTGTTTTTTTTTAAATCTACACTACTGTTACACCAGATATGAGTGGTGGCACTGGGGTGACACTGTGCCCTGGCAGGCAGGCACTGAAACGCACACGTGTGAAGGAAACTGACTGCTATTATTTAACACAGTCAAAAAAGTGTTGTTTTTTTAAAATCTACACTACTGCTACACCAGATATGAGTGGTGGCACTGGGGTGACACTGTGCCCTGGCAGTCAGGCACTAAAACGCACACGTGTGAAGGAAACTGACTGCTATTATTTAACACAGTCAAAAAAGTTTTTTTTTTTTTTTTAAATCTACACTACTGTTACACCAGATATGAGTGGTGGCACTGGGGTGACACTGTGCCCTGGCAGGCAGGCACTGAAACGCACACGTGTGAAGGAAACTGACTGCTATTATTTAACACAGTCAAAAAAGTGTTTTTTTTTTTAAATCTAAACTACTGTTACACCAGATATGAGTGGTGGCACTGGGGTGACACTGTGCCCTGGCGACAGGCACTAAAACGCACACGAGTGAAGGAAACTGACTGCTATTATTTAACACAGTCAAAAAGTGTTGTTTTTTTTTAAATCTACACTACTGTTACACCAGATATGAGTGGTGGCACTGGGGTGACACTGTGCCCTGGCAGGCAGGCACTGAAACGCACACGTGTGAAGGAAACTGACTGCTATTATTTAACACAGTCAAAAAAGTGTTGTTGTTTTTTTAAATCTACACTACTGTTACACCAGATATGAGTTGCACTGGGGTGACACTGTGCCCTGGCAGGCAGGCACTGAAACGCACACGTGTGAAGGAAACTGACTGCTATTATTTAACACAGTCAAAAAAGTGTTTTGTTTTTTTTAAATCTACACTACTGCTACACCAGATATGAGTGGTGGCACTGGGGTGACACTGTGCCCTGGCAGGAACTGAAATGCACACGTGTGTAGGAAATTGATTGCTATTATTTAACACAGTCAAAAAAGTATTTTTTTTTTTAAATCTACACTACTGTTACACCAGATATGAGTTGTACTGGGGTGACACTGTGCCCTGGCAGGCAGGCACTGAAACGCACACGTGTGAAGGAAACTGACTGCTATTATTTAACACAGTCAAAAAAGTGTTGTTGTTTTTTTTTAAATCTACACTACTGCTACACCAGATATGAGTGGTGGCACTGGGGTGACACTGTGCCCTGGCAGGCAGGCACAGAAACGCACGCGTGTGAAGGAAACTGACTGCTATTATTTAACACAGTCAAAAAAGTGTTGTTTTTTTTAAATCTACACTACTGTTACACCAGATATGAGTGGTGGCACTGGGGTGACACTGTGCCCTGGCAGGCAGGCACTGAAACGCCCATGTGTGAAGGAAACTGATTGCTATTATTTAACACAGTCAAAAAAGTATTTTTTTTTTTAAATCTACACTACTGTTACACCAGATATGAGTTGCACTGGGGTGACACTGTGCCCTGGCAGGCAGGCACTGAAACGCACACGTGTGAAGGAAACTGACTGCTATTATTTAACACAGTCAAAAAAGTGTTGTTGTTTTTTTTTAAATCTACACTATTGCTACACCCTATATGAGTGGTGGCACTGGGGTGACACTGTGCCCTGGCAGGCAGGCACAGAAATGCACGCGAGTGAAGGAAACTGACTGCTATTATTTAACACAGTCAAAAAAGTGTTGTTTTTTTTAAATCTACACTACTGTTACACCAGATATGAGTGGTGGCACTGGGGTGACACTGTGCCCTGGCAGGCAGGCACTGAAACGCCCATGTGTGAAGGAAACTGATTGCTATTATTTCACACAGTCAAAAAAGTGTTGTTTTTTTTAAATCTACACTACTGTTACACCAGATATGAGTGGTGGCACTAAGGTGACACTGTGCCCTGGCAGGCAGGCACTGAAACGCACACGTGTGAAGGAAACTGACTGCTATTATTTAACACAGTCAAAAAAGTGTTGTTTTTTTAAAATCTACACTACTGCTACACCAGATATGAGTGGTGGCACTGGGGTGACACTGTGCCCTGGCAGTCAGGCACTAAAACGCACACGTGTGAAGGAAACTGACTGCTATTATTTAACACAGTCAAAAAAGTTTTTTTTTTTTTTTTTAAATCTACACTACTGTTACACCAGATATGAGTGGTGGCACTGGGGTGACACTGTGCCCTGGCAGGCAGGCACTGAAACGCACACGTGTGAAGGAAACTGACTGCTATTATTTAACACAGTCAAAAAATTTTTTTTTTTTTTTAAATGTACACTACTGTTACACCAGATATGTGTTGCACTGGGGTGACACTGTGCCCTGGCAGGCCCTGAAACGCACACGTGTGAAGGAAACTGACTGCTATTATTTAACACAGTCAAAAAAGTGTTGTTTTTTTTTAAATCTACCCTACTGTTACACCAGATATGAGTTGCACTGGGGTGACACTGTGCCCTGGCAGGCAGGCACTGAAACGCACACGTGTGAAGGAAACTGCTATTATTTAACACAGTCCAAAAAGTGTTGCTTTTTTTAAATCTACACTATTGTTACGCCAGATATGAGTTGCACTGGGGTGATACTGTGCCCTGGCAGGCAGGCTCTGAAACGCACACGTGTGAAGGAAACTGACTGCTATTACTTAACACATTCAAAAAAGTGTTTTGTTTTTTTAAATCTACACTACTGTTACACCAGATATGAGTTGCACTGGGGTGACACTGTGCCCTGGCAGGCAGGCATTGAAACGCACATGTGTGAAGGAAACTGACTGCTATATTTTAACACAGTCAAAAAAGTGTTTTTTATTTTTTAAAACTACACTACTGTTACACCAGATATGAGTGGTGGCACTGGGGTGACACTATGCACTGGCAGGCAGGCACTGAAACGCACACGTGTGAAGGAGACTGACTGCTATTATTTAACATAGTCAAAAAAGTGTTGTTTTTTTTAAATCTACACTACTGTTACACCAGATATGAGTGGTGGCACTGGGGTGACACTGTGCCCTGGCGACAGGCACTAAAACGCACACGAGTGAAGGAAACTGACTGCTATTATTTAACACAGTCAAAAAAGTGTTGTTTTTTTTAAATCTACACTACTGTTACACCAGATATGAGTGGTGGCACTGGGGTGACACTGTGCCCTGGCAGGCAGGCACTGAAACGCACACGTGTGAAGGAAACTGACTGCTATTATTTAACACAGTCAAAAAAGTGTTGTTGTTTTTTTAAATCTACACTACTGTTACACCAGATATGTGTTGCACTGGGGTGACACTGTGCCCTGGCAGGCAGGCACTGAAACGCACACGTGTGAAGGAAACTGACTGCTATTATTTAACACAGTCAAAAAAGTGTTGTTTTTTTTTTAAATCTACACTACTGCTACACCAGATATGAGTGGTGGCACTGGGGTGACACTGTGCCCTGGCAGGCAGGCACTGAAACGCACACGAGTGAAGGAAACTGACTGATAGTCAAAAAAAGTGTTTTTTATTTTTTAAAACTACACTACTGTTACACCAGATATGAGTGGTGGCACTGTGGTGACACTGTGCCCTGGCAGGAACTGAAATGCACACGTGTGTAGGAAATTGATTGCTATTATTTAACACAGTCAAAAAAGTATTTTTTTTTTTTAAATCTACACTACTGTTACACCAGATATGAGTTGCACTGGGGTGACACTGTGCCCTGGCAGGCAGGCACTGAAACGCACACGTGTGAAGGAAACTGACTGCTATTATTTAACACAGTCAAAAAAGTGTTGTCGTTTTTTTTTAAATCTACACTACTGCTACACCAGATATGAGTGGTGGCACTGGGGTGACACTGTGCCCTGGCAGGCAGGCACAGAAACGCACGCGAGTGAAGGAAACTGACTGCTATTATTTAACACAGTCAAAAAGTGTTGTTTTTTTTAAATCTACACTACTGTTACACCAGATATGAGTGGTGGCACTGGGGTGACACTGTGCCCTGGCAGGCAGGCACTGAAACGCCCATGTGTGAAGGAAACTGATTGCTATTATTTAACACAGTCAAAAAAGTATTTTTTTTTTAAAATCTACACTACTGTTACACCAGATATGAGTTGCACTGGGGTGACACTGTGCCCTGGCAGGCAGGCACTGAAACGCACACGTGTGAAGGAAACTGACTGCTATTATTTAACACAGTAAAAAAAGTGTTGTTGTTTTTTTTTTAAATCTACACTATTGCTACACCAGATATGAGTGGTGGCACTGGGGTGACACTCTGCCCTGGCAGGCAGGCACAGAAACGCACGCGAGTGAAGGAAACTGACTGCTATTATTTAACACAGTCAAAAAAGTGTTGTTTTTTTAAAATCTACACTACTGTTACACCAGATATGAGTGGTGGCACTGGGGTGACACTGTGCCCTGGCAGGCAGGCACTGAAACGCCCATGTGTGAAGGAAACTGATTGCTATTATTTCACACAGTCAAAAAAGTGTTGTTTTTTTTAAATCTACACTACTGTTACACCAGATATGAGTGGTGGCACTAAGGTGACACTGTGCCCTGGCAGGCAGGCACTGAAACGCACACGTGTGAAGGAAACTGACTGCTATTATTTAACACAGTCAAAAAAGTGTTGTTTTATTAAAATCTACACTACTGCTACACCAGATATGAGTGGTGGCACTGGGGTGACACTGTGCCCTGGCAGTCAGGCACTAAAACGCACACGTGTGAAGGAAACTGACTGCTATTATTTAACACAGTCAAAAAAGTTTGTTTTGTTTTTTTAAATCTACACTACTGTTACACCAGATATGAGTGGTGGCACTGGGGTGACACTGTGCCCTGGCAGGCAGGCACTGAAACGCACACGTGTGAAGGAAACTGACTGCTATTATTTAACACAGTCAAAAAAGTTTTTTTTTTTTAAATGTACACTACTGTTACACCAGATATGAGTTGCACTGGGGTGACACTGTGCCCTGGCAGGCCCTGAAACGCACACGTGTGAAGGAAACTGACTGCTATTATTTAACACAGTCAAAAAAGTGTTGGTTTTTTTTTAAATCTACCCTACTGTTACACCAGATATGAGTTGCACTGGGGTGACACTGTGCCCTGGCAGGCAGGCACTGAAACGCACACGTGTGAAGGAAACTGCTATTATTTAACACAGTCCAAAAAGTGTTGCTTTTTTTAAATCTACACTACTGTTACGCCAGATATGAGTTGCACTGGGGTGATACTGTGCCCTGGCAGGCAGGCTCTGAAACGCACATGTGTGAAGGAAACTGACTGCTATTACTTAACACATTCAAAAAAGTGTTTTGTTTTTTTAAATCTACACTACTGTTACACCAGATATGAGTTGCACTGGGGTGACACTGTGCCCTGGCAGGCAGGCATTGAAACGCACATGTGTGAAGGAAACTGACTGCTATTATTTAACACAGTCAAAAAAGTGTTTTTTATTTTTTAAAACTACACTACTGTTACACCAGATATGAGTGGTGGCACTGGGGTGACACTATGCCCTGGCAGGCAGGCACTGAAACGCACACGTGTGAAGGAGACTGACTGCTATTATTTAACATAGTCAAAAAAGTGTTTTTTTTTTTAAATCTACACTACTGTTACACCAGATATGAGTGGTGGCACTGGGGTGACACTGTGCCCTGGCAGGCAGGCACTGAAACGCACACGTGTGAAGGAAACTGACTGCTATTATTTAACACAGTCAAAAAGTGTTTTTTTTTTTTTTAAATCTACACTACTGCTACACCAGATATGAGTGGTGGCACTGGGGTGACACTGTGCCCTGGCAGGCAGGCACTGAAACGCACACGAGTGAAGGAAACTGACTGCTATTATTTAACACAGTCAAAAAAGTGTTTTTTTTTTTAAATCTACACTACTGTTACACCAGATATGAGTGGTGGCACTGGGGTGACACTGTGCCCTGGCAGGCAGGCACTGAAACGCCCATGTGTGAAGGAAACTGATTGCTATTATTTCACACAGTCAAAAAAGTTTTTTTTTTTTTTAAATCTACACTACTGTTACACCAGATATGAGTGGTGGCACTAAGGTGACACTGTGCCCTGGCAGGCAGGCACTGAAACGCACACGTGTGAAGGAAACTGACTGCTATTATTTAACACAGTCAAAAAAGTGTTGTTTTTTTAAAATCTACACTACTGCTACACCAGATATGAGTGGTGGCACTGGGGTGACACTGTGCCCTGGCAGTCAGGCACTAAAACGCACACGTGTGAAGGAAACTGACTGCTATTATTTAACACAGTCAAAAAAGTTTTTTTTTTTTTTTTAAATCTACACTACTGTTACACCAGATATGAGTGGTGGTACTGGGGTGACACTGTGCCCTGGCAGGCAGGCACTGAAACGCACACGTGTGAAGGAAACTGACTGCTATTATTTAACACAGTCAAAAAAGTGTTTTTTTTTAAAAATCTACACTACTGCTACACCAGATATGAGTGGTGGCACTGGGGTGACACTGTGCCCTGGCAGTCAGGCACTAAAACGCACACGTGTGAAGGAAACTGACTGCTATTATTTAACACAGTCAAAAAAGTTTTTTTTTTTTTTTTTAAATCTACACTACTGTTACACCAGATATGAGTGGTGGTACTGGGGTGACACTGTGCCCTGGCAGGCAGGCACTGAAACGCACACGTGTGAAGGAAACTGACTGCTATTATTTAACACAGTCAAAAAAGTGTTTTTTTTTTTAAATCTAAACTACTGTTACACCAGATATGAGTGGTGGCACTGGGGTGACACTGTGCCCTGGCGACAGGCACTAAAACGCACACGAGTGAAGGAAAATGACTGCTATTATTTAACACAGTCAAAAAAGTGTTGTTTTTTTTAAATCTACACTACTGTTACACCAGATATGAGTGGTGGCACTGGGGTGACACTGTGCCCTGGCAGGCAGGCACTGAAACGCACACGTGTGAAGGAAACTGACTGCTATTATTTAACACAGTCAAGAAAGTGTTGTTTTTTTTTTTAAAATCTACACTACTGTTACACCAGAT
Source organism: Bombina bombina (assembly GCF_027579735.1). Taxonomy (NCBI): domain Eukaryota; kingdom Metazoa; phylum Chordata; class Amphibia; order Anura; family Bombinatoridae; genus Bombina; species Bombina bombina. The sequence goes on from NC_069502.1 coordinate 1,041,112,337, forward strand.
ATGAGTTGCACTGGGGTGACACTGTGCCCTGGCAGGCAGGCACTGAAACGCACACGTGTGAAGGAAACTGACTGCTATTATTTAACACAGTCAAAAAAGTTTTTTTTTTTTAAATGTACACTACTGTTACACCAGATATGAGTTGCACTGGGGTGACACTCTGCCCTGGCAGGCCCTGAAACGCACACGTGTGAAGGAAACTGACTGCTATTATTTAACACAGTCAAAAAAGTGTTGTTTTTTTTTAAATCTACCCTACTGTTACACCAGATATGAGTTGCACTGGGGTGACACTGTGCCCTGGCAGGCAGGCACTGAAATGCACACGTGTGAAGGAAACTGCTATTATTTAACACAGTCCAAAAAGTGTTGCTTTTTTTAAATCTACACTACTGTTACGCCAGATATGAGTTGCACTGGGGTGATACTGTGCCCTGGCAGGCGGGCTCTGAAACGCACACGTGTGAAGGAAACTGACTGCTATTATTTAACACATTCACAAAAGTGTTGTTTTTTTTAAATCTACACTACTGTTACACCAGATATGAGTTGCACTGGGGTGACACTGTGCCCTGGCAGGCAGGCACTGAAACGCACATGTTTGAAGGAAACTGACTGCTATTATTTAAGACAGTCAAAAAAGTGTTTTTTATTTTTTAAAACTACACTACTGTTACACCAGATATGAGTGGTGGCACTGGGGTGACACTATGCCCTGGCAGGCAGGCACTGAAACGCACACGTGTGAAGGAAACTGACTGCTATTATTTAACATAGTCAAAAAAGTGTTGTTTTTTTAAATCTACACTACTGTTACACCAGATATGAGTGGTGGCACTGGGGTGACACTGTGCCCTGGCAGGCAGGCACTGAAACGCACACGTGTAAAGGAAACTGACTGCTATTATTTAACACAGTCAAAAAAGTGTTTTGTTTTTTTTAAAATCTACACTACTGCTACACCAGATATGAGTGGTGGCACTGGGGTGACACTGTGCCCTGGCAGGCAGGCACTGAAACTCACACGAGTGAAGGAAACTGACTGCTATTATTTAACATAGTCAAAAAAGTGTTGTTTTTTTTAAATCTACACTACTGTTACACCAGATATGAGTGGTGGCACTGGGGTGAGACTGTGCCCTGGCAGGCAGGCACTGAAACGCCCATGTGTGAAGGAAACTGACTGCTATTATTTAACACAGTCAAAAAAGTTTTTTTTTTTTAAATGTACACTACTGTTACACCAGATATGAGTTGCACTGGGGTGACACTGTGCCCTGGCAGGCCCTGAAACGCACACGTGTGAAGGAAACTGACTGCTATTATTTAACACAGTCAAAAAAGTGTTTTTTTTTTTAAATCTACCCTACTGTTACACCAGATATGAGTTGCACTGGGGTGACACTGTGCCCTGGCAGGCAGGCACTGAAATGCACACGTGTGAAGGAAACTGCTATTATTTAACACAGTCCAAAAAGTGTTGCTTTTTTTAAATCTACACTACTGTTACGCCAGATATGAGTTGCACTGGGGTGATACTGTGCTCTGGCAGGCAGGCTCTGAAACGCACACGTGTGAAGGAAACTGACTGCTATTATTTAACACATTCAAAAAAGTGTTGTTTTTTTTAAATCTACACTACTGTTACACCAGATATGAGTTGCACTGGGGTGACACTGTGCCCTGGCAGGCAGGCACTGAAACGCACATGTTTGAAGGAAACTGACTGCTATTATTTAACACAGTCAAAAAAGTGTTTTTTATTTTTTAAAACTACACTACTGTTACACCAGATATGAGTGGTGGCACTGGGGTGACACTATGCCCTGGCAGGCAGGCACTGAAACGCACACGTGTGAAGGAAACTGACTGCTATTATTTAACATAGTCAAAAAAGTGTTGTTTTTTTAAATCTACACTACTGTTACACCAGATATGAGTGGTGGCACTGGGGTGACACTGTGCCCTGGCAGGCAGGCACTGAAACGCACACGTGTGAAGGAAACTGACTGCTATTATTTAACACAGTCAAAAAAGTGTTGTTTTTTTTTTAAATCTACACTACTGCTACACCAGATATGAGTGGTGGCACTGGGGTGACACTGTGCCCTGGCAGGCAGGCACTGAAACGCACACGAGTGAAGGAAACTGACTGATATTATTTAACACAGTCAAAAAAGTGTTGTTTTTTTTAAATCTACACTACTGTTACACCAGATATGAGTGGTGGCACTGGGGTGAGACTGTGCCCTGGCAGGCAGGCACTGAAACGCCCATATGTGAAGGAAACTGATTGCTATTATTTCACACAGTCAAAAAAGTGTTGTTTTTTTTTAAATCTACACTACTGTTACACCAGATATGAGTGGTGGCACTAAGGTGACACTGTGCCCTGGCAGGCAGGCATTGAAACGCACACGTGTGAAGGAAACTGACTGCTATTATTTAACACAGTCAAAAAAGTGTTGTTTTTTTAAAATCTACACTACTGCTACACCAGATATGAGTGGTGGCACTGGGGTGACACTGTGCCCTGGCAGTCAGGCACTAAAACGCACACGTGTGAAGGAAACTGACTGCTATTATTTAACACAGTCAAAAAAGTTTTTTTTTTTTTTTTAAATCTACACTACTGTTACACCAGATATGAGTGGTGGCATTGGGGTGACACTGTGCCCTGGCAGGCAGGCACTGAAACGCACACGTGTGAAGGAAACTGACTGCTATTATTTAACACAGTCAAAAAAGTGTTGTTGTTTTTTTTTTTTAATCTACACTACTGTTACACCAGATATGAGTTGCACTGGGGTGACACTGTGCCCTGGAAGGCAGGCCCTGAAACGCACACATGTGAAGGAAACTGACTGCTATTATTTAACACAGTCAAAAAAGTTTTTTGTTTTTTTTAAATCTACACTACTGTTAAACCAGATATGAGTGGTGGCACTGGGGTGACACTGTGCCCTGGCAGGCAGGCACTGAAACGCACACGTGTGAAGGAAACTGACTGCTATTATTTAACACAGTCAAAAAAGTGTTGTTTTTTTTTAAATCTACACTACTGTTACACCAGATATGAGTGGTGGCACTGGGGTGACACTGTGCCCTGGCAGGCAGGCACTGAAACGCCCACGTGTGAAGGAAACTGATTGATATTATTTAACACAGTCAAAAAAGTGTTGTTTTTTTTAAATCTACACTACTGTTACACCAGATATGAGTGGTGGCACTAAGGTGACACTGTGCCCTGGCAGGCAGGCACTGAAACGCACACGTGTGAAGGAAACTGACTGCTATTATTTAACACAGTCAAAAAAGTTTTTTGTTTTTTTTTAAATCTACACTACTGTTACACCAGATATGTGTGGTGGCACTGGGGTGACACTGTGCCCTGGCAGTCAGGCACTAAAACGCACACGTGTGAAGGAAACTGACTGCTATTATTTAACACAGTCAAAAAAGTTTTGTTTTGTTTTTTAAATCTACACTACTGTTACACCAGATATGAGTGGTGGCACTGGGGTGACACTGTGCCCTGGCAGGCAGGCAGGCACTGAAACGCACACGTGTGAAGGAAACTGACTGCTATTATTTAACACAGTCAAAAAAGTGTTTTTTTTTTTTTAAATCTAAACTACTGTTACACCAGATATGAGTGGTGGCACTGGGGTGACACTGTGCCCTGGCGACAGGCACTAAAACGCACACGAGTGAAGGAAACTGACTGCTATTATTTAACATAGTCAAAAAAGTGTTGTTTTTTTAAATCTACACTACTGTTACACCAGATATGAGTGGTGGCACTGGGGTGACACTGTGCCCTGGCAGGCAGGCACTGAAACGCACACGTGTGAAGGAAACTGACTGCTATTATTTAACACAGTCGAAAAAGTTTTTTTTTTTTTTTTTAAATCTACACTACTGTTACACCAGATATGAGTTGCACTGGGGTGACACTGTGCCCTGGCAGGCAGACACTGAAACGCACACGTGTGAAGGAAACTGACTGCTATTATTTAACACAGTCAAAAAAGTGTTTGTTTTTTTAAATCTACACTACTGTTACACCAGATATGAGTGGCGGCACTGGGCAAGTGGGCACAGTATACGCTGTGAGCCTGATACACATGCTGGCAGGCAGGCAACTGCAATTAGATTACACAGGAAAAAAAACACAAAAAACCCCCCTAAAAAGAGCTTTTTGGGGTGCTGTCCTTACAGCAGAGATCAGATGAGTCCTTCAGGACTGTAGTGGACACTGAATACACTAGCCTAGCTATCGATTTCCCTATTAATCAGCAGCAGCTACACTGTCCCTCCTCTCACTAAGAATGCAGCTTCCGAATGAATCTAAAATGGATGTTGTCCAGGAGGTAGGAGGGTCTGGGAGGGAGGGTCTGCTGCTGATTGGCTGGAATGTGCCTGCTGACTGTGAGGTACAGGGTCAAAGTATTACTCAATGATGACAAAGAGGGGGCGGATCGAACAACGCATATGTTCGCCCACCGTGGCGAATGCGAACATGCTATGTTCGCCGGGAACTATTCGCCGGCGAACTATTTGCGACATCACTACACCTGAAGCCTGTTATTCATTCTATACCAAAGTAACAATTTTATGGTTTTACAGGAGCACCATTTTTAAAAAGAGCCATAGGTTACAGTTCTCTTCTTCTTGCTAAAAGTTTGTGATGAGGTTACAAACAAACATCTAAAAATAGAATGGCTATGAAAAAGAAGAATAAGTTAACACTTTCACAATTCTTTTATTTTTTATGAGTTTGTTGATACATGTAAGATTATTAGGAGAAAGGCAATTTCAATATTTTTTAATCAAATTATTAACTCATAAATGTTTAAAGTGCAGATTTGTTAAAAAACAAATCAACAAAAAACTTTTGACTTTCTTTATCCTAATTGCAATGTACAGTACATTGGAAAAATGAGTCAGAGAACATCTTGATACTGGGACATATAATTTATGTTTTAGCAATATATTTAAACAGTATTCACATGAAATATCCACCTGTAATTGTGATTAAATAGATTGATGCCACCTAGTGGGGAAAATAAATATTACTACATTGTTAAATCCTATATTATAAAAGACAAGAGTTTGTCTGAAGCCGTCATGCGCAGTTCAGACAAACTCTTGCAGCTGATCACACGCGCACCCACCCGGCAGCAGCGCGAGGACCCGGCAGCACAGCTGATCAGTGAAACAAAGCAGCGCGAGGACCGGCAAGTGAAGGCGCACAGGGGAGAGAGAGAGAGAGAGAGAGAGAGAGAGAAAAATAATATTAAATATAACACAACACGGCCCGTGTGAACGGACTTTAGGACTAGTACAGGTTATATTGGATTTACAGGTTGTAAGCAGGAGCTCTATACTGTGCAATGTTAGAATGGAAATTTAAATATTAAATTAATAATTAACTGTTTAAATTTACAATTTTGTGCTGTATAATACATTTCTTTTTAGTTATATGATTATATGTTGGCATTATATATAGAATACGTTTTTAGTGAGTTATTGCAAATACAGTGCTATATTGGAACCCTATATATACAATTTGTTTAAGCACATGATTGAACATTTCTGTACTTTCAGGAATATTTACCAGAGGTGTTAGGGTTAACATAGGAAAGTGTTTAAAGGGATAGTAAAGTCCAAATTTAACTTTCATGATTCAGACAGGGCATGTAATTTTAAACAACTTTCTAATTTATTTTTATCATCCAATTTGCTTTGTTCTCTTGTTATTCTTAGTTGAAGGCTAATACTAGGGAGGCTCATATGCTAATTTCTAAGCCTTAAAGTCCTCCTCTAATTTTAGGTCATTTGACAGTTTTTCACAGCTAGAGGGTGTTAGTTCAAGTGTTTCATATAGATAACACTGTGCTCATGCATGTGAAGTTATTTCAGAGTCAGCACTAATTGCCTGAAATGCAAGTCTATCAAACGATCTGAGATAAGGAGGCAGTCAGCAGAAACTTAGAAACAATGTAATTACAGATTTAAAAAAGTATATTTCTATAACAGTGTTGATTATGCAAAACTGGGGAATGATAAATAAAGGGATTATCTTTCTTTTTAAACAATAACATTTTTGGTGTTTACTATCCCTTTAATTAATAGGTAGGATAGGATCTGTTTTCAACTGTCTATATAATCTGTCAATAAAGCTGAAAACATATTCTAAAATAAAAATGTTCAAATAGAATAAAACCATTCTGGGCACCGTCTGTATAGAGTTTTTCATTTGCTCATAACTTGAGTATGGCTGATCAATTTTGTAAATTGACATAGAATGTACTACCCAAAAAATGAAGCAACGCTATAAAGAAAATTAAATGTTGCCTCTTTCTGACTGATGCTCTTTGGCAAAATATATATACTAACAGCCAATAAATGTGAAAAAGTGCACAAAGGATATAGTCCTTAAAGAGACAGTCTAGTCAAAATTAAAGGGACACTGAATCCAAATGTTTTCTTTAGTGATACAGAGCATGCAGTTTTAAGCAACTTTCTAATTTACTCCTATTATCAATTTTTCTTTGTTCTTTCGCTATCTTTATTTGAAAAAGAAGGCATCCAAGCTATTTTTTGGTTCAGAACCCTGGGCAGCACTTGTTTATTGGTGGGTGAATTTATCCACCAATCAGCAAGAACAACCCAGGTTGTTCACCAAAAATGGGCCGGCATCTAAACTTACATTCTTGCCTTTCAAATAAAGATACCAAGAAAATGAAGAAAATTTGATAATGGGAGTAAATTAGAAAGTTGCATAAAATTGCATGCTCAATCACGAAAGAAAAAATTTGGGTTCACTGTCCCTTTAAAGTTTTGTGATTCAAAATAGATTCAGATAGGGCATGCAATTTTAAACAACATTCCATTTTATTTTTGTCATCAAATTTGTTTGGTTTTCTTTGCTGAAAGCTAAACCTTGGCAGTACTGTGAATATATATAAAGATATACAAGCTGGATGCACCTAGCTAATATCAAAGTGACAGTATCATATGTGATATGCACAAATTAAAGTAAACAATGCTTCATGCAAAATGCTAGAATGATGTGCTTAAAACACTTATGCATATAAAACAAACAGGAAAAAGCAAACAAAAAACAAAAATGACAATAAAATACAATGGGGACAGGGTTCATACAAAATCTCCTTGGATACCGGAATCACGGTATGGCAATATGACACGAAAGCATCCTTATATTTAGGGACAACTGCGGATGCTGTTCCTTGAAGGACGCATCTTATCTCAGTGCATTTTGACAGTTTTTCACAGCTAGACAGTGCCAGTTCATGTGTGCCCTATAGATAACATTTTTAGAGATAACATATGAGTCAGCAATGAATGGCTAAAATGAATGTCTGTCAAAAGAACCGAAATTAGGGGGCAATCTACAGGAGCTTAGATACAAGGTAATCACAGAGCTAAAAAGTATCGGCTAGATTATGAGTTTTGTGGTAAGGTGAAAAAGCAGCGTTAACAGGTCCTAACGCTGCTTTTTCACCCCCACTGGTATTACGAGTCTTGCAGGTTTAGGGGAACCGCACACTTTTTTGGCCTTACCGCAAATCAACTTATGCAATTTGCATATAGTCGATTTTCAATGGGACTTCCATAGCGCCGGTATTACGAGTTTGTCCTGGGAGGCCAAAAAGTGAGCGGTACAGCCTATCCCACAAGATTCATAATGCATTTAAAAGTCAGTAGTTAAGAGTTTTACACTACAACGCTGTAGCATAAAACTCATAACTAAAGTGCTAAAAAGTACACTAACACCCATAAACTATCTATTAGCCCCTAAACCGAGGCCTTCCCACATCGCAAACGCTATAATAAAATTTTTAACCCCTAATCTGCCGCTCCAGACATCGCCGCCACTATAATAAACATATTAACCCCTAAACCACTGCACTCCCGCCTCACAAACATTAGTTAAATATTATTAACCCCTAATCTGCTGTCCCTAACATCGCCACCACCTACCTACATTTATTAACCCCTACTCTGCCGCCCCCAACGTCACCGCCACTATACTAAAGTTATTATCCCCTAACCCTAAGTCTAACCCTAACCCCCCTAACTTAAATATAATTAAAATAAATCTAAATAAAACCTACTATTATTACCTAAATAATTCCTATTTAAAACTAAATACTTACCTGTAAAATAAACCCTTAGCTAGCTACAATATAACTAATAGTTACATTGTATCTATCTTAGGGTTTATTTTTATTTTACAGCAAGTTTGTATTTATTTTAACTAGGTAGAATAGTTACTAAATACTTATTAACTATTTAGTAACTACCTAGCTAAAATAAATACAAATTTACCTGTAAAATAAAACCTAACCCTACACTACAATTAAATAAATTCCCTAAATTAAATACAATTAACTAAATTCAATAAAATTAGCTAAATTACAAAAAAACAAATCACTAAATTACAGAAAATAAAAAACAAATTACAAGATATTTAAACTAATTACACTTAATCTAATAGCCTAAACTAAACTACCAATAGCCCATAAAGGGCCTTTTGCGGGGCATTGTCCCAAAGAAATCAGCTCTTTAACCTGTAAAAAAAAATACACACAACCCCCCTAACAGTAAAACCCACCACCCACACAACCAACCCCCCCAAAAAACCCTAACTAAAAAAACCTAAGCTGAATGAAGGTACCTTTAAGTGACGTCATCCAAGATGGCGTCCCTTAGATTCCGATTGGCTGATAAAATTCTATCGGCCAATCGGAATTAAAGATGAAAAAATCCTATTGGCTGATGCAATCAGCCAACAGGATTGAAGTTCAATCATATTGGCTGATCCAATCAGCAAATAGGATTGAGCTTGCATTCTTTTGGCTGATTGGAACAGCCAATAGAATGCGAGCTCAATCCTATTGGCTGATTGGATCAGCCAATAGGATTGAACTTCAATCCTATTGGCTGATTTTATCAGCCAATAGGATTTTTTCATCCTTAATTCCAATTGGCTGATAGAATTCTATCAGCCAATCGGAATCTAAGAGACTCCATCTTGGATGACGTCACTTAAAGTTACCTTCATTCGTCGGGTAGTCATCATTGGAAGAGGATGCTCCACGCCAGATTTCTTGAAGATGGACCCGCTCCGCGTCGCAAGGATGAAGATAGAAGATGCCGTCTGGATGAAGACTTCTGCCTGTCTAGAGAACCACTTCTGCCCGTCTGGAGGACCACTTCTGCCAGCTTCATTGAGGACATCTTGCCTCTTGGATGAAGACTTCTCCTGGTAAGTGGATCTTCGGGGGTTAGTGTTAGGATTTTTTAAGGGTGTATTGGGTGGGTTTTATTTTTAGGTTAGGGCTTTGGGCCGCAATAGAGCTAAATACCCTTTTAAGGGCAATGCCCATCCAAATGCCCTTTTCAGGGCAATGGGGAGCTTAGGTTTTTTTAGTTAGGGTTTTATTTGGGGGGTTGGTTGTGTGGGTGGTGGGTTTTACTGTTGGGGGGGTTGTGTGTATTTTCTTTTACAGGTAAAACAGCTGATTTCTTTGGGGCAATGCCCCGCAAAAGGCCCTTTTAAGGGCTATTGGTAGTTTAGTTTAGGCTAGGTTTTTTTTTTATTTTGGGTGGGCTTTTTTTATTTTGATAGGGCTATTAGATTAGGTGTAATTAGTTTAAATATCTTGTAATTTGTTTTTTATTTTCTGTAATTTAGTGTTTTTTTTAGTAATTTAGCTAATTTTATTGAATTTAGTTAATTGTATTTAATTTAGGGAATTTATTTAACTGTAGTGTAGTGTTAGGTGTTAGTGTAACTTAGGTTAGGTTTTATTATACAGGTAAATTTGTATTTATTTTAGCTACGTAGGTATTAAATATTTAATAACTATTTAGTAACTATTCTACCTAGTTAAAATAAATACAAACTTGCCTGTAAAATAAAAATAAACCCTAAGCTAGCTACAATGTAACTATTAGTTATATTGTATCTAGCTTAGGGTTTATTTTACAGGTAAGTATTTAGTTTTAAATAGGAATTATTTAGTTATTAATAGTAGGTTTTATTTAGATTTATTTTTTATTTATAATTAAGTTAGGGGGTGTTAGGGCTAGACTTAGGTTTAGGGGTTAATAAATATAGTATAGTGGCGGCGACGTTGGGGGCGGCAGATTAGGGGTTAATAAATGTAGGTAGATGGCGGCGATGTTAGGGGAGGCAAATTAGGGGTTAATAACATTATGTAGGTGTCGGCGATGTTGTGGGCAGTAGATTAGGGGTTAATAAATATAATGTAGGTGTTGGCGATGTTGGGGGCAGCAGATTAGGGGTTCATAAGTATAATGTAGGTGGCGGCGATGTCCGGAGAGGCAGATTAGGGGTTAATAAATATAATGCAGGTGTCGACGATGTCGGGGGCGGCACATTAGGGGTTAATAAGTGTAAGATTAGGGGTGTTTAGACTCGGGGTTCATGTTAGGGTGTTAGGTGTAAACATAAATGTGTTTCCCCATAAGAATCAATGGGGCTGCGTTACGGAGCTTTATGCTGCTTTATTGCAGGTGTCAGACTTTTTTTCAGCCGGCTCTCCCCATTGATGTCTATGGGGAAATCGTGCACGAGCACGTAAAACCAGCTCACCGCTGACTTAAGCAGCGCTGGTATTGGAGTGGGGTATGGAGCACAGTTTTGCTCTACGCTCACTTCTTGCCTTTTTACGCCGGGTTTCTAAAAACCTGTAATACCAGCGCTGTAGGTAAGTGAGCGGTGACAATAACAAGCAAGTTAGCGCCGCACCCCTCATAACGCAAAACTCGTAATCTAGCCGTATATTAATATAACTGTGTTGGTTAGGCAAAACTTGGGAATGACTAATAAAGGGATAATCAAAGAGACATTTGCTGGGGGAAAAATCTGGAAAAAGAAACTAGTTAAAGCTGTACTCATATTATTTAGAGTTTTACCTCAGCCCTAAATGTGTTTAGTGATTTATCTCCTATCTTTGAGAAAGAAAGAAACCATAACTTTTAAAATCAGTTGTATTACAATATAAAAGGACTGACAGTCAATTGGGATTTTAGTCGCTTTACAAAAACTGCCACAACATAGAAAGATAACTCTGTACAACACTGGCGTCACTGACAAAACGTAAAGCGAAGACAGTTCCACCCTCCCTGTGACATATGTCAGCAAGAAGAACCAGCATGAGAAGACAAATATTGCATAAGCCAATATTTTCATTAATATTGTTTGCAGATGTGTAGAAAATAAAGATTTTTTTTCCAACGGTAGTAATAATTAATGATAGATGTCATTTTTTAATCAGTTAACCCATAAAAACTATTAGAGCTGGATGACTTTAACCTAGAATCACTAACAATTCAGCTTCATAAAATAATATTGGAATTGGAGATTTTTTTTCTTTGAATCTTCAGTGAGTCTGGATAACAGTTTTGCAACTGAAAGTCTGTACTTACAGTGAAATGCATCTCATTTAGTGCCATAATATTGTATTCAGTTTAGCCTTCATATTAAAGGGACAGTCTAGTCTAAAATAAAATTTCATGATTCAGATAGGGCATGCAATTTTTTTTTTAAATACATTTTTAATGAGGTTTAATACATAATATAACAGACATATACAATATTGAATAGTTTGTGGGTACAGAAGGGAGGTATCATAGCAAATATATTAACAGGAATACTTAATCATATCCGTTACATCACATGTAGAAAAAATTAAAGGGAGCTTTAAATGAACCCATAGTAATGTAGAAGATAAATAGTAAACAGTAAATCAAGATATATAAGAGCAAAAATGAAGAACATATGAGTCACCAAAATATGGATATCTGGTTGGAAAAAATATTATTTTTAATGGTGGTATATTTCGAGGGAAAACGCTAAATTAAATTCTGGTCACAATCAAAAAGTGCCAGAGTTTTATATGAGGGGTGGGGTTAGGAGACCAGTCTAACAACAGGTTAAGAGCTCTCCTGTGGTTTCTGGTAGTATAAGGGTTATCAATTATCTTATTATAGTACAGCTGAACTTATAAGGGAATCCTCAGATATGGATACTAATCAACCGCTACTGGGATTACAAACAACCGACATCATACGCCATTGTCGTTAAAGGGACATTATACACTCATTTTTTATTTGCATAAATGTTTTGTAGATGATCTGTTTATATAGCCCATAAAGTTGTTTTTTTTAAATAAATGTATAGTTTTGCTTATTTTTAAAAAACATTGCTCTGATTTTCAGACTCCTAACCAAGCCCCAAAGTTTTATTTGAATACCGTCAGCTACCTTCTCCAGCTTGCTGCTGTTTGTGTAAAGGGTCTTTTCATATGCAAAAGAAGGGGGAGGGGGGGAGTGTCTTATTTGCCACTTGCAGTGGGCTTTCCACCTACCTTTTCAACAGAGCCAAACTGACAGCTTCTAAGTAAGTTTTTAAACCATTTTATACTGGATTTTTATATCGGTATCTGTGCATCTTATTCTTTATAGTAGTGTCTATTACATGCAGTTATATGAAAATGAGTGTATACTGTCCCTTTAATAATAAAGTAAAGACATTCCATACAATGTTTGTAGATATCTGGGAGTGCATAAGATATCATTGGGTTAAGTGTGACATTGCCTGATTAGTAAAACAGGCAGCCCAAAATAGAAATAACCTAGGTATAAAATGTGGTATTGCAACTGCCTCTCTAATAATAGGATTACTGTTATATGACCTTTGTTAGCGTAAGGCAAATTATGAATGCATCTATACTATGATAAAAAAATCAAATTTCTCCTTTTCACTTAAAGGGATAGTCAACACCAGAATTGTTTTTGTCTTAAAAGATAGATAATCCCTTTATTACCCATTCCCCAGTTTTGCATAACCAACACAGTTATAATAATATACTTTTTACCTCTGTGATCAACTTGTATCTAAGCATCTGCAGACTGCCCCCTTATTTCAGTTCTTTTGAGAGGCTTGCATTTTAGCCAATCATTGCTCACTCCTCGGTAAATTCACGTGCATGAGCTCAATGTTATCTATATGAAACACATGAACCAACACCCTCTAGTGGTGAAAAACTGTTAAAATGCATTTAGATTAGAGGCGTCCTTCAAGGTCTAAGAAATTAGCATATGAACCTCCTAGTGGTAGCTTTCAACTAAGAATACCAAGAGAACGAAACAAAATTGGTGATAAAAGTAATTTGGAAAGTTGTTTAAAATTACATGCCCTATTTGAATCATGAAAGTTTTTTTGGACTTGACTGTCCCTTTAATTAAATCCCGTCGACTGGGTATCCGCCTTATACCCAGCACAAGTGAGTCGTATTAGCAAGTAGATATTTATGGCTAAAGGAGAGGAAAATATAATAAATTCTAAGAATCTTAAACGGGAGTAAATGTATTGGGTAATGTGACCCAGGTAGTACCCAACTATTCAAGAAGTGCAGGTAAGTATATACAGGGAGTGCAGAATTATTAGGCAAATGAGTATTTTGACCACATCATCCTCTTTATGCATGTTGTCTTACTCCAAGCTGTACAGGCTCGAAAGCCTACTACCAATTAAGCATATTAGGTTATGTGCATCTCTGTAATGAGAAGGGGTGTGGTCTAATGACATCAACACCCTATATCAGGTGTGCATAATTATTAGGCAACTTCCTTTCCTTTGGCAAAATGGGTCAAAAGAAGGACTTGACAGGCTCAGAAAAGTCAAAAATAGTGAGATATCTTGCAGAGGGATGCAGCACTCTTAAAATTGCAAAGCTTCTGAAGCGTGATCATCGAACAATCAAGCGTTTCATTCAAAATAGTCAACAGGGTCGCAAGAAGCGTGTGGAAAAACCAAGGCGCAAAATAACTGCCCATGAACTGAGAAAAGTCAAGCGTGCAGCTGCCAAGATGCCACTTGCCACCAGTTTGGCCATATTTCAGAGCTGCAACATCACTGGAGTGCCCAAAAGCACAAGGTGTGCAATACTCAGAGACATGGCCAAGGTAAGAAAGGCTGAAAGACGACCACCACTGAACAAGACACACAAGCTGAAACGTCAAGACTGGGCCAAGAAATATCTCAAGACTGATTTTTCTAAGGTTTTATGGACTGATGAAATGAGAGTGAGTCTTGATGGGCCAGATGGATGGGCCCGTGGCTGGATTGGTAAAGGGCAGAGAGCTCCAGTCCGAGTCAGATGCCAGCAAGGTGGAGGTGGAGTACTGGTTTGGGCTGGTATCATCAAAGATGAGCTTGTGGGGCCTTTTCGGGTTGAGGATGGAGTCAAGCTCAACTCCCAGTCCTACTGCCATTTTGTGGAAGACACCTTCTTCAAGCAGTGGTACAGGAAAAAGTCTGCATCCTTCAAGAAAAACATGATTTTCATGCAGGACAATGCTCCATCAGACGCGTCCAAGTACTCCACAGCGTTGCTGGCAAGAAAGGGTATAAAAGAAGAAAATCTAATGACATGGCCTCCTTGTTCACCTGATCTGAACCCCATTGAGAACCTGTGGTCCATCATCAGATGTGAGATTTACAAGGAGGGAAAACAGTACACCTCTCTGAACAGTGTCTGGGAGGCTGTGGTTGCTGCTGCACGCAATGTTGATGGTGAACAGATCAAAACACTGACAGAATCCATGGATGGCAGGCTTTTGAGTGTCCTTGCAAAGAAAGGTGGCTATATTGGTCACTGATTTGTTTATGTTTTGTTTTTGAATGTCAGAAATGTATATTTGTGAATGTTGAGATGTTATATTGGTTTCACTGGTAAAAATAAATAATTGAAATGGGTATATATTTGTTTTTTGTTAAGTTGCCTAATAATTATGCACAGTAATAGTCACCTGCACACACAGATATCCCCCTAAAATAGCTATAACTAAAAACAAACTAAAAACTACTTCCAAAACTATTCAGCTTTGATATTAATTAGTTTTTTGGGTTCATTGAGAACATGGTTGTTGTTCAATAATAAAATTAATCCTCAAAAATACAACTTGCCTAATAATTCTGCACTCCCTGTATAATCTCAGCTATGACATGTTGAAGGCAGATAGGTTCAAAAGACAGACCTCATCTCAAGCTCACTTGCATCTCTAGGACTAGGGCGTTATAAACAGAGTAGTGCACCCTCTCAATGTGAAATGTAAATATCTAAGAGGAAATAAGCTGCTATGGTAAAGTAAAAAGAAAATACTACAATCATGCAAATATGCAAAATACGAGTAAACAGCTGTATAATATTTGTAAGCATATTTAGAAGTAGGCAATTTGAATTCTAGAGTTGGTTGACCCAAATATGAATGCCTATGTTTTAAAATTTAGGTGGCAGCTTGGAGTGGGAAAACTGTAATATGACCCTTCATGTAATATGATTGTCTAGTATATATGGGGAACATCAAAATACTAAGTGAAAGAATATAGGAATAACATGGTAATCCTAAATATGCCCAAGTGCCCTTGTAAGACATGTATTAGACAAGTGACTATAGCTAAAAGGGGAGGTAACCTAGTAAGTTTGTCGGGTTTAACACACATAACTGGGGCAGAACAGTGATATAGTACATAGGATACTCAACTGCTGAAAGAGCCAAAAGAAACTGAACTCATTTGTGTATACTCAAACATTTAACAAATAAATCAAACAGTAACATACTTATGAAACGGTAGTGTTGTCGTTATACACCAACATGGCTATAATTGTACTGAAACATAATTTTACCTGTAGTATTATTAGAAGAGAGTCCCAGGGGCACTGAAAGTAAATCCCCCATTCACTAGAAAGTAACTTATTGAATTAACCGATCTATGTTGTGGAAACAGAAAGAGGGGCATGCAGCATACAATGAGTTCAGCAATGAACACAGGTAATCTTTAATGATGATTTCAGAGCGAACCATCCAGCTCTTTGCATTAGAGTGTGATTTACTAGTTGGTGGCAGGGCACTAGCGGGCTGCTTCAATTCATCCCCAGCACTTGGATCTTTTTCATACGGAGCCGATGAAATAGAGTTCCTTTTCGTTATGGATCTTGTAGATGTGTACAGATAGGTATCATGCACGGGAGACTTCATGTAAATCTGTAGGTTGCTCACCTTCTATCCTGGGAGGGCGACCGCATCCTCCTCATCTAGGAAAGAAGTTTTTGAGTTATGTTTCTCGCTTTCACAGGGATCCCTCTCAAAATAATCATGCTGCGGCTCAGACATGAATGCTGCCATATGGCGCTGAAGACTCCCATAGCTTGTAATAGGATCCCTGCCATACGCCTTTACGTGTATTAGGTTAACTTCCCTTATACACTGACCTCTACTTGTAAACATGGGGTTGACAAAGCTGTGATACATCTCTTCAAATTCAGCAAGCAGTGCCTGCATCTGTATGTAAAGGTCCTCCATATTTGGTTATATAGTCAAGAATCCCAAGCATATCAGGCTGCGTCTACCAAGCCAACAGTCACTGCTGCCTCGTGGTTGTTTCAAATGACTTAGGTCCAAATAATTGTCGCTGCAGATGTGTAGAACCTCGTCACAAGGATCTTTAGTAGGGTTGCTTTACCTGGTCATGAATATAGGTCACAGGCTTTGTTGTAATCTATTAATTATGCCCTTGAATTGGTTAATTTTGCAGGAGCTTGTAAGCTATGCGTCTTGTCTCCTCTGTAGCTGGCTCCGCCCCCCAAGTCATGTAATTTTAAAACAACTTTCCAATTTACTTTTATCACCAATTTTGCTTTGTTCTCTTGGTATTCTTAATTGAAAGCTAAACCTAGGAGGTTCATATGCTAATGCCTTTGACCTTATCTAAAGGAATTTTGACAGTTTTTCGCCACTAGAGGGTGTTAGTTCATGTGTGTCATATAGATAACACTGTGCTCACGCACGTGGAGTTACCTAGGAGTCAGCACTGATTGACTAAATTGCAAGTCTATCAAAAGAAATGAAATAAGGGGGCAGTCTGCAGAGGCTAGGATCCAAGGTAATCACAGAGGTAACAAGTGTATTATTATAAGGCCTAAATACATTACAAATATAGAGTAGAAATAAGTAAGTGACAATCAAGGTAGTCAAATCACTTTTGTTTACATATGTTACAACCAAATAGGTAAAATGATTGATCTGTATGTCACTGGTAGCCAAGGGGTAACATTACTGCTCAGTTTTGAAAAATAGACATCATAGGATCAACAGTGGGGGCTAAGATAAAGCTTTAAGGGGGGCATTTCTGACCCTTTCTACCATTTTACCCAGTAACCAATAGGTGATCCAGTATTTTTGTGGAAAACAGCAATTCTACCTAATACACTTGCTAAAAGCTAATAACTAACAATCAACTATCACATTGTTATTTTACAAGAAGACTGAGCTAATGCTGGAAACATTTACAATTGTCTGTAATCTGAAGAAAATATTAATTCTGTGTTAATTTAAGATATTATTTTATCACACCATGGGGACAATGTGACTTTAAAACTGTGATAAACAGACAAAATGCTAATGTAATGTAATGGCAATATATCATGTTGTCTAAGTTGTCTAAGCAGCTTGCTATGTCAACACAGAACAGATAAGCAAATAGATCAGTCTTTGAGTGAACAGAGATTGTGTGCAGGGTACAGATAGCGCTGATGTACATATGCAAGGCCTTATCCAGCATATCACTTATATCAGATGCCAGGTCTTCACTTTGGTTGTGCTATTTTCAAAGTCATTGTAACCTGGAGAACTGATGAAGCATATCAATATATATTTTCCTTTAAATAAAAGGGCATTGCACATCTGTCACCTTTTTTCTTTGTAAAATTATGCTTTTTCGACCTTACCAAGAGAGGCTAAAAAGAAATCTCTTAACTTGCATATGCTGCTAATCAAATAGATGGTTAAGGCACTTTGCAGCATTTTAACAAGTTAGGTCACAGACTTTGGGGCCTTTCTATCAAGCTCAGAATGGAGCTTGATGCCCCGTGTTTCTGGCGAGCCTGCAGGCTCGCCAGAAACACAAGTTATGAAGCAGCGGTCACAAAGACCACTGCTCCATAACCTGTCCCCCTGCTCTGAGCAGGCGGACAGACATCGCCGGAAATCAACCCGATCGAGTACGATCGGGTTGATTGACACCCCCTGCTGGCGGCCCATTGGCCGCGAGTCTGCAGGGGGCGGCGTTGCACCAGCAGCTCTTGTGAGCTGCTGGTGCAATGCTGAATACGGAGAGCGTATTGCCGTATTCAGCGAGGTCTGGCGGACCTGATCTGCACTGTCGGATCAGGTCCGCCAGACTTTGTTAAATAGAGGCCTTTGCCTTTTTAGCTTTTCTAGGGAGTGTGAGCACAAATATGAGGCACTTAATGTCCCTTAATTTTAGTTCTCTGGTAATGGTAGTATTTCTTTTTGGGTTTGGTTGCATTGGTCCTTTAAAGGCAGAGTACTCCAGAGCTATGTTCTTAGTGTTGGAGTTTTTTGTAATTAAGCACACTCATAGTATTTTAAAGTTTACTTTATATTGACTATATATAACTTCAATTTCAATATATATATTTATAGTAAGACATAATAAAAATGAAAAATTTGAGATTTTACAATTAATTATGCAAGTGCCTGAAATGCTTAAAGGCACAGATTTTATTTATTGGTAGAGGAGTAATGAAAGAACACACTCAATTTCTGTTCCACTGACTAGTTCTGGTCTTGCAAACTTTTTGCTTGGGGGTCCTGGTTGGTCTCAGTCCACCCCTGGCAATGAGTATGAAGAATCACCCATCCATGACTATCTGAATTCCAAATAACTGTCATTATACTTTAAGCGCACAGACTTACCTTCTATGTATTGTGCTCCTTAACTAATCATATTACCCAAACAGCCTGTGATACTTGGTGATATAATAATTGTGGTCGATTGGTGGAGCTTTAGCTTAGTGTTCACAATATGATAAACCAAAGGTACATACCCATTAGGCTAGCAAAAGGTTTTATACAAATCTAAATGTATAAATAGGGAACATTGCACTGTAATTTAGCTGAAAACATTTTTTTACTATCATTATAAGAAGTTACACCTCTCTCCATTTTAAAAACACTCCTAGAAGAAATGCCAATTTGTATGTCTTTCTATGGAACATATTCACTAAAGAATGGCAAGCTGGATGCATTTAAGTGAATAAGCAGG
The DNA here is from genome assembly GCF_027579735.1 of Bombina bombina. NCBI lineage: Eukaryota > Metazoa > Chordata > Amphibia > Anura > Bombinatoridae > Bombina > Bombina bombina. Next base: position 1,041,131,529 of record NC_069502.1, read on the forward strand.
AAACTGATGTATCATTTTTGTATAGAGAAAACTCTAAATAGATCAAAACAAGAGCTTAATCTATTATAGATATAGCTGATGATTATTGGAGGGAAATGAGCATAATACAACACAAATATAGTTTACAGCAAGGTTTCTTTTTCAAACACACTTTTTAAAAACCCTAATCTTAGTTAAATAAAATCCTAGTTTTATTTAAAAAGGCACAATATTGCGGCCTTATTGAAGTTTAATGCTGATCTAGAAAAGAACAATCTTTGTAATAAACATGTGAGAAATTCGGACAAATTTGTCAAATTCAGAGCTTCGGATCGACTCGAATTTCCGAATTACCCTAGCAACGAAACTAAACTAATCCGAATGCATTTGTAACAAATAAATCCATATTAGTTTGGATTTATTCGTTACATTCAAATGGCCATGGACTAATCACAATTGCACTAGTATTGTTAGTATATTAGGTTATATCCCTCTGCTAGCTCTGTGCAGGGCACATTATGTAGCTGGTACCTGTGAGGTTGGTACTTAAGTTGGATATGCTGTGTATTACACTAGTATTATGTACTGTATATTAGGTTATATACCTCCGCTAGCTCTGTGCATATTGTGTAGCTGGTACCTGTGAGGTTGGGATGTGCTGTTTATTACACTAGTATTATGTACTGTATATTAGGTTATATACCTCTGCTAGCTCTGTGCATATTGTGTAGCTGGTACCTGTGAGGTTGGTACTCATAATACACAGCACATCCCACCTAACACATACCAAACTTCCTAATTTATGAATCGAATCTGAACCGAATACATCCGAATTTCTAATAATTAAGAATCCGAAAAAAATAAATTTGAATGAATACGAAAACGAAATTCAAAAAAATCCAAATCGGTCCAAAACAAACCGAAAAAAAAATGTTCCGCTGCGCACAAGTCTACTTTGTAACCAGCAATAAAGTTATGTAATTGTAAGGTTTTTATTGATTAACAACATCACAATGTTTTTTTTTATATTCATCATATTTATCTGTGTCTTGATATACCTTTCCTTTAGAAGATGTCTAGATGGCCATACTCTTGTTTCTCTGCTGATCTCCATTCATATACTTGTTTTTTGTACCAAGCATATGAAAGACGAATTTGTAAATATTAAGTATTAAAGGGACAGTCTACTCCAGAAATGTTATTGTTTTAAAAGATAGATAATCCCTTTATTACCCATTCCCCAGTTTTGCATAACCAACACTGTTATATTACTACTCTTTTTACCTGTGTGATTATCTTGTATCAAAGCCTCTGCAGTCTGCCCCCTTATTTCAGTTCTTTTGACAGACATGCAATTTAGCAAGTCAGTGCTGACTCTTAAATAACTCCACGGCTGTGAGCACAATGGTATCTATGTGACACACATGAACAAGCAGTGTCTAACTGTCAAAAATCAAAATCTACTGAGGAAAGGGGCAGTTCAACAGCTTAGAAGTTAGCATATGTGCCTACCTAGGTTTAGCTTTCCACAAATAATTCCAAGACAGCAAAGCAAATTTGATGATAAAAGTAAATTGGAAAGTTGTTTTAAATTCCATACCGTATTGGAATCATGAAAGTTTTATTTTAACTAGACTGCCCCTTTAATTCCATATATATATATATATATATATATATATATATATATATATATATATATATATATATATATATATATATATATATTAATAGAGTAATATATATATTTCTATAAAAATAATTTACATTAATTATAGATATTTTTTAATTTTTTATATTTAAAAAAACATAACTCCCCTTAATATAACTCATGCAGGGTTAGCACACATGAAGAATTAGTGTACTTCTGTCAGGTTTACTATGTGCACATAATGTGAAATATTAATAACTCCTGTCCAGTTAGCACGCAAGTGATAAGTGTTATTGAAGTCTATTGGGAGAAAAGGTTAGCACGGTCACAGTACCAAAAGTCTCTAGTTATCCTGTATCAGGTTTCACTCTCACGCAAAAGTTTTATTTTCAACTTGTAATACGTGTGATAACCCGCACGTGCAAAAAATTACTATGTTTTGGCGGGAGCGCTAAATACTGCTCCATTTGTAAGCTAGTCCTTAGTAGGTAGCACATGGTCAAAAATTTGTTCTGTCACTATCACCTAGACAGGTACACAGACATGAAAGCAGGATTTCGTTTGTGGTTAAAGAATGTTGTACCAGACGTACAATCAATAAATCAGATTATAGAAATTAACCTTGTACCAGTGCAGTTTACCTTTCTCTGGAAGATCAAATATGTCCATTAAACTATATTAAAACCCACTTGTCAAATTATATAACTGTAGATCATAAACAGAGGCACTGGCATTAGTCACACTACTCAACCAATACCAATATCAATGGGATTATACAAAAAAGTATTTCCAAGCAGACTGATAATCACACATGGGCTCTTCCAGGTTGGTTTTCCAGTCTTCTATGGATGATAGCAGACATTCTGGTTCTCCAGCTACAATATAACTATACTATTCCTGATTTTAATGGAGAACCTCACCAGATGGCTATGCAAGGAACCGTATACGTATTTAATGTCATGGCATTGATGCTATGTTATCAGAAGCTAGCTATTAATTTGAGGGTCCTTGGACTATAGTTACCAAATTATGAAAGTTCTTCACCTGGACTTTAACTGTTCATTGATGCACTTTATCAGATCTATGTAAAACTCATTAGCATTTTTTCTTATGGTAGATCCCATAGAACTCTCAGTTTATATAGACTGACTCTTTCAGCAGTGCATTCTGATCAGCAAATACAACTTAGTCTGCAGACTAAAATCCACTTAGACAATACATCAGGCCTTCAGTATACTTAACTGTAGGTGTTTGACACTGTACTAGAATTGGTTAAATATGGGTTGCCAATTCTTCTTTAAAATGCATTTTAGCTACTCTTCTCTGTTTTACTTCCATCAAATTATTAACCTTCTACAACATTTAAATGTGTTTGAATAATTAGCTTTTATTTAGCAAACACATTCCAGTTCTCAACTTCAATTATATTTGGACAAACCTTTTAGACCTGTCCACTCTACTTCGTTCACAAGATAGTGTTAAAGGAACTGAGACTAGCAAATATGTCTTTTCCATGCTCATTCTCCTAGAGAGGCTTCATCTACTAAATAGGTTATTTTATTAAGAATAGGGTGACAAGTGTTATGTATGACCTTATTCTTTATTACTTGTAGCACCAATATAATAATATATAATAAGATCTATTAAGAAAAATCAAAGGTAAAAAAAGGGTATTTACAGCAAAATAGGTACACTATGATAACATCACTCTTCATAGTAACAACCTCTTTCATAGCCTGCTTTGAATATGAAATCATAATTTTTTAAAAGGATAATCTACAGATTTACAGAATATAATGTAGACAAACAGATGAAAGTCGTAATGACTGAGAAACGTGTTGCAATAAACAAGTTTTATTGATTCTGGCTATTCCTGTGTCTCCTTGGTGTGCACTCACCATGACTGCAGGAGGAGGAGCTTAGACCAGAGATCAGTTAGCTGATGACTGCGAACTCCAGATGGTCTTTTTGCACCCCATTAAATGTTGTGTTACCTAGTGACGGGTTAGTGCACATCTTCTGGGCACATCATCCAACTGCGCTATTGACTTTGCTATCCTTGTTGCCCGTTTATCCCAGATCGATTTAGCGCGCTTGCAGCCACACTATTTAAAATGCTTGATCTCTGTAGTTAGCACTGTGTATAGGACTATTCCTGTTTGTTACTTAATTCTTGTATTTATCTTGTTGCCAACATTAACTTGTTTCTTGGACCCTACATGGACTCTGATTTGTCTCTGAATTCTTACCCGCAAGTTACCAACCTTGGTTAGAACTTTGACTACTCTATCAGGATACTGATTTTGCTTTGCTTTTGCCTGCACGGTTTGACTTTGGCCTGGACTTTAACTATGCGTTTTGCTATTTGCCTGGATACAAATTGAAGTGGAACAGCCAAAGCACATTCAAGACCCTGTAGCACATTGTGACTTAACTAATCAACTCTCTAAGGAATTTCTTTATAGAGACTTTGCATTAGCTGTATTTTACATTGAGCCAAATATTTTTTTATCTTTTAGTATAAATATAGTTTTTTTTTTTTTTAAGAAACTTAAATCTAGATGAGTGGGCCAGATTCTCTACACACCGACAGAGGGTAGGAAGCGGGGAGTGGCAGTCTTAGTCAGGAAGGGGCTACCAATTTCTTTCACAGACACAGTGATAGACAACAAGGGCAGATATATAATCGCATTAATGCATGTCCAAACTTTTACATATGTCCTATGCAATGTATATGGCCCCAACACATATTGCCCTAGCTTCTGGGCCACTTTGCTTCTGAAACAGGCCATTTATAAAAATCCACTTCTAATTATTGGGGGGAGCTTTAACTTAGCACAGACCTTGCATTAGACAGGTTCAAGGATCCCACCATAGGTACCACAGCCAAAAGGGACACTTCAAGATACAAGAGGGAAACCCAACTAATGCATACATTTAAGGAAACCTTAGGCTTGATTGATACCTGGAGAACACAGAATCCAGACCAGAGATATTATACTTGCATCTCTAAGTCACACAACACTTTGTCGCGCATTGACTTCATCTTGACCTCTGCTTGACTTCTCACCCACAATAGGTCAAGTCACAATATCAGACCACGCCCCGATACATATGAGGCTGCAACCCGTGGCACAGGAACATGCAAACAAATCTTGGAGGTTTCCCTCCCACTTATATAATAATGTAGAATTTCGGCAATGCCTTACACAAGCATGGACACAATATATATCAGACAACAACCAACACCTGGAAAACCTAGATCTGTTCTGGCATGCCTCTAAGGCGGTCCTGAGGGGTCACATCACTGCCTTTACTACACACCATAACAAACTATCCAGACAAATAGACGGAAGCTTTCTGACACGATTAACAGAAGCGTATAACAATTACCTTTCTAAGCCCTCTCACACAATGAGACAACCCTATTATGAATTGAAACAAACCAGAGACACCTTACTGGCCCAACAGGACAGCAGACATAATATCTACAGACAAGGGCATTTTTATAGACATGGCAATAAGGCGGCCAAGTTATTGACCAATTTGGTTAAGGCTCACAACCCCAGGTTTTTGTCACTACGATTCAGACGCACTCGGGTCCGACAACACAAACAAGAGAGATCATGACTGAATTTGTCAAATACTACCAAACACTTTACTCCCAACAACACATAGATGCAGAGAAGAAAAACAAATTCTGAAGGGATATTAAAGTCCCTACTCTAACAGATGAAAAAAGACAAAAATTAAATGCCCCAATACCTTCACAAGAAATCACCAGAGCGATTAGGCGGCTCAAATTGAGTAAAGCAGCAGGCCCTGATGGGCTGCCAGCGGAATATTATAAGATCCTAGAGAAAGAGGTTAGCCCTATATTAGCATCCCTGTACTCCGACTACCTACTACATGACATTCAGCCCAACGGTCGCTTCCCTGAAGCTAATATATGTATCATACCCAAGCCAGATAGGGACCCCTCACTCATTTCCTCTTACAGGCCAATTTCACTGCTCAACAGTGATTACAAATTACTGACGAAGATACTGGCAGACAGACTGGTACATGTTCTTCCCCTGTTGGTCCACCCAGACCAGACAGGATTCGTCACAGGACTCTCTTCGGTAGTAAATCTAAGGAAACCCCTGGCAATATCTTCCCACTACTGGTATGGTACCCACTCAGACAACTGTTCTGACCTACAAGATGTATGCCTTTTGGCGTTAGACGCCAAGAAGGCTTTTGACAGGATTGAATGGGACATTTGACAACATAGTGAGGGACTTGACATTAACGGACTTAGACAGCATTTATCACTATATGCCGACGATCTTCTTTTGTTTATAGGCAACCCAGAAGTAGGTGTCCCCAAACTCCTCGAAATTATTGACATATTCGGAACAGTTTCTGGATATAAAATCAAGAAAGACAAATCGGACACCTGGCTGAAAAAGACAAAACATAACATGCTACACAATCTTGGCCTTCAAGTAACAGAGGGCTCATTTAAATATTTAGGCATACAGATACAATATGACCCCTCTAAATTATATCCCCTAAACATAGGCAAGATAATTCCATATATAAGGGACATGCTACAGGGATGGGGTGGACTCCCTCTGTCGTTGACTGGCAGAATACACCTTTTTAAAATAATAGCTCTGCCCAAGATACTTTACCCTCTACAGATGCTTCCTTTGCTGTTAACGCAAAGAGACACAAAGACTCTACAGTCTGCTATAGGCCATTTTATCTGGCAGGAAAAGAAACAGAGAATAAGCAGATCTAGTCTGGCCATGCCATTTGATAGGTGGGTTGCGCCTCCCGAACATTCTCTGGTACAATTGGGCGACATTGATGAAGATAGTGCTGGATTGGCTAGTTGGAAATGGGCAGTTCACAACCCCCACTTTAGAGACAGGTATTACGTACCCAATACAATTAGCTTTCCTGCCACATGCAAAACTCAATTATTTACCCCTGGAAATTAAGCAACACATCTTATTCAGAGACCCACTGAGGGCATGGGTCAAACTGTGGGGCATACAATTCACTACCAGTAAGTTCCTTCCAATCCAGGGCAACCTTTCCTTTTTACCTGGATATACCACTGAGTTATTCAGGACATGGCAGGAGAAAGGCCTCACTAAAATTGGACAGTTATTTAACCCTCTGACCCTTGCGGTCTACCCCTTTCAAGACTTACAAACTACATATCAGCTCTAAAACACACATAGATTTGCATACCTACATTGTAGGCACTATGTCACAAAATTAAAAGCAGATGGCCTCCTTAACACAGAAAACAATAATCTCACCATACTATGCTCACTGGCTAAACAGGGTTCATATAAGCTGGCAAACATGTATAACCTTATGCTCAAACACTATGACAACCTTGCCGTCCAAAAACTAGTATCAAAATGGTCTAGGTGTAGAACCATTGCGATTGACAGCGAAAAGCTCGCAGGCAGTTTTACAGAGGTTAGAAACATTACGTTATCAGCAAATTTGAGAGAAACACACACCAAAATCCTTCAACAGACATACATTACCCCAGCTCTTAGGGCCAAATGGATACCTGGAGCAAAAGAAGCATGTGTTAAATGTAACTATGCAAACACTGACTGGATTCACTTATATTAAAATATGCCTATTTTGCTTGCAAGGCAACTGATACTACAGAAATTAGGCAGATAGCTCATCCCCACCTTTTCAAAGACTACTCACCAGGCTACACACCCAGATGCTCATAGAACAAGCAGATGTTAAGGGGAATATTGAACAGAGAATATCTTGATTCACAAAGAAATGGGCACTGTACTTACTATACTTACCAGACAATGTTAGAGAACGTGTCTTATACCCATTTAAAAACAGTGAATTCATCCTGAAAGAAAACCTTAAGGGAAACTGGTGTTTTTCTAATACAACCATGTGATGTTCATGTGCGCCTCACCCTTATACACTTCACATATACATTATCTTGGAGAATTGCTTTGTGGCTGGCGGTCCGGAGGGGCTCCGGGTAAGTATGGGATGCAACAAGTTTTGTTGGTATATCTTATTTTATTTTATTTGTTATGTATTTGAGTTGTTGTTTATTGTAATTATTTAAAGAAAAGAGGAAAAAGGCGAAGTGAGGTGCCGTGACCTTTGACTTCACTGCCATGCCAATATGGGGCTAATATGAACCTTTTACTGGACTGAACTATCGCCATAGTCTTGTATTTGATGAGATGTAAAAACTTTTCCTATGCATGTATTGAAACTTAACAATGTCATTGGTTCATATGTCTACCTCTCTCATGGCATAAATAAAGTTTGAAAAAAAAAAAATATATAGTTTTTTTGTTTTAGTATATAAGGTGGTTGAGTGCCCCCTGTTGAATACTCCTTTTTAGAGTATTTATCATTGTCTATTAAAAAAATAGAGTACTATGTGATAAACAAATCTAGGTTAGTAAAATATAGATTATTCTGTCTTATAAGATAGGAAAATTAAATTTTATTTGTTAAAGGGTTGTATTGTGTTTATTATACTTTCTACTCAGGGTAACATGTTCTATGCCTACAAAATACATTTCAAGCTTTGAAGGCATAGCAGTGTATACAGTATTACAAGAAAGGTTCTTCATTAAAAGGAACAGTCTACACCTAAACATTGTTTAAAAAGATAGATAATCCATTTATTACCCATTCCTCAGTTTTGCCTATTCCCCAGTTTTGCATAACCAACACTTATATTAATATACTTTTAACCTCTGTGATTACCTTGTATCTAAGCCTCTGCAGACTGCCCCCTTATCTCAGTGCTTTTGACAGACATGCATTTTAGCCAATCAGTGCAGACTCCTAAATAACTCTAAAGGAGTGAGCACAATGTTATCTATATGACACACATGAACTAGTACTGTCTAACTGTGAAAAACTTTCAAAATGCTCTGAGCTAAGAGGCGGTTTTCAACGGTTTAGAAATCAGTTTAAACCTACCTAGGTTTAGCTTTTCAAAAATACCACCAAGGGAACAAAGCAAATTTAATGATAAAGTCAATTGGAAAGTTGTTTAAAATTGCATGCCCTATCTGAATCATGAAAGTTTAACTTTGACTAGAATGTCCCTTTAATATACACAATTTGTGGATTGTGATGTGAGTGTGTATTCTAAATTAATTGTTTTCTAGAATTCATTTCACTTGTTTTAGTGCTTAAAATGTATTCTTTAAAATAAAATCTTGCAAATATATGATAGAAAATTTGATTGTTCTTAGAATATATTATAAAAGCAAAAAATTATAGTTTTCAAATAAGACAAAATATTATTTTACATTTTAATCTTACAAAAAAATCTACGTCTCAACTGTTTGCATAAGTTACAGAAGCTGAACATCTTCTAGTATTCTTGCAGTGTTTATTTTCCTGGCTGTCACCTGCTTAACCACAAAATACTGGCATGGTGCTATCTGTTTATTCAGTGCATGACTACTAAATCCCTTGTAACAAAAGTAGCTCAACTCCTGCATTATTGGCTCAGGAAAAGCTTCTACAGTAACAAAGTGGGGGACATATATGGCTTTGAATATTGATGTTGCAGGACAATACAAAAAATACAAAAACTGCATACACATCTTTCAATATTTATATTATTAAATAATTCAAACCTTTTCTTTATATGGAATAATAAAGTTTATTGATAAAAGTTAATTATATATATAAAAGAACAAAAGCTTGCGTCAGCACGGTTTTCTTTAAAAGGTTTCCATTCTTTATTTAAGCAACAAACAGATTAAAACAGCAACGTTTCGAGTCATGTAGACCCTTAGTCATGCTATGGATCATGGGAAATCACCTCCTTTTATATCACCTGTATGCTAATTAGCTTTAATTAACCATATTGGTTCTCATATCTATGGAGAGACTACTGCCCCCTACTGGTCAGGTTTCAAGGAAATAGTTTTTTTATATATATAAAAAACATTTCTTCTCTATTTTAGTTTCCATGTTATATATAATCTTGACATATCTCATTGCAGGAGGGATAACCCAAACTTCACAGTTTCCTTGATAGTTACTGCTTGTATAAACAAACCTATTTTCAAATTGGCTTACGAAAATATTGGCGTATGAAGGGGCCACATTGGAGCCCATTGCTGTGCCTTTCTTCTGTAGATAATACGTATCTTGAAACAGAAAGTAGTTTAAATGCAGTATAATGTTAAGCATTTCCTCTATAAATTCACATTGAGAGGTAGAGAACCCTTGATCATTTTTAATAAAATCCAACACAGACTGAACTCCTGACTCATGGGGAATAGACGTATATAAACTAACTATATCTAGTGAGAATAGAATATCTTTATCATCAACTATTACGTTTTCTATTTTATTTAAGAAGTCTCCTGTGTCTTTCAGAAATGATTTTTGATAGAATAGAAAACGTAATAGTTGATGATAACGATATTCTATTCTCACTAGATATAGTTAGTTTATATACGTCTATTCCCCATGAGTCAGGAGTTCAGTCTGTGTCTCTACCTCTCAATGAGTATTTATAGAGGAAATGCTTAAAGGGACACTCAGGTTTTATTACATTTTCATGATTCAGATACAGCATGTAATTTTAAACAACTTTCCAATTTACTTCCATTAAAAAAAATGTGCACAGTCTTTTATATTTACACTTTTTTTGAGTCACCAGCTCCTACTGAGCATGTGCAAGAACTCAGACTATATGTATATGCATTTGTGATTGGCTGATTGCTATCACATGGTACAGGGGGAGTGGAAATATACATAACTTTGAAATGTGTTAAAAAAGAATCTACTACTCATTTGAAATTCAGAGTAAAGGTTATTGTATTGTCTTGTTATCTTGCATTTGTTGATTATGCAAATCTGCTGTGTTTACTGGTCCTTTAACATTATACTGCATTTAAGCTACTTTCTGTTTCAAGATACGTATTATCTACAGAAGAAAGGCACAGCAATGGGCTCCAATGTGGCCCCTTCATACGCCAATATTTTTGTAAGCCAATTTGAAAATAGGTTTGTTTATACAAACAGTAACTATCAAGGAAACTGTAAAGTTTGACTACGCTATATAGATTATATATTTGGCATATGGAGGGGTACATTGGAGTCCCTTCAAGAATTTGTGGAAGAACTCAACAGAAATACCAAAAGTTTGCAGTTTACTATTAATTATTTCAAAGAACATGTGAGTTATCTTGATACATTGGTATATAAAAAAGAGGGCCATTTAGTAACAGATCTATATTGCAAACCTACTGATCGAAACACATTGTTACACTTTGAGAGTTACCACCCAGAAAGAGTGTTTAATGCCATCCCTAAAAGACAGTTCTTCAGAACTATGCAAAATGTGAAAGAAAAAAATCTACAAGAAGTAAGACTTAAACAAATGGGGAAGAAATTTCTTGAAAGAGGTTACCCTCAATCTGTTATTTTTAATAGTGAACAAACCGTAAAAATTAAAATGAATGAAGTGACAAGTGTTCAAAATAATTTTTTGGATATTAAACAAAGTGATAAAAGACAGATTGATAAGAAACAATTAATCTTTTCTTGGGTATTTAATCAATTTAGTGATGACATCTCAAAAATTATAAGAAAACATTGGTATTTGTTGAGTAAGTCTAATCCTCATATTGAGGAATTCTGTAAACCCCCTATTAACTCTTATAAAAGAGTCAAAAACATCAGAGATCTAGTGGTAAAATCAGATGTAGGTACCAACAAAAAATAAACAATCAATTATTTAACTACTGCCAATAGAGGGTCATACCCTTACTTAAATTGTGCCCAATGTTACTCTATGATTAAAGAGAAATTTATTGCACAAATTAATGATAACAAAAAGCGAGAGATAAAGGGTCTCTATACCTGTAATACAGACTGTGTCATTTATATCCTTAAATGCCCATGTGGGCGGGGCTATGTGGGAGAGACAATTAACCCTATAAACGATAGGATATGTGCCCACAAATCATCAATTAGATGTAAAGATATAACTCTGCCAATGTCATCCCATTTTCTTTCTGCCGGACATTCTGTTAGCTAGCTGAGATTCTAGATAATCGGCCATATACCCAAACAAAGGAGAGGAGGTAACAGAGAGTTACTTTTAAAAAAGAGGGAGGTATGGTGGATTCAACACCTAAAAATGCTTTATCCAAATGGTTTAAACAAAGATTACGATCTTCACTTGTTTTTATAACATTTTAAAGGTACTTTTTGTATATTATTTTTTTTTTCCCTTGAAACCTGACCAGTAGGGGGCAGTAGTCTCTCCATAGATATGAGAACCAATATGGTTAATTAAAGCTAATTAGCATACAGGTGATATAAAAGGAGGTGATTTCCCATGATCCATAGCATGACTAAGGGCCTACATGACTCGAAACGTTGCTGTTTTAATCTGTTTGTTGCTTAAATAAAGAATGAAAACCTTTTAAAGAAAACAGTGCTGACGCAAGCTTTTGTTCTTTTGTATCTACACAAGTGAGGTTGGCATGCCTCATTAGCGTACGTGCACTACTATTTGAAAGAATAAATCATGTTGGGAAAATACAATAAGAAAGGTGCTGAACTTACTTTTTGGATTTATATATATATATATATATATATATATATATATATATATATATATATATATATATATATATATATATATATAGGTATAGATGTATATATATATATATATATATATATATATACTTTTAAAACTTTTTTGCACTTATATTACAAGCCTAGTTAATTTTTAATGTTAGAGTGGTAGTATAGGGCACTAACATCTGCATGTGTTCCCCCAGATAATAAACTTCTCAGGGGGAACATAGTAAAATTCACGTGGGATATTACTTGAACGCTAAGCTAAAGCGTGCGATAAGCCAATGATCCAAAAGCAGTAGAGTTCTTCATCTAGTTCTGTCCTATACTATTAATAATAATGGTTTGCTTCAGGTCTTAAAAAAGCAGGTACATTTTAAAGCGGTATTTTGGATTGCGTTGGAGTACAACACTTAACTAACCAATTTGGATATAAGCACAATGAGCACGTTAATAGCACCCCCAGTGTAATCAATTTATAGTATAAAGAGCATTAAGGTGATTTAGATAACATATTTAAACATTAGCTTTTAATACAAGATTGTGCACTATTCTTCACTAAAAGCAAATAATTGTTTCTTCATGTTTAATACTATGGCCCCCATGTATCAAACCATCAACAGGTTTATATTGCGTAATTTTAATGCATCCGCTGTACCTCAGCAGTTGTTATAAACAGCATGAAGCCCAAAGTTATAAAAAAGCAGCCATATTACTCTTGCATCCAGTTAAATAGTGCTGCAATCAAACGTTGATTTCCCTTCACTGAACCGTACGTTGTATGGATTGCGGCTTAGGATGGTCAAATATGAGTTAAATTGATGTGGAGATCTGGTGATTTTATAACTGAAGGTTTGATACATGGAACACTGAAAAATGTTCTGTTCTACCACCTTTAGGTATTTACAGATAATAGTTACCAAACCCAAAGCCCCAGTAGACACCACATAGATCTTGATATGGTAACACATAACCTTTGGATGTCCAAATTCTAGTACATTATATCATGGCTTGTCCTTGTAAATCTACAAATCTATATAAAAATATGTCACTTTTTTATTTATTTACTTATTTGGCATCCATGTAATTTACAAGAGTGACTAAGTATTTTCTATAAATGTAAAGTGTTTATAGATAGAGATAGATAGATGTAGATATAGATGTAGATAAATATATATATAGGGCTAGCAATTTCTACTAGTTTACTAGACCCTGACTATAAGAAATTGCAGCAGATAATTAAAAATTGATTGGATTTGTAAATTTTCTCTCTTGACTATAAACTTTTCCACATATATAATATTTTTCCACCCCTGTATACACGTTTTTACAATAAGTGAGACTCATAGGGGTAGCAGGGTCATGTATTTTCTCTTACAATTGTATAAGGACACTGATCCTTGTTGCCTGACTTCCTGTAGTAATCAAATCTATCCCTTCTAGTTCTGAGTTAATAAATAATAATTTGCAATATTCTTATTAACAACAATGGTTTCCTACTCACTTGTACCTTTTCTGTATCATCTCAATAGCTTAAAAATCCATTTTATTTGACAAATGAAAAAAGGCTTTGAATCTAATTTTAATGTATTTAATGCCTAAATTCAATCAATAGAATGTTACATAAGAGCTAGAAATGTGAAATTGTGTATTACAGATTGTAGAGTACATTATGTTACAATTTATTATTTTTAATACAAACATCCCATCAAGCCTACAAAGCTTTTAAGATGTTTTAAGCTTTTCAAATTATTTGTACTCTAACAATGTCTTATAATATTGTAAACTGTATTATTGAAAATAAATGTTTCACTGCAAACCAGTATAAATAATAATAAAAATGATGATTATTATTATTACATCATCATTATTATCTAATACTTTGTAGTAAAAAGATAGAAAATGAGATTTGGCTTGAAGGAAAAGTTTCTATGTTGTTTCAAGAGCATCAAATACAGTTCTGGTTTTATGTACAAGGAAGGAGTGGATCGTTGCTTGCTTTTTTTCAATCTTTCATGTATCCAGTTGATCTGACTCCTTTGGATAGAGCACCGTTAAATTACCTGGTCACTCCACCTAACCCCTCCACAATTGCTGATGTAACCCACTGCGACTGTGTATGTCACACAAAGAGGATCCGGGAATCTAAGGATCCGAGAAGCAGAGACGCTGACGAAAGTGAGAGCAGGGCTAGGGGATCGTGGATCACAATCCGTTGAGATATGGAGCCCCTTCATACTGCAGCATCCACTTCAGGGTATTGGAGACAAGAAGCCTTGAGTGGGGTAAGCGAGGTACCAAGAAGTACCTTTTTGAACTACTAGGGAAAAAGTGTTAGTGTGGGAGCAGGACATTGTGAAAATTTTCAAAGTGTGTGTATTTTTGGCAATGCACCCCATTCCTGTTCTAGTGCTTTTGACAGACGTGCTGACTCCTAAATAACTCAATGGGAGTGAGCACAATGCTATGTATATGACACACATGAACTAGCCATGTCTAACTGTAAAAAAAACCTGTCAAAATGCACTGAGATAAGAGGCAGTGTTCAACCTAGGTTTAGCTTTTAAAAAAAAAAAATACCAAGAAAACAAAGCAAATTTGATGATAAAAGTAAATTGGAAAGCTGTTTAAAAATGCATGCCCTATCTGAATCATGAAAGCTTAACCCCTTAAAACCGAGCATTTCAGACTAAAACATCATGGCACAAATGGTTGTAAAAGCTTCTCTGGGATCCCCTTTGTTCAGAAATAGCAGACATAATGGCTGCCCCCCACCCCGTTACCCTCCCCCTCCCAGATCACTTTCCCACCCTCTTATCCCCCTCTCCCTCCTTCCCCCTCCTCCCTCCTCCCTTCTTCCCACTCACTGCCTCTGTAAACTTTTTTTCCATAGCGTAGCGGTTTCACCCGCTCCTGCCCTCCTCCCGCCCCCTCCAGCGATGGACCGCCCACACGCCTCCCTCCTAACCCTCCCACACCACCATCGATTGTCACCTCTGCTGTCCAATGCAATTCTGCATCGGTAACTCTGCCCATTTATTTCTGCACTGCCACACTACCCTGGGGCATGCAGAAATAGCACAATCTCGCTACTTTTAGCGACATCTTGGCAGAGAGAGGCCCAAGGTACAGTGCTGGTCGTTAAGGGGTTAAAGGGATAGTAAAGTCCAAATTAAACTTTCATGATTCATATAAGGCATGTCATTTTAAACAACTTTCTAATTTACTTTTATCATCAAATTTGATTTGTTCTCTTGGTATTCTTAGTTAAAAGCTTAACCTAGGTAGGCTCACATGCTAATTTCTAAGCCCTTGAAGTCCGCCTCTTATCTCAATGCATTTGTCAGTTTTTCACAGCTAAAGGGTGTTAGTTCATGTGTTTCATATAAATAACATTGTGCTCATGCACTAATTGCCTGAAATACAAGTCTGTCAAAAGATCTGAGATAAAGAGGCAGTCTGCAGAAGCTTAGATACAAGGTAATTACAGAGGTAAAAAAGTATATTTCTATAACAGTGTTGGTTATGCAAAACTGGGGAATGGTAAATAAAGGGATTATCTACCTTTTTAAACAATAACCTTTTTGGTGTTTACTATCCCTTAAATTTTGACTAGACACAGGGGCATATGTATCATTGTGCGAGCAGACATGATACGAAGTAGCGTATCATGTCCGCCGCACATTGATAAATGCAGACAGCATACACTGTCGGCATTTATCATTTCACCAGCAATTCTTGTGAACTGCTCGTGCAATGCCGCACCCTGCAGATTTGCGGCCAATTGGCCGCTAGCAGGGGGTGTCAATCAACCCGATCGTATTTGATCAGGTTGATTTCTGTCCACCGCATCAGAGCAGGCGGACAAGTTATGGAGCAGTGATTGCCGGAAACAAGGGGCCACAAGCTCCGTACAGAGCTTGATAAATATGCCCCTATCCCTTTAAAATGATTCAAACAGAATATGCAATTTTAAACAACATTCCAATGTAGTTCTGTAGTCTAATCTGCTAGCTGCTGATTGGTGGCTGCACACATATGACTCTTGTCATTGGCTCACCCAATGTGCTCAGTTAGCTCCCAGTACTGCATTACTTCTCCTTCAACAAAGGATACTAAGACAATACAGAATACTTCTATTTAATAATAGAAGTAAATTGGAAACTTGTTTAAATTGTATGCTGTATTTGACTCATAAAAGTAAAAAAGAATGTGTTTTATGTCCCTTTAAATATATGGTCAATATGATTTTACATTTATTACAGAATGTTAGGTTTAGGTGCCCCACCTTTTGAAATGAAGACCATTTGCTATAACTAGATTTTACAGCCTATTATCCCCTGTCACTTTATTTCCTAATTTTTACTTTATCTCTGCATTTGAATAATTACAGCAAAATTGCAACATTGAACTAATGCAGACAGACAAACAGATAGACAGATAGACAGGCTTTTGACTAGTAAATCTGTTTGCCAAACTGTACATATGTATTATTGCTGGGACCGCGGCAAGACACACAGAGTATAACATCCTTTTAAGAGAATATTAAACTATACAAAACAATAGTATACTTGTAAATCACATAATCAAATAAATAATAAAAAAACAAAACGTGAATAAAGTCAAAACTTAAATGGATTGGAAATAGCATAGGATTTTAAACAACTTTCAAATTTACTTCTATCACCAATTTTTCTTTTTTCTCTTATATCCTTTGTTAAAATGTAATCCTAGGTAAGCTCAGGAGTGTGCACATGTCTTTAGTCATCTGGCTGCAGTGTTTGCAACAATGTTTATATCAATGATATACATAGTTACATACACTGCTGCCACAGAATGCTACAGACACGCTATAGCAGCAAAGTTTGCAACTATGTATACCATTGCTATAAACATTGTTGCAAATAACATTGCCAGATGGCTAAGAACACTCGGACGCTCCTGAGCCCACCTAGCATTACTCTTTAGCAAAAGATACCAAGAGAATGAAGCAACATTGGTAATAAAAGTAATTGTAAAGTAGTTTAAAACGCATGCTCTTTCTGAATTATGAATGTTTCATTTTAATTTTACTTTAATAAAAAAAATTACATTCTCATAATTATATGTCTATTTTCTAATAAGATTAGAAACAATTTAGAAAATGATTAGCTTCTTTAGTCTTTATTGGGATAATAAAAAAGCCAATATCTGCTGATCTCATATGATCAAACTAGAATTAAGTTCTTATCTATTGCTACAAATTTAAAGGGACAGTAAAGTCCAAAAAAAACTTTCATGATTTAAATAGGGCATGCAATTTTAAACATCTTCCCAATTTACTTTTATCACCAATTTTCCTTTGTTCTCTTGGTATTCTTAGTTGAAAGCTAAAACTAGGAGGTTCATATGCTAATTTCTTAGACATTGAAGACTGCCTCTAATCTGAATGCATTTTGACCACTAGAGGGCATTAGTTCACATGTTTCATATAGATAACATTGTGCTCATGCACGTAAAGTGACCTAGGACTGAGCACTGATTGGCTAAACTGCATGTCTGTCAAAAGAACTGAAATAAGGGGGCATTCAGCAGAAGCTTAGATACAAGATAATTACAGAGGTACAAAGTATATTAATATAACTGTGTTGGTTGTGCAAAACTGGGGAACGGGTAATAAAGGGATTATCTTTCTTTTTAAACAACAAAAATTCTGGTGTTGACTATCCCTTTAACATGCATTGCTTTCAGTTAAAAAAGGTTTTCACACTATTTTCTTTCTACTGAATATGCACATTCTTCCAATTTCATTTAAGTAAAAGCCCAATAGTACAATATATAGATAAATGATATATTGCTGGATCGTCCATCAATGGAAATCTCATTGAAACAATTAGACATTCAGAAGCAAACTAATTTTAAAAGTTTAAATCTAATTTAAAAATTAAATTAATAAATTAATGCATTAATTGTAAAAAAAAACAAACAAACAAAAAAAAAAAACTAATGGGACAGTTAATACATTAATTAAATAGCTGTTCCAAACCACCTATATATATATATATATATATATATATATATATATATATATATATATATATATATATATATATATATATATATATATATATATATATATATATATATAATACGTTACAGAGAACCCATAGCTATTCATTACTAAATGCTGTATCAGTGAATGTGGGAGAAATATAGAAATAATTCTGCACTAAATGTATGTGTAAACAAATCAGCCATTCTACCAATTCTACCATTATAATTAATAAAGGATTTCCCCATGTTATTGTTTTTAGACTTACTGGCAGATATCTCAAAAGTCTCAAACTTCACAGGCTGGATGTAGTTAACCAGGTTGGACATCTCTTCAGTAGCACTTGCTTCATTTCCAGCTGTCCCCTATAAAAGGCAAAAAATCACAGATGGCATAAATATTTACAGTGCTGACTAAAGAACCTGCCCAATGAGCCCCAAAACAAAACTAATCTGAATTGTCTGCATTTAAAGAGTATGCTTTCTCTTATAATAAATTCAAAAAGAGTATTTCTAAAGTTTAGATTACCTGCTTTTTTCCACTAAAATATTTATTCAAATTAGATATTTTAATGCATGAAACTTTGTGTTTAATATCTTTTCTTAATATCCTTTTAACTTGGTACATTTTACAGTCACTTAGTAGAGCGTTTATAATTCAACGGGAAGTATGTGTACAATTTATATGCTTGAGGTAAGTTTTATGAAAAAACCCCACCTGATTCAGAGCCTCTAATAAAAATATAAATTTAGCAGACAACTCTCCTAAGTTGACTATTTGTATCTGTGTTTTCATTCTGTCTGTATTTTTTCATTAAAAACAATCAATTACAATCAATTTGTTTTAAATGATAATGAGATGGCTACTTACAAAATAAATGATGCACTTCTGTGTCACTACCTTTATGTCACCTAGACCAAGAGATGGGCAATACATCCTGATGCATGTTATGTTAAAGGTACATTATACACTCATTTTTTCTTTGCATAAATGTTTTGTAGATGATCTATTTATATAGCCCATAAAGTTTTCTTTTTAAATAAATGTATAGTTTTGCTTAGTTTTAAATAACATTGCTCTGATTTTCAGACTCCTAACCAAGCCCCAAAGTTTTATATGAATACCGTCAGCTACCTTCTCCAGCTTGCTCCTGTTTGTGTAAAGGGTCTTTTCATATGCAAAAGAAGGGGGAGGGGGGGAAGTGTCTTATCTCCCACTTGCAGTGGGCTTTCCAAACACCTTTTCAACAGAGCTAAACTTAGAACTTCTAAGTAAATTTTAAAACAGCTTTATACTGGATTTTTATATCAGTGTCTGTGCATCTTATTCTTTATAGTAGTGTCTGAAAAGGAGTGTATACTGTCCCTTTAAGTGAATTTATAATATATTTAAATTGTGTCTGAATGTGTGACTGTCTCGCTGTTTGTGTGTGTGTGTTTGTGTGTGATTGTGTGCATGACTGCATAATTCCTAATAATTTAGTATCTTGCAGTTTTGTCACAGGTTTGGAAGTTTGGTCACTGTCTTTCAACAGCTTCCCTGGTTTCTAGGAACTGACCAGCTCTGCCCACCAGGTTCCCCAGCTTCTTCAACTCCCATCCATGCCCTGCCTCACCCATGGCACACTTGCTGACCTTCCCTCCCACTGCGACCCTACCTACCAAGTGCCAGTAGGTCACTGCACCCTCACTCCCCTGCCCCCAAAAGCCTTTGGGAAATGTCAAAACAACCGATTTAACATATTCTTTATCATGCAATATATATATATATTTTAAATTTTATTTATAAACAATTCTATATTCATGGAAAAAACTTACTGAGTTTAATTTCACTTGTAATATGTTTTGAACAAATATAGAGTTGAATCTTAGGTTCATGAAGGTACTTTTGCCAAATATTAAAGTATGAAATGTCAAGCAATGTCTGTCATAATCAACTTTCCAAGTCCTGCATTACCCAACAGCAGTGGATAGTAAATAAGAATAAAAAACCCAACCAGTAGAACCAAAAAAGGTGCAATAGTTATATGTATAATTTCTAGGGGAATGTGACAGTTTATAAAAAAAAAGAATTTTCTAAGCTCAAACTGTAAAAAAGCAAAACTTTTGGCATTCTAACCTGAAGTTGAAAGTTATGTGCGCCTTGGTAAGTCATAAAAGAAAGTTACGTATATTTTAAAATATATTGTCGAAAGAGGGCATTAAATATTTTCACAGGTGTATAAGTATAGTTTAGTTTATTAGTTTATTAAGGAAACCCAACATTGTTTTTTTAATGATTCAGATAGAGCATATACATTTTAGACAACATTCTAATTTACTTTTATTGTCAATTTTCCTTTATTTTCTTGGTATTTTTTGTTGAAAAGCAGGGATGTATCCTTAGGAGCCAGCCCATTTCTGGAGCACTATATTGCAGCAGTGTTGCAAGAATGTTATCAATTTTCAAGAGCACTAGATTACAGCACTATTTCCTGCCATGTAGTGTTACAGATGCCTACCTAGGTATCTCTTCAACAAAGAATATCATGGAAACTAAGCAAATTTAATAATAGAAGTAAATTGGATTTTTTTTTAAAATGGTTTTCTCTGTCTGAATCTTCAGTGATACAGTAATTCACATTTTGTAAACATTTTATGGAAGGAAACTTTTGCTTAAGTTGAGATGTATATTGCTTTTTATGCACTAGATGGCAGTAAATAATTATATAGTTGAATGCATATTTTTCTTGGAAGAGTATTTTTTTTAACAATTTCAACAGCCATCTGACATGCCTGTGATGCTTTACAACTTACGTTTGTTCAATAATCTAAAATGCACATCATTGTGCAAGCTATTTTACACTGTCATACACTGCACTTGTATATTTTGTATCTCACTATGAGAACATATATTAATAAGACCACCTACAAAGGGAACATAAATAAATGAAAGGAAAAAATGACAGAAGAGTTTAGAATTTTGATAAATCTTTAGAAAAAGTGTCTATGATTTTTTTTAGACTTGTAGTTATGGTTAAAACCTGTGTTGGAATTTTTTTTATCAGCCATGCTAATTAGCATAATTTACATAAAATATACTTTATGTCTAACAAACTAAAGCTGTTTAGGCTGATTTCATCCAATATACTTAGAAGAAATATCACCATAACAGGACATTTATTACACTATGTATTCCTGCAATATGTATTCTTTATTATCTACATTGACGTGAATCTTAAAAATACATAATAAACATGGCAATAAATTCAAAATAATATTTCATATAAAATGTTTAGCTATTGTAAGGTTCTGAAAAGTTTTGTATGATCTTGGGTTATTTATATTTGTGCAGTCAGCAATAGAGTGGGAAAACATAGTGAAATTGTCTAAGTACAGACATGGTACTGTACAGAAGCTGACAAGGCCACAGGCACACAGACCTCCAAACTGTACCTATTTGAGAGGGGCAGTCCCTAATTCTGAGCTCTGTCCCACAATTTATCTTAGCCACGCCCACAAACACCCAGCTATGCCCACAGGCAGCCCAGAAAAGCCCACTGACTGCTCAGACATTCCCACAATCCCACCCACTATTGTAATTTGTACCTGTTGATGTGTAATCTCAACTCCAGGTACTGCTCCTTTAAGAACCACACTATTGAAGAGGTCAGAAGAAGAGGAAAGACAGTGGTGGCAATCCTCAGAAATATGGGGATGAGGATCACTGCAGAGCAGGTAAGTACTGTCCACTCAAAATTATGCATCATATAAAAATGCCCATGTACTATTTTTTAACTGCTTTAAAACAGTCTTATGTAAATATATATACAATATATATATATATACATACATACACACCTGGGTGCTTGCTATACACACCTGGGTGCTTGCTATACACACCTGGGTGCTTGCTATACACACCTGGGTGCTTGCTATACACACCTGGGTGCTTGCTATACACACCTGGGTGCTTGCTATACACACCTGGGTGCTTGCTATACACACCTGGGTGCTTGCTATACACACCTGGGTGCTTGCTCAAGTATAATAGCAATAAACAACAGCAACGCTCTCAGGATTTTCACAAAAACACTTTATTGACATTTCGACAACATACAATTGTCTTCTAAAGAACAATAAGGTTGCATTGTGTTATTGTTTTGAGAAGAGGATTGTAATATCCTTGAAATGTCAACATGTTTTGATTGATTTTGTAACAATCCTGAGAGTGCTGCAGTTGTTCATCGATATATATACAGTATACATGTGTGGATATATAAATATATGTTTTAATTTGTCCATTACTTTCCGAGCATTTTGAAGTGTTATGAAACTCTGATTCACTTCTATTATCAAATTTGCTTTGTTTCCATGATATTCTGTGTTGGAGAGATAACTATGTAGGCATCTGGATACCTACATGGCAGGAAATAGTGCTGCCATCTAGTGTTCTAGCAAATAGCTTGTTCTTGTTATGGATTAATTGTGCCAATGGGAATAGCTTGTAGGAAGAGGGAATGTCCGTATGGAGGAACAATTAATGTTTTAAGTGTTTCCTTGTCTGGGAATTTGTGAGTAAAGTATAAGCAATATAAAAATGTAAATAGTGTGATAGTATAGATATAGAAGCTAAACCTTAAATGGGATTCCCTGAATGTGTTCCAAATTACTTGTTATTAAATGTACAGGAAATTGGTCATTCATTATTATTTTTGTTTTTGAAATAGCTTGTTTTGCTCACTAAAACCTTCATCTACTTTTCTTGAGGACCCGTCCATTTAAATTGGCTAAGCCTGCACAAAGAGTAGAACTGCTCATTGTATATCTCTCTATATACAAAAAGCCTAATAGTTAGATAGTGAGATGATAATTATGGCTGGGGGTGGTCAACAAGCAAAATTTCATATGCAGAGATCGCTCTCCCTCCCCCTGCCACTAGGAGGTTATTTATATTTTATATAATTATATAGATATATAGTTATTTATATTTTATATAGTTATATAGATATATAGTTATTTATATTTTATATAGTTATATAGATATATAGTTATTTATATTTTATATAGTTATATAGATATATAGTTATTTATATTTTGGTTTGCAGTTTGCCTAGCTATTCTTCACTACAAATGATGGTTTCAGCAGACAAAATAAACTTTCAAATGACAAAATAAATTGCAAACAATGTAATACACTCCAGCAGGTTATATGGATCATTAGGCACACACTAAAAGGAAAGTAACATTTTACCATACAATGTGCATCGGTGCATTTTAATTTTAAATTGAAGCATTTTTACAATATACTTCAATTAGCAAAAATGCTTCAAGTTTTTCAGCAGCATATACACAAATGCTGTGAGGGACATATTCAAGATCATAGAGCTTTTGGTGGTGTGAATACCCAATTAGTAGCACATTCATGTATATATAAATGCTATTTGTTTGTTTGTGAGCTTTTAAACTGATTTTGGGAATGATCAATTAGCACAATTCAACCTCAAGATCGCTGATTAAAGAATTTTAAAATTCAATAAATTCGTACCTCGTCCATTGAAGATTTCTTACAGTCATCGTCATCATCATCATCGTCATCCTCACTCTCGATATCTGCTTCACCTAGAAAACATGAATTTGTTATGTTATATGTTACAGAACAAAAAACTGTGCAGAATGTATTCTATAAATTAAATATCTTGCTAAATACAATTCTATAGTATATAATGCATTATAAGTCACCACTAATTCATGAATTTGATGCTCTCATCAATTAAAGGGACCTGAAACCTAAATTTGCTCTTTCATGATTTAGAAAGAGTACGCGATTTTAAACAACTTTCCAATTTGCTTCTTTTATGTATTTTGTTTCATTCTCTTGATATCAGTTCTTGAAAAGAATATCTAAATTATCTCAGTAGCTGCTGATTGATGGCTGTACATAGATGCCTAGTGTGATTGGCTCACCCATGGACATCGCTATTTCTTCAAAAAATAATATCTGTAGAATGAAGCAAATTAAATAGACGTAAATTGGAATGCTGTTTAAAATTGAATTCTCTGTCTGAACCATACAAAAAACAATTTGGGTTTCATGTTCCTTTAAATCCACATCTAAACACAGAATTTATATCAACATAATACAATTTAAAATGATGTATCTAGAAAAACACAATGTTTGATCTATGCTAGTTCTATTAATTAACACAGAAGTTTAGCTGTACTTTAATCCTGAGTAGACCTAAGCGATATATACAAAGGGACATGAAAGTCAGAATTTGTCTTTCATGATTCAGATAGAGCATACAATTTTAAACAACTATTCAATTTACTTCTATAATATAATTTCTTTGTTCTTTTGGTATCCTTTGTTAAAAGCAAATCTAGGTAGGCTCAGGAATAGCAGTAACTGATATAGCTGCTGAATGGTGACTGCACAAATATGCCTTTTGTGACTGTCTCACTAGCTATCTCTCAATAGTGCATTTTTATTTCTTCAAAAAAGGAAACAAAGAGAACCAAGAAAATTTAATATCAGAAATAAAATGGAAAGCTGTTTAAAATTGTATACTCTATCTGAATCATGAAAGAAGAAAATGTGGGTTTTATGTTTCTTTAAAGGGACACTGAACCCATTTTTTGTGTGATTCAGATAAAGCATGCAATTTTAAGCGACTTTCTAATTTACTCCTATTAGCAAATGTTCTTCATTCTCTTAGTATCTTTATTTGAAAAGTAAGAATGTAAGTTTAGATGCCGGCCCATTTTGGTGAAACACCTGGGTTGTACTTGCTGATTAGTGGATACATTCATCCACCAATAAACAAGTGCTGTCCAAGGTGCTGGACTTTCTTTTTCAAAAAAAGATAGCAAGAGAATGAAGAAAAAATGATAATAGGAGTAAATTAGAAAGTTGCTTACAATTACATGCTCTATCTGTTTCACGAAAGAAAAAATTTGGGTTCAGTGTCCCTTTAAGACAAGTTAGATAAACAACATACATATTCGTTTCCGGGTTATAACTTTATACATTTCTATCACCAAAAAATCATCCTGGGGTATGCTCTATATCATTTTAAATTTCCAAGAAACATTATTTAATATTTTTCATACATTTTTATACAGTAATCATTGGCCTTTCAATTGTAGTGTTCATCTACACCAAAGATTATGAGATATATTAACATCAATTTAATATATATTACTTTCTGGAACTAGTTCAATCTGCTATTCAGCATGATTAACTAGTAAAGTTGTGTAGCATACTGAAAATATATTTTGCATTCTTTAGATCAATATCACTAATTAATAAATTAATACCTTAGGTTTAGGGTTTAGAAAAAAATTAAATGTCATTTTTTTTTTTCACAATAAATACCAAGCTTTTAAATACGTAACTTAAATAAAATGATTAAAAACAGCTATTTTGACAAAGCTCAATAAAATATTTTTATACTAGAAATGTAAGATACATAAAACACATATAATTGTTACATTTCTCTTGTATATTATGGTACACACAAATCATTATCTGTTATTAGTAACAGTAGCAGTATTGTTATCTATCACTCATAAAGGGGCAACATATTATGCCATTGTTTTTTTAGATATGTGGGAATATGACAATGCACTTTAAACAAACTGAATAGAAGAGATGGCGCAGACAAATTTGTTTGTATAAAGTCAGATGAAATCACTTAACAGACGATTATACACAGCTGAATTGCATAATTAACAAAAGCAAAATAAAAGACGATTCAGTAGCACTTACTTTGAATTTTAGATTTAGATTTGATTTTTTTCTTACAAATTTAAAAATGATATTTCATTTCCCCGCCTCCTGTATCATGTGACAGCCATCAGCAAATCACAGACTTATACAAGTACACACTCTGAACTCTTGCACATGCTCAGTAGGAGTTTGTATCTCCAAAAGTGTGCATATAAAAATTAGCATATAAGTAAATTATTATTATTTTTATTATTATTATTTATTTGTAGACCGCCAACAGATTCTGCAGGGCTATAAACATAAGTGTGATATGAAAGGTAACATTTATAAGAAGTACATTTGCACTTTGAACATTGCACTGTTGTAGATCACCATACATGGAGGCTTATATGCCAAGGGGATGACAAAATAGGGAGAGGAACTGAGGTAAGAAAAGGTTAGCATAAATCCCTGAAGAGTCTTTCAAGAGCGCCTGAAACTTAGAAACCTAGAGGAGATTCTTGTGGAGTTAGGCAGAGAGTTCCACAAGTTTGGGCCATCTGGAGACGTCCTGTAGATGGGTATGCAATTTTTTAATTTATTTTTTAATGTATGCTCTATCTGAATCATGGCACTTTAATTATGACTTTGGTGTCACTTTAAAGACAGAGGCTTCAAGTTGGGCCAAAGTTACAATATCCAGAAAAAGCCAACAATTAAAAATAGTGAAACAACCTGAACTGACTTTAAAATCACTTAACTTTAACCAGTCTGTTATAAAGGTCTGGAGTGGCCATGCAATTTATTTTAAAATTATGTGCACAATTTAGCAAAACATGATCACAATTTAGCACGATTTAGATGGTTGTCTAGGATTTCTTTAATTAGGCAAACTTTGCTAAATCTTATACACAATTTCTTTAATCACTGTAATTAAAAATGCTCACTAACAAATAAAGTGCACACATTTTCACAAATCAAACTGATAGCTGTTTTTAGTTTATGCTCCATGTACAAAATAACCATAATAACTAATAAAGCTGTACATTCTTTTTGGACGAATACACATTCGTATAGAAAATCAGATTTTAATTTCCATCAACGAAAACGAATATCCGACTGAATGAACCAGCAAAATTTAAAGAAAATGAAAAAATACTGAAGAAATTTGTCAGCATTTATTTGTTTCCTTTAAATTACATTAAAAAGGGTTAATACTAACCAGATCCTTTTCTTGCCAGGTCCCTGGTTGCGCTAATAGGAGGCTTAGTGTGCTTTGCACCCAGGACTTGCATTAACTTTATTGCAGGTCCTGGAACAACAGAAATGCAGGCTCGGAAGCAAGGAGGTAAATGTAAGTTTAAATTGATTGAAGTCAAAAGCAATCCATAAAAACAGGAGTGAAAGAACTAGGTCTTACGCGTTTTGGCTATGCCTTACTCATAGACCCTACTGTTCCTGGAAGCCAAATTATTCCTGTTAGAGCAGCCAGGGCTCTGTCAAGAAGAGGATCAGGTAAGTGCACACTCTCCAAAGCATGTTAAGCTAAGTAATTGCTACAGGTGAACTTTCACCTATAGCTTTTAAACATTTACATTTGTTTTAACAAAAAAACAAATGTACAGACGGACTCTGTCTAATATCAGAAGCAAGGTGTGCTGAGATTGTATGCTTTGATGAACAAGCTGGAGGTCTATGTATATGCCATTTATATCCCTATATGTGTTCCCGAAGAGGACGGTGAGTGATCAGCTAAAATACTAGTTCTGTGCATATTTGTGCCTGATGGTCAGATTGATCACCTGTTGATTAACTGTGGGAGACTACAAGACATACTAAATCCGCCGTTTCTGGATAACCCTCTATGCTAAGTGCGTTCCGCATGAATCCTTGCTTTGAATGCTTTACTGCTTTGGCTTATTAGCAGTCTATGCTACTTTACTAACTCTGTTCCTACTAACTGCCTTGCATTAATAAGTATAACTGCTTGCACCCAACTACATGAACTGTCTGACTTGCAATTTCAGCATATTTACATACAGCTTTAAATATGCCACTACATTTTTACTGCTATTAAGTATAAGATTTGCATATAGCATGCTATTTTTGGTACTCTCATGACAACTTAGATCCTGGTCTATATCTCTGCCCAGGTTATACCTCCTAGTTACTCTGGGGGGTTCTGTAAAACAGTTGGGTGTAGTTGGTCTGAGTTTTACCATTATAACTGCTGTAGTTACACTTTGCTACCTATGCAGGTGCAGGTATTTTCTGAGCTCAGTATTCCCACTTGACTTGTCATATCTTTTATTTTTATATGCTGTGTGTGCTTTGTATAGCATTGGTGCTTTTAAATGTTTTTTGATATGTTGATGCATTCTAGACTGCCATGCATTGTTCCATAAATGTTGTGGCTCTCTGGTTTTCTATATTTAATAAATATTTACTTTTTCTATGATCACATATGTATTTATGTGTTTATATGTGTATATATGTCTCTCTCTCTCTCTCTCTCTCTCTCTCTCTATATATATATATATATATACACAAATAAATACATATGTACATACTGTACATACGTACAATTTAAAAAAAAGTCTTAAAAAAACTTATCAAGGCAATGCAATCTTGACACTTTGAGGCCGAATTATCAAACCATCAACTGTGCTGCATTTGCCGGCACCAATACGCTTGCCTAACATCGCCTTACATCGTGGCCGCAGGCCTGAATACTACGATCTCCATATTTATAAAAAAAGCCGCGCACCAAGTACGGGGCGATGAGCAGTGGACTGTTGTTAACTAACAGTCATCAATCTCTCTGCTATTCGGCTTTTTCCCAACTTTATTTATACCCTGTCACTAAACGCCGCCACTATACTAAAATGTTTAACCCCTATCCCGCCGCTCCCAGGCCCCACCGCAACTAAATAAATGTATTAACCCCTATCCCGCCACTCCCGGACACCGCCGCAACTTTAATAAAGTTATTAACCCCTATCCCGCCGCTCCTGAACCCCTCCGCAACTAAATAAATGTATTAAACCCTATCGCGCCGCCCTCCCAGACCCCACCGCCACTAAATAAAAGTATTAACCCCTAAACCCCTGGCCTCCCACATCACTACCACTTACTAAACCTATTAACCCCTAAACCGCCACCCCCCACATCGCCATAAATTAAATTAAGCTATTAACCCCTAAACCTAACAACCCGCTAACTTTACATTATAATTACCTCATCCCCATCTTATAATAAATTTAAACTTACCTTTAGAATTAAAATAAAATATATTAAACTATTAATTAACCTGCTCTAACTATTATACTAATATTACATTAAACTATATTAAACTATTAATTAACCTACCCTAACTATTATACTAAATTTTTTTTTACATTAAACTAACAATTAAATTAACTATATTACATATTTATAAACCTAACCCTACTCAAGTTATTTAAATCTACTATAAAAAAAATTACTAAATTACAAAAAAATAACAATTCAGTTACAAAAAATAAAAAACACTAAGTTACAAAAAATAAAAAACATTAAGTTACAAAAAATAAAAAACCACAGTATCAAAAATAAAAAAAGAATTACACCTAATCAAATAGCCCTATCAAAATAAAAAGACCCCTAAAATAAAATAAAAAACCCTAGCCTACACTAAACTACCAATGGCCCTTAAAAGGGCCTTTTGCGGGGCGTTGCCCCAAAGAAATCAGCTCTTTTACCTGTAAAACAAAAATACAAACACCCCCCCAACAGTAAAACCCACCACCCACACAACCAACCCCCCAAATAAAAACCTATCTTAAAAACCTAACCTCCCCATTGCCCTGAAAAGGGCATTTGTATGATTGGAATAGCCAATAGAATGTAAGCTCAATCCTATTGGCTGATTGGATCAGCCAATAGGATGAAAGCTCAATCCTTTTGGCTGGTTGCAACAGCCAATAGGATTTTTTCCCCTTTAATTCCTATTGGCTGATAGAATTCTATCAGCCAATCGGAATGTAAGGGACGCCATCTTGGATGACGTACCTTAAAGGGAAACTTCATTCGTCGTTGACCATCGGAAGTAGAGGATGCTCCGTGCCAGATGGATGAAGATAGAGGAAGCCATCTGGATGAAGACTTCTGCCCGCTTGGATGAAGACTTAGGCCCGCTTGGATGAAGACTTCTGCTGGCTTTGCTGAGGACTTCTGCTGCATGGATGAGGATGGATGTCCGGTCTTCAAAACTGTAAGTGGATCGTCGGTGGTTAGTGTTAGGTTTTTTAAGGGTTTATTGGGTGGGTTTTAATTTTAGGTTAGGGACTTTGGGCAGTAAAATAGCTAAAAACACTAAGTTACAAAAAATAAAAAACACTAAGTTACAAAAAATAAAAAACACTAAGTTACAAAAAATAAAAAACCACAGTATCAAAAATAAAAAAGAATTACACCTAATCTAATAGCCCTATCAAAATAAAAAAGATCCCCCAAAATAAAAAAAAACAAACCTAGCCTACACTAAACTACCAATATTTTTTGTAACTTAGTGTTTTTTATTTTTTGTAACTTAATTGTTATTTTTTTGTAATTTAGTAATTTTTTTATAGTAGATTTAAATAACTTGAGTAGGGTTAGGTTTTTAACCCCTTAAGGACCAGCGACGTACCCTGTATGTCACTGGCCTTTTTTTGAGACTTGATTGTTTTAAAGAGCGGTCTTGCCACCAGCGTTGAGACTGCTCTATTCCACAAAGCCTGCTGGAGGGAGGGCATTAATAGTGTGTTCTTGCTAGACTTGTGCTATTATGTCCTGAAAAAACCCTTAATGACCAGTGACATACAGGGTACATTGTGGTCATTAAGGGGTTAAATATGTAATATAGTTAATTTAATTGTTAGTTTAATGTGGTTTTAGGATAATAGTTAGGGTAGGTTAATTAATAGTTTAATATAATTTATTTTAATTCTAAAGGTAAGTTTTAATTATTATAAGATAGGGATGAGGTAATTATATAATGTAAAGTTAGCGGGTTGTTAGGTTTAGGGGTTAATAGCTTAATTTAGTTTATGACGATGTGGGGGGCTGGCGGTTTAGGGGTTAATCGGTTTAGTTAGTGGTAGTGATGTGGGAGGCAAGGGGTTTAGGGGTTAATAATTTTATTACAGTTGCGGCAGGGTCCAGAAGCGGCGGGATAGGGGTTAATACATTTATTTAGTTGTGGTGGGCTCCAGGAGCGGCTGGATAGGGGCTAATATATTTATTTAGTTGCAGTGGGGTCCGGGAGCGGCAGAATAGGGGTTAATATTCATTATGTAGGTGGTGGCGATGTCGGGTCAGCAGAATAGGGGTGTTTAGACTCGGGGCTTATGTTAGGTGTAAACGTAATTTGTTTCTACCATAGAAATCAATGGGATATCTGGCAGCATTGAACATAAGCTTTTGCTGCTTTCAGACTCCCATTGATTCCTATGGCATCCGCAACCTCCAGGGTGGCGGATTGAAAACCAGGTACTCTGGGCCGGAATAGTGGTGAGCGTACTTGTTAGAAATTTGATAACTTGCAAAAGTTGTCAGATAGAGCCGAATTTGTATTTGGAACATCTGTAATGACGTAAGCATCGATCTGTGTCGGATTGAGACCAGCGGATCGTATGTTACATCACAAATTTCAATTTTTGCCGGTCTGTAGGCTTTGATAAATGGGTCGAATCAAGCTAGCCACAATTACGCTGCGGAATTCCAGTGTATTTGTGATTGACGGCTTGATAAATATCCCTCTTTGTGCGTAGATTCTCCTTTTGAGCTTCAATCAATAATAAATATACCCTTAAAGTACAATTGGTAATAGTTACCTTCCTATATATACAGTATATCACAGGTAGAATGGTAAAATAAATAGTGTGAAAGCTGTGAAAAAAATTACAACTTTTAAAGTATGCATTTCTACAAAAAAAATCAGTCCAGGTCAGTTTAATTATTTGAAATGTTGGCTCTTTGCAGACTTGAATCTTGTCTTTAACAGACCTCATCTGACTTTTGTTTTTAAAGCAACTGTAACTTTCTTGCTTCAGATAGAGCATTCAATTTTAAACAACACTTTGCTTCTATTACCAAATTTGCTTTGTTCTCTTGGTATCTTTTCTTGAAATTGTAAACCTAGGTAGGCTGTTAAGAGCATGTGTGTGTCTTCAGCAGGCTATGGCAGCAGTATTTGCAACAATATATAGCATTGCTATAAACATTGTTTCAAACACTGCTGCCAGATGACTAAAGATGTGCACACGCCTTAGCTCACCTAGGATTACTCTTTAAAGGATATCAAAAGAACTAAGCACAATTTGTAGTAGAAGTCAATTGTACAGTTGTGGAATATTCCATACTCTATCTAATCCATTTAAGCTTAATTTTAGCTTTACTGTGTTTTTAGTTTTTTTTTTCCAACTTTTAGAATTACATTTTTTATTTGTATTAAAAAAAATGACAGCAAGATGCTTTCAATAGAGCAGTGCATATTGCTCCTATTGCTATTGCATAATACAAGCTTTATAGTGCATATTGCTCCTATTGCTATTGCATAATACAAGCTTTATAGTGCATATTGCTCCTATTGCTATTGCATAATACAAGCTTTATAGTGCATATTGCTCCTATTGCTATTGCATAATACAAGCTTTATAGTGCATATTGCTCCTATTGCTATTGCATAATACAAGCTTTATAATGGATATTGCTCCTATTGCTATTGCATAATACAAGCTTTATAGTGCATTGATGTAGTGTGTTTTCTTTTTCTTCTTGTTCCCTATGTGACTTTTCTATGTCTAATAGATGATATTGCATTTAACTGCAATTTAGTGCTTATTATATCCAATGTTATGTTTCCTAGAGGCTTATTCAGTCACAATAATATGAGATCACAATGCTCCAGTTGAATGCCTGCACTGTATTATGCAGCTCTTATACTCATTTGAATTCACTGAACTATTGATTTTCAGAAAATAGACAAAGCTATATAGATAAAGTAAAATGTATTGTACCATCTGGCTAAATATAAAAGGACAGTTTATAGGTTTAACCTCTGAAGCTTTTCAGTTTTGCATTATAAACAGAGGCAAGCTTCCTTTTTTCAGTTAGTAATCATATTTTAGTCAGTGTTTCTGCAATGTAGCTAAATAGATTCTAGATAGAATGATGCATTCAAAGAAAAGATTAGTTTGAGTATAACATGTAGATGTATTTTTTAGTTTCATTAGCTGTTTAAATATTGACAAAATAATTTCTATTAAACAATGGGAGCTGCCATGTTGTAACTTAGATTATCTTCTCTGCTGTGGCCAATTATCGACAGTTATAAATAGGTCACTAGAGTGTAGTAATAACTGTGTAGATTTATAACAGTGTTCTGCACTTCTAACAAAAACTGAAAAGCTCATGATTGTCAGAATGAAATTATAGGAAAAGGGGACAATATAAATAATACAAGTATATTGCAAAGTTCCATATATATATATATATATATATATATATATATATATATATATATATATATAAATGCGCAAAAGAAGATGTCCAGGCACTCCGCTCCATAAAACACCCAAGGTTTATTGAGAAAAAGTCTAAAAACAGGAGGTAAGTGTCTACAGCGTAATACACCGAACTAACAACCTATGTACAAAAATGCAGAGAAAAAATAAATGGGTTCCCATGCAGCAGACATGTTTCGTGCCTGTATGCACTTGTTCACTGCTCATGGGAATCCCAGCCTATCCCAGTTTAAATAGGCACTTCCCTTAAAGGTATATACCTACATTTCGTTAATAGACCTCACACTGTACAAAAGCATAACCTATTTATAAAATACAAAGTACATATAGATAAGGATTAATATATTAAGCATATTTGACATATATCTAGGAGAGAAAAGGGATTCAACTTAGATAAAGTCCTTTGTGACAGAAACTTGCTATAGCGTGTCTTGACACTCAAATATATACATATATTTGATAGCACTAGTATTATTATTATCAGTAGCATATATTTGATTATCTGTCATTATCTCTTAATACATAAAATAATATTAATATGCTATAATATGGAAAATATAAAGAGGACTATACACAAAGGTCAATATCTCTTCTAAAATGTAATCCATGTGGTATAGTAGTATTTAGGGTAAATATCCAAAATGTTTCCCAAAGACCTAGTTTTGCTTCTCTATCACCCCCCCCTTTTCCATATAGGAACATGATCAATAGCTTGTATCATCAACAGACTAGTGTCTGAATTGGGATTTTCCCTAAAATGTCGTGCTATGGGGGTATCTGATTCTATGTCCTCAATCGATCTGAAATGTGCTAAAAACCTGTCCTTTAGGGGTCTTTTTGTTTTCCCAACATATTGTCTTGAGCACCCTCTGCAGGTCAGTAAATAAATGGCATATGTGTAGTAGCACAATTGATATAAAATTTGATATCATGAGATTTAATATATATATATAATTTATAATTTCATATTACCATTTAAAAAAAAATGCCAGGGTTCGAAGAAGAAGGTGTGTCTTTTTTCAACGGACACAAAAAATGTAAAAATTTACTAGGGATTAGGTCAGATGAGTAGTGATATTAGAAAACTGCACAATTGTACACATAAATGGTATCTAAAATGTAACACCACAAAATGCAAAATTATGCAAAATTAAAGGGAGAGTAAAGTCAAAACTAAACTTTCATGATTCAGATACAACATGCAGTTTAACCCCTTAATGACCACAGCACTTTTCCATTTTCTGTCCGTTTGGGACCAAGGCTATTTTTACATTTCTGCGGTGTTTGTGTTTAGCTGTAATTTTCCTCTTACTCATTTACTGTACCCACACATATTATATACCGTTTTTCTCGCCATTATATGGACTTTCTAAAGATACCATTATTTTCATCATATCTTATCATTTACTATAAAAAAAAATATAAAATATGAGGAAAAAATCGAAAAAAACACATTTTTTCTAACTTTGACCCCCAAAATCTGTTACATATCTACAACCACCAAAAAACACCCATGCTAAATAGTTTCAAAATTTTATCCTGAGTTTAGAAATACCAAATGTTTACATGTTCTTTGCTTTTTTTGTAACTTATAGGGCCATAAATACAAGTAGCACTTTGCTATTTCCAAACCATTTTTTTTCAAAATTAGTGCTAGTTACATTAGAACACTAATATCTTTCAGGAATCTCTGAATATCCATTGACATGTATATATTTTTTTTTAGTAGACAACCCAAAGTATTGATCTAGGCCCATTTTGGTATATTTCATGCCACCATTTTACCGCCAAATGCGATCAAATACAAAAAATCGTTCACTTTTTTACAAATTTTTTACAAACTTTTGGTTTCTCACTGAAATTATTTGCAAACCGCTTGTGCAATTATGGCATAAATGGTTGTAAATTCTTCTCTGGGATCCCCTTTGTTCAGAAATAGCAGACATATATGGCTTTAGCATTGCTTTTTGGTAATTAGAAGGCCGCTAAATGCCACTGCGCACCACACGTGTATTATGCCCAGCAATGAAGGGGTTAATTAGGGAGCATGTAGGGAGCATTTTGGGGTAATTTTAGCTTTAGTGTAGTGTAGTAGACAACCCCAACTATTGATCTAGGCCCATTTTGGTATATTTCATGCCACCATTTCACCGCCAAATGCAATCAAATAAAAAAAAAACGTTAACTTTTTCACAATTTTAGGTTTCTCACTGAAATCATTTACAAACAGCTTATGCAATTATGGCACAAATGGTTGTAAATGTTTCTCTGGGATCCCCTTTGTTCAGAAATAGCAGACATATATGGCTTTGGCGATGCTTTTTGGTAATTAGAAGGCCGCTAAATGCTGCTGCGCATCACGCGTGTATTATGTCTAGCAGTGAAGGGGTTAATTATGTAGCTTGTAGGGAACTTGCAGGGTTAATTTTAGCTTTAGTGTAGAGCTCAGCCTCCCACCTGAAACATCAGACCCCCTGATGCCTCCCAAATAGCTCTCTTCCCTCCCCCACCCCACAATTGTCCCCGCCATCTTAAGTACTGGCAGAAACTCTGCCAGTACTAAAATAAAAGGTATATTTGGGCTTTTTTGAGGTTTTTTTTAGCATATTTACATATGCTGCTGTGTAGGATCCCCCCTTAGCCCCCAACCTCACAGATCCCCCACCAAACAGCTCTCTAACCCTCCCCCTCTGCCTTAATGGGCGCCATCTTGGGTACTGGCAGCTGTCTGCCAGTACCCAGTTTAGAACAAAAATGTGCTTTTTTTTAAGAAAAATCCCTTTTTCTGTAGTGTAGCTCCCCCCACACCCAAGAACAACCCCCCACCCCTCCAAGATCCCTTTTACTGAAGTTTATTTTTTTTTAAATGTTTCCCTTTTCCCCCACAGTTACAATCAAATTTTCTGTAGTATAGCGGTTCCCACCCGCTCCCTCCCCGTGCACGTGCCCGCCCGCCACCCTCTGTGCACGCGCGCGCGCCCGTGCGCGCCCCCGTCAGCTCCGGCCCCGATCCCGCCCCCCTCCACCTTATACGGCCCATCGATGGCCGCCCACCCGCCTCCCAAGTCAGCTCCCACCCACCAACGTTACCGGCCACCGATGTCCGGTGCAGAGAGGGCCACAGAGTGGCTCTCTCTGCATCGGATGGCCATGCAGGGTTATTGCAGGATGCCTCCATATCGAGGCATCACTGCAATAACCGGAAAGCAGCTGGAAGCGAGCAGGATCGCTTCCAGCTGCTTTCCACACCGAGGACGTGCAGGGTACGTTCTCAGGCATTAACTGCCTTTTTTTTTAGGACGTACCCTGCACGTCCTTGGTCGTTAAGGGGTTAAAACAACTTTCCAATTTACTTCTATTATTAAATTTGTTGCGTTCTCTTGGTATCCTTTATTGAAGAATAGGGTCAGGAGCAGTAGTGCCCTAGTGGGAGGTATCTGGTAACTGCATGCTTGTACCTGTTATCATTGGCTCACCAGATGTGTTCAGCTAGCTCCCATTAGTGTGGTGATGCTCCTGAGCCTACTCTTCAACAAAAGATACAAACAAAACAAAGCAAATTTGATAATAGAAGTAAATTAGCAAGTTGTTTATAATTTTATGCTCTTATGCTCTTAATCATGAATGTTGAAGTTTGATTTTAATTGTCAGTTATCATTTCACATGATTTCAAATTTAGTAGACAATTCAATAGCACAGCAGGTAAGGCAGTAGGATGCTTAGTTATATAGAAATATATATTAGAAGCAGAAAAGTAGGATCCTTATTTCATGATTCAAATAGGGCACGTAATTTTAAACAACTTTCCAAATAACTTTTATCACCAATTTTGCTTTGTTCTCTTGGTATTCTTAGTTGAAAGCCAAACCTAGGTTTATATTCTAATTTCTTAGACCTTGAAGGCCGCCTCTAATCTAAATGCATTTTGACAGTTTTTAACAACTAGAGGGTGTTAGCTCATGCGTTTCATATAGATAACATTGAGCTCATGCACGTGAATTTACCGATGAGCTAACACTGATTGGCTAAAATGGAAGTCTGTCAAAAGAACTGAAATAAGGGGGCAGTCTGCAGAGGCTTAGATACAAGGTAATTACAGTGGCAAAATGTGTATTATTATAACTGTGTTGGTTATGCAAAACTGGGGAATGGGTAATTAACAAATTATTTATCTTTCAAAACAACAAAAATTCTGGGGTTAACTGTCCCTTTAACACAACGTTGTGTTATTATCGGCCTTCAAAATATATTTTTCTATGTTTCAAAGCATATAATCTGTCATGATTAATGTTCAAACATAGAGAGTGGTGTGTAGTGCTGAGCACAGTACTGACACACTTGGGAAAAAGCAAATCATATAAATGTCAATGAGGCTGTTATCTTGTGCAATAGCATTGATATTGATTGACACTGCAAGGCAGACAGACACATTATCAGCCTCAAAAAAGGTTGAAAATCACAGTGGATAAATGCTAAGGGCCAGGGCTGGACTGGGAATAAAAACAGCCCTGGAAAAACTGAAAACCAGCCCTATAGCTAGTCAAGTTTGTTTACTTATGTATATATTCTGACAAGAAGGCTTGCACTCTCTGGTCTTTATAAAGTGTAGAATTATACATATATATATATATGAGAGAGGTTAAAATAATTTCATAGGCAGTAATCCTTAGGAACAAATATTTTGTAATGGTGGTGCGGCTGCCATGATAGTTGGCTATAGTACCCAAGACTGCTGGGATTTGTGCCCTAATATTTGTCCTTCATGTACAAAAAGGAGGGTGAGTGAATTGGTGCAGGCTTTATAAGGGAGAGGGGGGTACAGGGGCTTGTTTTATATTTTCTGAACAAATATAATAAGCATACTAAGCTGTATTAATGTATGGAAATCAGTATACAGCCCACTGTGTGCATCAAACGTATTTATCTGTGTCCAAAAAGCACAATTTGTTAATTATTAGTTTATTAATAATCAGTAGAAATATACAGCACAACATGTTTATTAGTGTATTGCCACTTTCATATATACCTAAACATGCTTATCATCAGTGAATGGTTTCAAGTCATAGTAGTAATGTGACCCAGTGTGCTCATTATTAGTGTGTGGATAATGCACACCCCTGCAAGTTCCAGGCAATTTGACTCCCCTTACTCCCTGTATAACCCCAGGTAGCGGCCAATTCCATCCCCCTCACTACTAACTGGGAGTGCAGCGATCCCAGCTCCTACCTTGTTCATGTAGCCTCCAGGCAGCTCGGCTGGTGCAGATTCTGGGCCAATCGGCTGCTAGCATATCGTATTCAATAGGGTTGATTTCTTGTGAGTTCTGTCCGCCTCCTCAGAGCAGGCGGACAGGTTACGGAGCATCGGTCTTAAGACCGCTGCTTCATAACTTGTGTTTCTGGCGAATCTGATGGCTCGCCAGAAACACGGGGCATCAAGCTCCGTACGAAGCTTGATAGATAGCCCCCTTGTGTGTGTTGATTGCTATGTGCATCATTTAAAATGATTTGCATTAAAACATTTGAGGATTTTAAGTTATTAACTAACCAAGCTTGATTGATGTTTGACCCCAACAAACTCTTGGTAGTAGAAGGTATAGGGTGCTTTCATTGTTTGAGGATATAAACAAGTTATCTCGGTCTACAACACACTTTTTTTTTCATGATTCAGATAGAGCATGCAATTTTAAGCAATTTACTAATTTACTCCACTCCTATTCTGAATTAGCTATCTTTAT
Organism: Bombina bombina; assembly: GCF_027579735.1. Taxonomy (NCBI): domain Eukaryota; kingdom Metazoa; phylum Chordata; class Amphibia; order Anura; family Bombinatoridae; genus Bombina; species Bombina bombina. Next base: position 1,041,170,789 of record NC_069502.1, read on the forward strand.
TTGAAAAATCAGGAATCTACATTTAGCCACCAATCAGCAAGCGCAACCCAGGTGCTGAACTAAAAATGGGCCAGCTTCTAAGCTTACATTCTTGCTTTTCAAATAAAGATAGCAAGCAAAATGAAAAAATTATAATAGGAGTAAATTAGAAAGTTGCTTAAAATTGCATGCTCTATCTGAATCATAAAAGAAAAATGTAGTTTTAGTATCCCTATAATTCCTTAAATGCAAAAACATTATTAACTTAGAGCTACAGCTTCACATATTTAGAAGATATAATAATATCAACAAGTCCATAGCCTGGCTATGAAAGCCTTTAAAGGTCTTGCTAAGACCACTGCTATATCATATATAAAACAAACTTCTATAATTTTAAATGCCTCAGGTGTAAATGCATTTAACTGAACTTACTTCCTTTTTAACAGAGACTTTGCATTGTCCCAAAAATGGAGGATAGTTTCTACTAGCTCTTTTAAACAATAAGAAGCTATACCTTAAAAATGCCATAAAACATTTTAAGTTATGTGCATATTATAAAAGGGTTAACTGAGGTAAAACAGTGTGTGAAAAAGTGTAAAAAAAAGCTTATAAGTATTTTAATATAATAACCAAAAATCTGAAAAATTCCTTACACTTTAGTGTTGCCAAGTGTAACTTGCTTCACACCTCCCTTATCAGTGTCTTACTCCAAACCCTGAGGTATCATGTAACAAAGTGTGCAAGTGAAGATAATTACTTATGCAAGTAATGGGGGGTTGTGAGGGCACATCAGATACTGCTATTGTTTGTTGCAGTGACGTGCAGTAATAGGAGGCAGGGGAGGCAGTGCCTACCCTGTCCAATCAGAAAAAAAGAATTTTTTAATTATGATTAAAAAAAAAAAAAAATACTTTATTTTTTATTTTTTTTATTAGTATTTTTGGACCATGCCCCCCCCCATAGGTACCCCCCCCCCCCGCGCGTGCGCCACCAGATGTTATCCCATCCATTCCCATCGCCAGATTCGCCGCCCATCCATGTTGCGCAATTAAGAGGCAGTAAGCCCTTCCGCTGCCTTTCTTGATTGCGCAACAATGGATGCTGACTACTGTTCTTGGCCAGCGCCACCCAGTGGTGTTTCACCAGGGCCCATATCACTCTCCAATGGAGGCGGTTCTTAAAACCGCCTCTATGAGATGGAGATACTCACAGCCAATCAGCCATCAGGGAGGCGTGTCGGCCGGGCTTGTTTGTGACGTCGGACTAACTGGCGTCATTTGCTGCTGGCGGGAATAGTGAAGGAGGGAGAATCATCAAGACAGTGCCTGCGGCTGCCGAGTGAGTGTGATTCAGCCCATATGACTGCTGCCCTGCCTGAAAGTCCACTGTCTAAGACACGAGCGGCGCTCTAGTACGGTACCTACCAACAGATACATTCTCTATGTGCTATTGTGCAGGGTGCGGTGCTTTGCCTTTGAAGCTTCAGCTTGTGCCTTGTGTAAAACCAAAAACCTACTCATCGGCTCCTCTAATTACAAAATAAAATACTTAATGCGCAATCTATCTGCTGGAATAGGGAAGCCGATGAGTAGGTTTCACACTTCCACAGCAGCACCCACCCAGCTGAACAATGGGAACAAAATTAAATACTTAAAATGCGCAATCTATCATTTTGAATTAGAGGAGCAGATGAGAGTAGGTTACAAGTTCCAGTCCAGTGTAAAATATTTTTCCCATTGTGCTATTTATTACACTGGACTGGAACTTGTAACCTACTCTGATTACTCTCATCTGCTCCTCTAATTCCGAACGATAGATTGCGCAATAAGCACTGCAGGGTTGTGAATGTGTGCATTTTTTATTTTTTTTTACATAGCCCTAAGCCCTCACTCCGCTGCACCACCTCCTTATAACATACAATAATCTAGCTGCAGGTAGCATACTCAGGGCGGAAAGATAGTAAGCAGCTCAGAAACACGTCTGTCAGGGGTCATAACCAGTCACTCTCACTGTGGGAATGTGAGAAGATCATCTGCCGCACTGGGCAGCTCAGGGCTCTTCAACTTTTTACAGATCGTGCTGCTGCTTCCCTTCTCCCCCCTCTCAGCAGCTGTCAGAAATAATAAAAAAAAGAGTAACGCTTTGACTGCCAGAGAGGGAGCTGATAAGCATCTGTTCAGGCAGCCAAAGTTAAATCAAACAAACTTAGTTTGTAATTAGCCTTGTGTAAATTGCTGCAAAGGTCCGGGTTTACTTTTACATCAGCAGACGATGTAAAGGTAAACCCTGACCTTTGCAGCAATTTACACAAGGCTAATTACAACAAACTAACTAAGTTTGTTTGATTTAACTTTGGCTGCCTGAACAGATGCTTATCAGCTCCCTCTCTGGCAGTCAAAGCGTTACTCTTTTTTTTTTATTTCTGACAGCTGCTGAGAGGGGGGAGGAGGGAAGCAGCAGCACGATCTGTAAAAAGTTGAAGAGCCCTGAGCTGCCCAGTGCAGCAGATGATCTTCTCACAATGTGACAATGAGAAGCAGCAGGGCAGCCAAAGCAGTCTCCCCCAGCCAGCCCCAATACACACTTTGTATAGTGTTCAGTGCACGGCTCACAATGCTGCAGATCATGGTGCTTAACTTTAAACACAGTGCTCTGCCCCTCCAGCCCCCATGTGTCCAGACCCTCTGTAGACTCAACCTCACTGCAGCCAGCACACAGGAGAAAAAAGGTAGGGGATGACTGGTCCTCCAAATAAATGTAATACTGTAATTGCATTGAATATATATATATATATATATATATATATATATATATATATATATATATATATATATATATATATATACTATACTATAGTGTATATATATATATGTGTGTATATATATATATATATATATATATATATACTATAGTGTATATATATATATATATATATATATATATATATGTGTGATGTGTGTATATATATATATATATATATATATATATAGTGTGTATATATATGTATATATATATATATATATATATATATAGTGTGTATATATATGTATATATATATGTATATATATATATACACCGCATATATAATATATATATTATATATTCCACCTTTGCACGCCCATGCCTGCATAGCTACTTTGTGTCAGAGACCCTGAAGGGTCTGGATGGGGAAAAGTACAGTCTTAGAGTTAATATCAGTCTAATTTCAGGTTCTGTATTATCTGTATAAACTAGGATTATTTGTGGTGTCATGCTATACAGATGCCGGAGGGTTAGTATTTTAATCTTTACTTGTTTATTTTGTTCATGTGCTATAAAGCTATTCTTCCACCAAGGATGTGCTTGAGAAGAGGATAAGGGAGATAAGGAGCTTGATGATTTAACCTACATAAAGAAAATATTATGGCTAAATTATAATACTATTACTGGTACTTTAACTATGTGTTTACCCCCTTTGTGGGTGGAGCTGAGGGGTGGGGCTTTATTTCAAGGGGTGAGGTCTTGCGCCCCACCATCTTGAAAATTCACCAGCCGCCAATGATTTTATATATATATATATATATATATATATATATATATATACTATACTACGTGTGTGTTTCTCTGGAGTATCATAGCCATTGCCTCCCCAGTCTCTGACCTCACCGCACGTCACTGGTTTGTTGCCAAGAGGCAATTGTTTCAATGGGGATAATGCCACATGCTTTGTCAATGCTTCAGCAGTATACTGTGCATTTCGTTAGTCAGGTGTCATGTGACTCTGCCCCCTACTGTGCATGTGCATGAGTGCATTCTGCCATAGCTATGGCCTGGATAGCAGCTTCCATATATGGAAATGCCCAGGGCAGCTTGCTGAAAACAACACTATGCCTGAATAAAGGGGTTAATGATGGCTAAAAAATAAACCGTTTTGCAGGTAAGCTTTGGCTGCATTATATATTTAGGAACTTATGTTAGTTCATACTGTTTTATGAGAAAAGGAGAAAGAGAGAAAAAGAAAAAGAGAGAGAAAGAGAGAGAGAGAGAGAGAGAGAGAGAGAGAGAGAGAGAGAGAGAGAGAGAGAGAGAGAGAGAAAGAGAGAAAGAGAGAAAGAAAGAAAGAAAGAAAGAAAGAAAGAAAGAAAGAAAGAAAGAAAGAGAGAGAGAGAGAGAGAGAGAGAGACAGAGAGAGAGTGAAAAAGAAACAATGAGAAAGACAAAGACAGAGAGATAAATAGAGATAGAAAAAGAAAGAAACAGAGAGAGAAAGAAAGAAAGAAAGAAAGAAAGAAAGAAAGAAAGAAAGAAAGAAAGAAAGAAAGAAAGAAAGAGAGAGAGAGAAATTGTGCCTAGTCACTAAAGTGGCACACACACACAAATCTAAATGAGCCATTTATTTCATACACACCTGAAATAAAATAATGCAGATTTAAAGGGACAGTCAAGTCCCAAAAAAACTTTCATGTTTTAAATAGGGCATGCAATTTTAAACAACTTCCCAATTTACTTTTATCACCAATTTTGCTTTGTTCTCTTGGTATTCTTAGTTGAAAGCTAAAACTAGGAGGTTCATATGCTAATTTCTTAGACCTTGAAGATTGCCTCTAATCTGAATACATTTTGACCACTAGAGGGCATTAGTTCACATGTTTCATATAGATAACATTGAGCTCATGCACGTAAAGTGACCTAGGACTGAGCACTGATTGGCTAAACTGCATGTCTGTCAAAAGAACTGAAATAAGGGGGCAGTTAGCAGAAGCTTAGATACAAGGTAATCACAGAGGTAAAAAGTATATTAATATAACTGTGTTGGTTATGCAAAACTGGGGAATGGGTAATAAAGGGATTATCTTTCTTTTTAAACAACAAAAATTCTGGTGTTGACTGTCCCTTTAAGATTTGCAAATAAGATTTCCTCCACTAACTTTTCAGTTGCAGCATTTAAACGGGCTTGTATTATTTTTAGCATTTTTTGTTCTTTTTTGGTGCAGAGTGTTGCGCTGAGAAACAAACACTATGTAATTAAGAAGTGAATGACGTATAAAGTCCCTGCTGTAAACAAATGTGCTCCAGTTGTGCTATTGTCTACCTGTCTTTATAGTGTTATTGTATTTTGGAGTTTTTGTTTATCTCATTTTTTTACAACATGTAATGCACTGTTGGAATTACAGGCTGACAATATCAGTTTGTCAGCTCTGTTCTTTTATAGGCACCACAACATTTTTTTTCTTTGATAATCACACAAATAAAAGCAAGCTAAATAAATGTTCCTTAATTATATGTGATTAAGATAACCCCTTTACCAAAATGTGGGAAAGTAGATGTTTTTTTCCTTTGCTGAGTGTTTATGGAAAAAACTGTATTCTTTCAAATAGTACCTTGGAACATAAACTTAAAGGGGGATAAAACCCTTTTTTTTTCTTTCATGATTCAGATAGAGCTTATGATTTTAATCAACTTTCCAATTTACTTCTATTATCTAATTTTGTTTTCTTCTCTTGTTATCCTTTGCTGAAAATGATATCTAGTTAGGCTCTGAAGCTGTTGATTGGTGGCACATATATGCCTCATGCTCTCCAATGCATTCAGCTAACCCCCAGTAGTGCATTGCTGCTTCTTCAACAAATGATACGAAGTGAATGAAGCAAATTAGCTAATAGAAGCAAATAGGAAAGTTGTTCAAAATTGTATATCTATATGAATCATGAAAGAAAATAAAAATTGGGTTTCATGTCCCTTTAAATGTAATATGTGATTAACTTTAACACATAACAAGAAATCAGAGCTAGGAGGGAACATAAAAAATCAAAAAGTGCTTTCTCCATTTTTTTTCTGTTTCCGGCGTCATACGTGTCGCCGGAAGTTGCGTCATTTTTTATGTTCTTTTGCGCCAAAAGTGTCGGCGTTCCGGATGTGGCGTCATTTTTGGCGCCAAAAGCATTTAGGCGCCAAATAATGTGGCCGTCATTTTTGGCGCTAAAAAAAATATGGGCGTCACTATTGTCTCCACATTATTTAAGTCTCATTATTTATTGCTTCTGGTTGCTAGAAGCTTGTTCACTGGCATTTTTTCCCATTCCTGAAACTGTCATTTAAGGAATTTGATCAATTTTGCTTTATATGTTGTTTTTTTCTATTACATATTGCAAGATGTCCCACGTTGAAACTGAGTCAGAAGATACTTCTGGAAAATCGCTGCCTGGTGCTGGAGCTACCAAAGCTAAGTGTATCTGCTGTAAACTTATGGTATCTGTTCCTCCAGCTGTTGTTTGTACTGTTTGTCATGACAAACTTGTTAATGCAGATAATATTTCCTTTAGTACTGTTACATTACCTGTTGCTGTTCCGTCAACATCTAATACTCAGAGTGTTCCTGATAACATAAGAGATTTTGTTTCTAAATCCATTAAGAAGGCTATGTCTGTTATTCCTCCTTCTAGTAAACGTAAAAAGTCTTTTAAAACTTGTCATTTTTCAGATGAATTTTTAAATGAACATCATAATTCTGATTCTGATAATGGTTCTTCTGGTTCAGAGGATTCTGTCTCAGAGGTTGATGCTGATAAATCTTCATATTTATTTAAAATGGAATTTATTCGTTCTTTACTTAAAGAAGTCCAAATTGCATTAGAAATTGAGGATTCTGGTCCTCTTGATACTAAATCTAAACGTTTAGATAAGGTTTTTTAATCTCCTGTAGTTATTCCAGAAGTTTTTCCTGTCCCTGGTGCTATTTCTGAAGTAATTTTCAGGGAATGGAATAATTTGGGTAATTCATTTACTCCTTCTAAACGTTTTAAGCAATTATATCCTGTGCCATCTGACAGATTAGAGTTTTGGGACAAAATCCCTAAGGTTGATGGGGCTGTCTCTACTCTTGCTAAGCGTACTACTATTCCTACGGCAGATGGTACTTCCTTTAAGGATCCTTTAGATAGGAAAATTGAATCCTTTCTAAGAAAAGCTTACTTGTGTTCAGGTAATCTTCTTAGACCTGCTATATCTTTAGCAGATGTTGCTGCAGCTTCAACTTTTTGGTTAGAAGCTTTAGCGCAACAAGTAACAGATCATAATTCTCATAGCATTATTATTCTTCTTCAACATGCTAATAATTTTAGAGTTGATGTCAGGTATATGTCTCTAGCTATTTTAGCTAGAAGAGCTTTATGGCTTAAAACTTGGAATGCTGATATGTCTTCTAAGTCTACTCTGCTTTCCCTTTCTTTCCAGGGTAATAAATTGTTTGGTTCTCAGTTGGATTCTATTATCTCAACTGTTACTGGAGGGAAAGGAACTTTTTTACCACAGGATAAAAAATCTAAAGGTAAATTTAGGTCTAATAATCGTTTTCGTTCCTTTCGTCACAACCAGGAACAAAAACCTGATCCTTCATCCTCAGGAGCGGTATCAGTTTGGAAACCATCTCCAGTCTGGAATAAATCCAAGCCTTTTAGAAAATCAAAGCCAGCTCCTAAGTCCACATGAAGGTGCGGCCCTCATTCCAGCTCAGCTGGTAGGGGGCAGATTACGTTTTTTCAAAGAAATTTGGATCAATTCCGTTCACAATCTTTGGATTCAGAACATTGTTTCAGAAGGGTACAGAATTGGCTTCAAGATAAGGCCTCCTGCAAAGAGATTTTTTCTTTCCCGTGTTCCAGTAAACCCAGTGAAGGCTCAAGCATTTCTGAAATGTGTTTCAGATCTAGAGTTGGCTGGAGTAATTATGCCAGTTCCAGTTCTGGAACAGGGACTGGGGTTTTATTCAAATCTCTTCATTGTACCAAAGAAGGAGAATTCCTTCAGACCAGTTCTGGATCTAAAAATATTGAATCGTTATGTAAGGATACCAACATTCAAAATGGTAACTGTAAGGACTATCCTGCCTTTTGTTCAGCAAGGGCATTATATGTCTACAATAGATTTACAGGATGCATATCTGCATATTCCGATTCATCCAGATCACTATCAGTTTCTGAGATTCTCTTTCCTAGACAAGCATTACCAGTTTGTGGCTCTGCCGTTTGGCCTAGCTACAGCTCCAAGAATTTTTACGAAGGTTCTCGGTGCCCTTCTGTCTGTAATCAGAGAACAGGGTATTGTGGTATTTCCTTATTTGGACGATATCTTGGTACTTGCTCAGTCTTCACATTTAGCAGAATCTCATACGAATCGACTTGTGTTGTTTCTTCAACATCATGGTTGGAGGATCAATTTACCAAAAAGTTAATTGATTCCTCAGACACAGGTAACCTTTTTAGGTTTCCAGATAGATTCAGTGTCCATGACTCTATCTTTGACAGACAAGAGACGTCTAAAATTGATATCAGCTTGTCAAAACCTTCAGTCACAATCATTCCCTTCGGTAGCCTTATGCATGGAAATTCTAGGTCTTATGACTGCTGCATCGGACGCGATCCCCTTTGCTCATTTTCACATGCGGCCTCTTCAGCTCTGTATGCTGAACCAGCGGTGCAGGGATTACACAAAGATATCTCAATTAATATCTTTAAAACCGATTGTACGACACTCTCTGACGTGGTGGACAGATCACCATCGTTTAGTTCAGGGGGCTTCTTTTGTTCTTCCGACCTGGACTGTAATTTCAACAGATGCAAGTCTTACAGGTTGGAGAGCTGTGTGGGGGTCTCTGACAGCACAAGGGGTTTGGGAATCTCAGGAGGTGAGATTACCGATCAATATTTTGGAACTCCGTGCAATTTTCAGAGCTCTTCAGTCTTGGCCTCTTCTAAAGAGAGAATCGTTCATTTGTTTTCAGACAGACAATGTCAAAACTGTGGCATACATCAATCATCAAGGAGGGACTCACAGTCCTCTGGCTATGAAAGAAGTATCTCGAATTCTGGTATGGGCGGAATCCAGCTCCTGTCTAGTTTCTGCGGTTCATATCCCAGGTATAGACAATTGGGAAGCGGATTATCTCAGTCGCCAAACGTTACATCCGGGCGAATGGTCTCTTCAACCAGAGGTATTTCTTCAGATTGTTCAAATGTGGGGACTTCCAGAAATAGATTTGATGGCCTCTCATCTAAACAAGAAACTTCCCAGGTATCTGTCCAGATCCAGGGATCCTCAAGCGGTAGCAGTGGATGCATTGTCACTTCCTTGGAAGTATCATCCTGCCTATATCTTTCTGCCTCTAGTTCTTCTTCCAAGAGTAATCTCCAAGTTTCTGAAGGAATGCTCGTTTGTTCTGCTGGTAGCTCCAGCATGGCCTCACAGGTTTTGGTATGCAGATCTTGTCCGGATGGCCTCTTGCCAACCGTGGACTCTTCCGTTAAGGCCAGACCTTCTGTCGCAAGGTCCTTTTTTCCATCAGGATCTCAAATCCTTAAATTTAAAGGTATGGAGATTGAACGCTTGATTCTTAGTCAAAGAGGTTTCTCTGACTCTGTGATTAATACTATGTTACAGGCTCGTAAATCTGTATCTAGGGAGATATATTATAGAGTCTGGAAGACTTATATTTCTTGGTGTCTTTCTCATCATTTTTCCTGGCATTCTTTTAGAATTCCGAGAATTTTACAGTTTCTTCAGGATGGTTTGGATAAAGGTTTGTCTGCAAGTTCCTTGAAAGGACAAATCTCTGCTCTTTCTGTTCTTTTTCACAGAAAGATCGCTAATCTTCCTGATATTCATTGTTTTGTACAAGCTTTGGTTCGTATAAAACCTGTCATTAAGTCAATTTCTCCTCCTTGGAGTTTGAATTTGGTTCTGAGGGCTCTTCAAGCTCCTCCGTTTGAACCTATGCATTCATTGGACATTAAATTACTTTCTTGGAAAGTTTTGTTCCTTTTGGCCATCTCTTCTGCCAGAAGAGTTTCTGAATTATCTGCTCTTTCTTGTGAGTCTCTTTTTCTGATTTTTCACCAGGATAAGGCGGTGTTGCGAACTTCTTTTAAATTTTTACCTAAGGTTGTGAATTCCAACAACATTAGTAGAGAAATTGTGGTTCCTTCATTATGTCCTAATCCTAAGAATTCTAAGGAGAAATCATTGCATTCTTTGGATGTAGTTAGAGCTTTGAAATATTATGTTGAAGCTACTAAGAATTTCCGAAAGACTTCTAGTCTATTTGTTATCTTTTCCGGTTCTAGGAAAGGTCAGAAGGCCTCTGCCATTTCTTTGGCATCTTGGTTGAAATCTTTAATTCATCATGCTTATGTCGAGTCGGGTAAAACTCCGCCTCAAAGGATTACAGCTCATTCTACTAGGTCAGTTTCTACTTCCTGGGCGTTTAGGAATGAAGCTTCGGTTGATCAGATTTGCAAAGCAGCAACTTGGTCTTCTTTGCATACTTTTACTAAATTCTACCATTTTGATGTGTTTTCTTCTTCTGAAGCTGTCTTTGGTAGAAAAGTACTTCAGGCAGCTGTTTCAGTTTGAATCTTCTGCTTATATTTTCAGTTTTTTTCTTTATAAGATTTAAACTTTATTTTTGGGTGTGGATTTTTTTCAGCGGAATTGGCTGTCTTTATTTTATCCCTCCCTCTCTAATGACTCTTGCGTGGAAGATCCACATCTTGGGTAGTCATTATCCCATACGTCACTAGCTCATGGACTCTTGCTAATTACATGAAAGAAAACATAATTTATGTAAGAACTTACCTGATAAAATCATTTCTTTCATATTAGCAAGAGTCCATGAGGCCCACCCTTTTTTTGTGGTGGTTATGATTTTTTTGTATAAAGCACAATTATTCCAATTCCTGATTTGTGGGTGTGGTGAGGGGTGTATTTATAGGCATTTTGAGGTTTGGGAAACTTTGCCCCTCCTGGTAGGAATGTATATCCCATACGTCACTAGCTCATGGACTCTTGCTAATATGAAAGAAATGAATTTATCAGGTAAGTTCTTACATAAATTATGTTTTTTCTGTCCGCACCATAAAAATAACTCTGGTATTGAGAGTCCACATAAAGGCTGCGTTAGGCTCCAAAAAAGGAGCGTAGAGCATTTTTAACGCAGCTTCAACTCTCGATACCAGAGTTGCTTACGCAAGCGGCCAGCCTCAAAAACGTGCTTGTGCACGATTCCCCCATAGGAAACAATGGGGCTGTTTGAGCAGAAAAAAAACCTAACACCTGCAAAAAAGCCGCGTTCAGCTCCTAACGCAGCCCCATTGTTTGCTATGCGTAAACACTTCCTACGTCTGCACCTAACACTCTAACATGTACCCCGAGTCTAAACACCCCTAACCTTACACTTATTAACCCCTAATCTGCCGCCCCCGCTATCGCTGACCCCTGCATATTATTATTAACCCCTAATCTGCCGCTCCATAAACCGCCGCTACTTACATTATCCCTATGTACCCCTAATCTGCTGCCCTAACATCGCCGACCCCTATATTATATTTATTAACCCCTAATCTGCCCCCCACAACATCGCCTCCACCTGCCTACACTTATTAACCCCTAATCTGCCGAGCGGACCTGAGCGCTACTATAATAAAGTTATTAACCCCTAATCCGCCTCACTAACCCTATAATAAATAGTATTAACCCCTAATCTGCCCTCCCTAACATCGCCGACACCTAACTTCAATTATTAACCCCTAATCTGCCGACTGGAGCTCACCGCTATTCTAATAAATGTATTAACCCCTAAAGCTAAGTCTAACCCTAACACTAACACCCCCCTAAGTTAAATATAATTTACATCTAACGAAATTAATTATCTCTTATTAAATAAATTATTCCTATTTAAAGCTAAATACCTGTAAAATAAATCCTAATATAGCTACAATATAAATTATAATTACATTGTAGCTATTTTAGGATTAATATTTATTTTACAGGCAACTTTGTAATTATTTTAACCATGTACAATAGCTATTAAATAGTTAAGAACTATTTAATAGTTACCTAGTTAAAATAATTACAAAATTACCTGTAAAATAAATCCTAACCTAAGTTAGAATTAAACCTAACACTATACTCTCATTGAATTAATTAAATAAAATACCTACAATTACCTACAATTAAACCTAACACTACACTATCAATAAATAAATTAAATACAATTCCTACAAATAACTACAATGAAATAAACTAACTAAAGTACAAAAAATAAAAAAGAACTAAGTTACAAAAAAGAAAAAAATATTTACAAACATAAGAAAAATATTACAACAATTTTAAACTAATTACACCAACTCTAAGCCCCCTAATAAAATAACAAAGACCCCCAAAATAAAAAATGCCCTACCCTATTCTAAATTACTAAAGTTCAAAGCTCTTTTACCTTACCAGCCCTGAACAGGGCCCTTTGCGGGGCATGCCCCAAGAAGTTCAGCTCTTTTGCCTGTAAAAAAAAACATACAATACCCCCCCTAACATTACAACCCACCACCCACATACCCCTAATCTAACCCAAACCCCCCTTAAATAAACGTAACACTAAGCCCCTGAAGATCATCCTACCTTGTCTTCACCTCACCAGGTATCACCGATCCGTCCTGGCTCCAAAATCTTCATCCAACCCAAGCGGGGGCTGGCGATCCATCATCCGGTGGCTGAAGAGGTCCAGAAGAGGCTCCAAAGTCTTCATCCTATCCGGGAAGAAGAGGCGATCCGGACCGGCAACCATCTTCATCCAAGCGGCATCTTCTATCTTCATCCGATGACGAGCGGCTCCATCCTGAAGACCTCCACCACGGACCCATCTTCTTCCGGCGACGTCCAACTGAAGAATGACGGTTCTATCAGCCAATCGGAATTAAGGTAGGAATATTCTGATTGGCAGATTGAGCTCGCATTCTATTGGCTGTTCCGATCAGCCAATAGAATGCGAGCTCAATCTGATTGGCTGATTGGATCAGCCAATCGGATTGAACTTGATTCTGATTGGCTGATTCCATCAGCCAATCAGAATATTCCTACCTTAATTCCGATTGGCTGATAGAATCCTATCAGCCAATCGGAATTCGAGGGATGCCATCTTGGATGACGTCCCTTAAAGGAACCGTCATTCTTCAGTTGGACGTCGCCGGAAGAAGATGGGTCCGCGGTGGAGGTCTTCAGGATGGAGCCGCTCGTCATCGGATGAAGATAGAAGATGCCGCTTGGATGAAGATGGTTGCCGGTCTGGATCGCCTCTTCTTCCCGGATAGGATGAAGACTTTGGAGCCTCTTCTGGACCTCTTCAGCCACCGGATGATGGATCGCCAGCCCCCGCTTGGGTTGGATGAAGATTTTGGAGCCAGGACGGATCTGTGATACCTGGTGAGGTGAAGACAAGGTAGGATGATCTTCAGGGGCTTAGTGTTAGGTTTATTTAAGGGGGGTTTGGGTTAGATTAGGGGTATGTGGGTGGTGGGTTGTAATGTTGGGGGGGGGGTATTGTATGTTTTTTTTTACAGGCAAAAGAGCTGAACTTCTTGGGGCATGCCCCGCAAAGGGCCCTGTTCAGGGCTGGTAAGGTAAAAGAGCTTTGAACTTTAGTAATTTAGAATAGGGTAGGGCATTTTTTATTTTGGGGGTCTTTGTTATTTTATTAGGGGGCTTAGAGTAGGTGTAATTAGTTTAAAATTGTTGTAATATTTTTCTTATGTTTGTAAATATTTTTTTATTTTTTGTAACTTAGTTCTTTTTTATTTTTTGTACTTTAGTTAGTTTATTTCATTGTAGTTATTTGTAGATATTGTATTTAATTAATGTATTGATAGTGTAGTGTTAGGTTTAATTGTAGGTAATTATAGGTATTTTATTTAATTAATTTAATGATAGTATAGTGTTAGGTTTAATTGTAACTTAGGTTAGGATTTATTTTACAGGTAATTTTGTAATTATTTTAACTAGGTAGCTATTAAATAGTTCTTAACTATTTAATAGCTATTGTACCTGGTTAAAATAATTACAAAGTTGCCTGTAAAATAAATATTAATCCTAAAATAGCTACAATGTAATTATAATTTATATTGTAGCTATATTAGGATTTATTTTACAGGTATTTAGCTTTAAATAGGAATAATTTATTTAATAATAGTTAATTTATTTCGTTAGATTAAAATTATATTTAACTTAGGGGGGTGTTAGTGTTAGGGTTAGACTTAGCTTTAGGGGTTAATACATTTATTAGAATAGCGGTGAGCTCCGGTCGGCAGATTAGGGGTTAATAATTGAAGTTAGGTGTCAGCGATGTTAGGGAGGGCAGATTAGGGGTTAATACAATTTATTATAGGGTTAGTGAGGTGGATTAGGGGTTAATAACTTTATTATAGTAGCGGTGCGGTCCGCTCGGCAGATTAGGGGTTAATAAGTGTAGGCAGGTGGAGGCGACATTGAGGGGGGCAGATTAGGGGTTAATAAATATAATATAGGGGTTGGCGGTGTTAGGGGCAGCAGATTAGGGGTACATAGCTATAATGTAGGTGGCGGCGTTTTGCGGTCGGCAGATTTTGGGTTAATTATTGTAGGTAGCTGGCGGCGACGTTGTGGGGGGCAGATTAGGGGTTAATAAATATAATACAGGGGTCGGCGGTGTTAGGGGCAGCAGATTAGGGGTACATAAGTATAACGTAGGTGGCGGTCGGCAGATTAGGGGTTAAAAAAATGTAATCGAGTGGTGGCGATGTGGGGGGGCCTCAGTTTAGGGGTACATAGGTAGTTTATGGGTGTTAGTGTACTTTAGAGTACAGTAGTTAAGAGCTTTATGAACCGGCGTTAGCCCAAAAAGCTCTTAACTACTGACTTTTTTCTGCGGCTGGAGTTTTGTCGTTGACTCTAAATACCGGAGTTAGAAAGATCCCATTGAAAAGATAGGATACGCAATTGACGTAAGGGGATCTGCGGTATGGAAAAGTCGTGGCTGAAAAGTGAGCGTTAGACCCTTTTTTGAGTGACTCCAAATACCGGAGTTAGCCTAAAACCAGCGTTAGGAGCCTCTAACGCTGGTTTTCACGGCTAACGCCAAACTCCAAATCTAGGCCTTGTTTATACATAAAACGATAGGGGGTGGAGGTGAGCGCCAAAGTAGGCTGAGGAAGGGAAAGGGGGACAACTGTAGCCCACAATGTGGGTCCTCCTACTAGTAGTTATGGAGTGAATGTACAAAAGATATATGCTAAAATGGGTATGCAAGTTAAAAATGTATATCAATATTTATTCCACACAATCGGTTAAAAATATCAGTGATCTTCTAAAACATACAGTCAAAAAGATATATTACACATTCATAAATAATCATGGATCCATGTTACAATAACGAAATGTAGAAAATGACATAAAATCTGAAAAAATAATAAAAATAAAAATAAAAGTAAAAATGACCTGGTGCACCTAAAAACGTCTGACAATGAATGACCTGATAGGCCAAGTGTCTTAGTATGGGTGGTACTCTATGGTACAATCCGGATATTGATGAGTGTTCTTATGATTGTATTTATCCAAACAGATAATGGTGTGAAAAAAAGGAAAAATGTCTATATTATATATCCGATTCAGAAAAATTCCAAAATAGTGTGTATTCTGTGATCCCAAATGTGAAGAAAATATAAGTAACTTTGCAAAAAATGTGGAAATCCTCAAATTGGTGAAACAAAAAGAAATTAGTCTTTCAAAAGTTAATCAATAAGTGTCCAAAATGATATAGTGGATTCTGTGCAGTGAAGTTGTCTCCCAGTTGGATACAATAAAACAAAATAAAACTGTGCAAAAACCTGCAAAGAAAACAAACAATACTATAATATATATAAACTGTTCAGTGGATATATCAGTATTATGCTTACTCAAATCAGTCGACGCGTTTCGGCCATATCCTCCTGGCCTTTATCAAGACTTGATAAAGGCCAGGAGGATATGGCCGAAACGCGTCGACTGATTTGAGTAAGCATAATACTGATATATCCACTGAACAGTTTATATATATTATAGTATTGTTTGTTTTCTTTGCAGGTTTTTGCACAGTTTTATTTTGTTTTATTGTATCCAACTGGGAGACAACTTCACTGCACAGAATCCACTATATCATTTTGGACACTTATTGATTAACTTTTGAAAGACTAATTTCTTTTTGTTTCACCAATTTGAGGATTTCCACATTTTTTGCAAAGTTACTTATATTTTCTTCACATTTGGGATCACAGGATACACACTATTTTGGAATTTTTCTGAATCGGATATATAATATAGACACTTTTCCTTTTTTTCACACCATTATCTGTTTGGATAAATACAATCATAAGAACACTCATCAATATCCGGATTGTACCATAGAGTACTACCCATACTAAGACACTTGGCCTATCAGGTCATTCATTGTCAGACATTTTTAGGTGCACCAGGTCATTTTTACTTTTATTTTTATTTTTATTATTTTTTCAGATTTTATGTCATTTTCTACATTTCGTTATTGTAACATGGATCCATGATTATTTATGAATGTGTAATATATCTTTTTGACTGTATGTTTTAGAAGATCACTGATATTTTTAACCGATTGTGTGGAATAAATATTGATATACATTTTTAAGTTGTATACCCATTTTAGCATATATCTTTTGTACATTCACTCCATAACTACTAGTAGGAGGACCCACATTGTGGGCTACAGTTGTCCCCCTTTCCCTTCCTCAGCCTACTTTGGCGCTCACCTCCACCCCCTATCGTTTTCTGTTTACATCGGGTACACTAGGGTATCCGTTGAGGAGAGCTAGAGGTATTCCCAATCCCCTCCCCCCATCTGTCTTCTGCGCAGGATCTACATTCACTCTCCTTATTTATACATAGACTGGGGCTACGCTGAGAAGTCCCATTCTGCAAGAAATCAAGTAAGTTCTTTGCTGTTTCTTTTTATGCTTACTTTGTTTTAACACACAATATATATATATACAATATATGGTCATAGAAACATGGAAACACAGATTCTGATAGCAGATACAAAACAGAAGGGACATAAAGGCTGCCCATATTTCATTCTGAAGAAGCGTAAAGGGACAATAAACTCATAGTATATATATATATATATATATATATATATATATATAAGCTATTTAATAAACACTACATAACAAAAAGCATACTATAAAACAATTTAACAGTTATTTTTTTTAGCATAATTTACAGTTTTACAAATCAAATGCAGTTCAGGGATACACCTCTTAAGCCTGGTAGAATTAATGTTCCAGGTCTCCTTTGCTTCAGCCAATTAGAAAATAATGTAAATGAGAGTGTGATACAAGCTAACAAATAAATGTTACAGATCCAGGTAAATTGTATCTTACAGCTAAAGCAGGCAAAACATTTAATGTTGCAATTATCTTTTATTTAGCTTAAATGGACAGAAAAGTCATAATTAGTCATTCATGATTTAGAAAGAGCATTCAGTTTTAAACAACTTCCAATTTACTCCTATTATTTAATCTGCTTCCTTCTCTTGGTATCCTTTGCTGAAATGTTTATCTAGGTAAGCTCAGGAGCAGCAAAGAACCTAGGTTCTAGCTGCTGATTGGAGGCTGCATATATATACTGATTGTCATTGGCTCACTCATGTGCTCAGTTAGAAACCAGTAGCGCATTGCTGCTCCTTCAACAAATGATACCAAGATAATGAAACAAATTTGATCATAGAGGTAAACTAGAAAGTTGTTTAAAACTGTATGTTCTACCTAAACCATGAAAGAAAAATGCTGGGTTTTATGTCTCTTTAATTAGATATTTAGAGGTTAAATGTTTAATTTAATGCCCAGTTAATTAAAGGGACACTAAAGTCAAAATTAATGTGTAATGATTCCGATACAGCATGCAATTTAAAACGACTTTCCAATTTACTTCCATAAAAACATGTACATTTTTTATATTCACACTTTCTGAGGCTCCAGCTCTTACTGAGCATGTGCAAAAATGCTTAGTATTTACATATATGTTTTTTTGTGATTGATTGATGGCTGTCACATGATACAGGGGAGGGACAATTGGTGGAACTTTGAAATTTGAAAGAAATTATTCTACTGCTCATTTCAAATTCAAAGTAAGTAAATTCAAAGACTATTGCATTGTGTTTTTATTGTGTATTTGTCAGTTATTCAATTATAATATATTCATTGATGTTTTAAGTATCAGGATAGTCTTATGTATAGTTTAGTCATACTTTAAATCATTTTGTTTAATGCCTCTGTCTTTCTGTTGCAGTTTTTTTACTGTATATGTTTTTGTGCCTGTTACATTAAAGGAACAGTAAAAATGTTCCCCATATTTTGTTATAGTTTCCTTTAAAGGGACAGTCTACACCAGAATTTTTATTGTTTAAAAAGATAGATAATGCCTTTATTACCCATTCCCTAGTTTTGCACAGCCAACATGGTTATATTAATACATTTTTACCTCTGTAATTATCTTGTTTCTAAGCCTCCTCAGACTGCCCCCTTATCTCAGTGCTTTTGACAGACATGCAGTTTAGCCAATTAATGCAGACTCCTAAATAACTCCAGGGGAGTGAGCACAATGTTATCTATATGACACACATGAACTAGTACTGTCTAACTGTGAAAAACTTTAAAAATGCACTGAGCTAAGAGGCGGTTTTCAATGGTTTCGAAATCAGTTTGAGCCTACCTAGGTTTAGCTTTTCAAAAATACCACCAAGGGAACAAAGCAAGTTTATTGCTAAAAGTCATTTGGAAAGTTGTTTAATATTACATGCTCTATCTGAATCATGAAAGTATAATTTTGACTAGACTGTCCCTTTAAATAGTTAAGCTAAAAAAGTGTAAACTACTTTCTATTATAATGTCAGCAGGGCACCCCTGGCTGCCCCAAGCCTGCATAATTTTATTTGCTGTCACTCATGCATGCATATTTACCTTCCTGCCATTAGACGAATGTAAACAGTGATCACAATGCTTATGTCTTGGCACTGCTTTCATTGGTGATGTGAAATAATGATGTGTTTGGTATATGGGGGAGGTAGCGTTGAGTCCTTGATGGCTTTTTTGGTGAGCTTAATAATACAGTATGTGGTTTATAATTCTCTCTCACCTATAGTGAAGAGTCTATTGTTTTTTTGTCCACTGACAGGGGAGGGTTAGTCATGGATTTATATAGTAAACTCACTGACAAAAATAATTTGCTACATTATGAAAGTTATAACCAAAAATTAATTGATTCTTTACCAAGAAGTCAATTACTCTGAGTAAATTGTATTGTAAGTGATAACAATCTTGCTTTGGATAGATTTGAAAGAATGGGTGATAAGTTTCAATCGAGGTTACCCTAAACATCTTATCAAAAAGAAAATATCTAAAATTCAGGAAGAGTGAGTAAAGTTTCCTGGGGGAAATATATGGGCTGTTAAGGATGAAGGAAACAGAATGGTATTTATTTCCCATTTCAACCCTTATAATAGAGCCATAGGGGCCGATTTATGTAGCTGCGAATGCCTTTAGGCCCCCCGGAAACATAAGTTAAGAAGCAGCGATCTTAAGACCGCTGCTCCATAACTCATCTGCCACCTCTGAGGTGGTGGACAGCAGTCATCCCGATCAGATATGATCGGGATGATTGACACCCCCTGCTAGTGGCCGATTGGGGTATGCTGTCGGCATTTATCGATGTGGGGTGACATGATCCGCTACAGCGTATCATGTCCGCCTGCACATTAATAAATCGGCCCCATAGAATCAATTGTGATGTCATTGGTACATATTGTCAAATTGCAATCCATGAATAAAAGAATTATTGGATTTTCCTATGATAACATATAGGAGGGTTCCCAACCTTAGGGATAAACTGGTAAAGACTGATCTTGGGAATGGTAGTGGAAAATATATTGCATCCAAAAATTTTGGTTG
Source organism: Bombina bombina (assembly GCF_027579735.1). Classification (NCBI taxonomy): domain Eukaryota; kingdom Metazoa; phylum Chordata; class Amphibia; order Anura; family Bombinatoridae; genus Bombina; species Bombina bombina. The sequence goes on from NC_069502.1 coordinate 1,041,190,558, forward strand.
CTTTCTATGCCTCAGTTGTGGAAATTGACATTCCATGATTAAAGGGAAAAACTTTTCTCATCCTAGATCAGGTCACAGATATGACATTTGTATTATGTTACCTGCAATTCATGTTATGTTATCAATCTCATTAAGTGTCTGTGTTCTAGGATTTATATTGGTGAGATGACATGATGGATTCATGAAAGAATTAATGAACAAAGCTAACTTAAGGCCATGATACCCAAATGTTGAAATACTTAAAAGTGATGCAGCATAGTTGTAAAAAGCCGACTAGAACATATCCCCTGAACATCTCTATGTAAAAAAGAAAGATATTTTACCTCAAAAGTTCCTCAGTAGCCACATCCCATTGTAAAGGACTTCTAAGCAGCAACTCAGTATGTCTGTCCCGGGACAGCTAAGGGAGTGAGCTTACGTGCACACTCATTGTATTTCCCTATTCAGTTTAATAAAGTTTACTATGAAATCTCATGAGAGTTAAGTGAAATCTCATGAGATCACAGTAAAAGAGTTCATGACCTCAGCACTGCTGATGCTGATTGACTGCAGTTCATTTCTTCATTTTTATTTTTTTTTACCTGCAGCTGAGCATAACTTTTTACACAGAACTTACTCTGCTGAGCTGAGGAAGTTGTGAGGTAAAATATCTTTCTTTTTTACATAGAGATGCTCAGGTGATATTTTCCTGTCAGCTTTTTACAGTTATACTGCATCAGTTTCAAGTGATTTAGCATATGAGTATTATGTCCATTTAAGATATAAGAATCATGATGCTCCTGTCTCCTCTCATTTTTTAGAAGCAGGACATGGTATAGGCCAACTACAGGCTTGTTTCCAATGAGCTGTAATTAGATTTGCGTGCGCTCACAAACCGATAAATAGCTGTCGGAATATCTAACCATCTAACTTATTGATATATAATGTTATTACTGATAAAATGCAATTTAAATACGTTGCATAACTAATAGCACAATTTAGCTTGAATATTAAACATGATGGAGACCTCAAAACCTATTTAAAAAGAAAGTCAAGTGTGATTTCTTGTAGTTTAGGCACTGTTTTGTTTGTGCAGCTTTACATTTGTATTATCAAAATTATTTTAAACATGCAATTTTAATAATTAAAATATATAAACCTGAAAAAAATAAAAATTTATATTAATTGTTCATTAAGACAATTGATGAAAACCATGAATTTTACATTTAATATAATTTATTAAGTTGCAAAAAACATTTCAGTGTATTTTTCCCCCCTTCTTATGCGTTTTAAAGTGACATTATAGTTTTATTCCACAAGAGGGCAACAAAAGCTAAAATATAATTTTTTTCATAATTTTATGTTACTCCTGTTGTCTAAGATGCTATTGATTTAAAGCTAATTATTCCCCATAATCAATTTAACACTCATAACATTATGCATACATGTCTATTTGCTTTCTGATGAACTGCTTATAAAATGAACACAAAGATAGCATTCTTTTGAGCACTTAGATTTATTTAATTGCTGGTTTTAGTAGCTAAATATCATTTCCTGCTATTGAAAAGAATACAGCTACTAAAATGTCTTTATAGTTAGTAATAATAGGCCTGGTTTCTAGTCTGTTAGTATTGGAATGGGAATACATAGTGCCAAATTCAAAGTCATTTGATTACATAGGAAAATATATTTTCTAATGGTTTTAAAAAGACATTGCTGCTCAGTATCAGATACTTTAATTTCACTATAAGTATTTCAACACATCAGTTTTCACATGAATTTTGATATATATAAATTAAGACCTTTTACCTTCTGACAAACCATTTCCTCACAAAGCTCTTTTAAACTAAAAAAATATGTTCAAGAATATAGATCATCAGAATATTAGATTGCATTAAAAGGAAGAAAATAGTTAGACCTGAAACTTGAATGGGTGCATTTCAGTTTTATATAATTATTTCAGCTTTATACACATGTATAACCAAAATCTTTCTTTTTAAAATCAGAATCAGAAAAGAGGCCACTGTTAGACCTCACATCGTATAGACAAGCATCAAGGTTATTAAATATAGCAACAGAATGGGATAATAGAATGGGATAATATACCCTGCATACCTCTTTAGTATGTTTAATCCAAATATACAGTTATCATATGCTCAGTGCCAAAAGAAAAATCCCTCAGGTACATTTTAAATAAGTGCGATAATGATGAAGGGGTTTCATCTGGCATGAAAACTTTGATCCCTTAGACAAAATATGACTGTTAAAGGGACATTAAAAACTTTGAAATGGCAATATAAAATGATAAATTATATATATGTGTGTGTGTGTGTGTGTGTGTTACAGTTAAAGTGCAGACACAGTTAATGTGCACATTACCTAGCTAATCTGCAGATTAACTGATTTGCTCAGTTAAAGTGCAGAATCTGCACTTTACCTAGGTAATGTGCATATTAACTACTTCTGTGTAGTTAAAGTTGGAAAAGTTTGTTTCTCTCATGTAAACTGTTTATTGAAAAAGAAGCCGAAGAATGTTCCGATTTCGGCCGAGGGCAGATACGCTCCAGAGTGCTCTGTTCTAATCACCTAGGTAATGTGACCACTGTGACATCTCATGTCTATTATTTGCAGAGGAACTAGCTGATATCGTTCTAACGCTGCAAGTCGTAGGAAGGAATCACTAAAGATATCACTGAAAGGAAAAGCACAGTTATTTAACTAAAAGGAAAAACCATCATCACTTACACGGATACACTTGGAAATGTACTTTTAAGAAAACACTCAACTAGGAGGAGCACTCATTAATAATTAACTGACCACTCATTTGGATTACACATACCACTGAACTCTTTTTGACCACATTATTATAATAATTTTTTCAATAATTTTTTCAATATTTTTTCATTTTTTATATATTTTTTATATTTTTCTTTTTGGGGTCCCCATTATTTATTTATTTCTCATTTTTTTGCATATTTCTTCACAAGTACCTTTTACACACATTGTTTCACTTGTGTCTTTCATAATTTTTTATATATTTTTATATTTTACATACTTTTAGTATATCACTGAACTTTTTCAACGGATATTTTTCACTGGATTTTTTCACTGAACTTTTTATTATCCAAGCACACTTTTGGTTTTGTCATTTAAGATCCTTTTTATTGTTTTTAAAGATCTTCTTATGACTCCCATTTGTTTATTTCCCTAATTGTTGAGACTTCATAAGAACTTTATTCTCATTGTTATAATTGGCGATCATTTTTAACAATTTTTAACTTGTTTTCTCATTCGAATTGTTTTTATTGTTTCTATATGTATGTAGTATACATGGATCCATGTTATTTATAATTATGTTTTATGTTTTATGATTTGTAATAAATATTTGAACCTAGTTAATCTGTTAATATCTTCCTTCGCCTACTTATAGGCGCTCTTGGATTATTTTTGTATTAATGTGCACATTAACGGCTTCCGTGTAGTTAAAGTTGTAAAAGTTTGTTTCTCTCATCTTGAAATTCTCTGTCTGGGAAATTATCTATCTTATCTATCTATTTATTATAGATTCGATAGATAGATAATTTCCCAGACAGAGAATTTCAAGACGTGCGGACTGTGACCCATGGTAAGGTTCCCAGAGGCAGTTGCGGCGCCCGAGGCTCTGATTAGAACAGAGCACTCTGGAGCATTTCTGCCCTCGGACGAAATCAGAACATTCTTCGGCTTCTTTTTCAATAAACAGTTTACATGAGAGAAACAAACTTTTCTAAAAAGTTTAAGTGCTTGAAAGTGTATTATTTGTTTTTCAACTGTATTATCACAGATACATTACAGCTAGAATGGCAGATATTTCACATTCTCAGTACGATGTTCTTACATTTATTTGTGCTCATTTCATAATTCCACAATGGGTTGCAGGGAAGTCGATTCTGTAACAATTCAGAATGAAGAATGGGAAATATACAATGCTTAGAAGAATGAGAGCAGTTGTTAAACCCTTGGGAAAACTACTATAAACTTGTTAAGAAGTTGAAGTGTGTCTGGGCAATGAATGATGCATAAAGTGTGCCGCACTGCCCTTTAAGATTTTGTTTTTACCTCCATTTTCAGAAGAAAGTGCCCCAGGCTCCCTAAAAAAAAGTGATATGAACTGATTATCATAGGAAAAACCATGGGACTCCCTTTAGTTTATATATATATATGTTACAGCTAAAGTGCATTTTCTGCACTTTAACTAGTGCCTAGTAGGTAATATGCAGATTACCTAGGTAATTTGAGAAATGAAATTTTTTTATGCACTTTAACTCATCACCCTAGTTAATCTGCAGATTAGCTAGGTAATGTGCACATTACCTGATTTCTGCACTTTAACTGTAACATATATATATACTGTATATATATATATATATATATATATATATATATATATATATAAAACGTAGCACAAGGAAAAGCACTCACCGGGTCTTGACAATAAACAAACAAGATTTTTTCAATCATAATAGTGTAGTCTGAAGACGGGGTTGATAGCCCCGAAATGTCACTATTATGATTGAATAAATCTTGTTTGTATATTGTCAAGACCCGGTGAGTGCTTTTCCTTGTACTACATTGGACTACCCCTTTTGAATGCAACCAGGGCAGTCGTATGTATTGGGAGTGAGTGCAGAGCCCCCAAGAACTGATTAATTTCATATATATATATATATATATATATATATGAAACTCAACAAAGTATACTTTCATTATTTGTTTTGTCCCCTTTTCCTGTAATTCAATTCTAAAATTGTGAGGTTTTACGTTCCTGTTAGAAATGGAAGTGCAGAACACTGTTATATTCCACACAGCCCTTGGCTGCACACTCTAGTGACCTATTTATAACTGTCACTAATTGACCAGGGCAGAGAAGGTAACACAAGTTACAACATGGCAGCTCTAATTCTTTTATAGACACTAAAACTTTACACTTTTTTTTGTCAATATTGAAACAACTAATGAAACTTTAAAAAATACATCTACTGTACATGTTATTCTCAGAATAATCTTTTATTTGAATTAATCTTTTAATCTAGCAAGATCCTCCCTATCTCTTCAGGGTAAATTTGAGCAGCCAAGAGGTCACATATTAGTGATATTAGAGATGTGGTTTAGATTGAAGAAAGTGTAATGAAAAAAGATATTTATCCTACACTAATCAGGAATCCTGAAGGAAGCAGGTTGTAGCCTATGGGGCCTAGTTATCAAGCTGTCAACCTCAAATACGCTGGAATTCCGCAGCGTATTTGTGGCGAGGCTGATTCGTCTTAGTTATCAAAGGCTAGAGACTGGCAAAAGTAGAATTTTGTGACGTAAACTTCGATCCGCCGGACTCAGTCCGACACAGATCGATTCTTACGTCACTCCAGATCTTCCGCACACAAGTGCGGCACAATCTGACTACTTTTGCTAGTTATCAAAAAACTAGCAGGTACGCTCGGCACTTTTACGGCCCAGCGTACCTGGTTTTCAAACCGCCACCCTGGAGGCGGCGGATCCCATAGGAATCAATGGGAGTCTGACCATAGCGAAAGTACAAGTTCGCTGCTGCCAGACATCCCATTGATTCCTATGGGAGATGTCTGAACCTAACACCCTAACATGTACCCCGAGTCTAAACACCACTAATCTGTCCCCCCTACACCGCCGCAACGAAATAAAGTTATTACCACTAAACCGCCGCTCCCGGAGCCAACCGCAACTATAATATATGTATTAATCCCTAAACCGCCGCTCCCGGAGCCCACCGCAACTATAATATATGTATTAACCCCTAAACCGCCGCTCCCGGACCCTGCCGCAACCTATATTAAATTTATTAACCCCTAATCTGCCCCCCCTACACCGTCGCCACCTATAATACATTTATTAACCCCTATCCTGCCCCCCACTACACCGCCGCCACTGTAATAAATTTATTAACCCCTAAACCTAAGTCTAACACTAACCCTAACACCCCCCTAACTTAAATTTTAATTAAATAAATCTAAATAATATTTCTATTATGAACTAAATTAATCCTATTTAAAACTAAATACTTACCTTTAAAATAAACCCTAATATAGCTACAATATAAATAATAATTATATTGTAGCTATCTTAGGATTTATTTTTATTTTACAGGCAACTTTCAATTTATTTTAACTAGGTATAATAGCTATTAAATTGTTATTAACTATTTAATTGCTTACCTAGCTAAAATAAAGAGAAATTTACCTGTAAAATAAAAACTAACCTAAGTAACAATTACACCTAACACTACACTATACTTTAATAAATTAATCCTATTTAAAACGAAATACTTACCTGTAAAATAAACCCTAAGATAGCTACAATGTAATTAATAATTACATTGTAGCTATTTTAGGAATTATATTTATTTTACAGGTAACTTTGTATTTATTTTAGCTAGTTAGAATAGTTATTAAATAGTTATTAACTATTTAATAACTACCTAGCTAAAAGAAATACAAAATTACCTGTAAAATAAATCCTAACCTAAGTTACAATTAAACCTAACACTACACTATCATTAAATTAATTAAATAAATTGACTACAAATAACTACAATTAAATACAATTACATAAACTAACTAAAGTACAAAAAAAAAAAAAGCTAAGTTACAAAAAATAAAAAAATAGGTTACAAACATTTAAAAAATATTACAACAATTTTAAGCTACTTACACCTAATCTAAGCCCCCTAATAAAATAACAAACCCCCCAAAATAAAAAAATACCCTACCCTATTCTAAATTAAAAAAAGTTCAAAGCTCTTTTACCTTACCAGCCCTTAAAAGGGCCATTTGTGGGGCATGCCCCAAAGAATTCAGCTCTTTTGCCTGTAAAAGAAAAATACAACCCCCCCAACATTAAAACCCTCCACCCACATACCCCTAATCAAACCCAACCCCCCTTAAAATAACCTAACACTAATCCCCTGAAGATCATCCTAACTTGAGTCGTCTTCACTCAGCCGAGCAGCGATGGAACCGAAGAGGAGACCCCGAGCGGCAGAAGTTATCCTCCAAGCGGCTCTGAAGAAATCTTCCATCCGATGAAGTGATTCTCCAAGCGGCGCTGAAGAAGTCTTCCATCCGGGCGATGTCATCTTCCAAGAGGCGCTGAAGAAGTCTTCTATCCGGGCGATGTCATCTTCCAAGCGGGGTCTTCAATCTTCATCCCGCCGACGCGGAACATCCTTCTTTCCCGACGGACTACCAATGAATGAAGGCTCCTTTAAGGGACGTCATCCAAGATGGCGTCCCTTCAATTCTGATTGGCTGATAGGATTCTATCAGCCAATCGGAATTAAGGTAGGAAAAATCTGATTGGCTGATTGAATCAGCCAATCAGATTCAAGTTCAATCCAATTGGCTGATCCAATCAGCCAATCAGATTGAGCTCGCATTCTATTGGCTGATCAGAAGTTAGTTAGGTCCGCGGCGGCGATGTGAGGTGAGCTTAGGCGGGCGTATTGGGCCGGCGAAGACAGGTAAAATAGACACGTTGATAACTAACCCCCTATAACTGTGCCCTGAAAAGAGATGAGTCCCAATAACAATAAACTCAAAGGCTATGGAAATAAAACGTGAGACATATTGTGTACTTTTTATTGCATGGCAGTCATGATATTATGCGATTTTCAAAAGCTAATAAAAAAGGCATCGATTAGGATAGCTGACACCAGGGGCTCCATTTCATAAGCAGCGGATGCTTTTTCGGAGACCGCTGCTCCTTAACTTGTCCGCCACCTTTTAGGTGGCGGAAGGGCCGGACTGGAACCAAAAATAGGCCCGGGCATTTTAAGGCAAAGCAGCCCACTCCCTCACCCCGATTTCTTATTTATAATAATGTATGTGTAAGGCACAGGCAGTTATCTAGATGTAAAAGGATATAAAGGTCATACACACACAAAGTGAGTCAGGTGCTCTCACAAACAGTCCTTCCAATGCCAGGGTGCTAGAATATGGGTATGATATAGCAAGCAGGAGACAGCACTCTCTGGTCTTAATCGTTGAAAAAAAAGTAGTTTTATTTAGTGACGTTTCGGGGAATGCTCCCCTTCATCAGACCAGGGTCTGATGAAGGGGAGCATTCCCCGAAATGTCACTAAATAAAACTACTTTGTTTTCAACTATTAAGACCAGAGAGTGCTGTCTCCTGCTTGATATATAGATAGACATACAAACTAACATGGACAGTATGTATGTACAGTATATAATATATGTATATAATATTGTGTAAATTATACAAAAAAAAACAAACAAAAGTAATCAAATAACATTCAATAATTAAGCTGCCAAGTTTCTACTCTCCCTTTGCACTAATACAAACTGAAGCAGGCGCTATGCAGTTGAGAGGGAAAAAAAAATCTGTGCAGCAGCCAGTGTCGGGAAAAAACAAAACAAAAAGCTGATAGCTGCACACTAGCATATCACTACCATAAAAACACTTCAGTTAAACTTAAAGAACATTATCATGATACCTGACCTAAAGACCTATGCATAAACATTGTGAATTTGATATATGTTTTGACAACCGATCTAAGATGTGCAGTAAAGAATAATCACAAATGTAAATCAAGTACTTATGTTTATGTAAGAGCAATGGGATTTGTCAGTAATTATAAAGGCATTTCATATGAAAGTGCTCACCTTTAGTCACACTTAAGTCATATTCAGTCAAGATACCTCATTACTCGTTTAATATGCTCAGACCCTTATGGCTCAGACCCTTAGTTGATGTGGTTGTTTCTCTCTTGCTGTTTGTTTGGGAATGCATATATCAAACAGCAAGAGAGAAACAACCACATCGACTAAGGGTCTGAGCCAGTACTGTAAACAAAAGCATATTAAAAAACGTGTTTCTTACACAGTTATAGCGAGAAGACTACAGTAAGATGTCCATGGAAAGCACCATGACGGTTATTAGCAAGGCCACCGCATGCACACTGTACGTTGCTGCCCACCTTTATCCTGTTCCAGTCAGTGCCGCACCGTGACTAGTCCCAGCTTGCAGAGCATCTCTATGGAAGCCCCACTCAGCAATGATTAGGTCTGAGCCTCATACGGCCTCTGTCACCACATAAGACAATGTGGAGCCCCTGAACTGCACTGCCATTCTCATCACTGTGTTCCACGTTGGGACGAGGCCTGGTTATGAAGCGACAGCTGCGCAGTGCGCAGGGGTTACACATGACCCTGGCAGTAATGCTGCTGTGTATGATTGTAGGTGGGGGAGACCCAAACCCAGCAAGGGAGACAGGCTGCCCATGATGATGTCACACTGGGCGGTAATGGTGGGTGGGGCTAACAGGCAGCCCGGTTTTATTTATGTGACATGATGTAGTTTTAATACGGTGCATCTTAAAACTACATCATGTCACAACAATAAATAAAATTTTGGGGCAAAGTTAGAGCAATAGACTGCATTTATTCTGTGTGATAATGGTGGGCGGGGCTTAGGTATTTGCCCAGTATGCCCTATGGTCAGTCCAGGCCTGGGTGGCAGATTGAAATCATCCCGATCTGATCATCCCATGATATATTGCATTATACTGGAAAAGGGTTAATTAAATACAACTTAAGTGCTTGTTAGAGATAATGTTTTTAAGTTAATTGTATATATTGTAATTAACTAATAAGGATGTACTTGTATATATTGCTTGTATTCACATAGCAGCCCATCAGTCTATGAGTACGGCTTCAAGGAGCTGACACGCGTTAGAGTGGGACACTACCGTCTAACTCTGCACACCACTAGCTTGGATGCTGTTGCTTTTAAAGGTTTTTGAATAAAATTCTACCTTTTATACTGGAACCAAGTTTGGATGTTTCTTCTTCTTTCCTGCATTTATATATATATATATATATATATATATATATATATATATATATAAACAAAGAATGTCCGGGCACTTTATTAAATCCAATCCAAATAAAAGCAGAAAAATGTCAATATATATATATATATATATATATATATATATATATATATATATTTATATATATATATATATATATATATATATATATATATATATAAACTATTAATTTGTAACAATTTTGAATTGTTTTTTACTCTAATAATATTATTTTTGTCTCTGCTAATTTATTTTACAAGCAATTCTAAAAAGATACGTTTATCTCAGACATCTAGATATTTTATAGGCTTTAAGAAAGTAAAAAAAAAAACTATTTTTTTTTAATTATTTTTAAACACTTGTTTTCAGTAGATAATGATCTCTGAACATTGAATATGTCAGGGGGTTAATGACTGCGATTTGTACATGCTCAAAAATGTTCCTTTAAAAAGCTGTTTTGGGGTACTCGTTAATAACTCAAGAAGTGTTGTCCTGGGTTTATCAAGTAATTTTATCAGTAGGATTTGATAAGTTAAAAACGGACCTGTAAACACATTGGTAAGTACAGAAAATTTAGATTCTGATTAGCCATGCAGGACTGGCACATGTTAAAGAGTATACGCTCTATACATTTCATGCTTCTCTCTCTAACTATGGAACCTAGGTCACACTGCAGATATCTGAAGTTACTGCCCATGCGCCTACTGGTCAGCACTGGAATGTAGTGAAAGATAGATTTCAAAACTATGACTAGAGGGAGGTGGTGAATCACATCAATACTATGATTAGAAAATGTATTTAAAGCGACATAAAACCCCTAAAATTTCTTTCATGATTAAGATAGAGTGCAATTTACTTCTGTAATCAAATTTGTGTTGTTCTTTTGGTATCCTTTGTTAAAAAGCAGTTAGGAAGGTGTAGGAGTGTGCACGCGAATGGAGCAATATATGGAATCAATTTTATAATAATGTGATACATTTGCATGAACAGTAGGTGGCAGCAGTATTTCCTGTCATGTCCTGCTCCTGAAATGTGCATTATAGCTATCTAGATATCTCTTCATTAAAGAATACCAGGAGAACAAAGTAAATGTGATAATAGACACAAATTGAATTGCTTATTTTTAAATAGTATATTTAGTCTAAATCACAAAATTCCATGTCCCTTTAACGTTCCTTTAAAAATAAAAGACAGTTTTCACTGAAATTATATTGAAACAAAAGTGCCTCCGATAAACAAAAATGGCTGATTATGACGTTGCCATTGTGATGTTTAGTTTTGTTTCACTTGAATTGCTGGTGAACCTTACAGAAATCTATTTATTAAATACAAATATATTTTTCTCTATATTCAAATGAAAAATGATTTAGCAAGAAAAGTGACAAAAGCTAATATATAAATATAGACCACTAAATACTGTATATGCAAAAGATCCAATCTGAGTATAATTTTTGAGTAATAAAAAACATAAACCAAAATGCAAAACAAACAGCCCAGAAGTAATTTTATTAAATTTCACTTCACTTTACTCTGCAAATAAAATTATTCTTGGAGAATTGCACAATTTCCTGGTTCGCTTATTTTTCCTACCAATGTAGTTTATCTAGCCTGGTGCCAGCGAGTGACTAACAAACAATTATTTCATGCAGGTTGGCTGCTTTAATAGGTTTTTATTTTTCTATTTTTAAAAGGAAAAAGCTAATTATCCAGTTATAAACACTCTGTGAATTTTCTTGGAGAACTACTGTGCTATTTTGTGATTGTCCACCATAAATGTATATAAACCTATGAAGTGTAAACCTGTGAGTCATAAAATAGATAGAGTATCAAAATGAGATTATCAAAGTTAAGAATGGCAAATTTAAGAGGGATGAGGAGGACTATGCTGATGGCATAGTATACTCCTATAACAAAAAAACACCTGAAAAAAGAGATACTAATAATGGGTGGACAGTGGTCCAACACAAAAAGAATAGGAATAACCAGAAAAATCAGTATAGGAATAAAAACTCTTCATCTCATTCTCACAGTAATACATCAATACACCAACACAGCCACTTTGGGGCTAGAGAGGAGCCCCATAATAGGAATCCATCTCATAGTTTTCCTAAGAAAGATGAGCAATACCAATCTGGCTACCCAAATCAGACACACAATACACATATGTATAATAGTGAGCATTATCCTAATCCTAACTATATACCCCTGCAAAATAGGTTTGAGTCACTTCAAGATCACTCCAGAAGAGAGAACTTGGGGAGATCCAATTCCAATAATTCCCAGGGCAATAATAACCAACAGAGAATTGAAACCCCTTCTACATCTAATGTAGATTTTTTAGGGGTGCACAACTTGGCCCCACTATGGAGGAGGAATGTAGGCCTCCCAAACACATCACATCAACAACAACAAAAAAAGAAAAGGCCTTTTCCAAACGGGGAAGACGAGCTAGAGGGCACTCCACAAAAAAAGAGCAACTACAGAAATTAAGAAAGGGTATCATTAATTTATCATCTCATGTGTTATCAGATGACAAAGTCAGAATATTAGGGAGAGGTCTATCCTTTTGCCCCCCTAATCCGCATAAAATATTTGATTTATTTGTGGATGTAAACAAATATACTAGAAAGTTAGCCTTACAGAGGTATTTCGCCCTGAAAACACTGAAAAGGAAAGATATTATAGGCACCCCTATCCTTACAAACACTATGGACAGTCGTACTCAGACACAAACATTATATGTGGAACCTGATCAGTTAATGGATGAGTTGTTTGAGGGGTATATACACACCTCTTTAGCACCACCTTCTAATTTTAATCCACCCAGAGAGGATGTCACATATATAGATTTATTCCAGGAATTAGTCATGGAAGATCTGGGGAAGATACCTAAATATCCCAAAGGCCAGAAAAAACTTTGGCCCAATGAAGAAAGAGTTCTCAAATCACTAGCCAATAATTCCTCTTTGGTTATAAGGCAGGCTGACAAGGGGGGTGGCATAGTCCTCCAGGATTACACTGATTATGTCAGTGAAGCACAAAAAATTCTTCACAATAGTGAGTACTATAGAAAACTTGATACCGATCCCACAATCACTTTTTAAAAAAAACTTGTACAGAATTTGGAATTTGGTAGTAGTGAGGGAATATTAAATTCTAAGGAGAGGAGGTATTTGACTCCCATTCATCCATCTGTCCCTTTCTACTACCATCTTCCAAAAATTCATAAGGATCCTGTAAGACCCCCAGGCAGGCCGATTATTGCAGGAATTAATTGTCTGACAGACAAACTGTCAGAGTATATAGATAGTTTTTTGCAAAAGTACATCCAAAATCTTTCATCTTTTATACGAGACACAACAGATTTGTTACAAAAACTTGAAAAAGTAAAATGTGATCAGGATGTTATTTGGATAACTGCAGATGTTAGTGCCCTTTATTCTAATATATCCCATGAATTGGGACTGCACACGGTGAAACACTATTTAGAGGATGATATGTTTATGCCTGCCACACAGAAGGAATATTTGTTGGAATTAATCAATTTTATTTTGAAACATAATTATTTTAAATTTTTAGATGAGTATTATTTACAAATTAAAGGTACGGCCATGGGCACCAGGTTTGCCCCCAGTTTTGCAAATTTGTTTATGGGTTATTTTGAAGGAAAATATATTTACAACTCAAACTGGTTGGGCAACCTGGTGTTCTATGGCCGCTACATTGATGATCTTATATTTGTTTTTAAGTGGGGGCCGGAAAAGGCACATTTATTTTGTACATATCTGAATGACAATGAAATGGGTATACAGTTTACCTCCAATGCGCAATCAGCACTTATTTTAAAACAGTTGATTGCAATAATTTCTTACATTACAGAAGCAATCACTATCAGCAATGTAAAAATAATATTCCATATAGTCAATTTTGCCGTATAAAAAGAAATTGTAGCTCTGAAGACAAATTTCATGAACAATCTCAGATTCTAATAGACAGATTTAGAGAAAAAGGATAACCTTCCAAAATTATAGATAATGGATACTTGAAAGCCTGCAGGATTGGCAGGTCTACTATATTAGAGCCCAAAAAGAAAGAACCACAGAAAGAGAATAGAAAAAAATCGACCAATGGTACTGAACAACCATTGTTCGTTACCCAATATAATTCAAATCACAATGCTATTAAAAAAACCTTACAGAAACATTGGCCCATCCTACTAAGAGATCCTATACTTAAGAGGAATTTAGGCACGTACCCTAGTATTGTTTTTAGGAGAGCACCAAATTTAAAACAATCTTTGGCTCCTAGTAAGGTAGTCATATCAAAAAAGGCAATTAGAAATACACACAACACTAGAACTAACCTTAAGGGTACCTTTAGGTGTGGTAAATCTAGATGCCATATGTGTCAGTACATCACTCATGGTGCTAAAAACATCAAAGCCCATACAACTGGGGAAGTATTTCAGATTAAAGACCTCCTCAACTGTGGTTCAACATTTGTGATTTATGTTTTATCCTGCAAATGTGGGGTACAGTACCTTGGGCGCACTACTCTCAATATACGTACTAGATGGAGTGAACATCTTAGAAATGTAAAGAAAAAATCAGATAAACACAGTGTCTCTAGACATTATATTCAAGAACATAATGGGGACCTCTGTAGTTTTAATATTACACCTTTAGAAAGCATTCCATGTTCCAACAGATACAATAGATTTAGTTAATTGCGCCAAAGGGAGACTTATTGGATCCATAGGTTCGGTTCTTTGTTTCCTGATGGACTCAATGAGGTCATAGACTCTGCAGCTTTCTGATAACTCATGTATCATACTTATACGCAGAGACTTAGTCATACATCACTGATAATATAGTTATAGAATATCACTAATCAGAGTCACATATTTATATATTTTCGTGTGCATTTATATTTTATATTATATTTTGGATATCTAAAACTTTTATCTATCAAAAAGAAATTGGGCACACCGACAAATAGATATATCTGCATTTATTACTTATGCAATTGAGATACTTGAATATACTCCCGTAGGGCATAGGGTTTAGTACTAGTGATATAACTCTATAAGGTGGGAGTATGAGCACTTGCACAAATAGAGAACTAACAACCTCCATACAATCATTATAATGTAGGTGAACATACAGTACACTTCATAATATACACTACTTTAAGAGATTGATTCAATAGCCACTATACAGAATATTTATTTTTTACACTGTATTATTTTTCTCTATAGTCACCATATATTACACTGGTAGAAATGGTTTAGTCATTGGATTATTAAATACAGTTAATTAAATAGCAATATGTAGTTTGTTATTATTATTTATCATTCATTAATATTCTTTAAACCTACCAAGCGGTATCATGTAAAAAGGGTTTCACGTATATATTTATTTTATCTTTGATATTATTAGTAACACTTACTATATATATCCTATGTTAGTTATTATAGTAATTTATAATCTAAACAATGAATTAATCATCAATTCATTACAGTAGTACTTAGAAATAGCGCACAATTAGATTAAATATGAAGTTTATGAGATATTTGGAAATTATTTTCACTTTTTAAGTACAGGTACATTGCAAATAGTTCACATTTAATAGTGGCTCAAATTAAAAGCTGCCAATAGTAGTAGATCCCTAGCACATATTTGTTTTGTCTAGAGGTTTGTGCACCATTTAGAGTAAATTTAGAGTAAATGCGCCTTGGGGCGAAATACTTTTTTATATTCCATGTGGAGATGTGCCACCTTTGTGGGTTAAACACAATCATACTGTTTAGTAGTCCTAATTGTGATCTAAACAGGTATGGACAGATTAAATACCAATGGGTTAATACATAGAGGAAGCACATGTAGAAGGAAATCTTACCAAAAGAATGTAAACTTATTATTATTATTTTTTTCGTTATTCATATAAACTCCCTCAACACACTACTCATAGAAGAAGTACCCTAGCTTGTCAAATGGAAGGTGATTTTTAGTCCGTGTCTGAATACATACATCTCTGGTCATTCACACAGCCAGTCGATTCATAGGTTGTGAAAATCAAATTAGTAATCACACCAAAAAAGGTTAGTTATAATTATTCACTCTGTAGATCTCACTATAATATATATTATCGGAAATACCTGTTTTTTCTGTAGTCATTAGCAACGATTTGCTCTGTTTATATTCAGGACACATTTTAGGAGATCGGAATAGGTTTACAACTTTTTATCTGAGTGGATTAGATATACTTTTTCCACTTAATAATGTGTTTACATATTCAACTATTTTATTTTTTATCTATATATATGAAAAGCAATCGGCGAGCATTAAGTCTCTTGTCATATTGGGTAACTATATGTATGGAAAAGGAGCACTGCAGAGATATTAACTGACGGCTGTTTAGGCAGACCGCATTAACCATTTCTTGTCATTCTTATGAACTATATAGTTTTGGAAGTACGGAGTTCATAACAAAAGTAAAATAACTATTCAGTTGATTTGGATATATAGCTATAAGGTTATCATTGGATTATACTGATTCCAACAGATATTCAATAAGTGTCAGGATTAATATGTGGACTTTTATATATATTTTTTTAAGCATGTGGTAAATTGATTTAGAGACTTTGTTTGTATTCATTAATTATACTGATGCATTAGGGTTAACGAGTAGGTAGAATGATAGCTGGGTGTGGATGTAGATGAGACAGGATCCCATTGGTCCGACCATACACACACCTTTATGCTATTAGAGGTTTGGTAATGAGCGGCATTATAAAGCCGGTTCAAATTTGTACTTTATTATGCCTGAGGAAACGGCCGATAGAGCTGAGAAACGCGTAGCAATTTTTAACTGATGTACACTTTCCACCTACTTGTGTATGAAGGATTTTATGTTTTATCAATGATTAAAGAAGTGTTTTATTTTTAAATCATTGTCTGCTATTCCTTAACAAGTAAGGTGCTCATTACCAAACCGCTGTGAAGTTCCAGGAAGTCTGCTGTTGTCTAGCTGCTGTGAGGAGAACGCTGCCAGTGAGAGAGCAAGCTGGTTTGCTCTGATAGCCAGTCTGTGTCCACAAGCACATTGGTGTGCTCGGCCAAAGTGTGAGTACCCTGGATTAGAGTGTGCTGCATGTGTGGGGTCTTTGGGCTTTGGATGCACACAATGGTCGTTCCTCTCTATTTGTAATCCATACAGATATGTTGATCATCATCTGAAGAGAGGATTCATCCCTGCGGCCATTTGGAGGCTGAGGTTATCGGCTGGAAATTTCTGTGGACTCCTATTGATTTAACAGACTATTTGTTTGTATCACGTCTAATGGACTCTACCACTGTGCTACTTAACATTTAATGAGGTGCCACTTTCTATTCTTTTTATTTTTATTTTTATACTTATTTTTTATTTTTATACTATATTATTCAGTCTTATTTGGCTAATTTATTTCACGGTCACTTTAAGACACATTAGCGCCCTCTTGTGTTTTATCACATTTGTTCCCTTTTTTTTTTTGCTCAATACACATTGCGTTTATAGTATTTGTGTTGGGAGGTGCTGCTTTATACATTGATATTTTATTTAGTGACATTTTACACGTTCACTCTATATATATATATTTTGTATCACCAATTAATATATATAACAGATCACTGTTAATAGGAGAGATCGATTTATATATTGTCCCCACTTGGATACATATTGTAACAACTTGGTTGTCATTACTATGCAATAGATATTCTATATTTTAGGTTTATCTATACTGTGTATTATATTACTAGCGCCCTCTAGTGATTGATTCACAAATTATATGCATCCCTGCAAGTTGGCTACTCAGTTAAAGATATATTAAAGTTATTATTATTTGTTGAATATAAAGATAGGATAATTAATAATGGATTACAATATTTAATGGATCATCCTATCCTGTGTCCCTATCCACTAGTAATCTCTAGGTATTGATTTTACATAATTAAGCATTTCCTGTTTAAATTTCAGTTTAAACAGGTTTAAATTAAAGGGACATAATACACTTTTATATTAAAAAATAAAATGTTTAATTATGTGAATTGAATAAAAAAATGCATTGTTCTTTCATTATTTACTTTGCCCCTTTTGTTTTGTAGTTTAACGCTGAAAAATGTGGGATTCCTAGTTCTGAGAAGTGCACATTGCAGAATTCACAAGCCAAACCCTGCTACATATTGGTTCACCAGAGTTGATAACTACAATACAAGTTTTGATAAGAATATGGCAATTCATGTCTACTCCAGTAACAAAATACAAATAGGCTCCATTCAATAAAGCAAATTATATGGGGAGTTTAGTCATTAAAAATCATATTTTAATACTTGATCTTCCATATACTGTACATTATATATTTTGTCTTGTTAATAACACCCAGTATTAAAGTAAATTAAACGCATTATTCAGTGCAACATTCTATAGGTGACCTTTTGAGCTACACATATTAATGGGCAATGGATGTAATCTACCACATAGCGTAGTGCTGGCTATTGAATCTATGAACGTTATTTTTTTGTAGCCTTATATTAAAGAGGACATTTATTTTTGCCACTATAAGAGGGTATCAATACATTTTTTTAATGCACATGTGATAAAAATATTAACATTTCCTCAAAGGTAAAGATTTGTGTATTTTAAGGAAGATGGTTTGAAAAATGGGGCCCTTATCATTTCCTTTTTTGAGTATAATTTTTATTTACAGTTAAATGGTGCTGAGATGGAGATCAGATTTGTGCCAAGCTATTCAAATACGTTTATTACTGCATGGAATTTTTTCAGGCAACATAGCTGGGAGCAAACTATTGTCACCCATTGGTGGCATATTGATGACATATTTATAATGGAAAGAGAGGGTAATGAACATAAAAAGTATATGCAATATTTACATAATAACAACTAGAAGGTGAAGCTTAACTGGGACTATAGTAATGAAAGCTTTAGACTAAAGTATAAATAAAGAATTAATATACAGACAAAAAAGCTTTAAACCAGTGGATGCGGAAATGTTTATAGCTAAGAACCATTGATTGCACATATAGGGCATATGAGGAGGGTGGATCACATGAAAAGTGATATAAAAAAATAGAGTAGTGGACAAATGACTGGGATCTAATTTTTAACAACACAAAGGGCAAACACACTTTTAGCAAGAAATAGCCATAGGTCAATTACAGACACATTTCTCACTGCTACAAAAGATGAACACGACTTGGGAATTATTATTTCAGATGATTTGAAATTTGGTAAGCAATGTAGTACTGCAGAAGGTAAGGCCAACAGAATGGTTGTATATTTCAAAGTATTTGGTTGTATAGGTAGAAGTATTTGCAGCACAAATAGTATAGTACACTTTACAGATCGCTAGGCCTCACCTTGAGTCTTTTGTACAGTTTTGGACGCCATATCTCCAGAAGGATATAAATAAAATGGAATCTGATCAAAGGAGGGCTTCTAAACTAGTACATGGTCTAGAAAATAAAATATATATTTAGGCTCATTGACCTAAATATATATTGCATAGAGGATAGATAAGATTAATGTGATCTGAGAGTCTGTAGATTTGGATACTTACGAGTCGCTCAAAATCAACTACATAGCTAAAAATCCAGGGCTGAGCAGGGTCTACTCCAATCACTGAAGTACCTCAAAAGGCTACAAAGCACCATTAATGGAAGCAGCAAGGTGAACACTTGGGAAGCTATTCATCCTACCCTCGGAGTTGCCAGCGCTACCATTTCCAAACCATTTGTTTATATACAACCAAAGGGAGAAGTTGAGGTTCACTGTGACTACTATCCTATGGGAAGTTATTTTCAACACTAATTATAACCTTTTCTTTTTTTGTCACATATACTGGTTGATATTTAATTGGGAAGCAGATAAGGAGGAACTTAAAAAAAATGCTATATTTGAATACTTAGAACTGAAGTGTAAAGAATTGCTGGAACTGTAACAATTTAAGTGTCACTTATGCAGACTCTGCAGTAATTAAATAAAAAGATTTAATTAAAGAAAAGGACCCCATGTATTAAACTCGCGTGCAGAGTGACAAGGTTCTCAAATTGAGACCTTGTTGACACAGTTTTCCGGCATAAAGGCAGCAGATCCAGTTTGTCCGCTGCCAAAATGATTGTGTAATGCTGTGACTAAGCGCATGAGAGAAGGGCCTGTCAATCACCCTGAGCGAGTGAGTTTAGGCGGTGTAATTTCTCTTTGCCAACTCAGATGTGGCGAAGAGTGTATGTGTGAGGGCTCCAAAGTAGCTTACACTGCTTAGTATATTGAAATTTATAGATCAAGATAGTTGTCATTTCAATAAATGGATTAAAAACAATGAAAGAGTCAAAGGCAAGAAAGAAAAAATTATATTTCAAAAGAAAAAAATGGTTAAAGATATAGAATGTATTTGTATTAAGAAAAAAAGTATTTACAAGTCAAATCTAAAAGTAAAGATGAAAATAATTGTAAAGTTGAAAGAACTTTTCTTTTAATTAGGGTTAGAACATTTAGCAACTTATTGAAATACATTAGGGCATACTAAAAAGGAATCCCAGCATAATAAATGTCCCTGAAAATAAATATAAATTGTGTATAAGAAACTACTAAGCCCAGGTACCATGTCAAGGTCCCATCAAGTGCAGTCCCCTTATGTGTTTTGTATATGTCTGGGGTGATTATATAAGCCTGTGTACCCTTCACTTGTTTCCAGTTTGTTGGATTGAGAGCTTGCATTGTGTGGCTGTTTTAGGGTCCCAGGTTTTTGGAAGAGACCTTGACGTGGTACCTTCGCTTGTCCCATTTGGCCAAATGCGGTAACTAACCCTTCTATTTTTGCTTTGAATCTTAGCTGAGAGCTTGTAAGTGAGTGCTGAACTTTCTCATATCTTTGAGCCCTTAAACTTTTTTTATGTAATTTTTTTTTAAAAATCATTTTTAGAAGTATTATGAGTGTAACTGTACTGTTAAATGTTTTGTGAAACTTTTTTGTCTTGCATAAAAGTCAACCAGAGCTTGGAAGTTGTGCTAAGCCAATGCACGTTAAGTTCAATTGCACTAAGGCGATTGTGTTTAATTTAAAGTCGTAAGGCGCCCGCTATTTTGGTTGCGTGCAAAGATCTGAGAAATACCCCGTATCGCATGCATGCTATAGTTAGCATGCCGCTCGTAATGTTGCCCTTAAAATGTATTTAGCAAAGCAATATTAGAGACGTGAATCCTTATTAAAACACAAAGGTCGGAGGGCGGAGCCGGCAGGCATCCAAGATGGCTGCAAGTCGTTAGAGCTCCTCACGCAGAGATAAGGCAAATCGTGATAAAACAGGTTCTGTTCGAGCAAACTAGCTATTTGATCGTGCACCGGATTGCCAAAGTCCACAGGAACCAACCGGACAACTTTTTATCGAGAACCCAGGTCGCAACTCATGCAAGCCTTGAATCCTAATAGGAAGGCCCTCGCATCCACGCTACAACAGAGCGGACTCTCAAGGCTTAAACCACAGCTAGACGTTATGTAACCCACAAGCACAGATAAAAGACCCGGCAATGTAAGACCCTCGGGGCATAACTGAGAATCGGCAACACAGAGCAGATGGCCTAACGTGAGTACAACACAAGATCTGGTATTGCGATGCTGCGCAACACACACGCTATGTAAAGGCCTACACGCTGCTTGACCCCATACACACAGCGCCTCACATTACCTACAATGCCTGCATAACTTTATAGGAGACAACCCAGCACTCTCTACGCAAAACGGCAGGAAGGCTCAGATATAACTTTAATAGATCACCACTGCCGATACGATCAGTGCATAAATTTTTACATGCAGAGGGGTCTCGAGTGGACTTTAATTCAGCAAGGGGAAAACTCATTAATGCAGCCCAAATCACTGTGATTATAATTACGCAGAACTTCTGACCAACTAACAGGGATAAGTACAGAAACAATAACCCACAATGGCACTACGCAAACCGCCCAAATCAGACAAACTTGTGAAAAACAATAGCACCACACAAAGTGCGGTCTCCACCTTCTTTAAGAATGCAGAGAAGAAGAAGTCCCCACAACACTCTTTAGCAGAGGAAGAGGATTTAGAGCAGTACTCTATCTCCCAGCCCGGCTCCCCTAAATCACCTTATTCAGCTACAGACAGAGATGTAGATCAACCTGCCACCATTAAAGATATAGCAATACTAATTGATCAAGTGAAAAGTTGCATTAAGCAGGAATGTGCTGACCTTAAAAAAGATATCACGGACCTGGGGGCCAGAGTCGAAACACTAGAAGGCGAACACGAAGATATATGTATAAATATGACAGAGATCACCCATACAGTGTCCCAGCATGATACACTCATTAAAGACCTAGAAAATAAGCTGGATGACCTCGAAAACAGAACGAGGCGCTGTAACCTTAGATTTAGAGGCATCCCAGAAGAGGTCGCAGGGGCAGAAATAAAAGATTTCCTACAGGGCATGTTTCATGGCATGCTCCTTTCATCTGATAACGAAGAAGATAAACACATCCCCCTTGAAAGGGCACACCGGTCCCTGAGACCAAAACCACAAGAAGATCAACCACCCAGGGACATCATAGTCTGTTTCCAAAGTTATCAGGATAAAGAAAAGATTCTATCTATTGCCAGGCGACAACCACACATAATTCACCAAGGATCGAAAATCCAAATATACCAAGACCTATCCTACCGCACATTACAACAGAGGAAAGCTTATAATGAGCTAACTGCCCACCTGAGAAACCTTAAGGTCCCATATAGATGGGGCTTTCCTGTATCCCTCATAGTCCAAAAGGAAGGACGACGATACGAATGCAAGGACCCCCTAAACTCTTCACAATTCTGCAAACAATTAGGGGTTCCTGCCCTAGCATCTGTAAGCTCAGAAATTGGGCGACTACATCAAGCTGCTATGCAGCTCCCTAAAGATCAACGCAAGAATTGGCAAACACCAGCAAAGAGACCCCCACGTAAATGCCAATTACCCACTCCTGCGGTAACCCAGGAACATCGCTGACAAATTATGAACTGGGGTAAGACTTAAACTTAGATACCATATACACATGTTACCTTCCATAAGTAAGTCGAGGATCTACTTCTAGATTTGAACTTTCTGGAAGTTTTTCTAACTATAGGACTTTGCAACTGTTAAACACAGGTTACCTATGAACTATATCCCTGAAAGATTATCTGAAGAAATATATCCTTGCCAGATGCCAACCAATTTTTTCAGGACCCCAATCACACGGCCTATAGTCTATGTCAATCATCATTGGGTTCATAAGAAGGGGCTAGCTGTGAATACACATATAAGGGGGGAGGTAACTTGATTGTGAAAGTTGGGTACTGTTTTACCGAAGTTTAAATATTCACCTGTATTCTTAACGATTCTTAGATGGTTTCCTTAGACATCCATGTTATTGTAAACTTTTCAAATTTGTATTCTTAACTGAATGTTATTTGTTTACTGAATTTTATTCAACAGCCTAGGTCCACCTATTATGCAGGCAAGACCAGCAACCTACGGTATAAGTTTTCAATTTATAGCCTTATTTCTGTGATTTGTTCCTCACTAATTTTTCTTTTTTACTATTTTTTCTCTACTTTTTGTTACACAGTAGAGCATTTTGTTGTTTCATTCAAACACAGTTGAACCACCACACACACACAACACTATACACACATTCTTCACACACAAACTCTCACTCCTCTACACTCCAGATCTTACCACGCCACTTGTACGAACATATCCACAAAGAGTCCTCATTACCCAGCTTAAAGCCACATACAGACGCACACTTAAATTGAGAGAATAATTATGACAACCAATGAGGCTGCAGGAGATTTTCTGATAGCAACACAAAATGTTAAGGGTTTTCTATCCCAGGAAAAGAGATCCATAGCATTCCACGATTTTTATAAGAAAAAGGTAGATATCGTACTGACACAAGAAACTCACTTCAAAAAACATAGAACACCTACCATCTCCAATAGATACTACACTCAACACTTTCTCAGTTCCGGTACAGACGGGAAAAATGGAGTTTGCACATCAATTAGACGAGGGATTCCCTTCGAGCTACTAGACACCTTTCGAGATAAAGAGGGCAGGATTTTGATTTTGACAGGCTTACTTTACAATAGACCTATCACTATTGCCAACATATACGCACCTAATAGACCTACACCTCCTTTCTTCAGATTAGTTACCAGATCCCTACTAGACATTGCAAAAGGACCGATATTGCTAGGAGGAGACCTGAACTTCCCAATATGCCCAGCCCTAGACACCTCCTCTGGGAAATCTTATATACCTATCAGGCATATCAAAACTAACTACATGACACTTCAGATCCCCACGCTATTTGACACATGGCGAGTAGCCCACCCCGAAACCAAAGATTTCACTTTCTTCTCCAACCCACAACGCAGTTACTCGAGAATTGACTATATCCTGTGTTCCCAAAATATGCTTTCGAATCTTAAACATTCCAAAATATCGCACACCCCATGGTCCGACCATAGCATGGTTTTAACTTCCTTTACATGGCTAACCAAACCCAAACCGAGAAACCACTGGAGACTTAATGATAACATATTTACCGACACTACAGTCGTAGAGGCGATAGATAGACGTATAGAGGAATTTTTCCTACATAACAACCCTTCGGACACATCCACAACCAATAATTGGGAAGCATTCAAATGCACCATTAGAGGTGAAATTATCCAACACACTCATAGAATCCGCAAACAAAGATCAGCTATTTATCTCTCCCTCATAGATAATTTAAAAAGGGCAGAAGTGGCACATAAACATGACCCCAAATCTTCCCAGAGACTATCTGACTTGACTGCAGCCAGGACAGCACTAAACACACATCTAACCCATAATGCACATCTACGAGCACTAACCACTAGAGCCAAATTCTTCATCGAAAGCAACAAAGCAGGGAAAATGTTAGCCAGATCATTAAAAAAGAAAAAATTGCAAACATACATCCGCAAGCTAAGAGGCCAAGATGGCACTACTCAGCACCAAAACGACACTATCACTGAAAGCTTCGCAGAATACTATAGATCTTTATACAATCTAAATAACCAGACCACTAACAATAAACTAGAGCTTATACAGCAGTATCTATCCAAAGTAGAAGTCCCAATGATCTCCGACACAGATAAGGAATATATAGAAACCCCAATCACTCTACAAGAGGTTTTAGACACCATAAATTCTCTACCAGCTGGCAAAGCACCAGGCCCAGATGGCCTCACCTCTAAATTTTATCAACTATTTAAACTTCACTGTGGAAAACAATTACTATCACTCTATCAAGACATTGATAATGGCTCACAATTCTCCCAACCGCTTTTAGAAGCATCCATTACTGTGATCCCTAAACCGGGGAAAATGGCTGACAGAGTTCAAAACTACCGACCAATTTCCCTAATCAATATAGACATGAAAATATATGCAAAACTATTAGCCTCAATACTACATAACATTCTCCCCCAAATTGTTAATAATGACCAGGTGGGTTTCATACAAGGACGAGAAGCAAAAGACAACACTACAAGAATACTACATACACTACAACACGCGACAGATAATAATATACCCATGACATTCCTTTCCACCGACGCCGAAAAGGCATTTGACAGAGTTGACTGGGACTTCATGTGGGCGACACTGACGAAATTCAACTTCCCTGACAAATTTATAGACAGAATTAAAGCCCTCTACACCATCCCCTCAGCTAAAGTAATAGCCAATTGCACTTTATCCAATAGCTTCCTAATCAAGAATGGCACGAGACAAGGATGCCCCCTCTCACCTCTCCTTTTTATCCTTACCGTAGAAATTCTGGCGACTATAGTGAGAACACACCCTGATATTAAAGGCTTCACTTATGGCCCTTATACTCAAAAATGTCTTCTTTTTGCGGACGACATTATATTTACACTAACAGAACCAAAGACCTCTTTGCCCCCATTATTAGAAGTCTTTCAAAATTATAACCAGGTTTCTAACTTCTCGATCAATCTTGACAAGTCCATGCTAATGCCCCTTAACCTAGACGAATCAACTACTAAATTCATCACCGATCATACACAATTTGACATAGTCAAGTCGGTCACCTACCTCGGGACAATCATCCCAGATAACCCAACGGAGATATACACTAAAAACTTCACACCTTTATATGAAGGAATAAACCAACTATTAGGCACCTGGCATAGACAGGGTCATCTGTCATGGATGGGGCGCATAAATGCGATCAAAATGTCAATAATACCCAAATATCTCTACTTGTTCCAAGCGCTGCCTATAGATATACCCCAACACTTCTTTAACACCCATCAAAAACGCATAGAATCATTCATTTGGGCATACAGTAAACCGAGAGTAGCTAGAAAGACTCTATACCTTGCCAAAGAAGACGGGGGACTGAGTGTCCCGATCCTTAGGAATTATTACTTAGCAACTATCCTAGCACGGATAGTAGCATGGAGTCATAACAACCCATCAAAACAGTGGGTCAAGATGGAGGCACAATTAATAAACACGCCCAACATGTCTAACTTACCCTGGCTACTGAAAAAACACAGACCATATCTGACAAGGACCAATCCACTGATTAAATCCACTCTGGACACATGGGATAAAATACTTAAAGACCACAACACACTTTCTACGAAGATCTCCCCCTTATCTCCCATATTCCACAACCCATACTTCTTTCCAGATAATTTGGAGGGTTTAACCAACCCCGGCCCCAACTACGTAAATGTCCCTATCCACACACTGATACAAAAAGGCCTGTTTAAAAGCCAACATGACCTAAAAGAAGAAATAGGCCCACCCTTTGACAAGTGGTACATATACTTACAAACGAGACACTCTGTTATGACAGACCCACAAAAGAATGAACTTCTGAGAGCCCTAACACCATTTGAGAACCTATGCACATCCACTTCCTTGACAAAATCACATATTTCCTTGATTTACGCAATATTGAGTAAACAGACGCCTAACACCAAGCCGTCCTACACAAAACAATGGGAACATGAGCTACAACTAGAAATTACTGAAGAACAGTGGTCTCAATCGTTCATCTCTACAAAAAAATCATCTATCTCACTTACCTTAGTGGAACTAAATGTCAAAATACTGTCCAGATGGTATTTAACTCCACATAGATTATGCAAAATTTTTCCGTCAGTGTCGCCTCTTTGTTGGAGACACTGTGGAGAAATAGGAACCATGACCCATATCTGGTGGTCGTGCCCAAACCTGAGACCTTTCTGGGACCAGATAAACACTTACATTAGAGATGTAATAAAACTAGACATAACACTTAACCCCTCCATGATATTACTGAACCAAACCCCTAACTTAGGTTGTGTATATAGAGGGAAATTATTATCCTGCATGATAACCTGCGCGAAAAGACTGATCCCTAGAAAGTGGAAGAAGTTAGAGATTCCTAGTCTAGAACAGTGGATATCGGAGGTCACTATGGTACTAAAACTAGAAAAAATGTACTACAGCTATATAGGGAAAAAAAACTTCATTCTGGAGGTAATATTCTTCTGGGAACAGGACCCAGCTAACATTAGTTAAACAGAGGGGACAGTGTCATGGGTCAAACATACTAAACAGGTGATGGAGTTAATTGTAAAAGAGGATTTACATAATCACACAATGGATCGCACAGATATAAACTACATAAATGTACCTGCATCTCTTTTCTTCTCTTTCTCTCATTTCTCTTTCCTTCTTTTTCTCTTTTGTTTAATATAAAGTCTAAGAGGAAGTAATACCAATGCTGTTATCCTACAAATGTTGGAGTGTATTGTGATAATAGATTATTTGTTTTCTTTTCTGTATTAAACCAATTGAAAAATTTAATAAAAACATATATTTCAAAAAAAAACACAAAGGTCAAGATTTAGGGATTGTAGGAAACAGAATGGTTGTAAAGCTTTTAAAACTGAGAAATATATCAAATATTTTATTGCAAGGATAAGAATAGGCAAATGAAATATAAAATTGTATTTACATGTGATGGTAGGAATGTAGTTTGTTAAATGATTGTGAAATCTTTTTCATGTAGGAAGAACATCTCATCTTTTTAAGAATAAGTAAATTAGACAGGTCTATAACAAACAGACAGCTAGATTACGAGTTTTGTGCTATGAGTGAAAAAGCCTCATAACGCTGCTTTTTCACTACTGCTGCTATTACGAGTCTTGCAGGTATAGCTATACCGCACACCTTTTTGGCCGTAATGCAACGTAACTACCGCACCTTTCAAAAAGTCCTTTTTCAATGGGACTTCCATAGCACCGGTATTACGAGAGGCCAAAAAGTGAGCGGTACACCCTATACTGTCAAGATTCATTCCGCCATCTAAAGTCAATAGTTATGAGTTTTATGTTACACAGCTGTAGGATAAAACTCATAACTAAAGTGTTACAAAGTACACTAACACTCGGGGGGCGGAGCCAGCTCTGATACTGAATGGTCGCATGTTGTGGTAGCTCTGACTATCGTATATCATTAAACCTATATTTGACCATTCAGTTCGACTCAATTGGGACAGTTACCCTGTCTAATGATTCATAGATTTGAAACCTATAGCCCAGAGTCGGAGAGGCACTAGCAAGCAAAGATAATCCACAGGGTTTTAAAGATTTATGCACTGGGCCTGACGAGAAGAGGCCATTTTACAGCCCTCGTGGTGTCATGGAGGACCTACTATGTTATGAACAAGTAATACTAGATCTGTTAAGCAACAGGCTTATGGAGCTGGAGCATGCAGTGATCTTAGCCCTCGATGTAAACGCTTATAGCCCTATGTTAGCAACTTCGAGAATCGGGACACAGAGGTGAGCACTGACTCAAGTTTTGCCCAGGAAGCCTGCGGAAGGTGAAACTCATAGACCTCCAACCACTACGGTAGTTGAGGTCGCAAATACTGGATCTGCCGTATCCCAAGAGAATTTACGGTTTGCGGATGACCCTGTCACATTGCCTGACTATGGAGAGGAATTGTCAAATATGAGGAATCAACAAGACAGCCAGCTACCTAGAGCGCTGACCGGGTCCGAACGGGCCCCTTTGCCAGATAAGACTTTGAAGATTTGCGGTGCCCTGACCATGGAGGAGACAATTGCATCTGGGAAGTCTATAGGTAGCATTGAGAAAGGAAACCCTGTCACTGAGCCTAGCCTGATTGCACAGGAACTATCCATTACACTATGGCCTCCTGAAGCGGCTGCAAAGTTATACTGTATGTATCTCCCCTCCCATAACATCACGCGCTTTCCATCTACATACCTGCATGGGCGAACAGGGATGGCTCTTAGGTTCGGGAGTAGCCGATCTCTACTCGGGAGAACTTTGCAGGTGGAGTGGTCCCCTTCACTAGACTTAGCTGCCGGTGAAAGGTCCGGAGTCGGGTAAATACATAGCGAGCGGTCTGTGGGCAGATTGCGCCCGAGATTTACATCCCGGACTAGATTGAACTTTTGCTAACCCTGTGCGGGCTATCTTTAATTTTGCATTATGTGTACAGCCAATGTACTTTTCTCCTGCTATGATATAGTGTTATAGTATGGTTCCATAAACCCATGAACTTCCATGTACTACCCTCCTGGAACAATTTGTATTATCATGAGTACACAGCTAGTGCTTGTTTTAAGCTAGGTTCAGTTGCGCCTAAAGTGTACTTATTACATTTGCTAGCTAAACTGTACACTTGATGATTGTGCATATCTCTCCTCTATAATGTTTTTTTTTTTTTTTTTTTTGCATTGCTTTAGATATCATATAAGCATATTATGTATTCAATACTACTGTCTGTATACCTGCTAACAAATTAGTTGGTCAGCAATCTCTCATATAGGTGTTTAAACATAGCTGATAAGGCTGAGTACACTGATTAGTTCTGTTTTTCTTAGTTTATTTATACCCTAAAAAATGTTTTTCAAGTGGTTCACAAATTGTCTATAGCTATATATAATATAGTAGCCTCTCCCTTTAAAGCTGTTCATTTCCTATATGATATGTTTTTGTAACTATACCTGCTTGTATAGCTAGTCTTATACCTATTGTTTTATTCTTATTATATACTTATCAAATCTTATACAAATATTCTAAGTGGGTATGCTTGAACTGATAACATCTAGACCTACCACATTTTATTTACATGCCTGCCTTCTAACTAGTACTGAACTAAATAATTTGCCTAGGGTCAGACCCTCCTGCTTGGAGGAGAATTAAATGTTAATATAGATGTAGTATAGATTTTAGATGTACAGTGTTTTGTGCGACATGACAATGTCTAGAAGATTTAATTACCTAAAGTTGGTCGGGGGTATAGTACAGCTATATGAGACTGCGTATGTTACATAGGTTTAATTATCCAGGTCTACAGCAATTACTGCAGTGTAGCGTGTGCAGTTTCTTGTACCACTTTATTGTTTTCTGTATCTGGCAACACTTAGTTAAATACTTACTACGCATTGTGACTGGCATGCTGCTTTGGTATAGGGCCCATGCTCAGGTAGTGTGTTTTGTTACTGCACTGAAGTTAATCAATAGTATATAAAAACCCAAGACTTAACCAGTAGGCACAACAATTTTGCAGCAAAGATGATTCTATATTGTTAACTATGAAGCTGCCGACGGCCGGGGCAGCTGACCCTCTATAACTTTCTTGCTGCTGGTAATTCCTATATATTAAGGTTAGAGAAATTCACCCAGCCCCACATACATTCCTAGTACTAGTCCAGGTCCAACTCTACTATCTTATACTTTTTGCTTTTAGTTTGTTTCTATAATACTAAGCTCCGTCCCTTCTTTTGGAGCTTATTTACTAAGCTAAGGGACACAGATCCCATCGATGACCCCCTAAAAACTACATAAGAGTCCTTCATTATAGTTATGATTAATAAACTTTTCTATAATATATGTATATGTTTATAGTCTGGAGGATCCCAAAATGGCCCTATATGCTGTTTATTTAAAAAAACTTGAGGTCAGTTATTCTGTTTTTTAACCACACAGGAAGCATTACAATTGTATACATTATCTTTGACTATTTGTTCTATAACACCCATTGTTTCTGAAAACAGAATTTATGCTTACCTGATAAATTACTTTCTCCAACGGTGTGTCCGGTCCATGGCGTCATCCTTACTTGTGGGATATTCTCTTCCCCAACAGGAAATGGCAAAGAGTCCCAGCAAAGCTGGTCACATGATCCCTCCTAGGCTCCGCCCACCCCAGTCATTCGACCGACGGACAGGAGGAAATATATATAGGAGAAACCATATGATACCGTGGTGACTGTAGTTAGAGAAAATAATTCATCAGACCTGATTAAAAAACCAGGGCGGGCCGTGGACCGGACACACCGTTGGAGAAAGTAATATCAGGTAAGCAAAGTAAATTCTGTTTTCTCCAACATTGGTGTGTCCGGTCCACGGCGTCATCCTTACTTGTGGGAACCAATACCAAAGCTTTAGGACACGGATGAAGGGAGGGAGCAAATCAGGTCACCTAAATGGAAGGCACCACGGCTTGCAAAACCTTTCTCCCAAAAATAGCCTCAGAAGAAGCAAAAGTATCAAATTTGTAAAATTTGGCAAAAGTGTGCAGTGAAGACTAAGTCGCTGTCTTACATATCTGGTCAACAGAAGCCTAGTTCTTGAAGGCCCATGTGGAAGCCACAGCCCTAGTGGAGTGAGCTGTGATTCTTTCAGGAGGCTGCCGTCCGGCAGTCTCATAAGCCAATCGGATAATGCTTTTAAGCCAAAAGGAAAGAGAGGTAGAAGTCGCTTTTTGACCTCTCCTTTTACCAGAATAAACAACAAACAAGGAAGATGTTTGTCTGAAATCTTTAGTAGCCTCTAAATAGAATTTTAGAGCATGGACTACGTCCAAATTGTGTAACAAACGTTCCTTCTTTGAAACTGGATTCGGACACAAAGAAGGTACAACTATCTCCTGGTTAATATTTTTGTTGGAAACAACTTTCGGAAGAAAACCAGGCTTAGTACGCAAAACCACCTTATCTGCATGGAACACCAGATAGGGCGGAGAACACTGCAGAACAGATAACTCTGAAACTCTTCTAGCAGAAGAAATTGCAACCAAAAACAAAACTTTCCAAGATAATAACTTAATATCTACGGAATGTAAGGGTTCAAACGGAACCCCTTGAAGAACTGAAAGAACTAGATTTAGACTCCAGGGAGGAGTCAAAGGTCTGTAAACAGGCTTGATCCTAACCAGAGCCTGAACAAATGCTTGAACATCTGGCACAGCTGCCAGTCTTTTGTGAAGTAAAACAGATAAAGCAGAGATCTGTCCCTTCAGAGAACTTGCAGATAATCCTTTCTCCAAACCTTCTTGTAGAAAGGATAGAATCTTAGGAATTTTTATCTTGTTCCATGGGAATCCTTTAGATTCACACCAACAGATATATTTTTTCCATATTTTATGGTAAATTTTTCTAGTTACAGGCTTTCTAGCCTGAATCAGAGTATCTATTACAGAATCTGAAAACCCACGCTTTGATAAAATCAAGCGTTCAATCTCCAAGCCGTCAGTTGGAGGGAAACCAGATTCGGATGTTCGAATGGACCCTGAACAAGAAGGTCCTGTCTCAAAGGTAGCTTCCATGGTGGAGCCGATGACATATTCACCAGGTCTGCATACCAAGTCCTGCGTGGCCACGCAGGAGCTATCAAGATCACCGAGGCCCTCTCCTGATTGATCCTGGCTACCAGCCTGGGGATGAGAGGAAACGGTGGGAATACATAAGCTAGGTTGAAGGTCCAAGGTGCTACTAGTGCATCTACTAGGGTTGCCTTGGGATCCCTGGATCTGGACCCGTAGCAAGGAACCTTGAAGTTCTGATGAGACGCCATCATATCCATGTCTGGAATGCCCCATAATTGAGTTATTTGGGCAAAGATTTCCGGATGGAGTTCCCACTCCCCCGGATGGAATGTCTGACGAAATCCGCTTCCCAATTTTCCACTCCTGGGATGTGGATCGCAGACAAGTGGCAGGAGTGATCCTCCGCCCATTGAATTATCTTGGTCACTTCTTTCATCACCAGGGAAGTCCTTGTTCCCCCCTGATGATTGATATATGCAACGGTCGTCATGTTTTCTGACTAAAATCTTATGAATTTGGCCTTTGCTAGTTGAGGCCAAGCTCTGAGAGCATTGAATATCGCTCTCAGTTCCAGAATGTTTATCGGGAGAAGAGACTCTTCCCGAGACCATAGACCCTGAGCTTTCAGGGATTCCCAGACCGCGCCCCAGCCCACTAGGCTGGCGTCGGTCGTGACAATGACCCACTCTGGTCTGCGGAAGCTCATTCCCTGTGACAGATTGTCCAGGGTCAGCCACCAACGGAGTGAATCTCTGATCTTTTGATCTACTTGAATCGTCGGAGACAAGTCTGTATAATCCCCATTCCACTGTCTGAGCATGCACAGTTGTAATGGTCTTAGATGAATTCGTGCAAAGGAACTATGTCCATTGTTGCAACCATCAATCCTATTACTTCCGTGCACTGCGCTATGGAAGGACGAGGAACAGAATGAAGTACTTGACAAGAGCTTAGAAGTTTTGATTTTCTGACCTCTGTCAGAAAAATCCTCATTTCTAAGGAATCTATTATTGTTCCCAAGAAGGGAACTCTTGTTGACGGGGACAGAGAATTTTTTTCTTTGTTCACCTTCCATCCGTGAGATCTGAGAAAGGCTAGGACGATGTCCGTATGAGCCTTTGCTTTTGACAGGGACGACGCTTGAATCAGGATGTCGTCCAAGTAAGGTACTACTGCAATGCCCCTTGGTCTTAGAACCGCTAGAAGGGACCCTAGTACCTTTGTGAAAATCCTTGGAGCAGTGGCTAATCCAAATGGAAGTGCCACAAACTGGTAATGCTTGTCCAGAAAAGCGAACCTTAGGAACTGATGATGTTCCTTGTGGATAGGAATATGTAGGTACGCATCCTTTAAATCCACGGTAGTCATAAATTGATTTTCCTGGATAGTAGGTAGGATCGTTCGAATAGTTTCCATTTTGAACGATGGTACCCTGAGAAATTTGTTTAGGATCTTTAGATCCAAAATTGGTCTGAATGTTCCCTCTTTTTTGGGAACTATGAACAGATTGGAATAAAATCCCATTCCTTGTTCTCTTATTGGAACTGGATGTATCACTCCCATCTTTAACAGGTCTTCTACACAATGTAAGAATGCCTGTCTCTTTATTTGGTTTGAAGATAATTGAGACCTGTGGAACCTTCCCCTTGGGGGTAGTTCCTTGAATTCCAGGAGATAACCTTGAGAAACTATTTCTAGCGCCCAAGGATCCTGAACATCTCTTGCCCAAGCCTGAGCAAAGAGAGAAAGTCTGCCCCCCACTAGATCCGGTCCCGGATCGGGGGCTATCCCTTCATGCTGTTTTGGTAGCAGTGGTAGGCTTCTTGGCCTGCTTACCCTTGTTCCAGCCTTGCATTGGTTTCCAGGCTGGTTTGGGTTGTGAAGTATTACCCTCTTGCTTAGAGGATACAGAATTAGAGACTGGTCCGTTTCTGCGAAAGGGACGAAAATTAGGCTTATTATTAGCCTTTTCCCTTGGCCCTTTCCCCCAGTGATGTCTGAAATAATCTCTTTCAAATCAGGTCCAAATAATGTTTTACCTTTGAAAGGAATGTTAAGCAATTTTGTCTTGGAAGACACATCCGCTGACCAAGACTTTAGCCAAAGCACTCTGCGCCACGACAGCAAACCCTGAATTTTTCGCCGCTAATCTAGCTAATTGCAAAGCGGCATCTAAAACAAAAGAGTTAGCCAATTTAAGTGCTTGAACTCTGTCCATAACCTCCTCATACGAAGATTCTTTACTGAGCGATTTTTCTAGTTCCTCGAACCAGAAACACGCTGCCGTAGTGACAGGAACAATGCATGAAATTGGTTGTAGAAGGTAACCTTGCTGTACAAAAATCTTTTTAAGCAAACCCTCTAATTTCTTATCCATAGGATCTTTGAAAGCACAACTATCTTCGATAGGAATAGTAGTGCGTTTGTTTAGAGTAGAAACCGCCCCCTCGACCTTGGGGACTGTCTGCCATAAGTCCTTTCTGGGGTCGACTATAGGAAATAATTTCTTAAATATAGGGGGGTGAACAAAAGGTATGCCGGGCCTTTCCCACTCTTTATTTACTATGTCCGCCACCCGCTTGGGTATAGGAAAAGCGTCGGGGGGCATCGGAACCTCTAGGAACTTGTCCATCTTACATAATTTCTCTGGAATGACCAAATTGTCACAATCATCCAGAGTAGATAACACCTCCTTAAGCAGTGTGCGGAGATGTTCTAATTTAAATTTAAATGTCACAACATCAGGTTCAGCTTGATGAGAAATTTTTCCTGAATCTGAAATTTCTCCATCAGACAAAACCTCCCTCATGGCCCCTTGAGATTGGTGTGAGGGTATGTCAGAACAGTTATCATCAGCGTCCTCTTGCTCTTCAGTGTTTAAAACAGAGCAATCGCGCTTTCTCTGATAAGTAGGCATTTTGGATAAAAGATTTGCTATGGAGTTATCCATTACAGCCGTTAATTGTTGCATGTTAATAAGTATTGGCGCACTAGATGTACTAGGGGCCTCCTGTGTGGGCATAACTGGTGTAGACACAGTAGGGGATGATGTAGTATCATGTTTACTCCCCTCATTTGAGGAATCATCTTGGGCAATATCATTATCTGTTGCATTACTGTCCTTACTTTGTTTGGACACTATGGCACAATTATCACATAAATTTAAATGGGGAGACACATTGGCTTTCATACATATAGAACATAGCTTATCTGATGGTACAGACATGTTAAACAGGCTTAAACTTGTCAACAAAGCACAAAAAACGTTTTAAAATAAAACCGTTACTGTCACTTTAAATTTCAAACTGAAAACACTTTATTACTGAATATGTGAAAAAGTATGTAAGTAAGTAAGTAAGAATTGTTCAAAATTCACCAAAATGTCACCACAGTGTCTTAAAGCATTAAAAGTATTGCACACCAAATTTCAGAGCTTTAACCCTTAAATTAACGGAACCGGAGCCGTTTTTACATTTAACCCCTATACAGTCCCAGAATGAGGCTCTGTCTATAACTAGAAAGGCCCCCATCTGAAAAAGGTGTCCAACACAGTGCCTGCCGTTTTTCTAAACGTTCCCCAAGATTATAATACCAATAATTAGTTAGAATCTGCATAATATGCCTAGTAAAGCAATTGTTTTAGCCCAGAAAAATGTCTACCAGTTTTTAAGCCCTTTTTGAAGCCCTTTATTCTTTTATGTTTAACTAAGAAAATGGCTTACCGGTCCCCATGAGGGGAAATGACAGCCTTCCAGCATTACATGGTCTTGTTAGAAATATGGCTAGTCATACCTTAAGCAGAAAAGACTGCTAACTGTTTCCCCCAACTGAAGTTACTTCATCTCAACAGTCCTGTGTGGAAACAGCAATCAATTTTAGTTACTGTCTGCTAAAATCATCTTCCTCTTACAAACAGAAATCTTCATCCTTTTCTGTTTCAGAGTAAATAGTACATACCAGCACTATTTTAAAATAACAAACACTTGATAGAAGAATAAAACTACATTTAAACACCAAAAAACTCTTAACCATCTCCGTGGAGATGTTGCCTGTGCAACGGCAAAGAGAATGACTGGGGTGGGCGGAGCCTAGGAGGGATCATGTGACCAGCTTTGCTGGGACTCTTTGCCATTTCCTGTTGGGGAAGAGAATATCCCACAAGTAAGGATGACGCCGTGGACCGGACACACCAATGTTGGAGAAATGTAAGTTTTCATTAATGATTCACAATATAGCATGTCATGCTTACTGTACTGGCAGCGTTATATACTTTTGTCAATTGCCCTTACGGGTTGAGGGCCTATGTATGTGGTTACTATGCTTTGTACTGTTTTATTACTTGCCTCAATAAAAATATTTAAAAAAAAAAAAAAAAAAAGTACACTAACACTCATAAACAACCTATTAACCCCTAAACCGAGGCCCTCCCGCATCGCAAACACTATAATACATTTATTAACCCCTAATCTGCCGCTCTGGACATCACCACCACTATAATAAACATATTAATCGCTAAACCGCCGCACTCCCACATCACAAATACTAGTTAAATATTATTAACCCCTAATATGCCGCCCCAAACTTCACCGCCGCCACTATACTAAAGTTATTAACCCCTAAACCTAACCCTAACCCTAAGTCTAACCCTAACACCCCTAACTTTAATATAATTAAAATAAATCTAAATAAATATTACTATCATTAACTAAATAATTCATATTTAAAACTAAATACTTACCTATAAAATAAACCCTAAGCTAGCTACAATATACCTAATAGTTACATTGTAGCTATCTTAGCTTTTATTTGTATTTCACAGGTAAATTTGTATTTATTTTAACTAGGTAGATTGATTAGTAAATAGTTATTAACTATTTACTAACTACCTAGTTAAAATAAATACAAATTTACCTGTAAAATAAAACTCAACCTGTCTCACACTAATACCTAACATTACACTACAATTAAATAAAGTACATTAATTAAATACAATTAACTAAATTACAAAAAAATAAACACTATATTACACAAAATAAAAAAGAAATTATCAAATATTTAAACTAATTAAACCTAATCTAATAGTCCTATCAAAATAAAAAAGCCCCCCCCAAAATAAAAATAAAAACCCTAGCCTAAACTAAACTGCCAATAGCCCTTAAAAGGGCTTTTTGCGGGGCTTTGCCCCAAAGAAATCAGATCTTTTACCTGTAATTAAAATACAAACAACCCCCAAACAGTAAAACCCACCGCCCAAACAACCAACCCCCCCAAAAAAAACCTACCTAAAAAACCTGAGCTCCCCATTGCCCTGAAAAGGGCATTTGGATGGGCATTGCCCTTAAAAGGGCATTTAGCTCTTTTTCTTTGCCCAAACCCCTAATCTAAAAATAAAACCCACCCAATAAACCCTTAAAAAAAACTAACACTAACCCCCGAAGATCCACTTACAGTTTTTGAAGACCGGACATCCATCCTCATCAAGCCGGGAGAAGTCTTGATCCAAGAGGGCAGAAGTCCTCAATGAAGCCAGGAGAAGTCTTCATCCAAGCGGCAATAAGTCTACCTCCAGTCTTCATCCAGATGGCATCTTCTATCTTCAGGGTGTTGCAATTCTCTTCAATAAACATTTGGAATATAAGATTGTAACAAGAGATTTGGATGAGGAAGGGAGGTATATGATTTTACAAGTGGAAACAGAGGGGAAACTATTGAACCTCTGTAATATTTATGGGCCTAATACTTTAGATAGAGACTTTTGGAAAAAAATACAGATCAAACTAACAAATATGGGACCAGAGAATATTATCCTGGCGGGAGATTTGAATATGGTTATGCACCCAACATTAGACAGATTAAGACCGCCTCTCAATAATAAAAGTAGACAAGAAGCAAAGGTACTCAAAGATTTTTGCAGGTTTTTAAGATTGAAAGATATATGGAGAATCCAAAACCCAGATGCAAGAGAGATATGAATTACTATGGGAGACCTTTAAAGCAGTAATTAAAGGCGAGATAAAATCATATTTAATAGGGAAAAAACAGGAATCTCAAAAAAAAGAACTTTTATTATCCAGTCAGGTTAGAAATTGCTATAATTCATTTCTTAGTAATCCATTAAATAGACTGTGGGAAAAGTATATCAGGGCAAAAAAGGAAAGAGAAATGTTTTTGACCCAAAAAATGAGACAAGAGGAAATAAGAACTAGAGCATTTTATTATAGGTACAGCGGTAAAGCTGGAAAATTCCTTGCTAACTTAGTCAAGCTTAAAAGGAAAAGACAATGTATTGAAGCAATTAAAGTTGGGAAGGAAAGGTATGTAAATAATAGGGAGATAAGGAAATACTGTTATCAATTAGCAACTTGTACACTAGTGACAAGATACGTCACCAGGGTACTTGTAAGAGGCGCCTAGGGGCAGATAAATACAGTACTATAAAAATTCAATAATACAACAATATGCAAAAATAAATGGGTATACAGACTAAATAGTCCAGTAGGTAATAGACAATGGTATGACAGTCCTACTCATGTAATTACAGATGGTTTCAAAAGATGTAGATCCAGAGCAGTAGGCCACTCCTCCAGGGTGTCGTGCCACAAAACAGGATAAGAGAATCTATAGAAGGTAAAATAGAGGGCGCCACATAGTGCAGATCAAAAGCAACTTCAAATCTGATAGCGATTAGAGCTAAAGAATCTTACTCACAAGGTCGAAAGCACTGATGTGCAGTACAAGCAGTCCGGAACCACCTGTCGTCCGGTAGACCAAATGAAGATATCGCCAAAGGGATCCTCGTCTCACCAGGGAGAGTCCAAAGATACCAGAAAAGGAAGGGTCTAGAAAGACCTATATGGCAGTGGTCAACCAGCAGGGTCCAAAAACCACTCAAAAGGTGCAAGATGTCCAAGAAGTCCAGATGATGGAAAATATCAGGAACAAAAGTGAATCAGCAGCAAATAGAGAGTTAAAAAAGTTTAAAAATGTATTGCAATGGTTAAAAACAACAGTAACGCGTTTCTCAGTGTAACACACTTTCATCAGGCTATACAAACAAACTCTCATAGCTGCCATATTTAAAACCAAGTTCAACCAATCAGGGATCGGGAAAAAATACACCCCCTACAGGAGATACCAAGATACATGTGGCGGGGGGGGAAGATTAGCATAAATAAAAATGTTAAAAAACATATAAACAAATAATAAACTCTAGTCGTTTCTCCAAGAACAACAGAATATTACATTTAGGTGTAAAAAACTAAAATATAAAATATATTTAAGTATTAAATGACCGGTCAGATTATCCTGTGACTAACTAGAAATGGTATATTCCATTATTCAATAATGAAACACAAAAAGCGTTTATATTGAAAACATGTATATCATGCTATGTTAAAAATACTTTAATTGTCATTAAGCTATTATTAACAAATTGAGGAGAATGTAGAATAGTTTGTATTAAAATAAATAAAAAAAGATATCAGAATGACAGAGGATCATATTCTTTTTCTACATGAAGACCAAGTATCGCAAGTGAGCAATACATTTTTGAATAAAGTAATATTGATTGGTAGATCACTAATTTTAAAATACTGGAAGTCTAAGAAAAGCCCTAACTTAACCGAATGTATAAATAAGATAAAAGGACAGGTAATAGTGGAACAATATGACACCTCTATAAATTCAGAAAATGAAATAAAATGTTTCTTTAATAAGTGGAGAAGGTTTATAAATCACTGTGTATAGAAGAGCAAAGATGAGTAATTTCACCCGTCAGAGGGTCCGAGTTCCTGACTTTTGCTATTGAAAGGAAGGAATACCCCAGTATCACGGAATAAAGGGGGGCACTTCTCCCTTTTTTTTGTATTGTTTTGTTTTGTTTTGTATTGTATTGTTTTGATACGTCAGGCCTTACTTGGCATGGTGCGTTAGTGGTTGATGTTGTAATAGAAATGGTAGAAAACAATCCAACAGAGTGTTATAAATGTATTTTTGAGAAATAGGTTAATTCACATTTAAAGGGACAGTCTACACCAGAATTGTTATTGTTTTAAAAGATAGATAATCCCTTTATTACCCATTTCCCAGTTTTGCATAACTAACATATTTATAATAATATACTTTTAACCTCTGTGATTAACTTGTATCTAAGCCTCTGCAAACTGCCCCTTTTTTCAGTTCTTTTGATAGACTTGCAGTCTAGCCAATCAGTGCCTGCTCCCAGATAACTTCTTGTGCACGAGCACAATGTTATCTATATGAAATATGTGAACTAACACACTCTAGTGGTGAAAAACTGTTAAAATGCAATCTGAAAGAGGTGGGCATCAAGGTGTAAGAAATTAGAATATGAACCTCATAGGTTAAGCTTTCAACTAAGAATACCAAGAGAACAAAGCAAAA
Source organism: Bombina bombina (assembly GCF_027579735.1). Lineage (NCBI taxonomy): Eukaryota > Metazoa > Chordata > Amphibia > Anura > Bombinatoridae > Bombina > Bombina bombina. The sequence goes on from NC_069502.1 coordinate 1,041,231,595, forward strand.
TTGGTGATAAAAGTAAATTGGAAAATTGTTTAAAATTACATGCTCTATCTGAATCATGAAAGTTTATTTTGGCCTAGACTGTCCCTTTAAGGTTAGATCATAAGAAATCTAGGACAGATGGGGTATCATGGAAGCGGGGATCTTATAGCCACAGGAGGTGCAACAAGGAAAAATATTCTATAGCATGTAGAATAAGGTCCACAAGGAAGTATTTGTGTTAAGTGGGAATTTTACAAGGTTCAGGATGATACTTTTGTGTTTTGATCTGGTTTTCTGTGTCATGGATCTAACAATTATGTATCATTTAAATTGTATTCTCTGTTGGATTAATAAAGAAAGTTTAAAATAAATACAAACTTACCTGTGAAATTAAACCTAACCTGCCTTACCCTAAAACCTAACATTACAAAAAATAAAACATCTACCATTACCAAAAATAAAAAACCTAACATTACAAAAAATAAAAAACCTATCATTACAAAAAATAAAACACCTAGCATTACAAAAAATAAAAAACCTATCATTAAAAAAAAAAAGATATCCAAAAAAATAAAGATTAATCCTATTCTAATACCCTTTAAAAAAAATCACCACAAAATAAAAAACCCTACTCTAGAATAAACTACCAAGGTCTCTTAAAAGGGCCTTTTGTAGGGCATTGCCCTGAGATAAACAGCTCTTTTACTTTAAAATGAATACAAACATCCCCTAACACTATACAAACCCCTACCCCCCAAACTACCAAGAGCCCTTAAAAGGGCCTTTTGGGGGGCCCTTAAAAGAGCCTTCTTGGGGGCCCTTAAAAGGGGCTTTTGTAGGGCATTGCCCTGAGATAAACAGCTCTTTTACTTTAACTAGAATACAAACACCCTCTAACACTATACAAACCCCAACCTCCAAACTACCAAGGGTCCTTAAAAGGGCCTTTTGAGGGGCCCTAAAAAGGGCATTTTGTAGGGCATTGCCCTGAGATAAACAGCTCTTTTACTTAAAAAAAACACCCCCTAAAAATATACATTACACAAAATAACAAACAAATTATCAAAAATAAAAAAGAATTACACCTAATCTAATAGCCCTATCAAAATAAAAAGAGCCCACCCAAAATAAAAAAAAACCTAGCCTACAATAAACTACCAATGGCACTTAAAATTGCCTTTTGTGGGGCATTGCCCCAAAGATAGCTCTTTTACCTGTAAAAAAAAATACAAACACCCCCCAACAGTAAAACCCACCACCCAACCAACCCCCCAAATAAAAAAACTATCTAAAATAATTTAAGCTAGCCATTGCCATGAAAAGGTCATTTGAATGGGCATTGCCCTTAAAAGGGCATTTAGCTCTTTTAGTGCCCAGACCCTAAACTAAAAAAAAAAACACCCAAAAAACCCTTAAAAAACCTAACACTAACCCCCGACGATCCACTTACAGTTGTTGAAGTCCCGCTTGAAGGATCCATCCAGCTGGCGAAGTCCTCATCCATGCGGCAAGAAGTCTTCATCCAGGTGGCCTCTTCTATCTTCATCCAGCCGGCAAAGTCCTCATCCATGCGGCAAGAAGTCTTCATCCAGACGGCCTCTTCGATCTTCATCCAGCCGGCGTGGAGAGGGTCCATCCTGAAGACATCCGGCACAGAGCATCCTCTTCATACAGTCTCCGCTGTACACTGAATCTTCAATGGAAGGGATGCAATTCAAGATGGCATCCCTTGCATTTCTATTGGCTGAAAAATTTGAATCAGCCAATAGGAATTAGGGCTGCTAAAATCCTATTGTCTTTTCAAATCATCCAATAAGATTTAAGCAGCTCTCATTCTATTGGCTAATTTGAATTAACCAATAGAATGAGAGCTGCTTAAATCTTATTGGCTGATTTGAATAGTCAATAGGATTTTAGCAGCCCTAATTCTTATTGGCTGATTGGGATGTGTAGTGCTGCTGGGATGTGTAGGCTTCGACAGGTTATCACCACAGAGACTATTGGGGTTTGTAGTTCCTATCGCTAGTGCTGCTCGAATGTATAGGTTTCGACAGGATCTCACCGCAGAGACTATTGGGGCAAACAGAGGAATGCACTTGTAAAACTACATACTGAGTCCTAAGTTGCGCATAGTGTGCCCTTGATAAAGTCCGGCCGGGATCCAGATGAAACGCGTAGGGATATCGCAACTAATACCTCACAGATGATGTTATTGACAGCTGGTTAGCCTGAGAGGTTTCGCTTGCCGGGGGATGCTCCGGATTTCCAATCTACACTGACGTCAGACGCTGCTCTTCAGTGAGACGGCTAATGAGAACCTGGATGTTGTGTGTAGAGCGGGACTCAGATTACTGCTGCCTCTGATTTTCTTCTGTTGGTGATACGTGACTGTGCTTACCTGAGTGTAAGTTCTTATGTATTATTGTTCATTATACTTAATAAATTATCTAAGTAATTTGCGCTTCTCTTATTTTCTTGCTTCAGCCCATACAAATGCCGTTTTCAGTGCAATGGTTAGCTTAGGTTATTTTAGATAGTTTTTTTATTTGGGGGATTGGTTGAGTGGTGGGTTTTACTGTTGGGGGGTGTTTGTATTTTTTTTTACAGGTAAAAGAGCTGATATCTTTGGGGCAATGCCTTTTAAGGGCCATTTGTAGTTTATTGTAGGCTAGGGTTTTTTCTTATTTTGGGTGGGCTTTTTTATTTTGATAGGACAATTAGGTGTAATTCTTTTTTCTTTTTGATAATTTGTTTTTTTTTGTAATTTACTTACAGCTAGATTATGAGTTTTGCGTTATGAGGTGTGCACTGTGCAGTACTAACTTGCACGTTATTGTCACTGCTCACTTACCTACAGCGCTGGTATTACAGGTTTTTATAAACCCAACGTTAAAAGCCAAGAAGTGAGCGTAGAGCAAAATTGAGCTCCATACCGCACTTCAATACCAGCGCTGCTTAAGTCAGTGGTGAGCTGGTTGTACGTGCTCGTGCACAATTTCCCCATAGGCATCAATGGGGAGAGCCAGCTGAAATAAAGTCTAACACCTGCAAAAAAGCAGCGTAAAGCTCAGTAACGCAGCCCCATTGATTCCTATGGGGAAACACATTTTATGTTTACACCTAATACCCTAACATGAACCCCGAGTCTAAACACCCCTAATCTTACACTTATTAACCCTTAATCTGCCGCCAGGGCCACCACTAGAAATTTTGGGGCCCCTGACTCAACCATTGATCAGGGCCCCCCCTTTGACATCTGCAATTTTTGACCAAGTGACTAAAACGTATATGCACTTTATTCTTTAGTGTCTATTTAAACTTGGAAATGTTGCAAAGGTAGTAACATACACACACACACAGACACACTCATACACTGAAACACACACACACACACACTCACACATAAGGATTCACATATAGACACTCTAGCAGACACGCAAAGAAACACACACAGACACACAGACACCCAAACAGACACTTAGCACTCGTTTACATTGACCTGACAAGTAATGAGGTAAACTACAGTTTTGTAAAAAAAAAAAAAGGAGAATTAGAAAATAAAATATGGAGTTCTGATTAACTTTTTGTAAAGGAAGATGACAGCTAAATTATGACAACAGCATGCAGTGGCTGAAAGGAAGGGCCCTGAACTGCCTAAACAATAATTTAAAGGTTAAATGGTGGATTGGTTACTTCCGGAAAGGTCTTGTTAGTCTCAAAGTCTGTAGAAAGATGTGAATAATTAGTAGTGAGGTCAAAATGTCCTAAAAAGGAACAGACAATGGACACACACACACAAACTCAAACTTGCACACACACAGAGACACACACAGAAAACACACAAAGACATACATACACAGAGAGACAACCACATAAAAAACACAGAAAGACATACATACACACACTCTCACTACGATATCCACAGAAAACACACAAAGACATACACACACCCTCACAGAGACACCCACATAAAACACACACCCAAACAGAGACATCCACAGAAAACATAGACATACATAGATATACACACACACCCTCACAGAGACATCCACAGAAAACACAGACATACACACCCACCCTCACAGAGGCATCCAAATAAAATACACAAAGACAAACATACACACACCCTCACAGAGACAACCACAGAAAAAGCTCAACGACGTATGCACACACCCTCACAGACATCCACAGAAAATGCACAAAGACAAACACACCCACCCACACACACAGAGAGACCCACAGATAAAAAATACATGCACACTCAGAGACACAAACCAAAGCACAAAGACAAACACAGACACCCACAGAAACACTCACAGGAGGAAACATTTATGCACCTTGCATCCCCTAAATCAACAGTGTGTGACATGCATGATAAAAAAAATTTTTAGAAATTAAGAGATCACTTTTTAAAGAATCATATTTGTAAATGTGCAAACAAAAATAATTCTGTGAATTCAAAATTGTACATTAATGAGCTGGGTAGATGACTAGATGAAGAAAAGTACCTTTAAAAGGTTGACATATGTTTGTTTGTTTTTTTCCCCATTTCCACCAACCAAGAGCCCCACTTCAAATATAGTGTACACATTTTCCCAGCTGTCAGCTGTACTTATGGATTTTGAAAATGCTGTACTCTATATGGTCTTGGTGGGACCATAAGCTGTGGTACTCATACCATTAGATCTGGATAAATGCAGGATTTAGGCTTGTTGGAATGTATTTCAAAATTAAGCCAGCTGTAGTGTAAACTGAACAGTTTTAAGTTAACCTGTCTCATTTCAAACACTGAGCAATCTTAGTCTGAGAGTATAAAATTTTATGCAGATGTAAAAATATTAGATAAAATGCCTCCTTGCATTTGGAAAGTCCTTGCATGAAGAGGCAGTAAACTGGAATGTATATATATAAAATGCATATCTGCCAAAATGGCATCTACCATTTGTGTATAGAGGAGGAAACATTTCTGCATGGTTTTAAATATAGAATTTCTACAGCATTGTAAAATAATCATAAATACACTGCTGCTAAAAAATTGTTTTTATGGACCCCTAGACCCAAAAAAACTACTACCACTTACACACACTGTACAAAGTGCCAGGTCTGTCTCACACTGCGCATAGTGGTTTAGTGCACACTAAGAAATCCTCTCAAATGCTAATACTTTACTTCTTGTAATAACATTTCCCATGCTCAATTAGCACTCTGCTGTAGTACCCACTGCACTGGTGGCTGCCCAAATTAAAAATTTTTAGTTCTTGCCTCATGGGGCCCGCCTGGCTCATTGGGCCCCTGACAGGAGTCACCCCTGTCACCCCCTGATGGCGGCCCTGTCTGCCGCCCCCGACATCGCCAACACCTACATTATATTTATTACCCCTAATCTGCCGCTCTGGACATTTGCAACACCTACATTATACTTATTAATGCCTAATCTGCCGCCCCCAACGTCGCCGCCACTATAATAAACATATTAACCCCTAAACTGCTGCACTCCTGCCTCGCAAACACTACTTAAATATTATTAAACCCTAATCTGCCGTCCCCAACATCGCCACCACTATATTAAATTTATTAACCCCTAAACCTAAACTCACAACTAAAGTGCTAAAAAGTACACTAACACCCCTAAACTACCCATTAACCCCTAAACTGAGGCCCTCCCGCATCGCAAACTCTAAAATAAAATTACTAACCCCTAATCTGCTGCTACCGACATCGCCGCCACTAGAATAAACATATTAACCCCTATACCGCCGCACTCCCGCCTCGCAAACATTAGTTAAATATTATTAACCCCTAATCTGCTGTCCCTAACATCACCACCACCTACCTACATTTATTAACCCCTAATCCGCCCCCAACGTCGCCGCCACTATACTATATTTATTAACCCCTAAACCTAAGTCTAACCCTAACCCTAACACCCCCTAATTTAAATATAATTAAAATAAATCTAAATAAAACCTACTATCATTACCTAAATAATTCCTATTTTAAACTAAATACTTACCTGTAAATAGTTACATTGTAGCTAGCTTAGGGTTTATTTTTATTTCACAGGCAAGTTTGTATGTATTTTAACTAGGTGGAATAGTTACTAAATAGTTATTAATTATTTAATAACTACCTAGCTGAAATAAAAACAAATTGAAACAGCCAATAGAATGCAAGCTCAATCCTATTGGCTGATTGGATCAGCCAATATGATTTTTTCAACCTTAATTCTGATTGGCTGATAGAATTCTATCAGCCAATCGGAATCTAAGGGACGCCATCTTGGATGACATCATTTAAAGGAACCATCATTCGTCGTTAGTCGTCGGAAAGAAGAGGATGCTCTGCATCGGATGTCTTGAAGATGGACCCGCTCCGCTGGATGGATGAAGATAGAAGATGCTGTCTGGATGAAAACTTCTGCCCGTCTGGAGGACCACTTCTCCCGGGTTGGATGAAGACTTCTCCTGGCTTCGTTGAGGACTTCTTGCCACTTCGATGAGGACTTCTCCCGGCTTTGTTGAGGATGGATGTCAGATCTTCAAAACTGTAAGTGTATCTTCATGGGTTAGTGTTAGGTTTTTTAAAGGGTTTATTGGGTGGGTTTTATTTTTAGGTTAGGGCTTTGGGCTGCAATAGAGCTAAATGCCCTTTTAAGGGAAATGCCCATCCAAATGCCCTTTTCAGGGCAATGGGGAGCTTAGTTTTTTTTAGTTAAGGTTTTATTTGGGGGGTTTGGTTGTGTGGGTGGTGGGTTTTACTGTTGGAGGGGTAGTTTTTATTTTTTTTAACAGGTTAAGGGCTATTGGTAGTTTTGTTTAGGCTAGGGGTTTTTGTTATTTTGGGGGGCTTTTTTTATTTTGATAGGGCTATTAGATTAGGTGTAATTAGTTTAAATATCTTGTAATTTGTTTTTTTATTTTGTGTAATTTAGTTTAGTTTTGTTTTGTAATTTAGGTAATTGTATTTAATTTAGTTAATTGTATTTGATTTAGGTAATTTATTTAATTGTAGTGTAGTGTTAGGTGTTAGTGTAACTTAGGTTAGGTTTTATTTTACAGGTAAATTTGTATTAATTTTAGCTAAGTAGTTAGTAAATAGTTAATAACTATTTAGTAACTATTCTACCTAGTTAAAATAAATACAAACTTGCCTGTGGAAAAAAAAAAAACTCTAAGCTACAGTGGGGCAAAAAAGTATTTAGTCAGCCACCAATTGTGCAAGTTCTCCCATTTAAGAAGATGAGAGAGGCCTGTAATTTTCATCATAGGTATACCTCAAGTATTAGAGACAAAATGTGGAAACAAATCCAGACAATCACATTGTCTGATTTGGAAAGAATTTATTTGCATATTATGGTGGAAAATAAGTATTTGGTCAATATCAAAAGTTAATCTCAATACTTTGTTATATATCCTTTGTTGGCAATGACAGAGGTCAAACGTTTTCTGTAAGTCTTCACAAGGTTTTCACACACTGTTGCTGGTATGTTGGCCCATTCCTGCATGCAGATCTCCTCTAGAGCAGTGATGTTTTGGGGCAACACAGACTTTCAACTTCCTCCAAAGGTTTTCTATGGGGTTGATATCTGAAGACTGGGTAGGCCACTCCAAGACCTTGAAATGCTTCTTACGAAGCCACTCCTTCGTTGCCCAGGTGGTGTGTGTTTGGGATCATTGTCATGCTGAAAGACCCAGCCATGTTTCATCTTCAATGCCCTTGCTGATGGAAGGAGGTTTGCACTCCTTTGCAAATCTCACTATACATCGCCCCATTCATTCTTTCATGTACACGGATCAGTTGTCCTGTTCCCTTTGCAGAGAAACAGCCCCAAAGCATGATGTTGCCATCCCCATGCTTCACAGTAGGTATGGTGTTCTTTGGTTGCAACTCAGCATTCTCTCCTCCAAACACGATGAGTTGTGTTTCTACCAAACAGTTCTACTTTGGTTTCATATGACCATATGACATTCTCCCAATCCACTTCTGGATCATCCAAATGCTCTCTAGCATACTTCAGATGGGCCCAGACATGTACTGGCTTAAGCAGGGGGACACGTCTGGCACTGCAGGATCTGAGTCCCTGGCGGCGTAGTGTGTTACTGATGGTAACCTTTGTTACGTTGGTCCCAGCTCTCAGCAGGTCATTCACTAGGTCCCCCCATGTGGTTCTGGGATGTTTGCTCTCCGTTCTTGTGATTATTTTGACCCCACGGGGTAAGATCTTGCGTGGATCCCCAGATCGAGGGAGATTATCAGTGGTCTTGTATGTCTTCCATTTTCTAATTATTGCTCCCACAGTTTATTTCTTCATACCAAGCTGCTTGCCTATTGCAGATTCAGTCTTCCCAGCCTGGTGCAGGTCTACATTTTTTTTCTGGTGTCCTTCGACAGCTCTTTGGTCTTCACCATAGTGGAGTTTGGAGTGTGACTGTTTGAGGTTGTGGACAGGTGTCTTTTATACTGATAACGAGTTCAAACAGGTGCCATTAATACAGGTAATGGAGGACAGAGGAGCCTCTTAAAGAAGAAGATACAGGTCTGTGAGAGCCAGAAATCTTGCTTGTTTGTAGGTGACCAAATACTTATTTACCACCATTATATGCAAATAAATTATTTCCAAATCAGACAATCTGATTGTCTGGATTTGTTTCTACATTTTGTCTCTCATAGTTGAGGTATACCTATGATGAAATTTACAGGCATTTCTCATCTTCTTAAGTGGGAGAACTTGCACAATTGGTGGCTGACTAAATACTTTTTTGCCCCACTGTAGCTACAATGTAACTATTAGTTATATTGAAGCTAGCTTAAGTGATGGTAAACTCTCCCCTTTTTAAAATCAGATCTGGAATGTAAGAGCTATTTTAGATGGAGTTTTATTCATCATGTGCAATGAAGATGCGCTATAACTTAGTTTTTAATATAGATATGAAATTCAAATACCCCACGTTACACCACCCACTTCAAAAGTCAATTTTTCTGTCAGCTAAATGATTGAATTACTCTCCAATCAATGTTCTAGATACAACAAAAGTGCCATATGGGGAGAGCGCTGATTGGACAACAATTCAATCTGTTAGCTCACAGAAAATGTTACTTTTGAAGTGGGCGGAGTAGCATGCAGTATTTGAATTTCATATCTATATTAAAAAGCATGTTATACTGCATCTTCATTACAGCTAATGAATTAAACTTCATCTAAAATAGCGCTTACATTCCAGATCTGATTTTAAAAAGGGGAGAGTTTACCATCACTTTAGGGTTTATTTTACAGGTAAGTATTGAGTTTTAAATAGGAATTATTTAGGTAATGATAGAATGTTTTATTCAGATTTATTTTAATTATATTTAAGTTAGGGGGTGTTAGGGTTAGGGTTAGACTTAGGTTTAGGGGTTAATAAATATAGTATAGTGGCGGCGACTTCGGGGGTAGCAGATTAGGGGTTAATAAATGTAGGTATGTGGCAGCGATGTTAGGGACAGCAGATTAGGGGTTAATAATATTTAACTAATGTTTACGAGGTGGGAGTGTGCGGTATAGGGGTTAATATGCTTATTCTAGTGGCGCCAATGTCGGGAGCAGCAGATTAGGGGTCAATCATTTTATTTTAGTGTTTGCGATGCGGGAGGGCCTCATTTTAGGGTTTAATAGGTAGGTTATGGGTGTTAGTGTACTTTGCTTTGTAGTGTAAAATTCATAACTACTGACTTTAGAATACGTTACGAATCTTGCGGGATAGGCTGTACCGCTCACTTTTTGGCCTAAAAAAAAGCTTGTAATACCGGTGCTATGGAAGTCCCATTGAAAATAGACTATACGCAAATTGCGTAAGTTGATTTGCGGTAAGGTCAAAAAAGTGTGCGGGACAGCTGTACCTACAAGACTCGTAATAGCAGCGGTAGTAAAAAAGCAGTGTTATGAGCCTTAACGCTGCTTTTTTACTCATAACTGCAAATCTCGTAATCTAGCCGTATGGTTTTATTTTTTGTAATTAGATACTTTTTGTAATCTAATTAGGATTTTTTATTGGTGGTTTAGTTTTATTTAATTGGTAGTTAGTTTAATTTTAGTTTAATAATTATAATAGTTTAATTGTTAGTTTAAAATTATTTTTTTAATTTGACAGGTACGTTTTAAATTAAAGGGCCATGATACCCAAATGTTGAAACACTTGACAGTGATGCAGTATAGTTGTAAAAAGCTGACTAGAAAATATCACCTGAACATCTCTATGTAAAAAAAGAAAGATATTTTACCTCAAAAGTTCCTCAGTAGCCACATCCCATTGTAAAGAACTTCTAAGCAGAAAATCAGTATGTCTGTCCCTGGATAGCTAAGGGAGTGAGCTTTTGTGCACACTCATCTTATTTCCCTATTTAGTTTAAGGAAGTTTACTATGAAATCTCATGAGAGTTAAGTCATATCTCATGAGATCACGGTAAAAGAGTTCATGACCTCAGCACTGTTGCACAGCTGCTGTTCATCTCTTCATTTTTTTTTTTAAATCTGCAGCTGGGCCGCAGCTGAGTATAACCTTTTACACAGAGCTTACTCTGCTGAGCTGATGTTGTGAAGTTGTGAGGTTAAATATCTTCTTTTTTTTTACATAGAGATGCTCAGGTGGTATTTTCCTGTCAGCTTTTTACAGTTATACTGCATCAGTTTCAAGTGATTTAGCATATGAGTATTACGTCCCTTTAAGCTAGGGAAATTTTAACTTTAATATAAAGTTAGGTGATTGTTAGGTTTAGGGGTTACTAGTTTAAATTAGTTTATTTTGTTGCGGGGGGGCTTTTGTTTTAGGGGTTAATACTTTATTTTAGTATATTTCGTTGTGGGGGGCTTGCGGTTTAGGGGTTAATATGTTTATTACAGCGGCAGTGTAGGCAGACAGCAGGTTAGGGGTTAATAATATTTAAATAGAGTTTTTGATGCAGGAGGGCGGTGGTTTAGGGATTAATAACTTTATTATAGTGATGACAATGTCGGGGAGTGGTGGAATAGGGGTTAATACATTTTTTTGTGGCGGAGATGGGGGTAGGGCATATTAGGGATTAATAAATTTATTATAGCGTTTGCAATGCGGGAGGGCCTCAGTTTAGGGGTTAATAGGTAATTTATGGGTGTTTAGTGTACTTTTTAACACTTTAGTTATGAGTTTTATGTTACAGCTTTGTAGCGTAAGACTCATAACTACTGACTTTAGATGGCGGTACAGATCTTGTCGTTTTAGGCTGTAACGCTCACTTTTTAGCCGTACAGCAAAACTCGTAATACCGGCACTATGGGAAGCCAATGAGAAAAATGTTTTTTTTATGTGTGCGGGACTGACGTTGCGGTCCAGGCTAAAAGGTGTGCGGTACAGCTATACTGACAACACTTGTAATAGCTGCAGTGCTGTTTTAACACTGAAAATGCCATATTTTCAGCATCACAAGCCGCAACTGATAATGAGCAATGCAATTTGTTATGATTAGAGATTTTGTATGGTTAGTGATTTCTTTGGCTTTCATATGACACCACTATAATATACTATAAGCAGTGGACAAAAGTACATTAAGAATTAACTAGAAGTGAGCACCTAAACTTCTAGAAAAGAGAGACTCTCAGGACCAACAGACATCCTATATAAAGCTGCTAATAAAGCAGTAAAACATACATCAGAGTAGCTGCACTGACATCACGGAAGGGGCACGGCTAAACGTCAAGCATTGAGCAGCTTTTTTTTTTAGCCAATCTGTACTGAATCATAAATAACTCCACGGGAATGAGCACAATATTATCTATATGGCACACATGAACGAACACTGTCTAGCTGTGAAAAACTATCAAATGCATTAAGATAAGAGACGGCCTTCAAGGGCTTAGAAATTAGCATATGAGCCTATCTAGGTTTAGCTTTAAAAAAAAGAATACAGATAGAACAAAGCAAATTTGATGATACAAGTAAATTGAAAAGTTGTTTAAAATTGCATGCCCTATTTGAATCATGACAGTTTAATTTTGACTAGACTGTCCCTTTAACCCTCCTTCTTGCAAATATTTTACCATGTTTAAATAGTGCCCTTTGACTTACATTTTTTGAGTTTACAATTCTTTAAAGCTTCTCAAAAATTACTAAATTTATGTCTGCTTTTCTCTGAAATAAAACAAATTTTAGAAAGATATCATTATAGATAGCTTGTAACAGAACACGCACACCATAAGCAAGGGAATTTCCTTTTGTATACTAAGTCACTACTTCTTCTCAGAAAGGAACATTAATTAAAAAGAGATAAAAAAAATGGGATGAAATGTACTAGCAGAGAATTCCCAAAGTATATTTTAGGAACAAAAACAAGGTTAAGCTATAACATAAAAAACACAAATATGTGGATGATAAACAACTTAAAGGGACAGTCTAGGCCAAAATAAACTTTCATGATTCAGATAGAGCATGTCATTTTAAACTATTTTCCAATTTACTTTTATCCCCAATTTTGCTTTGTTCTCTTGGTATTCTTAGTTGAAAGCTTAACCTATGAGGTTCATATGCTAATTTCTTAGACCTTGAAGTCCACGTCTTTCAGATTGCATTTTAACAGTTTTTCACCACTAGAGGGTGTTAGTTCACGTATTTCATACAGATAACACTGTGCTCCTGCACGAGAAGTTATCTGGGAGCAGGCACTGATTGGCTAGACTGCAAGTCTGTCAAAAGAACTGAAAAAAGGGGCAGTTTGCAGAGGCTTAGATACAAGATAAAAATTCTGGTGTAGACTGTCCCTTTAAATCCAAATCCAGTTTTATTTCTAAATCTTTAGTTTTCTTTTTTCTGCAATATGTATTCTCCTATAAACACTCCTTAAGGAGTGCAATATGATCACTCAAAGGATGGAACTCTGGTAGTGAACTATGTGATAAAAGAAAAAAATAATCAATTGAAAATATTCTCTCGTTCAAGCAACAATAAAAATGCTCATGCACAGATCAACAGTTTGTTGAATAGTCAGGGGATCTTTATTTAAAGGGACACCAAACCCACATTTTTTCTTTCATGATTCAGATAGAGCATGCAATTTTAAGCAACTTTCTAATTTACTCCTATTATCATTTTTTCTTCATTCTCTTGCTATCTTTATTTGAAAAGCAAGAATGTAAGTTCAGAAGTCGGCCCATTTTTGTTCACAACCTGGGTTGTGCTTGCTGATTGGGGGCTAAATGTACCCACCAATAAACAAGTGCTGCCCAGTGTCTGAACCAAAAATTGGCTGGCTCCTTAGCGTAGATGACTTCTTTTTCAAATAAAGATAGCAAGAGTAATAATAGGAGTAAATTATAAAGTTGCTTAAAATTGCATGCTCTGTCTGAATCATGAAATAAAAAGTTGGGTTTAGTATCCCTTTTACTTGTGGCTAGGAATATTTACCATGTATATACAGTCTTTTTCTTCATTGGGTTTTAACTATAACCTGTGGCCTTTATCAAAAAGAATGCAGGTTTTTGGCTCATTGGCCTTAATATTTCTATCTCCTTCTTGGATGTAAGTCTCTGAAATATTTATATTTAAACTTGAGTATTTAATTATTTTTAAAGTATGGTGAGCCTTCTCTGTGTAGCTGTCTGACATTGAAAGTTTTTGACATTACACATTTATAAAACCCTATTTCCCCTTACCGCCTTAGTGCTCCAGCTGTTTTTACCCTCTGGTGTTTTTTTTTTTTTCATTATGACAGTTGGTAAAGCCAATCAAATGCTTTGTTAAAAATACCTGTTTAGCGTCCCTTTAATTAAAGGTACAGTCAAGACTTATAATTGCAACACATTTCTGCTGGCTTACTACAGTACACATTAGCCAAATCTAAACATTTTAAAACAAATTAGCATTGTTTGCTGTATTTGCTTTTTAGAAGCTAAACTTTACACATCATTGCCTAAGGCGGAGGAGCCAATCTGTACTTGAGTCTGCAGACAACAATGTTAGTCACAGTAATATTGTTAGTATACAGTGTATTATTTTGCTGTCGTTTGTCAATTAGAGAAATGTATGTAGCAGAGTTAGCTTTGAAAAGTCCGCAGGATGCTTTTCTAGGGCTGAGAATTAGAAAAGCCACAATTTCCAGAGATAAAACACATGAAAAGAGGCAAAATAAATTATAACATTTTATTGCAAAGTTGTTTTACTATGCATAACTAAACATTTAAAATTAAAATCTCAATGTGATCACTGTTCCTTTAAGCAGACAATGATCACCCTATGATGTGTATTTCAATTACATTTGTAGCATTTACAAAATCTTTTGTTTGGAAAATATATCTGCAGTTCTGTTGGACATTAGCAGGCCCATTTATCAAAGGGCTTGCGGACCTGATCCGACACTGCGGATCAGGTCGGCAAGACCTCGCTAAATGCGGAGAGCAATACGCTCTCCGCATTTAACATTGCACCAGCAGCTCACAAGAGCTGCTGGTGCAACGCCGCCCCCTGCTGACTCGCGGCCAATCGGCCGCCAGCAGGGAGCTGTCAATCAACCCGATCGTATTCGATCGGGTTGATGTCTGGCGATTCCTGTCCGCCTGTTCAGAGCAGGCGGACAGGGTTATGGAGCAGCGGTCTTTAGACCGCTGCTTCATAAGTTGTGTTTCTGGCGAGTCTGAAGACTCGCCAGAAACACGGCCCTTCAAGCTCCATACAGAGCTTGATAAATGGGCCTGTAGATGTTAAACAATAAAGTTATTCTCTATTAATGTTAATGTCCCTAATGATGTCTACATGTCATTAGTTTCCCACTGATAAATTACAACTTAGAAAACAATGTGCTGTCTGAATTTTCTTTACAATATACTGAATATTTTGTTTTATATATATATATTGCTGACTTTAATATTTAACATTTGAACATCACAGGTACATAAATAAATCAAAAACATAGGGAACATAGAAACAGAAGTTCTGTTTGCAGAAAAGTACCATACGACTTATCAAATAGGTCCATATTACCTAATAAGTATAAGCTTAATTAATTTTTAAGATATCATTATGGACATCCATGGAATTAATAAATACCCTTTCAGTGTTTGTACATATTGCTTATAAAAATTCATATGAAATGTCCACGCTTGAAACTACTGGATGAGATGGAACTTACATTTGCCAAGAGGGGATTTAGCAAGGAGATCATTACCGGAGCCAGAGAATCAGTAATGAATGACAAACTAATAACTCCAAAGGCAGCCTGTGAACCTCAAATGACACAACAAAGGGTTAATTTCACCACTACTTTCTCACCACAGACCAGTACACTGGGGCCTATGTTAAAGGAGAACTGGAACATTGTAAAATCCGACGATTCTCTTCCATTTAGTGAGTTTGGGCCCAGAGAGTTGGTTACAGACGAGGTAGAAACCGAGGGACATTCTTATAAAAACTGATCCAGTCAATTGCTTTAAAATAGATGTAGTTACCAGATCCTCCAGATTGGGCTCTTTTAGATGCCCAAGCTGCACTACATGCCACTCCATGATCCAGGGTGGGAGCTTCAGACACCCCCACACCAATCAACGCTTTCCAATCAAGCATCATCTTACATGTACAACAAAATTCATTATCTACATGCTGAGTTGCATTTGTGGCCTTTTCTACATTGGGAAAACATCTGATATAAAAAAATTTTATGGCCAACCACCATAGTGCAATACGGGCTGCACTGGCTAAAGGCAAGAGTGGCAGTGGCCAGACACTTCTTAAACTATGGGCCTATGATGAAAGATCTACATTTCATACTCATCGACCATGTACCCCACTGAGGAGGGGAGGTGAAAGGGAGAAATTGTTACTTCAAAAGGAAGCACAATGGATCTACAAATTGGGGACTATTCACCCCAGAGGTTTGAATATGGGGGTGGATTGGCATTGTTTTCTCTAAGATGAGTGTTTTTCTAATATGCTATGATGTATGATTTGACTCATGTTCAGTGTAGGAATCTTCCCACTTATCTCTGGCACCATGTATTTGTTTATCATTATCTTGTAAATATTCTCATTTATCGCGTCTTCCTATCCCAAATACTTTTTTGATATTTGAGGCAGCTCTTAAAGTATTACTTTGACTGTGTGCTGTTGTTCACATGTATATGTATGGACACTTCTTTGAGTCTACATGTTTGATTGTTAGTAGTAATAGCTGCTGAGTCAAGTCATCCCAGGATTAATAATATGTGGGGATGTCTATATCATCCTATTTGGCCATTATCCCTGTATAGCTGTTTATACTGTATTGGCCCTGGTTTTTTAGATCACTAGCTATTTGCACTGCTGTGCATTTACTTATTGCTTAAGTCACTGGATTGGCGTTAGCTGCATGGTTACCCACTTTCCCTGCATTTAGGTTATTAGATTACACGGTGGACATCTGTGGTATAAATGGGCAGGAGGTGTGTCCCCCTCGTCCTATAGGAGCTCAGTGCATACTGACATGAAATGGTTGCTCTTAGAATGCGCCTTGGTCTGAATGATGGGATGTGAGAAGCCATTTTTTTGGCTTAAGGTCGAATGACAGACACTTCTGCCCCATATGCAGCTGATTATCCACGGATACTGGGTATGTCTGTTACACTATTATATATCTATCCTTTGTATATTTTTAGCCCTAAATTTTCTCCTCCTAACACAAAATGTTTAATTTGATCTATAAATACATTTTAATGGTTAGAATAATTGCCAAGGTTAATATTTACTCTACCATTTTTTACTTTTAATGATTGTATTATTCAAGTGCTTAAAGAGTTGCAGTAGATGAAATATCATATAATATGAATGACGGCTATTCCTCCTTATGACATTCTAACTGAAATAAAATAAATAGATACCTCTGACTTGCAATGCGACTTTTAGACGTGAAATTCTTTAGTCAAGTAGTTAGGACACACAAATGTATCTCAGAGAATTATCATGGAAGTAGCGGGCAAGATTAAATAAAACCCATGTTTAAAACTATTATCTTGTGGAAAAAAAAAACTGCTACAACATTAAAACACAAAAATTGTGGAACTCATAAAGGTTTTCCCCCTCCCCTTCTCGTCAAAGCCATGATTTGCGAGTCACTTCATTACACTCAAAGGTGCAGTTTCTATTGTATAACATTCACTTATCTGTACCTAGTTCCAGAGTGAAGGGTACAGAAATCACAAAAATACCTTCAAAATATGAAAGAACAAACCAATTAAAATGGAAAAAAAACTCTCTACACAAAAACAGTTCACTCTAATAAATGCACAAAAGAAAAACTTAAAAACAGTTCAAAATTTCAGCTTTGAAATAATGAGACCAGGATGGGGCCAAGCTGTAGATAAAAATCGTGGCCACACCTCTAGAGCTCCCATGGCCACCCCGTCATTATACATTTCCTTCGATCCAGCAAGACTACGTTACCACTACAAAACAAACATGCAAATATTTTACGATTACAATCATTTACATAAACATTTTTCAAGAGTGTTGTGATCATAAATATTGTTTCTCCACATTGCTAGTGGTTATTAAGTGCAAGTTGTCATGTATTAGCACCTCACACAACTACAGATGTTAAGGTAGTGTCAGGGTACCAGGAATCAGACTGAGACAAGAAGTGCAAAAATAATCACACCTTTATTAATAGCAAAAAATAATAAAAAGTCCACAAGTCAAATAACAAGCCAGGAGTCAAAACCAGAGCTGGTAGTCAGACGAGACGAGTCAGGAGCCAAAGCGAATAGTCAGACGAGCCGGAATCAGGAACAAGGAAAGCAGCAGAGTCAGGAACAAGCCAGGGATCAGGAACCAGAAAGGACGTCAAGCAGCCAGGTAATACACAGGAACTCTCACAAACAGTTCTGAGACAATGCAAAGGCAAAGCATACTGAACAGAGGCCCTTTAAATAATAAGTGATAACATCACAATTCTGAGACTGCATCCTGTCTCACAAGGATGATGCACACCAGTCTGGCCATAAAAGGAAGTACAGGAAATGAGCAGCATCCCCCACAATGCACCATATTCAGGAAGAGAGGTGAGTAAAATGGCTGCCAGCAGCACATGGCAAACAAAACAGGGAAAATCCCTGACAGTACCCTCCCCTCAACGACCCCTCCCCTGCGGGAGGACAAAAGGCTTATTTGGGAAACGGGCAGGAGCATGAACATCAGAGGAGGGAACCCAAGAGAGCTCCTCCGGACCGTAGCCCCTCCAGTGAACCAAATACTGTACACGGCCCCTGGACATATGAGAGTCAATAATGCTGCTGACCTCATACTCCTCATGGTTGTCAACAAAGATAGGATGGGGACGAGGCAACACAGTGATAAACCGATTACAAACCAATGGTTTCAAGAGGGAGACATGAAAAACATTGGAGATGCGCATTGCAGGTGGAAGGTCAAGAGCGTAGGCCACAGGATTAACCCGTTGGAGTATTCGAAAAGGACCAACATAACGGGGAGCCAATTTATTGGAAGGCACACGAAGGTTCAAGTTGCGGGAGGACAGCCAAACTCTCTCACCAACCTGGTAGGAAGGTGCGGGCAGACACCTACGATCAGCCTGGAACTTTTGGCGCTGCATAGAACGATGAAGGCAATCCTGAATCTGCACCCACGTGGAACGAGTTGCCAGAGATGCTCCTCCAAAGCCGGAATACCCTGAGACATGAATGAATCGGGCAACGAGGATTGTTGAAACCCATAATTCGCCATGAACGGGGATAACTTGGAGGAAGCATTAATAGCACTATTACGAGCAAACTCTGCCCAAGGTAACAGTCCAGACCAATTATTGTGGTGATCTGAGACATAGCAATGGAGGAACTGTTCCAGAGCTTGAGTAGACCGTTCCGCAACCCCATTGGAATGAGGGTGATATGCCGAGGAGAAGGAATGCTGGATCCCCATTTGAGCACAAAAGGAATGCCAAAATCTGGAGACAAGCTGGCTACCCCGGTCCGACACTATCTCCTTGGGTAACCCATGTAAACGGAAGACCTCCCGGGCAAAAATTGAAAGCTTCATCAGGGGAATGCAATGTGACATTTTAGAAAAACGGTCAACCACCATAAGGATAACGGTATTGCCATTGGAAACAGGGAGCTCGACAATGAATTCCAGAGAAAGATGTGTCCAAGGACGCTCACCATTAGCAATAGGTTGAAGAAGACCCACAGGAAGACGTTGAGGAGTCTTATTCCGTGCACAAACTGAGCAGGAGGCAACATATGCAGCAACATCAGAACGAAGACCTGGCCACCAGAATTGTCGAGAGACAGACCAAATCATGTGGTTCTTGCATGGGTGACCTGCGGCTTTAGGATAGTGGCAAGTGTGCAAAAGTTTAGTTCGAAGATTCTCAGGAACAAAACACTTACCACTAGGTTTCTCAGGAGGTGCATTGGTTTGTGCAGCCAGAATCTCCTCCTCCAAGGGAGAAATCAAATTAGTATGTATGGTAGCCAAAATATGGTCAGGAGGTATAACAGGAGTAGGTACAGACTCCTCCTTGGACAGAGGCGAAAATTGTCGAGAGAAGGCATCAGCCCTAACATTCTTACTACCAGACAGGTAGGAGACAACATAATTAAACCAAGACAAAAATAGTGCCCATCTGGCCTGTCGGGGCGACAAACGTTTTGCTTCAGATAGATAAGTTAAATTCTTGTGGTCAGTAAGAATGAGCACTGGCACGCTAGTACCCTCAAAAAGATGCCTCCATTCCTTGAGTGCCAAAATTATGGCCAGTAATTCCCTGTCGCCAATTTCATAATTGCACTCCGCTGGAGACAATTTCTTAGAGAAGAAACCAAATGGATGCAAGGAACCGTCAGGCGTAGGACGTTGAGACAAGAGGGCACCTACTCCAGTCTCAGACGCATCGACCTCAAGAACGAAAGGCAGGACAGGGTTAGGATGAGCCAGAACTGGAGCAGCAGCAAAGGTAGTCTTAAGACTATCAAAGGTCTTAATGGCAGTAGGTGACCAATGGAGTGGATCATTCTCTTTACGGGTCATGTCTGTGATAGGTTTGACCAAGGAAGAAACGTTTTTAATAAACTTTCTATACTAATTGGCGAACCCCAAAAAACGTTGAATAGACTGAAGACCAACTGGGCGAGGCCACTGCAGAACTGCAGATAACTTGTCAGGATCCATGGAGAACCCTGCAACAGAGATAACATAACCTAGGAAGGTTACTTGAGTCTGATGGAACTCACATTTCTCGAGTTTACAAAACAGGCCATTCTCACGTAGTCTCTGAAGATCCCGTGTAACATCAGAACAATGAGCCTCAAGTGTGGGTGAGTGTATATGGATGTCATCTAAGTACACCACAACACACTGTTGCAACATATCTCGTAGGACATCATTAATAAATTCCTGAAAAACAGCAGGAGCATTACATAGGCCAAAGGGCATTACAAGAAACTCATAATGCCCACTGATGGTGTTAAATTCTGTTTTCCATTTGTGGCCCTCCTTAATCCTAACGAGATTGTACGCTCCTCTCAAATCAAGTTTAGTAAAGAACGTAGCTCCCTTGAGGCGGTCAAAGAGTTCCGTAATGAGCGGAATAAGGTAAGCATTCTTAATGGTAAGACGATTAAGACCCCTATAATCGATTCATGGTCTTAACTCGCCACCCTTTTTCTTCATAAAGAAGAAGCCAGCCCCTGCAGGAGAGCAGGATTTGCGGATGATCCCCCGCGACAGAGCATCGGCAACATACTCCTCCATAGCACAATTCCCTGAAACAGACAGAGGGTACGCCCCGAGGAGGAATGGCTCCGGGTTGCAGGTCTATGGCACAATCATAAGACCGGTGAGGAGGCAACGTACCAGCACACACCTTGTCAAAAATGTCTAGTAACTCTCGGTACTCCTCTGGCAATTGAGATACCGAAGAAGTGCACAAGACTTTAACTGGTTTCCGAAGACAAGTGAAAATACATTGTGGGGACCACAACAAAATTTCGGACCTGCGCAAGTCGAGACTGGCATTGTGCTTTTGGAGCCAGGGATAACCCAGAACAACCGGAAAATGTGGAGAGTTTATCACCTGGAACTGGAGGGTTTCAAAATGGAGAGCCATGGACAATGGAGCAGTTTTGTGAGTAACGAGTGCGGGCTGAAGGGGCCTGCCATCAATGGTTTCAATAGCAAATGGAACGGACCAAGGCAAAACAGTAATGGAGTGCTTAGATACAAAAGCACTGTCAATTAAATAGCCCGCAGCACCGGAGTCAACAAGAGCCTGAGTGACTATGGAGGAGTCCACCCAGGAAAGGACAACCATGACCAAAGGTTTCTCCTTAAGCGGTTCCGGGGACAAGGATAAACCACTCAAGGTCTGACCCCGACAGGACCTTAGGTGTGAGTGTTTCCCGGCCGTGTAGGACAAGACTTCAAAAGGTGGCCCTGTAACCCACAATAGAGGCAGAGCCCCTCCCTCCTCCTAAAGGCCCTCTCCGCCACGGAGAGACGCGTGAATCCAAACTGCATCAGCTCAGCAGTACCTGGTGACTCAGGACCAGGAGGCATGGGAGGAGAGGGAGGCATGGGTGGGATCGAAAACGTAGGAGACAACGGAACAGGAGGCTTCCGCAAGCGCTCCTTGAAAGAGGGCCTCTCTCTGAGTCTGATGTCAATTAGGTTCAAAAAAGACACCAATGACTCGAGATCCTCTGGTAAATCTCTGGCAGCAACTTCGTCTTTAATCGCATCAGAGAGCCCATGAAAGAAGGTGCCAACAATGGCTTCATTGTTCCAACCTACCTCTGCGGCAAGCATACAGAACTCAATAGCATACTGAACAACAGATCTTGTACCTTGCTGAATGGACATGAGTTGTTTAGCAGAGGAGGAGCGAGCCGGAACATCAAATACACAGGTTTATTAATCTCCCACAAGGGATTAGCCCAGGCAAGAGCTGTGTCAGAGAGTAACTAGATGAGAAATCCCACCTTAGCTCTGTCAAAGGGAAACGCCTGAGGTAACATCTCAAAATAAATGCCCACCTGGTTCTAAAACCCTCTGCACTTAATAGGAACTCCTCCATATCGCTGAGGTAGAGGTGCAGAACCTGGTAGGCATAGGTGCAGCAACGGAAACAGGAGCAACCATAACTTGCGGGACACTTTGGTCCAAATGTGCAGTGCGAGTCAGCAGAGTTTGCAGGGCTAGTGCAAATTGATCCAAGCGGTGATCCTGTACATCCATCCTGGAAATGATGGCAGGTAAAGGTGGATAATTAGCACCATCAGGATTCATGGCCTTTGCGTAATGTCAGGGTGCCAGTAATCAGACTGAGACGAGAAGTGCAAAAATAATCACACCTTTATTAATAGCAAAAAATAATAAAAAGTCCACAAGTCAAATAACAAGCCAGGAGTCAAAACCAGAGCTGGTAGTCAGACGAGCCGAGTCAGGAGCCAAAGCGAATAGTCAGACGAGCCGGAATCAGGAACAAGGAAAACAGCAGAGTCAAGAATAAGCCAGGGATCAGGAACCAGGAAGAACATCAGGCAGCCAGGTAATACACAGGAACTCTCACAAACAGGTCTGAGACAACACAAAGGCAAAGCATACTGAACAGAGGCCCTTTAAATAATAAGTGATGACATCACAATTCTGAGACTGCATCCTGTCTCACATGGATGATGCACACCAGTCTGGTCATAAAAGGAAGTGTAGGAAATGAGCAGCATCCCCCACAATGCACCATAGTCAGGAAGAGAGGTGAGTAAAATGGCTGCCAGCAGCATATGGCAAACAAAACAGGGAAAAACCCTAACAGGTAGTAATGCTCACAAGCAAAATGCCGGAAGATATAGGTGACGTGATGCTCAATGCATTTAGAATATGACCTCATCTTTACAATGAGGCTCCTCGCCAACCTCACACATGTCTATAAATCTAGGCAAATGACCAAGTAACTATATCAGGGATGGGTTTAGAGCTTTTAAAAATTCAATATCATAAACATATTTACATATTTTTGTCTTACTGCCATACAAATTGTACATTTAACATGAAGTACAATAACAGAAATTACTATATACAAAATTGATACTTTCTGCAATCAATATTGTAAAAAAAATCAAATCAATTATTTATTACATTCATTAATATAAAAAAATGTGTTTTTGTTTATGGGAAAACTACTACTACTTTCAAAAATGCTGTTCTAATATAAGCACATGGCAATAATTATAAACTCTTCCTTGTGTAAAATGGCAAAGGCTAGATTACGAGTTCTGTCGGTAAAAACTTGCGGGGCTAACGCTCCTTTTTTTTTCCAGCGCTTACTTTAAACAACGCTGGTATTATGAGTTTTCTGAATGGCTGCGTTAGCCTCAGAAAAGTGAGCGTTGAGCAATATTTAGCTCCACTTCTAACATCAATACCAGCGTTGCTTACGGTAGCGGTAAGCTGGAAAAACGTGCTCATGCACGATTTTCCCATAGGATACAATAGGGCTGAGCTGGCTGAAAAAAACCTAACACCTGCAAAAAAGCAGCGTTCAGCTCCTAACAAAGCCCCATTGCTTCCTATGGGGAAACACTTTCTAAGTCTACACCTAACACCCTAACATGAACCCGAGTCTAAACACCCCTAATCTTACACTTATTAACCCCTAATCTGCCGCCCCCGGCATCGTCGCCACCTGCATTATACTATTAACCCCTAATCTGCCACTCCGGACACTGCCACCACCTACATTATCCCTATGAACCCCTAATCTGCTGCCCCTAACATCGCCGACACCTATATTATATTTATTAACCACTAATCTGCCCCCCCAACGTCGCCACCACCTACCTAAAGTTATTAACCCCTAATCTCCCGCTCCCAACGTCGCCGCTACTATAATAAAGTTATTAACCCCTAAACCTAAGTCTAAGTCTAACCCTAACACCCCCATAACTTAAATATAATTTAAATAGAACAAAATAAAATTACTATAATTAAATAAATGAATCCTATTTAAAACTAAATACTTACCTATAAAATAAACCCTAATATAGCTACAATATAACTAATAGTTACATTGTAGCTATTTTAGGATTTATATTTATTTTACAGGCAACTTTGTATTTATTTTAACTAGGCAGCTATTAAATAGTTATTAACTATTTAATAGCTATTATACTTAGTTTTGTACTATAGTACAAAAAAAACCACTAAATTACAAAAAATAAAAAGATATTACAAGAATTTTAATCTAATTACACCTAATCTAAGCCCCCTAATAAAATAACCCCCCACAAAATAATAAAATTCCCTACCCTATACTAAATTACAAAAGTAATCAGCTCTTTTACCAGCTCTTAAAAGGACTTTTTGCGGGGCATTGCCCCAAAGTAATCAGCTCTTTTACCTGTAAAAAAGACCCCCTCAACATTAAAACCCACCACCCACACACCCCTACTCTAAAACCCACCCGATCCCCCCTTAAAAAAACACTACCCGACATAGATAGCTCCATTCCTGCACTACTGGACGAATTCCGGATATATGGCAGATACTCCAACTTCCACTTCAACCTTACCAAGTCTGAAGTCCTTAATGTTAATATCCCACACACTGAGTTGGAGAATGTTGTCACTTATTGCCCGCTTAAGATCCAGCCCCGAAAACTCAAATATTTAGGCATCTACCTCACGGCCGACCCAGCACACATGATAGAGGCCAACTATAATCTCATCCAAAATGAAATAGTAAACGATCTCTCAAGATGGAACAGTAAGTTTTTCTCTTGGTTCGGCAGAATCCAAATACTAAAGATGAATGTTCTACCTAGAATACTCTATCTTTTACAGACAATTCCCTTACCCTTGCCCTACCAATATCTTGCTAAACTACAATCTAGGTTAGAGAGCTTCATCTGGAATAAATGCAGACCTAGGGTCTCAAAGAAGAAAACCCTTTGTTTGCCTAGGGAGAAGGGGTTTTGGGCGTTCCAAACCTCGTGCGTTACAGAACAGCCACCTTGCTACAGAGGATACCGGAGTGGTGCACCCAATCGGCTCAAAAACAATGGATCTGCCTGGATTCAGATATCTTGGAGGTGGGAAATGTGGGAGCCCTCGCGTGGCTCTCACCACAAAATAGACCCCCTTCGATCAAATTATACCCACTGATAAACGAGGTCTTTGTACAGTGGGATAAGACACTGAATACCTCAGTACATATATCTTCCACCCCATCTCCCCTGACACCCTTCAGAGGGAACCCTGAGATACCCTTGTTTACAAGCATTTGCTCAGACAGGCCAACAGCACATATCCGGGGCAGGGCGATAGGATCTTTGATAAGAGATGGTGTGTTGATACCGCAGAATAAGTTGGTGGAAATGGAAGATACTGTTTTCACCTCCTGGTTCTCGTATGCACAAGTAACCCACTTTGTACACTCCCATACCAAGAGGTCCCTACTGACTAGACATCTTACACCTTTCGAGAGCCTATGTGTGCTAGACTCCCCTGCAAGACACATGCTATCTAAAATATATAAACTGCTAATACAGCCTGATGCTTTACCCACATTTACACATAAATGGCATTCTGATCTGCACACAGATATACCCCCAAAAGACTGGGAAGCTATTTTCCTTAAGCACAAAAAATCATCCATTTCTGTCGCCACCCAAGAGATGAATTTTAAATTCCTGTCCCGCTGGTACATGACCCCATGCAGGATAAGGCAAATATACAAAAAGACAGATGGGAAGTGCTGGAGGGGATGTGGAGAGGAGGCCGATCTACTACACATTTGGTGGGGATGTGATAGGATAGTCCCCTTTTGGTTGGAGATTATTGCATTTATTAAACGGGCTTTCTCAATCACACTGCCGGTAAAACCGGACATACTGCTTTTTCACTCCTTACCGGAGGTTAGGGAGATTCCCCTTCAGTTACTTCTTACAATTTTCCTAAACAGCGCCAAAACACTCATCCCCCAAAGGTGGAAGTCGACATCGATCCCAAGTCTGGATCTATGGAAAGCTCAGGTCACACTCACTCTTACACTAGACAGAAAGCATTATTTGGAGACAGACAGAGCGGAGACACATGAACTAATGCTAGTAAAATGGCAGGGTGCCCTGAGGAATGAGGCTGATACATAGAACATGCATCATGCCCAAGTAGAATTATGTTTGGACTTAGGCCTTGGCTGAGGCCATAACAGCTGTTCCCCCCCTCTATACCTTGTCATTATACCTTGTCATAATACCCCACCCCCTTGGACCCTCTCTTCATCCTTCTTCCCCCCTTCCCCCCCCCCTTTTTTTTTTTTTTCACTCCCTTCTCCTGTCCGCATGTTATCGAGTGGCGTAGGTGTGTGATTTTTCTTTCTCTTGTGGGATAAACCCAAAGACGACACCCACTGAGTTAATTGTTAAATGTTAACTGTTTATTATTACTGCTTAGATCACTTTTAAACACTTATCTTACCAGTGTTTTAGCAAGAGCGCTTACGTTGATTTAAGAAATGGATTACGTTCATGGACATAGTAGATTTTGTAACTGTAATTATTCAACATTGTTATACATTGTATGTCATGCCATGTTGTAATCTACACGGTTATATTTCAATAAAGCTCTTTTGAAAAACAAAAAACAAAAAAAAAAACACTACCTCCCTGAATATTACCCTACCTTGAGCCGTGTTCACCCAGCTGGGCATCGATGGGCCAGAAGAGGACATCCGGACCGGCAGAAGTCTTCATCCTATCCGGGCAGAAGAGGACATCTGGACCGGCTATCAGCCAATCGGAATTCGAGGGACGCCATCTTGGATGACGTCATTTAAAGGAACCTTCATTCTGCGTTAGGACATCGGAAGAAGAGGATGGCTCCGCGTCGGCTGGATAGAAGATGGCTCCGTTCCGCTCCAGAAGGATGAAGATAGAAGATGCCGTCTGGATGAAGATGTCTGCCGATCCGGATGTCCTCTTCTGCCCGGATAGGATGAAGACTTCTGCCGGTCCGGATGTCCTCTTCTGGCCCATCGGTGCCCGGCTGGGTGAACACGGCTCAAGGTAGGGTGATCTTCAGGGGGGTAGTGTTAGGTTTTTTTAAGGGGGAATCGGGTGGGTTTTAGAGTAGGGGTGTGTGGGTGGTGGGTTTTAATGTTGGGGGGTCTTGTATTTTTTTTACAGGTAAAAGAGCTGATTACTTTTGGGCAATGCCCCGCAAAAAGCCCTTTAAAGGGCTGGTAAAAGAGCTGATTACTTTTGCAATTTAGTATAGGGTAGAGAATTTTATTATTTTGGGGGGCTTTTTTATTTTATTAGGGGGCTTAGATTAGGTGTAATTAGATTAAAATTCTTGTAATATATTTTTATTTTTGTAATTTAGTGTTTTTGTTTTTTTTGTGCTATAGTTTAGTTTATTTAATTGTATTTTAGTTTAGATAATTGTAGGTAATTTATTTAATTAATTAATTTATTGATAGTGTAGTGTTATTTTACAGGTAATGTGATTTATTTTACAGGTAATTTTGTAATTATTTTAACTAGGTAGCTATTAAATAGTTATTAACTATTTAATAGCTATTGTACCTAGTTAAAATAAATACAAAGTTGCCTGTAAAATAAATATCTAAAATAGATACAATGTAACTATTAGTTATATTGTAGCTATATTAGGGTATATTTTATAGGTAAGTATTTAGTTTTAAATAGGATTAATTTATATAATTATAGTAATTTTATTTTGTTTTATTTAAATTATATATAAGTTAGGCGGGTGTTAGGGTTAGGATTAGACTTAGGTTTAGGGGTTAATAACTTTATTATAGTAGCGGCGATGTTGGGGGCGGGATATTAGGGGTTAATAATTGTAGGTAGGTGGAGGCGAGGTTGGGGGGACAGTTTAGGGGTTAATAAAATGTATTATAGTGTTTGCGAGGCGGGAGTGCGGCGGTTTAGGGGTTAATACATTTATTATAGTGGCGGCGATGTCCGGTCGGCAGATTAGGGGTTAATAAGTGTAGGTAGGTGGCGGCGACGTTGGGGGGGAGGGCAGATTAGGGGTTAATAAATATAATATAGGTGTTGGCGATGTTAGGGGCAGCAGATTAGGGGTTCATAAGTATAATGTAGGTTGCGGCGATGTCCGGTCGGCAGAGTAGGGGTTAAATAATTTTATTTTAGTGTTTGCGATGTGGGGGGGGCCTCGGTTTAGGGGTTAATAGGTAGTTTATGGGTGTTAGTGTACTTTGTAGCACTTTAGTTAAGAGCTTTATGTTCCGGCATTATCCCATAAAACTCTTAAATACTGACTTTTTTATGCGGTAGGAGTCTTGGAGGTAGAGGCTGTACCGCTCACTTCTTCCAAGACTCGTAATACCAGCATTAGCCAAATCCCATTAAAAAGATAGGATACGCAATTGACGTAAGGGGATTTGCGGTAGACAAAAGTCGCGGAAGAAAAGTGAGCGGTACACCTGTACCTGCCATACTCGTAATACCAGCGGGTGTTAAAAAGCAGTGTTAGGACCCCTTAACGCTGCTTTTTAAGGCTAACGCAGAACTCGTAATCTAGGCACAAGTGTTCCTGCCTGCTACATGAGGGAAAGTCTTAATAACAATGTCCAACAATGAATTTTCTAACCCTTAGTATGACAACTATTTAAAAAAAAAAAACTAATCACTTCAACACGATTGTGTTGTGGAGGATATCAAAGGCTGAACAGTCAATGGTATGTAATAAAGTTTGCAATTAGCCTTTTAGATTAGCATTCTTTACTTGTCCCCCAAGTGCCAATTTTAGAGCATAATTAAAGGGACAGGACTATAGAATTGTTTTTCCCTTAATGTGTTTCCAATTACTTGTTTACCAGCAGCAGAGTATAAAATGTATGAGATTTGCTATTTAAGGTTTATTTGTGTAAATGAATTAGCTGATTTTGTGTTTTGAAGCCACAACCTAATAAAATGGGTTGAGATTGTAGATATAACCAGATCTCATTACTTTATAGCATTCTGTACATATACCTGCTTCTTTATCTTATATCTGTCCGTAAGCCGATCACCAGTACTTGGAGAGAACAATGGAAAATGTAAATTGTAATACCTTATCTCTTCTATACACTCCTGTGAGTGTAATTTCTTCTACTGGCTGTGTTTGCACATCTTGGCCTTGAGGCCAAAAACTTTCAGGATAGGTGGGGATACCACAGGCTAAATCCACTATTTCAATTGCCTATATAAGGGTTATGGAAATACTTGTAAACAATTTAACACACTCTAGCAGGTAAAGTGGACCATTGGGAGCAAATTAAAGGGGAGAACATTTTTGAGTAAACTGTCCCTTTTAAGGACCAGTAAATACAGTAGATTTGTATAATCAACAAATGCATGATGACAACACAACACAATAGCACGTAGACTTTTTGACAAATTACAAGGTTGTTTATGTCCACACCTCCTGTATCACGTGACAGCTATCAGCCAGTCACAAATGCATATATATTCTGTGAATTCTTGCACATGCTCAGTAGGAGCTGGTGACTCAAATAGTGTAAATATAAAAAGAATATGCACATGTTGTCAATGGAAGTAAATTGGAAAGTTATTTAAAATTGCATGCTCTATCTGAATCATAAAAGGTTAATTTTAACTTGAGTGTCCCTTTAGCTGCAGATTACAATTAGTAACTGTGCATACTCCTGTATAGATACTGGGGGCATGCACAAAATGTTGATCAGGAAATCAAAACATTTTAAAGCAGAATATATAAACACAACTTGTATTGAAGAGTAAATGAAATTGTATTCTGGGGCTGTGCCATTGGCTTTTACGTACCTTTATGTTTAGACAGCTCATAGAAATGACTCTACCTATCATCTGCACCTCTAGGAACAATACATTTTACCTCAGGTTATTATCTATCGAGGCCCAGATATTTTAGAGTATTTGGATTGTAAGCAGGGCCGGACTGGGAATAAAAGCAGCCCTAGAAAATTTGGAGACCAGCCCTATTTTATGTTGACTCAGTATAATGCGTACACCCCATTTTTATCAAAGGGGATTACTCAGACACTCCTTCCCTAAATATTTTATAATAGAATGATATTATATTAGTTCATATTTAAGAAAGGGTCAGATTGTGGTTATATAGGTACCCTACAACCAAATTACATCCATTAATCACCTCTTTAAATTGTAGCTTTCCATCCCCAGCTGCTGTAGCCCACCAGGAAATCTCCTGGTATCCTGGTAGGCCAATCCGGCCTTGATTGTAAGTGATAAAGTGAGAGGGCACAATGTTACAAATAATACATATTTCTTAATAACAACCCTCTGTACCTACCAATTAAAATGTTGCATCATGCCTGTGGTATATTATGTTCATATCTGCATATTTAATACTAACTACAATTTTGAGTAAAAAGGGTAATGCAATAGGCTCATCTACAAAACTTTGTCAGATATATAGTATATGAATACTGTGTTAGAACTGACAGTAGACGAAGCATGCATCTGCTTGGGGGTTGATCGCGCTTAATGGGACATAAAACAGGTTGAGATCTGTGCATATCCTAAAGGGGCTAGTTAATTAAAAATAGTTTACGTAAAAAAAAATTTCTTAAACATTGCTGGCAAGTATTTTAAAATAATTTTCAAAAATAAGCAAAATAAATGACGTAGCTAAGCTGCCTGGAAAAGCCATCTCCACCCCCCTTATCAGTGTTTAGACACAGGCATTGTATTTCAACTGAGTTCACGTCTTCTATGCATGCCCCCTATGCACTTTTGCATTCTACCAAAACAACAATAGATATAGATACAGCCATAGAAGGAAATGTGTGGGGGGAGTTAGAGCTTTACAATTCAGAAACTAAAAAGAAAGGGTTAATGGCGAGGCACTGCAGTATAAATTTGCAGGTAATTGGAAAGCCCACCATTATTTAGAATTAAAATAGGGGAATATGGGATAAATCATATAATAATATCGTACTGCATTTTTTTTTTTACTGCCATAATTAAACAAATTAAAAATGTTATTATACAAGCTCAACATGTTTAATGTTTCTTTAAGTGATACAACACTGCAGTACACTTCCTATAGTCTAAATTTATTTGAGCTACAATCCGAGAAAATCTCTGGTGTATATTTCATCCATATTCAATTGTAATGACATTAGACATGTGTAAGAATAAATAAGGCATTTAAATATCATGTAGCTAGGGGGAGCTAGAGATTACATTAATGTTTGTACAGTGGGATGCTTATTGTCCTCGTAGGAAATTTTGAACATAAAAGAATGTGAAACATTCTGTTGTGTTTTAATATTTGTTTTTAAAGAGTAGTCGAGTGCACATTCAGACAAGTATCCAAGCAATTATAGGATCACAATTTGCTATTTCAATTAATACAAATACAGTGGGCTCAGCACTTAAAATTAAAATGCTATTCATAAAAAGACAGTAACAGTTATTAATTCATATTTCTGCTGAACATGCAAGCAAGATCAATTAAATTATAAACTACATTATATAAAAAAAAAAAACATTTTCCCACCTACACACATAGAAATGTCCTGAAAAGTAATTTGTGGTTCTTGTCAGTTGGCTCCAGGAGAAATGACCTGAATAAATTCTATTCAAGTTACTTAGTGTTCACAGAAAGATTATAGTACTTGGTTGCTGGCCAATACAATAGACAGTTTGCCTCTACTTTTATATTAGAAAAATAAATTGCCGAGTGTAATTAAAAAGAGAGTTATATTGCAGTGCATTCAGTTGTATTGATTTGGTACTTGGGCACTGTCATTAAGGGTATAAATTATTTTCATTCTGTTTTTACTGCTATATTTAGCATTTGCAATCAGGCTAAAATAAATGCTAGATACATGCTCTAATAGCAATGGCTGATAGGGTGTTTAAATGCAACAGAACATATGTTGAACCAAAAAAAAAACAGGTGTCTTAAAGGAATATGAAACCCCACATTTTTGTTTTTAAACAACTTTGCAATTTACTTCTGTTATTGAATTTACTTCTTTCTCTTGCTATCCTTTGTTAAAAAAGAATACCTAAGTAGGCTCAGGAACCGCAGAGCCCTGCTGGGACCCAGCTACTGAGTTGTAGCTGCACATAGATTCCTTTTGTCATTGGTTTACCTCATGTGTTCAGCTAGCCCGTAGTTCATTTCTGCTCCTTCAACAAAGGATATCAAGAAAATAAAGCAACTTTGATAACATTGTTTAAAAATGATATGCTCTATCTGAATAATGAAAGAAAACTTTTGAGCTTTATGTCCCTTTAAAGGTGAGCAGTGGATAGGAAATCCCTGAAGTAGGTGTACTCTAAAGCCTATCAATGCTGATCATAGCACTAAAATATCACAAATCTATTGTGCTTCATAAAGCTTTGTTACGCTTGCTAGAAATAAAAGTACCATCTTAAGTAATCTGCATAATTATTAAAATCACCTGGAAGCAAAGGGTGAGTTTACATTGCTGGTGTTAAAGGGACACTGAACCCAATTTTTTTCTTTTGTGATTCAGATAGAGCATGCAATATTAGGCAACTTTCTAATTTACTCCTATTATCAATTTTTTTTTGTTCTCTTGCTATCTTTATTTGAAAAAGAAAGTCCAGAACCTTGGACAGCACTTGTTTATTGGTAGATGAATGTATCCACCAATCAGCAAGAACAACCCAGGTTGTTCACCAAAATGGGCCGGCATCTAAACTTACATTCTTGCTTTTCAAATAAAGATACCAAGAGAATGAAGAACATTTGCTAATAGGAGTAAATTAGAAAGTCGCTTAAAATTGCATGCTCTATCTGAATCACAAAAGAAAACATTTGGGTTCAGTGTCTTTAACTGCGAGAGACAACCCATTCAGCTGGTATAATGTGATTGTCTTCTGTTCAGCAGATTTATGCTTTTACTAGATTTATATACTTCTTCATTCCCTTTTACAAGTGAATAAAAACTCCCATAAAATCTAGTTCTTCCACTAATTTTCATTTATTGAGATATTAAATGCAATATTTAAATGGCCATAAAATGTTTAAGCATGCAAAGTTAAAACAATACTTTACAATATTTTCACGTTATTTGTTTTGCCTTCTTTTCCTGTAATTTCACACTTAAAAAAGTAGGCTGGAGGGCATTATGTGGAATGTAGAACCCTGGCATTCCTACGTGCAACACAGTGATTGGTTGGTGTGTGCAGCAACATGTTTATTAGATATGGGCATTCTGAGGATTTGTTCACTTCCGCATGAGGAAAAAGGCGGCTCTTCATGCCGCTCGGCGATTTTCGTTGCTGCATTTATTCTAGTGCGACAGCAACGCACTTAAATCTGTGCAAATCCAGATTTCAGTGCGTTGCCGTTGCACAAGAATAAATCCGGCAATGGATATACTCGAGCGCCACGATGAGCTGCCTTCTACCGCATTCGGAAGTAAACAAAACCTCTGAATGCATGTGTCTAATGTTTATATCTCTACCTAATTGGTCAGTGGAAGTAGGATAAACAATGTTCCAGAATTGTGTCCTGGGTCTGCAAAACTATGCGTAATTTATTCAAGGAACAATAAAGTCACAATTAAACTTTCATGATTCAGAAAGGGCATACAATTATAGAAAACTCAAATTGTGCAGTATTTTTATATGCACACTTTCTGAAGCACCAGCTCCTATAAAGCATGTGCAAGATTTCACAGTAAATAAGTATATGCATTTTGAGATTGGCTAATGGCTGTCACATGATAAAGGGCCAAGTTATGAAATATAAACACATTTTTTTTAAATGTATTATTATTTGAAATGTATTATATTGTCTTGTTATTAAAGAGACAGTCTACATTGTATTGTTTAAAAAGATAGAAGATAATCCCTTTATTACCCATTCCCCAGTTTTGCATAACCAACACTGTTATATTAATACACTTTTTACACCATAATTTTAATGAATTTTGATTAAGCCTGAAATTATAAATATATCTGCTACTGAAGAGTTCTAATAAGAACGAAACAGGCTGTCTAGCAGTGATTTCTGTATTGGCTGCAATAACCCTATTAAGGGATCGCTGTTTTAAAACAGTATTTGAAGCAAAAAGTCTTAGATTTTGCATATCTAATTTGCATATCTTACCCAGAATCGTCTTGTGCATTGGTAACAATGTATATGGAGTTTTACTGGGGAAAAGCAAGTGGGGATACTTACCTAGATGTGCTAATTTCCTATGCATTTTTTTAAGTGATATATATATATATATATATATATATATATATATATATATGTGCATTGGAGTTCTTTGCTGTCAGGTAGATGAAAACATGAAAAAGCATATTTATGCAATACTCATATTTTAAAACAAAGTGTTTTAATGTGTATTTACTCTCTATATATATATATATATATATATATATATATATATATATATATATATATATTTCACATTCATATGCTCTGCACATAGCAGAATATGTTCCTAGTATTTATAAATAGATATTCCTATCTATATATATATATAATGTAATGCTGCATTCCAATTATTTAGCATACATATAAGTATCATGTCCTTTTAATTTAATTTCTGAATCTTATAATGAGCAGGAACACATTCATGCTTTGCTATATTTAAGAAGTCACAAATAAAATATTCTGCTTAGATTCCCCATACTGTGAATATGTGCATTGCTACTAGATGTCTAATAAATAAAGTTCAGAAGTTTTATTGCAAACTGACATCTACAGGAGTTTGTTGCCCATACAAATGTTAAATAGCGTAAGATAATGTATTCCATTATTTATACTTAAATAGCCTAAAAGGAGGAATAAAGGCATGATGCACTGCAGGATGATTATTATTTTATTATTATCTTTTATTCATAAAGAACCAACAAATTCTTCATTGATGCAAAAAGGGTGAAGGAAATGCATGAACTTAAGATCATACTAAATTAAACAGAGCGATAGAATAAAAGGTAAATATGATCAAAAAATGTAAAATGTTTCGTTAAAACAAATCCTTTTGGTATGTTACTGGCTGGCAAATAATTTGAACGTAATCCTTACTGATTGAAATGAGATGGTAATGTATTCTGTCACTTATAACAAGGCAATATTAAGGGCTAGATTACAAGTGGAGAGCTAATTTAATGTGCGTCCGTAAATGGGCAAATTCGCCCGTTTACTGGCGCACGTTAATGCTCTTGCAAGCTAGTGGTAGCAATTTGAGCTCTGAAATTAACCAGAAGTAAGACCTCTGGTTAATTTTAAAAAATGTCCCCCAATTGCCCCCAAAATAAAGTGTATGGTGCCTTTTATAAATTAAATATATCCGCATATTTATTTTATTAAATAACTGCCCAATGCAGTTTTAAGGGGTTAAAGTGTGCGGATGTGGGGTGTTAGAAAAAAAAACGGCATTGAAAAGTACCTTTACATTGCGGTTTATGGGGACTGTGTTATCACTATAAATATATATGTATATGCTTATGACTGCCGTGACTATCTGCATGAGAACCTGGCTTCCATTGGAGTATATGGAAGCACGTTCAAGTGAGCTTGTATTACAAGTGGAGCTCAAATATTGCGCTTGCGAAAGCGCAATTTTGCGCTCCATTCGCTATCTGGCCCTTAGTTTTGTGTAAATTGTTTAAAAAATATAGAAGAAATCATTCTGAGATCTAAATTCGATCTCTCAATATTATATGTTAGGATCTTTTGAGGGGTTATTTTTGTTTTTTTTTCTCTTGGGTTTTTTCTGAGGCTTGGCTGATCAAATACTTAAAGGTATATGAAACCCAATGTTTTTCTTTTATGATTAAAGGGATATGAAAGCTAAAAAAAATGTTTTGTGATTCGGACAGAGCATACCATTTTAAAAAAGTTTCCAATTTACTTATTTGATCAAATTTGCTTCATTCCCATGAT
Organism: Bombina bombina; assembly: GCF_027579735.1. Classification (NCBI taxonomy): domain Eukaryota; kingdom Metazoa; phylum Chordata; class Amphibia; order Anura; family Bombinatoridae; genus Bombina; species Bombina bombina. The sequence goes on from NC_069502.1 coordinate 1,041,267,488, forward strand.
ATTCTGGGATAAAGAGATACCTAGATAGGCATCTGGAAGACTACATGGCAGAACATAGTGCTGCCATCTAGGGCTTTTGCTAATGGAAAACATTCTTGCAAAACTGCTGCCATATACTGCTCGAGAAATGATCCGGTTTCTAAACATGGTTTCCTGCTTTTCAACAAAAGATACCAAGAGAATTAAGACAATGTGTTATTAGAAGTAAATTGGAAAGTTGTTTAAAATTATGTGCTGTGTCTGAATTATAAAATAAAAAATTTGGATTTCATATTTTTTTAAGATAGGGCAAGCAATTTTAAATGACTTTCCAATTTACTTCTATTATCTAATTTGCTTTGCTCTCTTGCTATATTTAAAGGGACACTGAACCCAAATTTTTTATTTTGTGATTCAGATAGAGCATGCAATTTTAAGCAACTTTCTAATTTACTCCTAGTATCAAATTTTCTTCATTCTTTTGGTATCTTTATTTGAAATGCAAGAATGTAAGTTTAGATGCCGGCCCATTTTTGGTGAAAAACCTGGGTTGTTGATTGGTGGATAAATTCATCCACCAATAAAATAGTGCTGTCCAGAGTCTGAAACAAAAAAAAGCTTAGATGCTTTCTTAAAGATAGCATTTTTTTTAAAGATAGCAAGAGAACAAAGAAAAATTGATAATAGGAGTAAATTACAAAGTTGCTTAAAACTGCATGCTCTATCTGAATCACGAAAGAAAAAAATTGGGTTCAGTGTCCCTTTAAGTAGGCTCAGCAGCAACAAAGCACTACTGGGGAGCTAACTGCTGATTGGTGGCTGCACATATATGCCTCTTGTCATTGGTTTACCTGATGTGTTAAACTAGCTCCCAGTAGTGCATTGATTCTCCTTCAACAAAGGATACCAAAAGAACAAAGCACATTTGATATGAGAAGTAAATTGGAAAGTTGTTTAAAATTGTATGTTCTATCTGATTCATGAAAGAAAAAATGTGGGTTTCATGTCCCTTTAAATAGCCAATTAGTGCTGTGTCCTGCACAACTCCACAGAGAGAGCACAATGTTACCTATATGGCCCACATGAATTAACAGCGTCTTGTTGTGAAAAACTAATCCAATGCTTGTTATATGAGGCTGTCTGTAGTGGCTTAGAAACAGGCAGACATTTAGAGGCTTAAATGTTATAAAATATATTAATATATTAACAATGTTGGTTGTGCAAAGCTGGGGAATGGGTAGAAAAGGCGTTATCTATCTTTTTAAACAATAACAATTTTGGTGTAGACTGTCCCTTTAAATATCACATATTTTAATGTAGGTCTATGGGATTCAATATTTAAATGTTACAATCAACTATTTCTGTATGTAGGACTGCTTGCCATGCAACTTATCTCAGTATATGGTATTATAGACAAGTTACAGAAGAGACAAAACCATGGGGAAGAACGGGGTGGAGCTAAGGGGAATATAATCTGGTTAGAGGTCAATGAGTTGTATTTTATGCACATCTATAATATATCTTACATTGTCTAACTACTTACTGTCTAATCCTTCTGTCACAGTCCACCTATTCCTGTCTTGTCTGTCTACTCTGGAGTCAGTTGGTAAGTTACAAAGTAATAATAATAATAATAATAATAATAATAATTATAATGATTATAGCTTCATTACATACTTAAAACTTTGCTACTAGTTTTACTTTCACCTTTATTTCCATCCCTTCTTCCTTGCAGTCAAAACAAATGTCAACTTTACACATCATTCTGATATTTTATTTGTAAAAAAAGAATAATACTAGTTAATTAAAGAGACTTTCCAGACAAAATTGGAAACATGGATGCATTTCAGTTTTGGAAATAATATTTTTTGTAACTGGTGCTCTGAACAGCTGCAGTATTTAAAATGCTGGTGCACTGAGAATAGCCATCTATACTTCACATGCACGGGCAGAGAAAAATGTTAACACTAAAACAGTAATAACTTTTACTAGAAGCATTTTTGCCAATACATGTATATTGCAAATATGTTTCTATTCTATATATGTAATTCATCTATGTGAATTTAAATTTTGACTGGAATGCCCCTGTAAGCTAGAACTACAAATACCATTTATGCCATACCCCATGTAAGTCATTTATTCTTAATGACAACTATGATTATCAAAAATCCCTTCATCATCATCTAATAAAAATAGCCAGTTAATCAAACCACCACCAACAACAACAGATCTGTTCTCCTTCCATAGTCAGAATTTTGGTTTTGTTTTCAAATTAGTTGATATTCTCAGGGATAGAGAACTTGGCAACATTTTTGATGCGAAATTGACAATACAGTATTTATTCACCGTAAAGTAAATAATAACAATGCTATAGAAAAGCAGCAATGAACTCAGTGCATTCCACCATATGTTACTATTGATTCATTTTATCTACAGAGGGAAGAAGCCTCCTAAGTATGACAGCACTGTACATAAATCTGTATACATGATGCATTTTATAATCTAAGGCTCTTTTAAAATGAGGTTCGGGGACTTTATTAACGATTAATTCTTCAATATGTTCCCACAATCGTTGAACGAGTAGCCAACTTACTCAACAGTGGGCCCTGGTGCAAATGTTTTTAGGCCCCCCAAAGGTAGTAAACAAAAGTATTGATATGCACGCTGTTCTGAGTATTCATTTTCAGGACAGATAGACAGACAGATAGAGAGAGAAAGAGAAATATAGATAGACAGACAGACTGGCACTGATAAAAGGCTCCCTTTAGGATTGTATAGACTAACAATTATGGGACGCCAAGCACTTGGGCCCTGGTGACACTGTGCCTGCTGCACCAATGGTAGTTCCACCTCTGTGCTGAACAATACACAATACCTGTTGTTCTACCAGCAACCAGGGATTTTGACCCTTATACTGTTCCCCTCTTTTTTGAAAGACTGTACTTTAAAATGAAGCCCCGAAACTCTAAAATTTCAACAATACACATAAAAACTATCTGTGAGTTAGTGATGCAGCACAAGCTGACACCAGCCTGAACCTGCAAATCACTCAGGATCTGAACTAAAAATCAATTAGTGCAACCCCTAAGGAATTATAACTCATCTCTGAATTCTGGCATACGGCCAAACCACGGTAGTATTAAAGCAGAAGTTTGTATAATTAAATGCAAGCAGGGAGGTGTTACTACTCAGGGAATATCACATGCAGAAAAAGACTTATAAAACACTAAGCTAAAATTAAAGAAAGAGTGCACGTGAAAATCAGTAGAGTTTACTAAGAAAATTAATATTTTAATGATATGCTCAATAAAATTAATGTCAAAATTAAACCTAAATTAATTGAATAGTGCATAACATTTTAAACAACATTCTAATTTTATGACCACTATAAATTTTGTATAGTTCTCTTTTCATCACGTGTTAACGAATATTCCTAGGTGAGCTCAGGAGCGTGCACTGGTCTTTAGCTATCTAAAGAGGAAGTGTTTGCAACAGTGTTTATAGCAATTTTATACATAGCTGCAAACACGGCTACCATAAAATTTTAAGCACTCCCTAAATAATACTTAAAATCATGTTAACAAAGTCTACAGTAGAAAACAAATATAAAGTGCAATATTTATATATATTTATTTATTTAGAAAATATTTTACCAGGAAGGATACATTAAGATTTCTCTTGTTTTCAAGTATGTCCTGGGACCACAAAACAAACTATATATATATATATATATATATATATATATATATATATATATATATATATATATATATATATATATATATGTGTGCTAATAAAGATACTTACAGTTCATGTTGTAGTCTTAGCCAATATGACAAATGCACCACTATCCTCTCAACAATCAGAATGGTGTAAAATTTGGGAATTTCTATTGATCACATCTACTTATTTCTGTACGGTTCTTATACATTTTTTTCATCATACGCCCTAATATCATATTATAATAGTGCTGTGAAAATGTATAGACTTTTATAAATACTACTACTACTAATAATATTAATAATAATAATATAAATGATAATAATAATATAAATGATAAAATGATAATGATATAGTTTATAACAATGTCTAGTTTATGACTATTCTAACATTTCCATTAAATTGACTTTAAAGTCATTTACCCAGATGGCTTTGGTTAAAAGACTTAGTAGAAATTATTACAGTATATATTTTTCTGTATATAATGCAAATAGGAAAAAAAAATGGACAGTTATAGGTCTGTGTAAAAAATAATATAAGAAAAGTATGTCCAAGTCTTACCCGCTCCAGGGGATGATGGTTCAAATGAGCCGGAGGTGTCACTGCACGCATTGGATGCTTGCTCTGCTAGCTTCTTTTTTCCACTTCCATCTGAAGACTTATGAGATTTTTTTTTATTTTTTATGAGAATTTTATACTTTAAATCCACAGGACTTGGAAGAGGAACACCAGGCTCAAGCTATAATAACAATAAAAAAAAAACTTTATTACGTGCGCTATACACAAAAATATAACATATCATAGATTTCTTAATATATCTGCAAAAAGCCTGGAAGTCTATTTTTGGTCATTTATTCAGTGAACAGTCATAGAAAATCTACAACAAAATGAAAAGCATCTCATTAATATAAATCTATAGCAGAACGCTTTCTTAGCAGAAGTCTTTCTTTAAGCAGAGGGTCACAGTGATCTCTAGCAAAGAAAACTTCAAAGAACCGATCAGCACATTTTATTTGGAGAAGGCAGTGATGTGTAAATTCAATGAGGTAGTATTTAATTATTGTGCTTATCTACTATGAAAATATTAACTCGCGCGTTGCTTATGTGACACTGTATTTTTGTCAGTAGTAGCTTTAACAACAGTATATCAGTTGGATATATACAGAGTATATTATAATAGGTCTATTTTCCCCCAGCTTTTTGAAATGTCACACTGTTTTTTTAAATTTAAGACTATTCCTAAGACTAGGAAAAGAGTGTAAACTCCAGTTACTATTTGGTTTACCAGTTAATTTGCACCTCATTGCCTTCACCAATATTTTTTCACTGAGAGAAAGAAACAGCTGTATTCCTATTCCTTGACCTCTTGAAAACCTATTTTGATCTATTCAAATACTATTTCTTCTCTTTTTTTAAAAATCACAAAGGTGTTAAACACATAGATAAATATTCACTTGGAAGCAACAAACATTACAGCTCTCAAGAAGAGCTATGCATGGGTTGCTTCTGATAGACTGACTAGCTCGATCCAGCTCAGAATCGGAAATGCTTCTGGCTTCCATGTAGAAATTTACTAATGTGGTTAAATGCTTAGCTGAGGTTGAACACCTATGGCCAGATTACAAATGGAGTGCAAAAATGCAAATGGTATGGAGTTCTGGGGGTCTATTTAAGAAGCAGCGGATGCTGCCTCCGACCCACTCCGCTTTAGTTCCGGCTGAAGTGGAAGTTAAGAAGCAGCGGTCCTAAGACCACTGCTCCTTAATTCGTCCGACACCTCTGAGGTGGAGGACAGCAATCCGCCCGATCGAATGCAATTGGATTGATTAACACCCCGTGCTAGCGGCTGATTGGCTGCGAATCTGCAGGGGGTGGTATTGCACCAGCAGTTCACAAGAACTGCTGGTGCAATGCTAAATGCCGACAGCGTATGCTGTCGGCATTTATCAATGTGTGGCCGACATGATCCGCTATAACGGATCATGTCCGTCCGCTCATTAATAAATGGACCCCCTGGAGTGTTTTTTACACAGGTATTACCAGTCCATAATAAATATTTATTGGTTTTGTGGTAGTATAATGTGCACTACAATATTTCTGTCAGCCAGGTGCACTATTTGCCTTAAATAATAGATTTATAAAAAAAAATAGTGCTGGATTAATGATCGAGTGCTGAGTTAATGCAGCACAAAATGCCATTCAAGTAAATGAGTTTTGGGTTAAGTTCTTTGCAACACACCTTGCACAGTTATTAGCTGGTTTTCAAATGCACTAAATGGAAAAGTGATATTTGGATCGCAAGTGCGCACAATATTTAACTAATGACTTTGATATTATTGCTTCTCATTGAACATACAAGAGACAATTTATATGTATTAGTGGACTTAAAAATGCTTTGGTTAAACATTTTGCTCTGGTTAAACATTTTGTTTTGGTTAAAAAGCATTTTAAACAACAACTTGTAATTACTAATTTAACTGATTTACGTTGTTTGCACAAGGCCAAGCAAAAAATAACACCACTCATTGCACACATCAATAATTGATATTAATAGTAAAAAAAACTTTATTAAAACCTATTAAGCAGCCATCATTTATACTAAACCAATCAGTAACAATAGTGTTTTATTTTCATGTTGATCACATTTTTATTGCTTCTGTGAAGGTCTGTGAAAATCCCTGCATTTCAAATATATTTCATTTTTGGTTCATGTTCTAAAAAAACTAAAAAATGGTATCACATTTGCAGCGGTGTGTCCCTCTCCCTTATTTAGCTAAGGAGCTGTCCTTACCAGTCAGGATTAAAAGGAAGTACACATTAGGGAAACAAACATTACATTTTCATGATGCAGATACAGCAGGTACTTTAAAAAAACAATTATCAAATTGTGCAGTATGAGGCACCAGCTCATACAGAACATGTGCAAGATTTCAGTGTATACATGAGTCTGTGCTTGGCTGTAGGTTGTCACTTTATATAGGGGACAGGGAAATACGAGGACAATTGTGAAAAAAAACTCTGCTGCTTATTTTAAATTCAGAGTTTTTATTACACATTTGTTTACTATGAAATTCTACTCTATTTAATTGCCCTTTAAATACTTCAGTATTAGATTAAACTCTAATTAAAACAGCTTTCACTTAACATTTTTTTTATATAAATGACACTCTAAAAGATGATAGGTCCCTTTTTTAGTCAATGTCCCTTTAACCACATTTTTTCTGTTACACAACATGTGTATTCATAACAGCTTTACTTATTAAAATAGATTTTCTAAACAGTGTCATTTCTAATGTATTGGAGTCATGGAATAGTTTAAAAAAGGATAAAACCACAAAAATTGGGTCATTTGTTGAAAAAAAAATCTTGAATATGTTTCCTTTTAAGTTGGTTCTCATTTTCACTACAGAACTAATGTGTGGATTTATTTTCAAGATAAAAAAAGGATTATCAGCACTTTTTCTATAAATACCTCTATTAAATTTAATGAGACTTTGCATTTATATTCAATGAGACATTTTTCATCTTGAATATTTTGTGACAGGGAGGTGTTAAAATGAATACTGAGCAACCATCATCAAAGTGACAGAAGAATAAATGTTTTTTATTAATATATTCTTTTCACTCTTTTTAATCATGTAACTCATTTGTTGTACTTTTGTCATTTCCTTGTTTTTTTATTTTATTTTTATTACCATTTTATGATTTAAGTGACCAGGATGATTTAAGTGACATGAAACCCACATTATTTATTTCATGATTCAGTTACAGCATACAATTTTAAATAACTTTCCAATTTATTTCTATTATCAAATTTGTTTTGGTCTTTTTTTATCCTTTGTTGAAAAGTATATCTAGGTGCTGATTGGTGGCTTAACATATACAGTATGTCTCTTGTCATTGGCTTTCAGCTAGCTCCCAGTAGTGCATTACTGCTCCTTTAACAAAGGATACCAAGAGAATGAAGCAAATTAAAAAATAGAAGTAAATTGGAAAGTTGTTTAAAATTGTATGATCTGTCTGAATCATGAAATAACAATTCTGGGTTTCATGTCCCTTTAACCCTTTGAGTGCTAAACACTTTCCCACCTGGGTGCTAAGGTGAATTTTTTTAAATGTTTTTACATAAAATATTTTTTAACTTCTTTTTTTTATAGATCCCCACGACTTATACCGTTGGAAAGGTTAGGCGATTACCTTTCCAACGGTGGGTCTTGGGGGTCTGTAGTTATTTAGATGCCTGAGATACAGGCTTCTAAGCAGCATGCCCCATTTACCTATACTTTACATTGTCCATTTTAAATAAAGTTGCACGGTGACTTCATCACATCATTGTGTGTGACGTCACCATGCAAAATGTGAAGCCCCGGCGATGCCTGTCACTATACAGGCCCGATCTCCAGGGTAGGAGTGGGTAGAAGCCTCCAGATCTCCCTCAAGGTGGGGGAGTGCTAGCGACGGCTCTGAGCCGTCGTTAGCACCTGAGTGAGACAATTTGCAACAGCTCAGAGCTGTTGTTAGCACTCAAGAGGTTCACTTAACCACCCTTGAGGTGGGAGAGAGGTTAAGTGGCATTCATCCTAAGATCCTTGCTACTTAAGCATTGCGGGCTCCAACATTGCATCCATATCTTCATTATGAGAGAACTTTGGGCTCCATTTATCAGTTGTCGAGCAGTCATGATTCACTGCAGCAAATCATGTCCACTGGACATCGCGGCAGGCATACGATGCCCGCATTTAACACTGCACAAGCATTTAACCAGAAATGCTTTGCAATGCTGCCCCATGCTCTTTGGCGGCTAATTGGCTGCTAGCAGGGGCTGTCAATCATCCCACCAATATCAGATCGGGATTATTTCAATACGCCACTTTTTAGGTGGCAGGCAGATTAAGGAGCAGTGGTCTTACGACTGCTGTTTCTTAGCTTTTGTTTCAGGTGAGCGGGAAACGATGGGTCTCTGAAGCAGCAACCGCTGGTTGATAAATAGAGCCCTTTGTCTTTTTTTGTCAAATCTCTCATTAAGAATCCATGACAGGAAAATAGATCTAAACGCTATTGTTTTACGGTACAAACTGTTGGTGTTGTTAACTGTGTAATCTGGTGCTTAAATCAACAATCAATGTGATTCAAAGTTGGTTAAATGGTGATCTGTGTAACTCGTTTAAAAAAAAAAAAAAAAAGTAAAATTCCTGTTCTGTGTGTGTTACTGGTTTAAACAGGGTTAAATAACTTTTTTAGGTAACTGGCTCAATAAAGGTTAAACCTATTCTCAATGTGCAAATTTTTCGAAAAGAGGAAGCCAAAGAAGCGTTATGTGAAACGCGCGTCAGGGGCACTCTCACGAGGTCATAGAACCTCTTTTTCTTTTAGATGCTTACTCAGTAAAAGAATAATTGACACTAATTGCTTGGTCATAATATCAGAGTCAGTATAACATTAATCACAGTCTCTGCTATAGAAGAGACTTTTTTAGCTTAGCTCAGCTCAGTGTTGCTCAGCAATCAGCATAGCTAATGTTAATATTAAAACAGATAAAGGACAAGAGCGCACCACACTCTAAGAGTAAAAGTATTTACTAATATTTCAAAAGCGCAATAATACAAAATAAAACGTACAGGATAAAAGTTAAAACATGCAGTTTAGTGAATAAATATCACCATGAATGGCTCTCTCACGTCTCAATTGGAAACAATAGAAGCCGGATTCCTCAAAGGATTGCAGCGTGTGTTCAGTGAGTCTCAATAGTGTATCAGCTGTTCCTGAGCTTTCAGCTTTTAGTCAAAACACCGCCGCAGCCGGTCCGCTTGGTCACAGCTTGTGCGAGGGGAGAGCTATACAAAGCCTCAACGCGTTTCCTATGGTCTCCACCAGACTTTTTCAAGAGAATAAATTACATATGAACCTGCTAAACTGATTTAAATAGGCTGTTTTGCACACCGCCGGTAAAGTTATTAGAACTGGATTGGATAGGGGATTGTCAATCAAAGCACCTAACACTTATAGGTACGCTTCAAGACTTGATCCTTGATTTAATTTTAATTCTAATTTTATCCATATTCCCTACCAATAAGGACATTGAGAATTTGGAAATTTGAGAATTTGATTGCCAGATCCATTTTGGACTCTACTGTTATTCTGTGCATTCCACTCACTGTTTTTTTTATATTTATTTTATTTATTTATTTTGAATATTTTGAATATTAGTATCGATGGGAAGTGCTTTTGTATTTTTCTCTTTCTAATGTTAATATTAGCCTCCGTTATAGAAGAGGCTTCTTTTGAAGTTTAGTATTATGCTTTCCAACAAAATCCACTTGATGTTTGTTATCTTTTTACTTATCTAAATTCCCTTATGATGACAATATTGATATTCAGTCAAACGTTATAATATTTAAGAGGGTACAAGGTATCTGATAATCTGCAAGAGTCACTATTAGCAACACCACATGTGTGGTTTATTCAATTTGAACATTGTGATTCCTATAGTGGTAAATAAACTGTGGATTTAATTCAGTTCCTTACAATCTTTGGGATACATTTCATGTAGATAAGAATTAACTACTTCTATTTACAAACAGATATGCTAAATAAGCGGTTGTATTTGACTATTGGGACTTCTTAAAAAGTTAACTCTCTTATGTTATGGAGAGATGTCACATTAACATAAACACATAATATCATTTTGCAATTGACACAAGCATGATTGAGCTACAAAAAAATATTAATGTGAGCTTTTTGTAACAGAATTGCATCAGGTGATATATTCTTTAATATTACTCCTGTTTCATTTGCTTACATTCATTATCTGCTATATAAGCAGGAGCAAAGTAAAGTATATAACTTCATTGCTTTTATGTTCTCATTTACAAACCTGTCGTTGAAACCATAGGCAATACCTTATGATAGGTTTATTCAATATTGCCACTGAATGGTTACATCAGAACAATATTACTGACTTAGGTGTATTTACAATCTTTGTATGATGTTCATTATTTTGCTGAGTTTAAGCGAGATTTAAAAGTGTGTGTGTACGTTTGTACTAGTTCAGCCGGACTATTTTGCTGTCTCAAATAAAGTTATTTAGTATAAGTGGTCTTTTTGTATGAGACAAATTTTAATACTTGCATTTCTTTTACATACTTTAGATTTTGGGTTTTGGCAAAATCTCTTTATAGAGACAGGCAGTCTTTTTCTTTGTTTTGCAAACTTTTTTGCATTTCTTGTACATAAAAGTGTATGCAACTGCCCTAACTCTTGAATTTAAGGGCTAGCAAAGCCCCACAATTCTGATATACAAACCCAGTATACTTTCCCTCACCATCCTCGCCTTTAAACTATTGGAAGGGTATGGGTCAGAACTAAGCTCTAATTTGGTCATATACCTTCCAATAAAAATGCTTTTCAACGAACATCAGTCTGGTCTGCGGTCTGATGTTTGGCCATGTAACTATATTAAGGACATAATTGGTGACCTTTCTTGTTTATATAACTGTTTGAGTTTGTTTTTCTATCTCTCTATTTATTTTCATTTACTTTGTTCTCTCATTTCATTCTCACTATTGCTAGATTTTCTAGCATTCATTGGATCAGGCTTGAAAGCCTATGCTGACACTTACAGGTCCTGGACTCAGGCAATTATCTTATAAAAGGGTTTCCCATAAAAAGTAATAGAGCTCACTGGAAATGGAAACTTTGCAGGGGTGAGCAAAGTTAGCAGGGGGTGATCTTTAAAAATGAAATCCTACAGCCAATAGAAATGTGATTACTCAGCTTTCAGGGCATAGTATCTTAAAATTGCCACTATTTTTGTATAGATGTATTTTTATTTTAGAGTAATAAAAGGGCTGCTCCCTGGTGGAAACCCCATATAACAAACTACTGAGCTGTTGTTTGTGCCTGGTTAAGTGCTTCTTTTTCTGTATGTATATATACATATCTATATGACTGCAACTCACTGACGAGGGACAAAGAAGGCCGAAACAATCATCTGGGGTTACGATGTTTCTTGTTCAGAGGAGGATTGCCTGGTATTCCTGAGCTAGACTGACCTTGTTAGGTGGGATCAGACTGATATACTTCAGGAAAGTTCTCCTCTGTGAAAACACAATTATACTAAAAGAGGATGTTCTCAGGTGGTAACTTGCCATAGAACAAGCTACTGAGCTGTTGGGCATTCCTGGGCATTCTTTCAGTATGTATTTGCTCAAGGTAAAAACCACATTTTGAGAGTAAAAATAGGGGTTTCATAGTACTGGAAAGATTTCTTAGAACATCTTAGAATGCCTAGGGAGTTTTAGATAACTGGACTCTAAATCTTTGTGGTCTACACTGTTGAAGTGTCTTTTTCCTTACCTCTTTCTCTTTCCTTCATTCTCTCTAGGGGCCCAATGATAAAAGCATTGTGGTAATGGCAATGTATTAAAAAGGTATCCGACATGTGATCGAGATCGCTGATTAAATGATAAACAGGGCTGAAATTATTGTTTGAAGGCAGTCTCACTGAGATGCATTTTACTTTACATGTGGTGGTGATGTTTTTCCAATACTAGTGGAATTTTAAAAGCAACATCGCTACCTACATTAAAAGTGTAATGTAAATTACCCATTTACACAGTATTGTATGGCAATACAATTTACATGTGTCACCCAAAACTCAACTCATCTTGTTACAATACAATAGTGAAACTAGGACATTAAAAAGATACCTATATTATTAGCTGGGGGTTGTGAGTATATTGTGAATATGTATACAATGTTTTATTTATATGTATTTTATAATGCTTCAATATTTATTTAATGTCTTGCTTTTGGTATTTTTTTTAGGAAGAAGATTTTGAGTTCAGGATATTAAAATGTCATAGAACACAGTAGCAGCAGTTTTTAAGTTTTATTGAATGTACAGTTAATTTACATGTGCATTATTTGAACTTTTACTAGACATTACCAGTTCTGCACATTAGAATGAGGTTTGGCCAATATACAAGCTAATACACCATTACATACATCTCAAGTTTTTCTAAAAGAGTTTAGTGGATGCTCAATATGAGAAGAAAAGATGACATGATTGATATGGGTCTAAAAAATGTGAACTTATAAAATTAGTTTAATTCTGAAATAAATAATAATATTAATGACTGATATGATTCAGCAAATAGAAACTGAACTATGGGACAACACAATTATTTACAGTATATCATAAAAAAAGGAAAATATGGACACTGAAGAAATTATCACAGTTAAATTTACTGTTCTATAGATTGTAAAGAATTAGAATCTAAAACACAAAGATAACTCTGATGGTTTTACATTCTGATCATTTTACATATAAATTACACATTAGTATTTACCCTGCCAAAAAAATCACATCTGCAGTCCCATAAAAACAAATGCTCAGTTATCCTGAAGTGGGGCTGATTGCAGATGGTAGATCTATCAGAAACACAACGATGTAAAATGCAAGTCGACTGCAGAATGCTTTAATTATACCATAATATTAATATATGGCTGCTGGTGCAGAACTATTTATTATAGCTATTACTTGGATATATGGATAATGGCCCAGTTTCCTGTTACAGAAGCAAGTAACACATTCTGAAGCCAATGCAAAGCCAGGAGATGCTAAGAAAAGAGTTATTCAGCTTTTGCTAGATTTCATTTTCACAATATGTTACGATTCTAATAATGGTTTGAAAATTAAAGAACAAATCAGCATATTTTCCTTTTTTTGAGAATATGTATATATATATATATTACACAAAGAAATCTGCATTTTACATTATTCATTTTGAAATGCCTGTTTTTAAACATTAGATAAGATTGGACTTTAAAATAGAATTGAAATAATTTTAAAATGTAATCTATGAGTTAAGGGAACTTTCTATGACTTCTTTTGAAAGTAACTTTGTTTTGGGATGCAATATTTTTATGAAATAAACTTTATTGTATTGTTATATATAATCCTATACTATAAAAGGTCAAGTGTGTTTGTCCGAAGCTGTCATGCGCAGTAGAGACTGCACGAGGACAAATACACCTGGCCTTCAACAAACTGACCTGTCCGCCGCGAGAACTGTAGACATGATGGAGGCGGGGCCGGTCGGGCATGATGGGGCGGGGCATGGCTGGGGCAGGACCGGGCATGACATGGGCAGGGTCGGGTGGGTCGTGGCTGGGGTGGGGCCAGGCAGGAGCGGCCATGGCTATGAGAGAGAGCAACAGAGAGGGGGGAGAGAGAACAAGAGAGAGCAACAGAGAGGGGAGAGAGAGAAAAAGAGAGGTGGGAGAGAGTGCAAAAGAGAGGAGAGAGAGAGAGCAAAAGAGAGGGGAAGGAGAGCAAAGGAGGGGGAAGAGAGCGCAAAAGAGAAGGAAGATAGAGCAAAAGAGAGGGGGAGAAATAGTAAAAGAGGGGGGAGAGAGAGCAAAAGAGAGGAGAGAGAGAGAGAGCAAAAGAGAGGGGAGAGAGAGCAAAAGAGGGGGGAGAGAGAGCAAAAGAGAGGGGAGAGAGCAAAAGAGAGGGGAAGAGAGAGCAAAAGTGAGGGGGGAGAGAGAGAGTAAAAGAGAGGGGAGAGAGAAAGCAAAAGAGAAAGGGGAAAGAGAGCAAAAGAGAGGGGGAAGAGATAGTAATAGAGAGGGTAGAGAGAGAAAGCAAAAGAGAGGGGAGATAGAGAGAAAAGGAGAGGGGTAGAGAGAGAGCAAAAGAAAGGGGGGAGAGAGCGCAAAACAGAGGGTGGAGAGAGAGCGCACGAAAGAGAGGGGGGAGAGAGCGCAAAAGAGAGACGAGAGAGGGGGGCGGAGCCAACTACCGAGACAGTAAGATGTGTGTCTATACAGCTCCGGGCTTTTAGATATTAATATAGGCTATAATTATTATTTTGAGAGCCCAAACCTTTCATATATAACTCAGGAAAGCTAGTACTGTCTGTGGTACACTTCATAAAACCGGAGATTCTATACCTAATGAGGATAATACTTCTGATTGCCTTCAAGCTGTACCACGTGGAGATTTCAGACGGCACCATTACTACAACGATACCGCTGATATGGAAGTCCTAGAAGCTCTAGAAAATTGGGAGCAGCGTAGCCAACAACTGCTAGACCAGCACTTTAAGGCCCTGAAAGATGATCTACAGTCTTTACTATCAGCCCTTGCACCGCAGCTGACCCATGCAGCCGAGACCACAGATTCTACTCAGTGTGCCAGGGACTATACAGCGCTTACAGGTGACATCCAGGTTAATCTAGAAAATCCCCCTGACAAGATCATGCTGGGTTTTAGACCCTACGAAACGAGTCAATCATCAGCTCTCTCCCCTTCACCCTCTGTGCAGGCGATACCAATGCCCGAGGAGACTTTACACACAACTGCCGCGCAAATTAATGAGGGGATGCCATCTTTAGCATATGCTCAGAAACAATTGATAATCACGAAACCGGAGGGAGAGGCAGATATGATAACCTGCTTGATTTTATCTGACCTGCCGCAACTGAAAAAGAAAGTGCCTCAGGGAGCCGGGAAGATACGGGGAACAGAAGCATGGAGTCTCAAGCCCTATATGGCGACGCAGCGTGACCAACTACAATATACCTGGCACCCCCCTGAAAAGGAAGCAGAAACCTCCCAACACAATGCAACACAAGATTGGAGTAGTTTGCCAGAGCTGGGAGAGATAGAAGCAGAGCCGCGCTCTTCCTCAACAGTGTGGGAACTTGAAGGGAAACATATGGCCCCCAAATCGGCTCTGTGTGCTTCTAAGAGTAGACAGAAGGATCTGCCCACCGCTACACAAGAGTTCTCTCTGCTACCACAGTTTGCCCAGCCGGTGGCAGTTGCTGGCCTATGGAACCCTTTGGTGGTGTCAGCCCCGGTGGCACTTACGCTGCAACCTGGCCATTTGATAAATTACAGTTTGCGGGCATTGAGGTGCAGGCTTATTCCACTATCCGGACAGGACTATGTTAGCTCACATTTGGGCCCTATTACAAGCAAAGCCGGAGTAGGTTAGAGCCCAATGTATGTGTAGAGCAGGGCAGTGTTTGGTGCTTTCTTCTTGTCCTGTCTATACGGGTCACGAACTGAAGAGTTATGAACTCGTATATATGCTGATGGACTCATTTATAAATGGAACAGCAGTTGAGACTTGACTATACCTATGCTTGGGACACCTATGCTTGGGACACTGACTACTGTTATCCTCCACTATGATAATGGGTCCTTAAGTATATCCTTCATATATTATCCTGTTGTTTAATCGTTCTGTATATTAATGAACACTAATATGTTTTTCTATCTTTAGCCAATCCTGTCTTGTTTGACGCCTTGCAATGTAAATGTCAGATATTAATTTATGCCAATTCTCCCTAAGTTAACCGTTAGCTCTATATAAAATCTCATGCAAGAAGGCTGAAATCATTTAACATGGTCATATCTATAGATAAACTCTCCATTTTATAATATTATTTCTGACTTTGCTAAGTTTGATGCCTTGCAATGAATATATTAGGTATCCATTCTTACCTATTAGAATTTTAACTGCTTAATTTTTAACCATATGCAGTTATTGTTATGTATTGTAATTTTCACATGACACCCATTAGTAGGTCTCAAGCACATATCATTTTTTGTTTCTTGTTGGCTTTTGTGTCTTATGCATGATCTGTTTTCTTACTAGAATACCACACTATATACCTTTAATGACTAGTTACATGCTCTCTAGCAGGCCTTACATTTTATATGATATAACCATACTACCTTAAGCCACACTGTTATTGAGATCGGGTAAGAAGAGGTTAACTCTGTGACAAATATGGATGTAGACTTACTCTGTATATATAATAATCACCTTCTTGAAATATAGCTTTATGTACCCCGTTATGGCAAAGTTAAGTACTTTCACCATGCTTTAAAATATGGGTTGCCTATAACTAAGGCAGCGTGGTGCAGACATTCATTTATTGTCATCTCCTGGCATTAACACTAAGTCTCCCTAATGGTTTTGTTCCCTTCTCTTACTTTCTTTTTTGTTGCATTATATGGAATATGTATCTAGGTTATGTGTCTTTATAGGCCCTGTCTTTCTTAGTATATTATATAACCTAGTGATGTGTATCTAAGTAGCTAATATATAAGATAGGAATGCATCTTCAGTTTATCTACTTATGGGGATCAGATATACATAGGTGGTTAAAATTCTATCTCTCCAATTCTATAAGTTACTATTTATTCAGACTAAGAGTTCTCTTTCACCTTGCAAATGGGCATATATATGTATCTGTTTAGTTATGCATGTAGGAGTGACTATATATGCCTTTCTAATTGGTTCTCTCCTAATGGGCACCCAAATGGTGTCTAGCTCTATCACAAAACTCAGCGTTATCAGTGATATTAATCCTCTTACTATTTGTACATATTGACCTTTGCCTACAGACAGCATTCACTGGTTCCTCTTAATGGACACGTATTGATGTTAACTAATTACTATATGATAGTTTGTTCTATCACTGTGCATTGTCTAGCGTTCTGTTTCACATGTTACCAAGTGTTAGATAACCACACTCCATCCACAATCTCTAGCTGCATAGCTCACCTTCTTAAGTTTATAGCTCATATATATTAGCTCAGTGTCGTAATAGACTAAAATCTTCCTTTTATAGTCAAGTTTAATACCCTCAACCAGAAAGATAATAACTTAACCAATTGTTACATATCTCCACGAGGGAAGAGACTACCCCCCAGTGTTTAAGATGTTTGATCTCCATCAGGTAGTTACTTGAACTGCCAGTATTACTGACTCCAATTCCTACCCATATATGGGCTAATATGTAGATGCTGATGATAACTGGCTGAATCAACTATTCATATAATGCTTACATAATTGTAAATGGTACCTATCACGTCATTACTGTACATAATAGTTTATATGGATCTCGGCATATAGAGGCCAATTAACTTACACATGTTACCATTATTTGATCTAGCTATCTCCCCCAATATATTGTTTGGAGCTTTACAAAGTTCTACTACTTTCTAATATCTAAAGAGTGTCTTCTTTTTTTTTTTTTTTACTATACTTTACTATACTGACGCAGGTTAAAATATTATATTGTTACTATTTTTATTGTAATCACTAGTGTATTACTGCAAAAAGCATAATCTTGGCCTATTAGAGATAGACTTACAAGTAAGTGACATAACTTACTTAATGCCCTTATTTCAACTTACTGTTTAGTAGCTTTCTACTCTACCATTTTAATTTATAAAAGTTTAAGTAATTGGGCTATAGTACATCTTGCTTCCCCACTTCCCACCCCCACACACACACATCTCGTTTCTCTTTACTATAATGTCTCAAGGGTTAAGCATAATACTACTTATAACATCTATACTCCTCAATTGTTTCCCACTCTAAAATTTTAACTGGCTCCGCCCCCCCCCCCTTGTCTCATTCAGAGCGGCTCTTGCCCGCTGCAATTCCCTCCCCCCAATAATCTATACTGCTAACTCCCCCTTTTGCCTCAAATTCTTTTGATCAGATAAACTAGTTTATGTCTCTCACTGCAAAACGGGGACCATTCCTATTCTTCTTAGAATATAAAAAAGAGGTTCAAATCCACCCTTTATAAAAGTTTTCTGGACATGCCAGTTCAATTTATTTTCGATCATTACTCTTGCCTATTTTTTGTCTATGGTAGATCAGTTTATTCTATCAGTCTGATAGGGTGGCTGGTTATTTCATAAGATCTATGGGCACAAGGTTCACACTGTTTTAAAGTTTTCAAAGTTTTTCAGACTGTTTGATCAGAATTATAATAGACTCACTTTTCTACTATACTTGTATGTTCAGAATATTTGTCTTGCTGATATTACTGTCTACGGATGTCTTTCTCTTTATTTGTATCATTTTATAAAACCTCAATAAAAAACTTATTTAAAAAAAAAAAAAAAAAAAGAGAGAGACGAGAGAGCGCAAAAGAGAGTGGGTGAGAGAGAGTGCAAGAGATAGGGGGAGAGAGAGCAAAAGAGAGAGGGAGAGAGCAAGAGAGGGGAGAGAGAGAGAGCGAGCAAAAGAGAGGGGGAGAGAGAGCAAAAGAGGGGGGAGAGAGATAGCAAAAAAGGGGGGGGAGAGAGAGCAAAAGAGAGGAGGGAGAAAGAGAGAGCAAAAGAGGGGGGAGAGAGAGCAAAAGTGAGGGGGAGAGAGAGAGCGCAAAAGAGAGGGGGAGAGAGAGAGTGCAAAAGAGAAGGGGAGAGAGAGCGAGAAAAAGAGAGGAGGAGAGAAAGCAAGAGAGGGGGAGAGAGAGAGGGAGAGCAAAACAGGGGGGAGAGAGAGTGAAAGAGAGGGGGGAGAGAGAGAGCAAAAGAGAGGGGGAGAGAGAGCGCAAAAGAGAGGGGGGGAGAGAGAGAACAAAAGAGAGGGGGGAGAGAGATAGAGAGCAAAAGAGAGGGAGAGAGAGAGAGCAAGGGGTGGGACCGCTGTACTGCAAAAAATGGCCCATGTAAATGGGCTTTAGGACTAGTAAACAATAATAAGCATTGCTGGATGTCTTCCTTTCACAAAAGTATACGCATAATTATTCAAGAATCATTATATCTGTATACACAATAATGAATACAAAGTATCTAGGAGAGTGTGACAAAAATTAGCAGAAGAAAGACAAAAGTCTGGCACACTAACAATAGTGATAATAGTGGTAAAAACAACTGAAAAGTGTTAAACTACTAAAAGAGTAGTAAAGGTCAGTACTTAGCTGTAGCGAATCATATCCGTTCTACATCGCTAAATGGTGAAATGCTTGTGCAATGCCGCCCACTGATTACTGGCAGCCAATCGGCCTTAGCAGGGGCTGTCAATCATCCTGATCGGACCGCAAGAAAAGGAGGGTGCGGAGTGATGTGTAGATCAGACTCAACTGGCTTCCCCAAGTCTGATATGCTCCCAATATCAGATGTATAGAAGTGTGCAAAGTGGGTGTGGGGAGCGCTCAAAAAGAGCTGTGAGTTTAGGCTGTGATTCTATTATAAACTTAAAAATATTTCAAAATTATATTATCTCACAAATTTGTGTTTCTAGTATACTTAATAAGGTGGTGAAGGTGTATTGATTCTTCTAATTAGCACTTTTGTGGTTGTCTGGTGGAAATGTTGTGTCGTTTCCTATATGAAATGTTTCAATGCATTAAAAGAAATTTGTATCAAAAGAAATTTGTATCAAAGTGTTTATAAAGTAAAATGTGCGTTACTAATTGTGTCAATCTGTGTCTAGTGTTACTTAGATACTCCTATTCCTTAAGTTCTTATTGTGGGAAAAAAAATAATAATAATAGCTGACTGGCAATAATCTTCTATTTCTTTAAACTCCGAGGTAATTATTATTTTGCAATGATGACAAATGTGATTCCAACATGTACTTTCAACTGTACTTTATAAATGATAAAATAAACAAAATCGTTTTTTGTATATAAAAGAAGTTTTACTAGGATATTTAAAAAGACAATTCTACTAACATATATTATTATACCATGTAAGCATGTATATTTGTTTAGAGCATATAGGGGTACATCCTTGTAATAAATGTCTTAAAAAATTGTACTGAGAGTTCGGATATTGTAATCCTTTGTGATTTCCTTAAGTTGTGGCCACAACTGATTATGAAACTGTTAAAATCCAAATTGGTATTTTGCTGGTAAAAAAAGGTTTACAGTTTTTTCTCCCCCTAACCGGACCTCTGATATTCCTTACCTCCGTGTTTGTCTTTGTAATGCCGTGGGTTCTGGGAAGAGTGCTTGTGTGAGTAGGCCGAGTTCTCCAAGCGGCCGTTGCCGCTGTTTGAATTTCCTCCGCAACTGCTTCCTACCTGGGTGTGCGTGTGACGTTGTACACTGAGGACCTATCAGGCAACCGGATCGTGGGGGGAGTGTTTCCTGTACTGGAGCCAATCTTATCCACACTCGATGTCAGGTTTTCTACGCGTTTCAGCGCCGTAACTTGCGCCTTTATCAAGACTGATCGGATCGCAATGATTTCAATCCGCCACCTAAAAGGTGTCAGACAGGTTAAGGAGCAGCAGTCTTATGACCGCTGCTTCTTAAGTTACGTTTCAGGCGAGCCTATATGATGGGGTTTCAAAGCAGCATGCGCTGCTTCAAAAAAATGCAGTCCTTAGAATGTATCTTGATCTTGGTTGATCTTGTTATCCTTTATTTACTTTCCCCATATATAAGGAATATGATTTTTTATATGTTACATATATGTTGATATATATATAGATATATATATATATGTGTGCGCGCGTGTGTGTGTGTGCATTGGAGCCTTTTGCAGTCAAGTAGATGAAAACATGTAAAATCATATTTGTGCAATATTGATATTTAATAAAGTGTTATACTGTATATTTACTGTAAATATTTCACATTCTAATGTTCTGCACATAGCAAGATCTGTTCTATGTATTTTTAACATAGATATTCCTATATATATCTGTATATATCTATTCTATACCTATATATAATCATGAATATATGGGTATAGATATATATTGTACCAAAATACCATCAGATGTATATATAGAAATATGTATTTAAGAATAAACAGAACATATTCTGCTATGTGAAGAAAACTGGAATGGGAATTATATTCATATTTTTATGTCGGGTTAGTGCACTTGAGAATATGCGATTGGTTTTGCGTGTGAGTAGGGTGTTTTTTTTACACTTTCTTGCTCTATGGACTTCTTTGGGAGAACATGTTAATGCGCTTGCAATATTCTAACTTCGGCTTTTTACGCTCATCAGGTTAGCAAAAACATTTTACTTAGTACTTCTAGCTGCGTAAGTGCTTGAGCAGTAGCGTTAAATACTGCTCCACTTGAAATCTAGCCATAAGTGGAAAAAAATACAGCACAGTGACTCTTTAAAATTATGTTTAGAGACATAAATATTTTGAGTATAATTGAGTATAAATTTATTTACCAAAACATATTTCTAAAATATGTTTTGTTTTAGCTGGAATTGAATATATTAAGAACATGTTAGGCTCTGAATGGAAAAGTTAAAGAACTTCCAATGTTTTTATGCAAAACTCTACTCAGATAATATACATATAGGCTGGAAAAAAAGCTCTACAAATTGCAAAGTTATAAGAAAAATTATGTCCAAAAGAAACAACTAAATATATGTTAAATAATCTTACCGGATATTTTTCTAAATGTTCCGTCAGAAGTCCATCTCCAAATATTTGCTTGCAATACTCAGCCATCTTTGCCTGTTGCTTTGGACTAAAAACAAGAACAAAATGAAGAATATATTTTACTCAAATTATATTTAATTTAACAGCACTTGAAACTCTACTTGTATCTACTGCAAAATGAAAAGTTCATAATTTATACACAAAATTTATACATAAAAAGCGTCTTTCTACTAATTCATTCTACTAATTTGTTGAAAGTTGGCTTTTTTCCATGAGAGCATACTTTGGGCCCTAAGTACGAAGGAGCGAGCAGACAAACTTCTCAACTTGAGAAGTTGTCCGTTCGCCTTCGCTACATATGATCAGCTTACAAACAGGATCCGCTGCCATATGTATCATTACACACTCAAGTGTGTGTGTAATGCCCGCCCCTTCTTTCACACAACCAATCACGTGAGAGAAGGAATAGTCAATCACAGAGAGCGAGTAAGCTCTCTGTGATTTTCCCTCGCCTCAGAGGTGGTGTTGAGTGTAAAAAGCAGCGATCTATTGACTGCTGCTTCTTACATTGGAGGAAGCAGACTCGCATATGCGAACCTGCCCCGCAAGGGCTCAGGAGCAGCTTTCGATGCTTAGTACATGGAGTCCTTGGTGTGTATGTGCAATATGTTCTATATGACAGCTTTGTTTGGAGCAATGAAAGTAAACATATAGTGCTCAATGCACATGCACATTCACGAGCCTATCTAGATATCTTAATTATGCTCTTATAGAAAGGAGCTAGGTTTTAACCAAGGATACATAGAGAAAACTGTAAATTTGATAATAAATGTAAATTATTAAGTTTGTATGTTCTATCTGAATCATGAAAGTTTAACATTAACCTCAATGCCCCTTTAACATTTGAATGAAGTAAAATCTGTTTGTTTAAAAAAGCATTAATATTGATGTTTAAATGCAAAATGTGTGTAAAACAGCTTTAGCAGAGTTATTAATTCACTACAGTGAATACAGTGAAGGGTTTACTTTGCCACACATTAAAGGGATATGAAACAAAAACATTTTCTTTCGTGATTCAGACAGAGAATACAATTTAAAAAATAAGTTTTCAAATTTACTTTTATTATCAAATTACTTCATTCTTATTGTATTCTTTGATGAAGGCATATCTAGATATGCAGCGTGCAGATTTCTGGAGCAGTACATGGCAGGAAACACTGCTGCCCCTTACTGTTCTTGCAAATGTAAAACAGTTATAAAACTGCTGCCATATATTGCTCCAGTCATGTGCACGTTCGAAGCTGCTTTTCAACCACGGATACCAAGAGAACAAAGTAAATGTGAAAATAGAAGTAAATTGAAAAGTTTTTTTTTACAATTTTACATTCTAAATCATGAAATCATTTTTGCGGGTTATTTCCCTTTAAGAATGATACATTTAGTCTACAAGATATTGCAAATTTCAACAATATGTCAAACAATACAAACTTCAGTAGTAATTAGCAGATGGGTCTCTCAGTGTTTTTTTATTTCAGTGATTTTACATCTTTATTTTTTCGGAAACACAAAATTATGAAGAATGTCTCTGTCCGAGCTGAATATTAAAAAATAACTTATCTGCGATGTTAATTATTCGGTGACAATAATATATCATGTTTATTTTATTAAGTGCTTATTATTTTTGTAACAAGAATTGATTCAGTCTTCAAACTGCAACTTGAACTTCGAAATGTAACTTTCCTCTTATTAAATATAAACTCTATTATACATAAATGAGCCTTAAAAATATGATAAAATTCAAGGTGACTGATATCTAAAATGATTTTATGGAGAGCACTTTGTGAGGTAAATATGTTTTAGAACAGGAAATTTGAACTTAGTTGAATTGTATTCTGTCATCTCAGACATTAAGCAGCCATTTGAGATTTCATCTTCCCAAAGGGTTCATAATCTCCTGTCCACTACAGTGTAAGTATATCATCAAAGCTGTCACATAATGGCCTGAGGGCTAGTAAATGTGTTTGCCTGATGTGCACTCTCCGCTGACCACAGAGGACATTGTAGTAGGCAGCTGAATAAACTTGTTTTGCCAAAATCCTCTAGGGAAGTTCTGACTATCAATAGCTGTTAATATAACTTCCTAGGAGAGCGCAGATGGATGAGAATTACTGTACAAATGACACAGAGAATCATACTAACCCCTTAAGTATTTTACATTTGTCTGTCCTGCATTTTGTCCAAGTGAAAAAGTGATTGGATTGAAAAAAGCAGATAATGATCCCAAGAGTAGAAAATAACCTAGTTTTACTTGGCATTTCTCTGCTAGTAGGAATTCAGATTTATGAACAGAAGGACTATCCCACTTGAGAGTATAACAACAGATGGGTGCATGACAGAATATTAAAAAAATAAAGGGACACTACAATCAATGATTATACTGACTAAAATATAATCCCAACCATTTATCTCTCCATGTATGCAGCATTTTATTTTTAGTTTAGTTTTTTTAATAAGCAGCATGCCCCATAACAGGGGATTCTAGTCATAAAGTGCCAAATAGACCAGAATTTTAGCACCTCCCTTTATGAGCATATCTGAGTCACACAGATTCTTAAGTCAGGGTCTGTTTATAGCCCTTAATGACTGTAAATGGGCAATGTGTAATCTCAGCATGTAATGCCAGTCCAGGAACTAAGGACAAATGCTTTGAATTAAACCATAGGTGCGTCAACAAAAGACTTGTCTCAATAGCAAATAGAAACCACAAATGAAGATCTCTGAACTGTCCCAGGTCAAGCAGGATTGTCATTGGTTTGGAGGGTGTCCTTGCATCCTGCTTGAAGTTTCTTGGTCAGGGCAAATGTCTTGTTTTTCAGGGAATGCCTAAGCCCTGCTCAGGATTTCAGCCATGCCAACAACATTTCTCGGCTTGTCAAGGGCCCAACCTTCACCTCGTATCTCCACCCACAAAAAACAAATGGGACACGTGACAAGGGGTCACAATTTAAGGCTGGCGCAAAAGAGATTTAATCACCTGCAACATAAATGTTTCTTTACTGTAAGAGCAATAAAATTGTGGAAATCATTACCTGAGGAGGTAGTAAATGCCTTAGATAAATTTAAAAATGGCTTGGATACATTTCTGGCTAGAAATAAAACTCAGGGATATGATTGCTTGTGTTAAACATTTTACCTTTTTAATGGGTGTAATTTAAGGGCTGGAGCTTTTTTTGTCAGTATATTAAGATTTGTATAGGTTAAACTTGATGGACTTCTTTTTTTTGTAACCTCATCTAATTTGTTACTATGTTACACCACATACAAGTTTCTTTTTTTTCTTTTTTATTTGTTATTCAAGAGAAGAAACAATGACAATCATAAACAAAACATTCTCAAATACATTCTCATAAACTTGACACTTATAAGTGGACAATAGTTCTTTGCAAAAACAGAGGTGAGGCTGCACAATGGATCCAATAGAAAAAACAAAGGTTTATTATTAAAATTCAACCTGGACAGACGTGAATAGGTAGGTAGTCTGACGCGTTTCACGCCCCCTAGTGGCGCTTCATCAGAGACTCAATTGCTATGTACAACATCCGTCTTTATATAGGGTCCAACTGCCCTGACATCAGTCAATACATAACATAATTCGAATTACATACAGACAAGTTTAAAAACAAAAGTTAATACACAACATAAACAGTGTTACCGTGTCAGTCATATATATTTATATTATGCTGAGAATCATACTTAGTATACTTTACTATGTACACAGCAAATTGCAGCATGCTCTCTGCCTAATTCACACATATATATAGTCATGCTCCTCTCTAAATAACAGATGCTTGTGTATCTTAGTATAAAGTAAGGGGTCAAACTAGTAATATATTTCATTATTAACCCTAAATGGGATAACTGAGTTAATCTATTAAATTATCAATAACCCTAAACATATGGACCCATATCCCTAATTATAAAATATGATATCCATCAAGGTTTAGTTTTACAGGTAAAAACTTATTAGTCCAGTAGGTACCTTGATGCCAAACATTTTGGAGCTTTGGGCAGGTCCAAAATACGTGTATGAGGTCTGCTACCGGAGCACTACACTTTGGACATCATTTTTTCTCATGCTCACACCAGTTAGCCATCACACTTGGAGTCATATATTATCTGTGCATTAGATTCATATGAGATTCTTTTATTGAGGTGGCTGTTGTATATCTCCTATTAGAGGAGATACTCTTCCTGAATGCTTCAAACTCTAAATCTTCAAAATCATATAACCACTTTTGATAAAGACACGTCAGATTGGTGCAACTTGTGCTATTAAAGTTTTATATGTTATAGATATGGAGTGAAACCCCATGTGATAACAGTTACACAGGGACCAAGTGGAATTTTCTCTCACATTTAATTTAGATATTTTGGGGCATATTGATCAAGCTCCGTATGGTCTCTGTATGGTCTCTGTATGGTCTTTAAGACTGCTGCTCCATAACTTGTTCGCCTGCACTGAGGTGGCGGACAGAAATCAACCTGATCGAATACAAGAACTGCTGGTGCAATGATAAATGCCTACAGTGTATATGTTGTCGGCATTTATCGATGTGCGGCAGACATGATACTCTACTTTGTATCATGTCCGCTCGCACATTGATAAATAGGCCCCATAGTGTCTTATTTGTAAATAGGCAAAGAATTGTTTTTTATTTAGATTATATTCCAAAAACAGATAATTAAATAACTGAATAGTTTTGGATTGTGGTTCTACTTTTGAGATGTATTTTAGACCTTTCTGAGACCATATTTTAAAAAAGTAGAAGTTAAATGGACAGTAAACCCAAATTCGTTTTCTTGCTATCTTTATTTAAAAATCAGGAATGTGATGCATAGGAGCCGGCCCATTTTTTATTGAGAACCTGGGTTATGCTTGCTTATTGGTGGGTAAATGTAAGCTTCCAATAAGCAAGAGCTATCCATGGTGCTGAACCTAAAATGGGCTAGCTGCTAAGATTTACATTCCTGCTTTTAAAATAAAGATAGCAAGAGAACGAAGAAAAGTTGATAATAGGAGTAAATTAGAAAGTTGCTTAAATTTTCATGCTCTATCTGAATCATGAAAGAAAAAAATTTGGGTTCAGTGTCCCTTTAAGTTCTAGTTTAAAATCAGGGTCGCCCCTAATCGGTAAGTACTTTGAACATGTATTGTCAATCCTTAATATTCTGCATAATTTAGTCCAAGCTTGAATTATGTTCAGAAATGTGTACTTTGGAATTACTTTTTTAGATATTGACTCTTTCAGTTTGTGCAAGAGGGCCTTGAGGGAATAAGGTCTAATCATTTCCTCCTCTTCCTTGTAATGTGTAATATAATTAGCTTCTGTAAGCCAATCTAAAGCCACTTTAGTCATACATGCCCAGTTATAACATTTTATGTTTGGGAATGCAATACCTCGGTCTTCCTAAAGTTTCTTAATTCCCTCATTCTGTTATATAAAAACTCCAGAAAAGATTTAGAGGTTTGCCTAAGAGTACATCTGGAACTAAAGTTTGTATTGACAGGCTGGGAAAATAATATTGTCACTGCACCTACCATTCCTTCTATAGTACAATAAAGAGGTTATACTGTCAAAAATGATTAATCACTTTAAGCAGCAGACGTATGACAATGACAGTGCAGACATCGCAAACACCACTGGTATATCTCATGTTTTTCTGCAGTCTAATTTGATTGTCACTTTGTACAAACATGTTATTGATTCTGAATGCAGTTGACAAACACATGGCCTCAAAGAAGAAACCCTGGTATGGATGTGAATACTATTGTACCTTTAGGTTGTCCAGAGGGCCTTATAATATCTATGGACTGTTTTGCAAGAGAAGAAGGTTAAAACGACAAATAATTTTTGTTTGAAATGAACATTAAATGTAAAATCACATTCCTTTTAAAATATTTCATAATGTGTTGAAAAATAAATGTCCATTTGTGGTTTATTATTTAGCCTTAATTTACTGCAATTTTCCAGTATGTTCAGAGAGGCTGCAGTGCACCATGCAGGGTGCAAAATGCTGCAAATTGTTTTATTAGTGCAGGAACATCTATATATCTATCTGTCATCTATCTATCTATCTATCTATCTATCTATCTATCTATCTATCTATCTATAAAGAGTTTGTACCCTGGGAGTAAGGAGGGACTAAGCAAGGAAGTATTTCCAGCTTTAGTTCTAAGCCTAGTTGAGTGAATCTCTATGTTTATTTCTGTATTTATGCAAATGCTCTTAGGTCACCCTAAAATAAAAAAAGGGTAACCAGTCGTGGTCTCCTTGCACACATGTCTTAGAGGGATGCAACTGCACCTCACTGACGAGGCCCATAGAGGCTGAAACGTACGTCTGGGGTTTGTTTGTTTGTTTGTTTTCCCTTGTTCAGAGGAAAAATGCCTGGTATTTCTGTGCAGGTCTGTCATTTGTCAGGGTCAGACTGATATGCTACAGGAGATTTTACCTTTGTGAAAGGCATAGTGTGCAGAAAAACTATGTACCCTGGGAGTAAGGAGGGACTAAGCAAGGAAATATTTCCAGCTTTAGTTCTAAGCCTAGTTGAGTGCATCTCTATGTTTATTTCTGTATATATCTATTAAAATCCTTTAAATAATGCATTCAAAATACGCTTTTAATGCCATACAATATAATTACAAAATAACTTAAAGAACCAGGGACTTCTTGTATATTTATTTAACTTGAATGTCCATATAAATCTTATGTTTCAACCATTTCAGTTGTCTGTATTCCTGTAACTCATTTTGTGCTATTCAATTTGTTACAAGAGCCAGCTACTTAAAATAGAATTAAAGTGACATTCCAGTCAAAATATAAATGCATATAAATTTATTGCATCTTTGAATCATATTTTACACTATACATGTATTGGCAAAAATGCTTCTATTAAGAGTTATCACTGTTTTAGTGTTAACATTTTTCTCTGCATGTGCATGTGAAGCATAGCTAGATATTTTCACTGCACCCACATTTTAAATAATGCAGCTGCTCAGATCATCAGTGGGGTTTGTATCATGTCAGCAATTGACAAATTGAGTCATTACCAGATGGTACAAGCACCATAGGCTCTCCGAACAAGTGTTGTATTTAAAATGCTGGTGCACGGAGCATACTTAAATACACTTTTGAAACAGCTATAGCTTTTATTAGAAGCATTTTTGCTAATGAATGTATATTACAAAATTGCTTAGGTTCAATACAGAAATGCACCCATGTGGTTTTCAATTTTGGCTGGAATATCCCTTTTACTGATTTCTGAGCAGTTAAAAGCAGCCCTGTATAGGAGAATAAAGCAACGTATAATGTAGACCAAAAGATAATGAGTCAAGTTTTATGACACTCAAATTTAAATAGCAGCAACAGAACTAGAAACATAAATATGCAAGAATAATTCTGTCACACACAGCACTTCCTAATATTTCTTGGCTGCTAAGCATGAAATTAACTGCAAATCAGTATCTTTATTATGTACATTCTTCATCAATGAACTGTCAGCGATGTCAGCTCAAGTGCCCAGCACACTTTCACTAAATTATTCTTGGTTCAGCACTCTTGTTCATTAAGCTTTTTAGGTATCTCAAATAAAGAATAAGGTTAAACGTTCCTTAAACCATAAACTTGCATGGAAAATGGAATAAAGAGCAAGGGTTAACCCCTACATCGCTACCTTTATTTTACACTTAGAGCCATAGATTATGTAAACCCTCTCTATGTAACCCCTCTCTATGTAACCCTCTCTATGTAACCCTCTCTATGTAACCCTCTCTATGTAACCCTCTCTATGTAACCCTCTCTATGTAACCCTCTCTATGTAACCCTCTCTATGTAACCCTCTCTATGTAACCCTCTCTATGTAACCCTCTCTATGTAACCCCTCTCTATGTAACCCTCTCTATGTAACCCTCTCTATGTAACCCTCTCTATGTAACCCTCTCTATGTAACCCTCTCTATGTAACCCTCTCTATGTAACCCTCTCTACCACACCTGCCCAACTTATTTAGGCTTGGATATACAGTACATACATAGTGCTTGATTTATAATTTAAGGGCGGACAGGGGTGTACATATTCGCCCCTGTCAGTCTGGCTTCTCCTCCTCCTCATTTACCATTGCACATGAGCGCTCCTATGCGCTCACGTGCAATCCCGCACCCTGCCTGCACCCGGCCAATCACGCACGGGCAGGAGCTTAGTAATTATTAACATTCACCTAGATTACAAGTTGCACATTCGTGTTTTAACGGTGAAAAAAATGGTAATTTCAGCGTTATAACAGTAACACAGCCATTACAAGTCTTGTTGGTATAGCTGTACCGCAAGCCTTTTAGCCTGTAACGCAACGTCAGTAAAGCACACGTAAAAATTATGTTTTTTCATGGGACTTCCATAGCACTGTCATTACAAGTTTTGCGGTGAGGTTAAAAAGCTTGCGTTACACCCTATACCGACAAGATCCGTTTCACAATCTAAAAGTAGTAGTTATGAGTTTTACGCTACAAAACTGTTACATAAAACTCATAACTAAAGTGTTACAAAGTGCACTAAACACCCATAAACTACCTATTAACCCCTAAACCGAGGTCCTCCCGCATCGCAAACACTATATTAAAGTTATTAACCCCTAATCTGCCACTCTCGACATTGCCGCCATTAATAAACATTATTAACCCCTATTCCGCCACTCCCCGACATCGCCGCCACTATACTAAAGTTATTAACCCCTAAACCGCCACCCTCCCGCATCTCAAACACTATTTAAGTATTATTAACCCCTAATCTGCTGTCCGCCCACATTGCCCCCACTATACTAAAGTTATTAAGCCCTACACCGCTGCCACTATAGTAAACCTATTAACCCCTAAACCATAAGCCCCCCACAACGAAATAAAATAAATTAAACTATTAACCCCTAAACCGAAAGCCCACACATCGCAATAAACTAATTTAAACTAGTAACCCCTAAACCTAACGCCCCCCTAACTTTATATTAAAATTACAATTTCTCTATCTTAAATTAAATTAAAACTTACCTGTAAAATTAAAAAAAAATTAAAACTAACAATTAAACTAATATAACTATTAAACAAAATTAAACTAACTACCAATTAAATAAACTATATTACACATTAAAAAAATCCTAACACTACTATAAAAATTACATATACCTATGTACCCCTAATCTGCTGCCCCTAACACCGCCGACCCCTATATTATAATTATTATTCCCTAATATGCCGCCCCCAACGTCGCCGCTACTTACCTACACTTATTAACCCCTAATCTGCCGACCGGACCTCACCGCTACTATAATAAATGTATTAACCCCTAATCCGCTTCACTCCCGCCTCAATAACCCTATAATAAATAGTATTAACCCCTAATCTGCTCTCCCTAACATCGCCGACACCTAACTTCAAGTATTAACCCCTAATCTGCCGACCGGAGCTCACCACTACTCTAATAATTTTTTTAACCCCTAAAGCTAATTCTAACCCTAACCCTAACACCCCCCTAAGTTAAATATAATTTAAATCTAACGAAATAAATTAACTCTTATTAAATAAATTATTCCTATTTAAAGCTAAATACTTACCTGTAAAATAAACCCTAATATAGCTACAATATAAATAATAATTATATTGTAGCTATTTTAGGATTAATATTTATTTTACAGGCAACTTTGTAATTATATTAACCAGGTACAATAGCTATTAAATAGTTAATAACTATTTAATAGTTACCTAGTTAAAATAATTACAAAATTACCTGTAAAATAAATCCTAACCTAAGTTACAATTAAACCTAACACTACACTATCAATAAATTAATTAAATACAATACCTACAAATAAATACAATTAAATAAACTAACTAAAGTACAAAAAATAAAAAAGAAATACGTTACAAAAAATAAAAAAATATTTACAAACATTAGAAAAATATTACAACAATTTTAAACTAATTACACCTACTCTAAGCCCCCTAATAAAATAACAAAGCCCCCAAAAATAAAAAAATGCCCTACCCTATTCTAAATTAAAAAAGTTCAAAGCTCTTTTACCTTACCAGCCCTGAAAAGGGCCCTTTGCGGGGCATGCCCCAAATAATTCAGCTCTTTTGCCTGTAAAACAATTACAACCCATCACCCACATACCCCTAATCTAACCCAAAACCCCCTTCAATAAACCTAACACTGGCCCAGATTACGAGTTTTGCGTTAGAGGCTTTGCGGTGCTAACGAGCAGTTTTGTCTCACCACTCACTTACCTACAGCGCTGGTATTACGAGTTTTCAGAAACCCGTCGTTAAAAGGCAAGAAGTGAGCGTTGAGCAAAATTTTGCTCATTACCGCACTCCAATACCAGCGCAGCTTAAGTCAGCGGTGAGCTGGTCGTACGTGCTCGTGCACGATTTCCCCATAGGAATCAACGGGGAGAGCCGGCTGAGAAAAAGTCTAACACCTGTCAAAAAGCAGCGTAAAACTCACTAACGCAGCCCCATTGATTCCTATGGGTAAATACAATTTATGTCTACACCTAACACCCTAACATAAACCTAAGTCTAACCCAAACACTAACACCCCCTAGCTTAAATATAATTACAATAAATCTAAATAAATATTACTATCATTAACTAAATTATTCCTATTTAAAACTAAATACATACCTGTAAAATAAACCCTAAGATAGCTACAATATAACTAATAGTTACATTGTTGCCATCATAGGGTTTATTTTTATTTTACAGGCAAGTTTGTATTTATTTTAACTAGGTAGAATAGTTATTAAATAGTTATTAATGATTTAATAACTACCTAGCTAAAATAAATACAAAAGTACCTGTAAAATAAAACCTAACCTAAGTTACAATAACTCCTAACACTACACTATATTTAAATAAATTAACTAAATTAAATACAATTACCTAAATTAGCTAAAGTACAAGAAAAAACAAACACTAAATTACAGAAAATAATAAACAAATTACAGATATTTAAACTAATTACACATAATCTAATAGCCCTATTAAAATAAAAAAGCCCCCCGAAAATAAAAAAAAACCTAGCCTAAACTAAACTACAAATAGCCCTTAAAAGGGACTTGTGCGGGGCATTGCCCCAAAGTAATCAGCTCTTTTACCTGTAAAAAAAATACAAACAACCCCCAACAGTAAAACCCACCACCCACACAACCAACCCCCCAAATAAAATACTATCTAAAAAAAACTAAGCTCCCCATTGCCCTGAAAAGGTCATTTGGATGGGCATTGCCCTTAAAAGGGCATTTAGCTCTTTTGCCGCCCAAACCCTAACCTAAAAATAAAAATCACCCAAACCACCCTTAAAAAAACCTAACACTAACCCCCTGAAGATCGACTTACCAGGAGAAGTCTTCATCCAAGCCGGGCGAAGTGGTCCTCCAGACGGGCAGAAGTCTTCATTTAGACGGCATCTTCTATCTTCATCCATCGGACGCGGAGCGGGTCCATCTTCAAGACATCCGACGACTAAAGCTGAATGAAGGTACCTTTAAGTGACGTCATCCAAGATGGCGTCCCTTAGATTCCGATTGGCTGATAGAATTCTATCAGCCAAACAGAATTAAGGTAGAAAATCAGACAATAGAATGAAAGCTCAAAATGATTGCAACAGCCAATAGGATTTTTTCAACCTTAATTCTGATTGGCTGATAGGTACCTTTAAGTAACGTCATCCAAGATGGCGTCCCTTAGCTTCCAATTGGCTGAGAGAATTCTATCAGCCAATCGGAATTAAGGTAGAAAAAATCCAATTGGCTGATGATTAAGGGCTATTGGTAGTTTAGTTTAGGCTAGGGTTTTTTTTTATTTTGGGGGGCTTTTTTATTTTAATAGGGCTATTAGATTAGGTGTAATTAGTTTAAATATTTGTAATTTGTTATTTTCTGTAATTTAGTGGGGGGGTTTTGTACTTTAGCTAATTTAATTTAGGTAATTGTATTTAATTTATTTAATTATAGTGTAGTGTTAGGTGTTATTGTAACTTAGGTTAGGTTTTATTTTACAGGTACTTTTGTATTTATTTTAGCTAGGAAGTTATTAAATAGTTAATAACTATATAATAACTATTCTACCTAGTTAAAATAAATACAAACTTGCCTGTAAAATAAAAATAAACCCTAACACCTAGATTTAGAGTTCTGCGGCCAAAGGGGTGCGTTAGCAATGCTAGCTTTTTTTCTCCCGCACCTTTTAAATACCGCTGGTATTTAGAGTTCACAGAAGGGCTGCGTTAGGCTCCAAAAAGGGAGCGTATAGCATATTTACCGCAACTGCAACTCTAAATTCCAGCGGTGCTTATGGACGCGGCCAGCTTCAAAAACGTGCTCGTGCACGATTCCCCCATAGGAAACAATGGGGCTGTTTGAGCTGAAAAAAACCTAACACCTGCAAAAAAGCAGCGTTCAGCTCCTAACGCAGCTACATTGTTTTCTATGGGGAAACACTTCCTAAGTCTGCACCTAACACCCTAACATGAACCCCGAGTCTAAACACCCCTAACCTTACACTTATTAACCCCTAATCTGCCGCCCCCGCTATCGCTGACCCCTGCATTTTATTATTAACCCCTAATCTGCCGCTCCGTACACCGCCGCCACCTACATTATACCTATGTACCCCTAATCTGCTGCCCCTAACACCGCCGACCCCTATATTATATTTATTACCCCCTAATATGCCGCCCCCAACGTCGCCGCTACTTACCTACACTTATTAACCCCTAATCTGCCGACCGGACCTCACCGCTACTATAATAAATGTATTAACCCCTAATCCGCTTCACTCCCGCCTCAATAACCCTATAATAAATAGTATTAACCCCTAATCTGCTCTCCCTAACATCGCCGACACCTAACTTCAAGTATTAACCCCTAATCTGCCGACCGGAGCTCACCGCTACTCTAATAAATTTTTTAACCCCTAAAGCTAATTCTAACCCTAACCCTAACACCCCCCTAAGTTAAATATAATTTAAATCTAACGAAATAAATTAACTCTTATTAAATAAATTATTCCTATTTAAAGCTAAATACTTACCTGTAAAATAAACCCTAATATAGCTACAATATAAATAATAATTATATTGTAGCTATTTTAGGATTAATATTTATTTTACAGGCAACTTTGTAATTAAATTAACCAGGTACAATAGCTATTAAATAGTTAATAACTATTTAATAGTTACCTAGTTAAAATAATTACAAAATTACCTGTAAAATAAATCCTAACCTAAGTTACAATTAAACCTAACACTACACTATCAATAAATTAATTAAATACAATACCTACAAATAAATACAATTAAATAAACTAACTAAAGTACAAAAAATAAAAAAGAAATACGTTACAAAAAATAAAAAAATATTTACAAACATTAGAAAAATATTACAACAATTTTAAACTAATTACACCTACTCTAAGCCCCCTAATAAAATAACAAAGCCCCCAAAAATAAAAAAATGCCCTACCCTATTCTAAATTAAAAAAGTTCAAAGCTCTTTTACCTTACCAGCCCTGAAAAGGGCCCTCTGCGGGGCATGCCCCAAATAATTCAGCTCTTTTGCCTGTAAAACAATTACAACCCACCACCCACATACCCCTAATCTAACCCAAAACCCCCTTCAATAAACCTAACACTAAGCCCCTGAAGATCTTCCTACCTTATCTTCACCTCGCCGGGTATCACACCGATCCGTCCTGGCTCCGATGTCTTGATCCAAGCCCAAGTGGGGGGCTGAAGATGTCCATGATCCGGGTGAAGTCTTCATCCAAGCGGGAGCTGAAGAGGTTCATGATCCGGCTGAAGTCTTCTATCAACGGCATCTTCAATCTTCTTTCTTCCGGATCCATGTTCATCCCGCCGACGCGGATGTTGGGGGCAGAAGATTAGGGGTTAATACATATAATGTAGGTGGCGGCGGGGTCCGGAGGGGCAGATTAGGGGTTAATAATTATAATGTTTTTGTCGGCGGTGTCCGGAGCAGCAGATTAGGGGTTAAAAATTTGATTATAGTGTTTGCGATGCGGGAGGGCCTCGCTTTTGGGGTTAATAGGTAGTTTATGGTTGTTAGTGTACTTTTTAGCACTTTAGTTATGAGTTTTATGTGACAACATTGTACCATAAAACTCATAACTACTGACTTTAATGCGTTAGTACTCTTGACAGGGTAGGGTGTACCGCTCACTTTTTGGCCTCCCAGGACAGACTCATAATATCGACGCTATGGAAGCCCCATAGAAAAAAGACATTACAAAGTTTACGTCAAACATTTTGTGGTAAGGCCAAAGAAGTGTGCGGTGACCCTATACCTTCAAGACTCGTAATACCAGCGGGCGTAAAAAAAGCAACGTTAGGACCTCTTAACGCTGCTTTTTTACCCTAACCCACAACTCGTAATCTAGCCGAGTATAATTACAACAAATAAAAAAGACTAAATTACAAAAAATAACAAACAAAATTATCAAATTACACCTAATCTAATAGCCCTATAAAAATAAAAAAGCCCACTCAAAATAAAAAAAAACCCTAGCCTACAATAAACTACCAATAGCCCTAAACAGGGTCTTTTGTAGGGCATTGCCCTAATTTAAACAGCTCTTTTACCTGTAAAAAAACACAAAGACCCCGCAACAGTAAAACCCACCACCCAACCAACCCCCCAAAATAAAAAAAAACTATTTCTAACAAAAACTTAAGCTACCCATTGCCCTGAAAAGGGCATTTGTATGGGCATTGCCCTGAAAAGGGCATTTGTATGGGCATTGCCCTGAAAAGGGCATTTGTATGGGCATTGCCCTTAAAAGGGCATTTTGCTCTTTTACATTGCCCTGAAAAGGGCATTTAGCTTGTTTACTAAAAGTCCAAACCCTAAACTAAAAAAAAAACACTCAAAAAGCCTTAAAAAAACATAAATTATGCTTACCTGATAATTTAATTTCCATCTGTATGGGAAGAGTCCACAGCTGCATTCCTTACTTGTGGGAAATACTGAACCTGGCCACCAGGAGGAGGCAAAGACACCCCAGGCAAAGGCTTAAATACCTCCCCCACTTCCTCATAACCCCAGTCATTCTGCCGAGGGAACAAGGAACAGTAGGAGAAATATCAGGGTGAAAAAGGTGCCAGAAGAAAAAATTTCAAATTTAGGACCGCCCATCGGAGAACACATTTCTATGCTAAATGGATGACACTCCTCAGACAAAAAGATAAGGAAATCGAATAGTCCCTTTGACCCCTATGCTTCCCGGAAAAGAGAACAAACAGAGAAAGAGGTTTGTATAAATTCCTTTGTGGCCCGAAGATAGAACTTCAAGGCACAAACCACATCCAGAAATACGTTGTAAATGTTCCTTCGACAAAGAATGATTAGGACATAAGAAAGGAACCACAATCTCTTGATTGATGTTGCGAATTGACACAACCTTAGGAAGTAACCTAACTTGGTTTGTAAAACAGCCTTATCGGCATGAAAAGCCAGATGAGGAAGGATGCATTGCAAGGCAGCAATCACAGATACTCTGCGCGCAGAAGCAATAGCCAGTAGAAAAGGAACCTTCCAAGACAACAATTTAATGTCTACTTCATGCAGAGGCTCCAATGGATCCCATTGCAAAACCTTAAAGACAAGATATAAACCCCAAGGAGGAGCCTTAGATCTTAACCCAGGTCTGATCCCAGCAGAGCCTTAACAAATGGCTGCACATCTGCAAGCTCTGCAAATCTCTTGTGCAGTAACACAGACACGGACGAAAACTGTCCCTTCAGGGGACTTGCAGAAAAGCCTTTCTCCAGTTCATCCTGGATAACAGAATAAGTAGGTCCTCCACACCCTATGATAGATGTGATGAACAACCAGCTTCCAAGCTTGAATGAGAGTAAAAATAACTCTTTTAGAAAACCCTCTCTTGGCTAGGACTAAGGGTTCAATCTCCACACAGTCAGCCTTAGAGAATCTAGACATTGATGAACAAAGAGACCTTGGTCAGCAGATCCCTGCGACAAGGAAACCTCCACGGAGGAGATGATGACATCCCCACTAGATCTGCAAACCAAATCGTTTGCGGCTAAGACAGAGCAGTCAGTATCACTGATGCCTGCTTGACTTGAGCCACTACACTAGGAAGTAGTGGTAACAGTCGGAAAGGATAAATTAGATTGAACCTCCAAGGTACTGCTAATGCATCTGTTAGCTCTGCCTGAGGATCCCTGTACCTCAACCCCTATCTGGGTAGCTTGGCACTTAGAAGTTATAAGATCTTCCTCTTGCAAATCTCGGCAAACACTCGGGATGGAGAGACCATTCTCCCGGATGAAAAGATTGGCTGCTGAGGAATACGCTTCACCGTTGTGCACACCTGGAATGTGGATCGCTGACAGCGAACAAATGCAGGTCTCCCCCACACCAGAATCCGATATACTTCCCTCAAAACTAGGGAGCTTCTCGTTCTCCCCTGATGGTTGATGTAAGCCACCAAGTATATATTGATTGATTGGAATCTGATTAACTGGGATGAACCCAGCAGAGGCCAAGCCTTCAGAGCATTGTATATTGCCCGTAGATCCAAAATGAGATCAGGAGGGAGCTTTACCTCCTGAGACCAGATGCCCTGTGCCTTCCTGGCACCCCAAACGGCTCCCCATCCTGACAGACTCACATCCATAGTCACAATCACCCAGGATTGTCTTGAGACAGACGTCCCTCAGGACAAGTGATCCGGACAAAACCACCAGGAGAGAAATTCTCCTGATTGTTTGTCCAGAGAAATCTGTTAAGACAGATCCAAATGATCGCTTTTCCACTAGTTCAGCTGCGCAGTTGCAACAGTCTGAGGTGAAACCTGGCAAATGAAATAATGTTCAAGCTGGACACCATGAGACCAATCACCTCCATACACCAAGCCACAGGTGGCCTTAAGGAGATCTGGAGGGCAAGACATGTTGAATCTAGATTGCAAGATCTCTTGTCTGTTAGAAATATTCTCATGTCTATGGAGACTTTTATAGTACCCGAGAATTCTACCCTGGTACTTGATACAAGAGAACTCTCACTAGATTATCTGCCATCCATGGGATCGAAAAAGACAGAGGAGATATTCTGAATGGTCCACTCTTAGAAAAATTCCTTTAGCTAGACCAAATGGAGGGCAATAAACTAGAAGTGCTGGTCCAGGAACGCAAACCTTAGGAACTGTAAGTGGTCCTTGAGGATTGGTACATGAAGGGAGCATCCTTCATGAACTAACCCTCTCAAATAAGAGGAAGAATGGACCTTATTGTCTCCATCTTAAACGAGGGTACATTTAAAAACCTGCTTAAGCACTTTAGGTCCAGAATCGGACAGAAAGTTCCTTTCTTCATAGGGACCATGAAAAGGTTTGAATAGTATCCTAAACCTCTCACTGTGATAGGCACCGGGACAATAACCCCTAGAGGACAGATCCCGTACACACCCCAGAAAGGCTTCTCTCATTTCTGGTCAGAAAGACAGGAGGAATCTGCCCTTGGGTGGCTGAGACTTGAAACCTATCATGTAACCCTGAGCTATGACCTCCAGGACCAATGGATCCTGCACATCCCTGAACCAATCGACTGAAAAGAGCGACATACTGCCCCCTACACGATCCAGAAGAGGACCGGGGACCGCCCATTCATGCCGACGTAGACTCAGTGGGCTTCTTGCTCTGCTTGGATTTATTCCAGGACTGAGCCAGCTTCCAAGAGCTCTTGGTTTGGTCTGGCTTAGCGGAGGACTGCTGGCATGGGCTTTATCAGAATGAAAATAATGAAAGTCGTCCCTTAGATTAGTTCATATACTCTTGCAGTAGGAGGACACCCTTGCCCCCTGTGACTGTGGAGATAATTGAGTCCAGGCCTGGACCAGACAAAATCATTCCCTTAAAGGGAGGGAAAAAGTCTAGACTTAGAAATCATATCCCCAGACCATGACTTCCGCCAGAGCCCGACGGGCCTGAACAGAAAAAGCTGAAGCCATAGCATTCAAGCGAATTAACTGCCTAATAGCAGCACAGATAAAATAATTAACAACCCTCAAGGCCATAAATATTTTCTGAGTAAGTTTGAGGGGATCCTCCACCCCGATCAAATCCTATAAGAAGTCCCACCAGAATTTAGTTTCTCCAGTAACCGTGGCAACATCCGCGGTCGGTTGAAACAAATATCCCGTATGTTGAAACATCTTTCTTAACAGAGTTTCCATCTTTTATCCATGGGCTCTCCAAACAAAGAACTATCCTCAAGCGGAATAGTAGTACGTTTAGCAAGGGTAAAGATAACGCCATCCCATTTAGGGACGGAACCTCACAACTCCATTGAAAGTCCAGGACCTGGGCCAATTTGTTAAAGGAAGAAGAGGGGGGAAAAGGAATCCAATCCTGTCCCTGTCATTCTTAATAATGTTCACCATCTAACAGGAGCAGGGATGGATAAGGTACCACCCTGTCCTCAAACTTTTGTCCAATTTATGAATTAAAGGTTCATCTGGCAATTTGGCCTCTGGGACCTCTGAATTTGCCAAAAACTTCCTTTAGAAGAAAGTGCAAATTCCTAATCTAAAATCTGGTTCCTTGTCAGCCGGAAGTTTAAAGGCAGCAGACTCCGAATCAGAATGTTCATACTCTGAAGTCTCAGAAAGTACTTCATCCTCAGAAAACCCTCAGTTAAATGCAATAAATTATCTGATGTACTCTGGGAAGAAGTGCAATATGTAACCTTTCGCTTGTGCTTAGCAGGGTGAGGTAAAGCATTAAAGGCCGCAGACACCGTCGCCTGAAATGCGCAGTAATGTCTGGTGAAAAAAGGCCCCCTCCAGATGGAGGATCAGCAATGCTACGAGAAAACTGCATGTGTAGAGATATAATAATGTGGGGTATGCTCCTCAGAGGTGGACGGCTCCGTGGTATCAAACATGTTTGATATTATCACATTATCAATGCATATGGAACATAATTGAAAGGGCAGAACTAAGGTCTTCTTTACCATATAAACAGGAATTATTCATTAGAAATAGAGGGAGTGCCCTCTAAAGTAACAGAATCCTCCATCGCTAGTGCAATAACCAGAGAACTAGAGAAATAAAACATCTTATTTTATTCAAAAAAATGGTACCCTTATACCCCAATGCCTGGGGCACTCACCACCCCCTATGACCCCGACAGTACAGAGATTTATGACTCCTCTCTGATAAACACCCGATCAGGAAAAAAGGGAATGAATCACATGGTGCACAATGCAGGACCGCCCCTGCTATGAGAAAGAGCGCCAAGCTTGTAAGCTGCATGGCTCTCAAAGTGAAAGTGAAACCTGTATATTCCATAATAGCCTATGAGACCATAACATCTCACACATAAACGTAGCATAAAATCAAATAAACATATTTGTTCAATAATCCCCTAAGAGATATTAACCCTTGATTCTATACAGATAAAAGGAGTCACACTGTGACCCTGTCTTCTTGCGTTATCATACATGTATAAAATATGAAACAATCTTACCAGAATATACGCCGTGGAACAGGAACACGGACCTTCAAGTGTGACAGATAGTAGCATCGCTTCTGACATGGACTTGGAGTGAAGAAAGCAGGCAGCGAAACTCGTCAACGCTGATTGCCTATGGAGCTGTTAATATGAGTTGGGATGATTTCTCAGAAAGACTCTCCCTGACAGGACTACTTAAAACTCCAGTCCCATCTTGAAGAGTACTACCCTCCATAAGAGACTAATCCGAAATCTTCTAACACTTTTCTGCCAACCTCCTGTGATGAAAAGCTAAGAATAACTGGGGTTATAAGGAAGTGGGGTAGGTATTTAAGCCTTTGGCTGGGGTGTCTTTGCCTCCTTCTGGTGGCCAGGTTCAGTATTTCGCACAAGTAAGGAATGCAGCTGTGGACTCTTCCCATATTAATATGGAAATCCTAACACTAACCCCCGAAGATCCACTTACAGTTGCTGAAGTCCCGCTTGAAGGATCATCAACCCGGTGGCTCCATCTTCATCCATTCGGCATCTTCTATCCTCATCCCGGCAGCGTGGAGCGGATTCATCCTGAAGACATCCGGCACGGAGCATCCTGTTCATATGGTTGCCGCCGTACACTGAATCTTCAATTCAAGGTACACAATTCAAAATGGCATCCCTTGCATTCCTATTGGCTGATTTGATTCAAATCAGCCAATAGAATTTAAGTAGCTCTCATCCTATTGGCTGATTTGAACAGCCAATAGGATTTTAGTAGCTCTCATCCTATTGGCTGATTTGAATTTCCAAAATCATCTCAAACACATCTTAATTTTTTTTTTTATAATAGGTTTTTATTGAGGTTTTTCACAGAAGAAAAGAAAAATACATAACAAACGCTATGACATATATAGAGTAAAAGGCAAAATGAATGCTAAAATGTAATAATTTGAAACCTCTTTTTTCTAGTTTCTTAATAGCTTTTGCAGGACTAGCGAGCTGGTCACTTTTGGACCAATTGATATAGGTAACACTTGTAAACCTTGTTGGTCCTGTTTATGACTCCTTTTGGTCTAGTAAGACTAAGTAAGGAAAATCCTTCAGCGGGTAAGTACCGCTTGAGGCAATATGCCAAAAGGTTAACACTGTATAAAAAGTAAAAATAAAAGAACAATTAAGTTCTAAGTTAGATGTAGCCCACTGAGAACTCATGTTAGCATATGGGGGAGGAGGGGGTGATAATGTAAGGATATGCATAATTATTATAGCAGCTTTTAGATAGTTCTATCAATAGTATAGGTCTCCCCATTCTGGACTATAACAGAATCGTAGGGCATCGGATATACAAATGGAGTTGTATCTTAATTAAAATGTGCATAGATAACTTATTAATACACAACTATGTGGAGATCATACACCAGTGGTATAAGCCTCAAGCTACCTGGGACTTGTATGTATTAGCATCTAAACCATATACCTGGGGACAAGTTGATTTCCATATAATCACAAATAATCCCCTATCCCCCTCGTCGGCTAAGGGAGACAAAGGAG
Source organism: Bombina bombina (assembly GCF_027579735.1). Lineage (NCBI taxonomy): Eukaryota > Metazoa > Chordata > Amphibia > Anura > Bombinatoridae > Bombina > Bombina bombina. Next base: position 1,041,310,497 of record NC_069502.1, read on the forward strand.
TGATATAGCCCATGCATGGAGTAGACCAACTATGATATCACTAGAAGCATTATATAACAGATCAACGTTTACATTTTTAGGTAAAGTTCAAGTAGCAGTGATATCAATATATATTGCAAAGTTAGCTGGACCCTCATTGTCTCATATACAAGTTCTAACAATGCGAGATCATAATATTTGAGCAGCGTAGTGGCAGGTGCAGCATTACATAATGTGAGGGCTGTGGGCTACTACACGGAATTTCTGTATATTATAAACAATGCAAAAGTAGATGAATATTACAATATGACAGCAACATGAGCATTGGGGTACTGCTCTATGACCCGAAACAAACTATGAATGGCGTATGTCTAGGGTAGAAGGTATGGTAGAATGCTTAGGAAATATTCATGCCTCGTTGGGTAATCAAGGATTAAATGGAACATTTGGCTATGGACATAATTGATACAGCTTTAGTGGGACCTGTACTAGTCATGGTCTGAAACTCTAAGGGCAGATATATGATATATAGTTCTGCATGTAACTGTAAAACAATTGCGGACAGGATAAAGGTACTAGTCCTCAAGCAAATATATAAAATGTGCAGTTAAGGGATACGTAATCCGGCCTCATGTTAGTGTTATAGCATGCCCCAGGGTGAGCTATAATGGATTTATCTAGGGCTTTGTTATACAGCTTTAAATATTAAATGTGATACAGCTAAGTGATCTAGGCAGTATTAAGACCCCGTGTGAACTAATAGGAAAGGCTAGTTCAGTGCAAATATAACAGCTAAATTCAGAATCAAACATACAATCATTATATTAGTGGACTCTCGGTTAGATGCTAAGTACTATGTTATGTGTAATGGCTTGCAAAAATATAAATGCAAAGTAGTCCCCAACAAAAAAATCAGCATGCGTGAACCAACATGGAGACAGATTGGTTGTTTTTGCTGCAGATCAAAGATAACTGCAGGGATATAGTATGTAGTAAAGTTCACTACAATGTATGAAAAATTAACTTACATTGTAAAGAGAATAACAGTAAGCTAAGCAACTATTCAACTGCTATCACAAACTTAGTATTATAACATTGTGACCCACTAAATAAGAGCAGGGGGCATAACAGAGGCCCCAACAACAAAGAACAAAATACATGTAGGCATTACTAAGACCGTTGGCAGTCATCAAAAGAATAAAAAATATATAAAACCCTCTTTGTTTAGTCAATAGAGTAATATAGAGGCTTCCCTAGGTCAAAACCTCTCTAGACAACTATGTAGTATAGGTTGAATAGATGGCTAGGAATCTCAAAAATGTGTATTCAGTCTAAACAAAGTCTCAATGCTGAGAATAGGACAGTGGCCCGCTGTAGCTTGTGCGTAGGTAATCCAGACACTGCCCTGAGTTCATTAGATAATCACCCGACTCCAGTTCTTAGGGTAAAAAAGCAATGTAGTAGGACCTGGGTTAGTTTGGAGTCAGAGTCCCGTTGAGAACAGCCAAAATTCATATAGGACCTAAGCCACCCAGGCCTGTCATCATAAGATAGTTGAACATCAGGCTCCTGTAGAAAGGTCATTAGGGAGGATTGCTGAGGCTTCAGAAATTCCAGCCACTTGTGTGTCCAATACAATCTGGGACCTCCGCACCAGAATAGCAGAATCTGTGCGATGTATGGGTTGTAAAACTTCCAATTCTACAGCTCTTTGCTCTTTGAAAGCGTTCCCACCCTCCACTCTCTCTGTACTACTGTGCACTGTGCTTGACTTCATCCGGGGCAAGTGCTGGGGCCCTGCAGCGTTGCACCCGGGGAGCAGACCATCAGTTTCATGAATCGTGCGAGAAGCATCGGTGGGGGATCTCAGTATGGCGACACAGCTTACATAATGCTGGTCTAGGCGTAAGCGTAAATCTTTCAGAAGAGGTATAGCCACATCCATCACAATAGGAGGCAGGTGTCGTACGTTACCAGCCTGTTGCATTCATATAGGAGTCCGCCATGTGGTTGAATCTTCTGATGTAAACAAAGTGTTTTAGCTCATTTTTAGCTTTTGGAGTTCCTGGAATTTCAGATAGGATATCTAGATGCTACAAAAGCAATTGTCACCCCCTATGTAGCATAAGGATTCGGATAGTAGTTTGTAGTTAATAGCTTAGCTCCGGAGCCCCATCAATATACGTCCTGCCACTACAGGAGTTAGCTCCTCCCCCCCATCTTAAATATTTTAAAATGTAGAACTTTTGTTTGGGTTCCATGTTTGACATGGATTTAATCTTAAAATTATATTTCTGTTAACAACTATATTGATTAATGATTACACACACTAGTACAAAACATAATAATGGTATTTGCTTATTTTCCAAATTAAGCTCTTTTACAACATCTAAAAATAAAACACTAATATCATAGGTGGTAAAAACCCAATTAGATTCTCTGGATTCCTTGTAGATAAGGTTGTGAAATCCATCTTCTTAATTAAAACCAGTAGACTTAAAATGGATCAATACCTGTAAATTCAGGATGATTATATTGTGCACTGAGATCATACAGTCCAGTAACTCTATAACCGGATATATATTTACTGTACAGATAAAATAGAATGCGAGTTTGTGTTTCTATCACTCATAAATCTGTCTGCAAAATGTGTGCACCTTGTCCAATAATCATTATGGAGTAACATGCTGTAGGACAGGAGTGTCTTGTTGCAATCAGTAATTTCCATATAACATGTACATTTAAAATTGGCTTTAGACTATTATGTTTCCATCTTAATAGTGGGTACTGGATAATTCTATTGTAGAAACAATGCAAATGTAATAATGCAGTGCCCTACAAATACCATGAGGAATACATTTATAAAAATTAGTTTTAATCATGACTTTATAAAAAAGTTACAAATCTGTATTTATACAATGATTATATGGAAATATTTTGATGTGGATTTCTAGTTAAGGTGTCTTCATTCTCATCTGTTAAAATAATTGTTGTATATGTCTTATGGAATTTTTTTGTGCATACTATAGTACACTTAAAAATAATTAATTTAAACATTTAACTATATTAAGCATAGAATAATTGGCAATAAACAGAATGTGTTTGAAATTCTATTAGCTGATGATTGTAAATTTGTTTTTAGTTAAAGGGCCATAATACCCAAATGTTTAAACACTTGAAAGTGATGCAGTATAGCTGTAAAAAAGCTGGCTAGAAAATATCACCTGAACATCTCTATGTAAAAAAGAAAGGTATTTACCTCAAAAGTGTCTCAGTAGCCATATCCCATTGTAAAGGACTTCTAAGCAGCAAATCAGTATGTCTGTCCCGGGACAGCCGAAGGAGCGAGCATTTGTGCACACTCATCTTATTTCCCTATTCAGTGTAAGGAAGTTTACAATGAAATCTCATGAGAGTTAAGTGAAATCTCACGAGATCACAGTAAAGGTTCATGACCTCAGCACTGTTGATGCGGATTGGCTGCTGTTCATTTCTTCATTTTTGTATTTTTGTACCTGCAGCTGGGCTGCAGCTGAGTATAACTTTTTACACAGAACTTATTCTGCTGAGCTGAGGAAATTGTGAGGTAAAATATCTTCTTTTTTTACATAGAGATGCTCAGGTGATATTTTTCTGTCAGCTTTTTACAGTTATACTGCATCAGTTTCAAGTGATTTAGCATATGAGTATTATGTCCCTTTAAGTGAAATTTACATGAACAAAATCAGAGAGGATTACACCTGTATTAATTTTAATAACATTAAATATTTTTCAGTAATGACTTGAAAATGCACTAATTTTAAAACAAACCGATAATACTGCTGCTGATCTTATTTCTGTTAAAGAACCAGTCAGCACACTCACGGTAGAGCTCATTACGTCCTTAGCAATATCTCCTAGACCCTTAGCTCTCCACAAGTTCCTTAGCACTTGTTGGATGAGTGTGTTATTGGCAACTTTCCTTTGTTGCCTTGTTGCACTATTTCTGTTGTGACTAAGCAGTTAAACATGCCTCATTAGTTCTCACGCTATTAGCCTTAAATAGCCCACCTTGACTTCAGATCCTTGCCAGTGTATTTGGTTCCTAGTGGTCCTGGGTGCACTATTTTGTGAATTAGTTATTTTGTTGCTGACTACTGTTTGTTTACTGGAATTTCCCTGCCTGCCACCTGCCCTGACCTTTAGATTGTAAATTTGTTTTTAGTTAAAGGGCCATAATACCCAAATGTTTAAACACTTGAAAGTGATACAGTATAGCTGTAAAAAGCTGACTAGAAAATATCACCTGAACATCTCTATGTAAAAAAGAAAGATATTTTACCTCAAAAGTTTCTCAGTAGCCACATCCCATTGTAAAGGACTTCTAAGCAGCAAATCAGTATGTCTGTCCCGGGACAGCCGAAGGAGCAAGCTTTCGTGCACACTCATCTTATTTCCCTATTCAGTGTAAGGAAGTTTACAATGAAATCTTATGAGAGTTAAGTGAAATCTCATGAGATCACAGTAAAAGAGTTCATGACCTCAGCACTGTTGATGCTGATTGGCTGCTGTTCATTACTTCATTTTTTTATTTTTGTACCTGCAGCTGGGCTGCAGCTGAGTATAACTTTTTACACAGAACTTATTCTGCTGAGCTGAGGAAATTGTGAGGTAAAATATCTTCCTTTTTTACATAGAGATGCTCAGGTGATATTTTCCTGTGAGCTTTTTACAGTTATACTGCATCAGTTTCAAGTGATTTAGCATATGAATATTATGTCCCTTTAAGTGAAATTTACATGAACAAAATCAGAGAGGATTACACCTGTATTCATTGTAATACTGCTGCTGATCTTATTTCTCTTAAAGAGACAGTCAGCACACTCTCGGTAGAGCTCATTACGTCCTTAGCAACATCTCCTAGACCCTTAGCGCTCCACAAGTTCCTTAGCACTCGTTGGGTGAGCGTGTTATTGGCAAATTTCCTTTGTTGCCTTGTTGCTCAATTTCTGTTGTGACTCAGCAGTTAAACGTGCCTCATTAGTTCCCATGCTATTAGCCTTAAATAGGCCACCTTGACTTCAGATCCTTGCCAGTGTATTGGTTCCTAGTGGTCCTGGGTGCACTATTCTGTGAATTAGTTATTTTGTTGCTGACTACTGTTTGTTTACTGGAATTTCCCTGCCTGCCACCTGCCCTGACCTTTAGATTGTCTTGACTTACTTCCTGGCTCTCGATTTGGTACCTCCCTCTGCACGACTGGTTTGTAACCTCTGGCTGATTCTAACTACCCATCTGACGCCCAAACTGGTGCCTTCTTTACCAATCTGGATCTCTGACCTCTGCCCGTCTGATCAATCTCTGCTTACCTGTAACCATTCACATTTTACATTCATGCTGCAGATTCTACTGTATGCTTTACTCTCTATACTATTCTGAGAGTCTTATCCTGGGAACTACGTGTTGGGACCGTGTTACTTAGCCACTTCTCAGCCTCTGGGTCCTATTCCGGGCAGACAATTAGAACAACCCTAACAGGGGCATAGAATTGGTGCACTGAAGTTAAATAGAAAACTTCCACCACAGACCTTTAAAGCAGTATTTGTCAATTCCAATACTTATGTTTCCCAACAGACATATTTTAATTATTTCTGTACTTGTAATGTCCAGCAGTCCAATTTTTGGTAGGGATATCCATGACATTTATTCATCTGAGCAACAGAGTTCTGCTGTAGAGCCTCTGTGTAATATTACATTTACACACATGCTTTTTAAGAAATCTCAGTTGAAGTTACCTGCTTTGACATAATTATAACTATGAATTTAAGTTTATTAAAAAGAAAGTTGGACTGTATTGTGGTTTATTAAAAGTAATGCATCACTTCCAAAATATCTTTAACTTTAAAAAAAACTCCCTATAAAAAAATAATAAGGTCGATGATTACTAGTGCCCCAGAGTAACTAATGGGCTGTTTTTAATTGAGCAAGTTTTATGTATTTATTCTTAATTTATGGTGAAGTTAACCTGATGGCTAATTACTCCCTGCGTATTCATTGCACCATCTTCAGTTCACACCAAAGCTATTAAAAGTTAATTAGCATATCAATGAATATCTCCAGAGAAGAATGATGGTCATTTTCAAAGAGGACAAAACCCTGTTTGTTAAAATGTATTTCAATGATTTGATTTTTTCTGCAGTTGAATCTATTAGAAGCAAATTAGTTAAAACTACTTTATTAGGAATGTGATATGACTGGAAAATCTGATTGGGTAAACATCTAAAAACCTATTAAAAAAGCTATTAAAAAAACCCTATAAACACAGACATTTTTTGTGGCTCTCTAAAAGTAAAACATGCACATAATTGACTAGGAGCTGAATTATCTAAAGCCCTCTGCTCTGGAGAGGTACTTCTAAGAATTTTAGAAAGTCAATTTTAGCTTGACTCCCATCCGAAGATGAGTTTCTAATTATCAGCCTGGAAGCTGTGGGGGGTATGACATATTTTGTGTTTTGTTGGTTATGGCTATTTTTTTAAAACATTAGTTTTATTGTAATTAGTAATTTTTATATAGTAGTAGAGTGCTAAACCACGTCTCTTTCCTTTTGGTTTTAATATTTGTGATAACTTAGACGCATAGCACTGGACACAGCAGAATTTCCTGGACCATCTGTGTCTACACTACATATAATTTGTATCACAGTGCCGGTGGTTTGCTCGTTTTTGCACCTATTATTTTGAGTAATCATATCTTTTTTTTATATATATAATTGTACAGTAATTTGTGTGCAATCATAAATGAACATTTTGATAATCTAATTATGTTTGTGCTTAAATTCAATATCTTAAATGGAGATTAAAGCTTAGGTTTATCATTTTATAAGAAAACATTATGTACAGCCAAGATATGCCACTTGGTAGAGATCAAGGGGCCGATTTATCAATATCTGGCGGGCATGATATGCTGTAGCTGGTGAACTGCTTGTTCAATGCTGCCCCCTGCAGAGGAGGTGTCAATCAACCCGATCGTATGCAATCAGGCGGATTGATGTCCGCAGCCTCAGAGGTGGCGGATGAGTTAAGGAGCAGCAGTTTGAAGACCGCTGCTTCTTAACTCCTGTTTCCAGCGAGCCTAAAGGCTCGCACGGAAACAGGGTTGTTTGGCTCCATTCGGGCCATGATAAATCGGCCCCCAAGGCTGTTGAAAGAGAAAAGCCCAAAACCATGTGCAAGCTTTCTTAAAAGTATAGGTATACAAAATGATATTAGTGCAAAGTATTGGTGGGGCATATAAGTTGAGAAGCAACTGGAAACCACACAATGGGTTCAATATATGAAACTGGAAACGTAGCTCTTGACCTTTTGCGGTACAGGCTTGCTCATTCACTGATTTGTCAGGGGTTATAGGCAAGCCTTGCTGGTTTGCACTTGGTTGTGAGTGGATGGGCTGCACAAGTTTTTGCATGTGAAATATAAATTGTAGGTAAATTCAGTTTTGCTAGCCTGGCTCCCTTCCGGTCCAATGATAACCTATTTATCACAAACTTTATATGTGCCTTTGTGGCAAAACAACCTCCCCTAGGGACAGTTTGATACATTTTTTTACATTTCTAACTCAACAGGCTCAACCTCTTGAAAACACATTTTTGGTTTCTTTTGTGCTGCCTATCTCGGCTGTTTGCAGTGCATTCTTTTTTTTATAAAGTATTGCAGTTTTGCACATTTTATTTAAGTAACCTGTTAATGGTTTAATTACAAGTTACAAATAAATGTTCAAATCCCAATTTTGAATATGTAAATGATAAAATTAGTAGAACTGAATTTACATTAGATAAGCTGAAACAAACCTGTATTCAAACACATTAGGCAGTCGTCATCAATATTGAATTAATTTGCTTTTATATTTGGCTTTTGCCTTGGCTGCATATTTTTTGCTTCTGTGCTGGTTGGTGAAAAAACCCTGGTAAACCATTGAAATGCCTCTGAAACACCAGTTTAATTTTTTTCCCCACATGTTTAATAAGGTTTTCTTTTTATATTGCATAGGTAATTTGAATAGCTATGAACTTGTATATAATATTTTTTTCATAGGAGCTCCGATGGGGCGACTGTTTTCATACTTAAAGGGACGTTACCCATACTCTAAATCACTTGAAAGCAGTTAAGCATATTTGTAAAAAGCTGACTAGAAAATATAACATTAATATCTCTAATATTGAAAAAGAAAGATATTTACTTTTAAAAAGTCTCAAAAGCCACATGTCATGATAAAGGAACATTAAACATCCAATTATGATGGTAGTCCTGGGACTTACAATGGCAGCATGCATTAGGCACACATTTTATTTTCTTCTGCTAAGTTTACTGTGACATGTTGCCACATCATAGTGAAATCCTGTAAGATTATGGTGAAATCCCACAAGATCACAGTAAAGTGTAAACTCAGCACTAATGATTCTGATTTTTTTTTTCACCATGCAGAGAAAGTAAAAATAACAGATGAATGTTAACTGATCACAGATCAGAGCTGATCGTTTGTTTTAAATAAAGGGGGAAAAACAGATATGCATCATTAAATGTTTTCTTCACAGTTGCATCAATGATAAATGAACTATTATCTTGATTAACATGTCCCTTTAAATAGATAAAAAAAAAAATTTTTTATAAAATCTGTATAATGGTTAACATGCCAGAATAAGATTTGGTTGCTTTTTGTTGTGGTGTTATCACTAAAGATGGACATTTATAGTGGCTACGTCATTCCCTTCACACATTTTTGTTCATTAGGTAATTCAGAACTGAAATTTTGGATTTTATTTTTAGTGTGAAAATGTAAAGTCAGATAGCATGTTTAGTAAACAACATTCTGTTTATCATTCTGCTGTTGTCCTCTAATTTTTTATGCAATACAAGTTTTAAGCCAGAAGAGAATTTATTTAAAAGAACCGTGTTTTTGTTCAATCTATGGATAAAACATGCAGAATAGCTCGATTCTTCTTTTCTAAATAAGCACTTTTGGCACAAGTCTGAGCTTTAGAAAAGAACTAAAGCACAATAAAGTTGAACTATTTAAAAAGGCAGCTAAATAAATATGGTTTATTTTTCATTTCTCAAGCTACAAATAGAGAATATATATTTCACTGAGAATATTTTAAAGTCCTGAGTTACGTATATGCAATAACAACAGATGCAAGTTCTAAATTTACTTTGCTTATATTTATTACATTACAAAATGCTAAAATAGAACTCTTTAAATGCCAGAGAGCATTGGAAGGAAGATTTGTGAGATATTTATGTGGTATATCATATGTAACTTCTTAAAATTATTTTGCCTAGTTTTTCTAAAAATGTAATTCACTAAAGGAATTCTAATCACCTGATGGATTTTAAAAGCCTAAACAAATGATGAGATATATCAATGCATTGTTTAAAAATAAGCTGTAATGAAAAGCAACTGTGTAGAAGAAATAAAGTTTTGCACAGTTTTGACTTTATGAGATTATGTTGTCCTCAAACTATTACCGATTGCTAAGTCTCAGCATCATGGAAAATGTAGTTCCAAAACATCTGGGGACCCAAGGTTGCTGACCCTTGGTCTAGAGTATATTATTAAAGGCATCTTATTTTGGGCCCAATGATTAAAAATTCAATACTAGGCCATTGTCACTTGCAGGGGTTGCCCTCAGGGAATTACAGTATGTAAAAAAGGGACTGTCCCTGCAAGTTGTGAGATTTCTCCCTTAGAAAGTAATGAAGGCGGGGGGGGGGGGCATTTGACCACAGGGCAGGCAAAGTGGGGAATATGGCAGGGTGAGTTTTAAGTCAGTGGGGAAGGCCTGTGTGTGGGTTATACATATTAGTGGAGTAGGAGGTGAATTTCTATTATTATTTATTTATATAAAAATGTCATTTATTTTTGTTTTATGCAATTTTTAATTCATTTACATTTTGTAACCCTATTGTAATGTATGCATTGCCTTCACATGCTTATATGCAGAGAACAATGTCACAATGGTCTGACTCTCCCACTCACAAACATGGACACTCCCTTGATCGGATTTTCAGTTATCAATGCACACTTTCAAACTTCACAAATTTCCTTTTTCCTCTTTCCGACCATCATCTCCTCACTTGTAACATCACAACACTTCCTACTGTTCTCCCTCCTAACCTCACATCAAACTCCACAGAAGCATTAAGCCACTAGATCGGCAACATCAAACTATCTCAAACCTCTGCTCACTTCTTTCATGTCCTCCTTTTCCTGCCCTAACCAATTTATAAGTCACTATGATATTACTCTTATATTGGTCTTCGACAATATGGCACCTCCTACCACAGCTCAAAAGTCATGCACTCATCCTCATCCTTGCTACACTCCTCTGACACGCTGCCTATGAGGATTTTCCCTCAATGCTTAGTAACACTGGAGAAAATCCTGACGTTCAGCTGACTTTCTTCATTACAAGTTAAGCTTAAACTTTTACTATTCTGCCCTTAACCTCCCAAAGAAGGATTACTTCTTTACCCTTAGCTCTACTTTTTCTTCAAACACAAAATGTCTGTTCATCACTTTGAATTCCTTCCCCTGCCCTCCCCCACCTCCTATTTACACTTTTCTCTCAGCTCAACCAACTTACCAACAAAATGGATTCCATCAGAAATTAAATTATCTCTCAACATACTATCAATCCCCAACCCACTTAACCGTTCACTGATGTCTGAAACCCACAAAGCCACAGATTCAACGTTTTTGCCCCTGCTACTGAGGAAGAAGTTTCTGCCCTTATATCTTCTTCTCACCTCACTACCTGTCCCCTTGATCCCATCCCCTCACAACTACTGCCTTCCCTCTCTCCTACTCTTCCTCTTATCCTCACACATATTTTGAATCTCTCCCTATGCACTGGTATATTTCATTCATCCCTTAAACATGCACTGATCATACCTATCCTCAAAAAATCTCTCGATCCATCATCCCCATCCAACTACTGCCCTATTTAGCTACTCCCCATTGCCTCAAAAACATCTGTAAAAGCTTGCATATACACATTTATCACTACTTGTTCCATTGCAATCTGGATTTTACCCCAACACTCCACAGACACAGCAAGAATTAAGGTTACTAATGACCTAATTACAGCAAAATCAAACGGCCACTTTTCTCTGTTAATCCTTCTCGATCTGTCTGCAGCCTTTGAAACTGTTGAACAGACTCTCTCTCTTGCTCCAAAACCTCAATCCTTTAGCATCTGCGACACAGCCCTCTCATTGTTCTCCTCCTACAGGTCTAACCAGACCTTTAGTGTAACCCTCTCTGGCGTATCCTCTTACCATTTGGAACTTTCTGTTAGGGTACCACAAGACTCTGTCCTTGGTCTCCTTCTCCTTATCTTCTCAGTTTATACATTACCCTTAGGTTCTTTAATATAATCCCACGGGTTTTAATATCAATCATATGCTGATAAAACCCAAATCTACCTCTCTGCACCAGACCTAACCCCTTCCTTCTAGCTTGTGTCACAAACTGTCTTTTTAATATTTCATCCTTAATGTCCTCTCACTACCTTAAGGTAAATATCTCCAAAACTTTTTCCCCCCTCTTCCGAAATCTCTACCATCTAATTTTCAATAACTGTTGATAACATCATCATTTCCCCAACCCCGCACGTCTGATGTCTTGGGGTCACACTTGACTCATATCTTTATTTTACTCCCCACATCCAGTCTTTGGCCAATTAAGCTAAATATCTCCAAAACTGAGCTCCTTATTCCCCCCCCCTTCCAAAATCTCTACCCCCCCCCCCTCCCAGCTTTCTATAACTGTTGATAATAACATCATTACCCCAACCAGCATGCCCAATGTCTTGGGGTCACAATTGACTTAGATCTCTCTTTCACTTCCCACATGAAATTCCTGCCGCTTCCAGAGTAACACAAGACACACATAAAACTTTAATCCACTCTCTCATCATTTGCCACTTGGACTATTGCAACTCCATCCTCTCCAGCCTCCCTAGCCGTGTCTATCTCCCTTACAATCCATAATACATTCCTCTGCCAGGCTGATCTTCCTTACATGTCACTCCTCATCTGCTGCACCTCTCTGCCAATCCCTTCACTGACTTCCTTTAAACTCTAGAATAAAACACAAAAAAAGTTTTACTTTGACATTCAAGGCTCTCAATAACACTGTTGCCCCCTATAACTTTGATCCCGTCTGCACATAGTCTCCCTCCCATCCCCTTTGTTCTGCTCATGTCCTCCTATCTGACTTCTCCAGATTCGCCCTATCTTTTGAAACCTCTCTGCCTCATTCTACAAGACTCTCCCCTAGTTTTCAATGTTTCAAGTACTCCTTAAAGACTATTCTGCTGAGGGATGCATACAATATACACTAACATCTTCTTATGTTAGCTCGTCTCTTCCTTTTGCCATCCCCTTTACCCACCTTAGCATGTAAGCCTACGAGCCCAGCTGCTTTGCAGATCCCCTTCATGAAAGCTGATTTACAACAGTGCAACTTTTGGCAGGGCCATCTGTCCCTTTGTCTTCCATAATTGTTTCCTTGCATATCAGACCCATGTGTATAGCTCTGCAGAATCTGCAAATAACTGATAATAATAATAGCACCCCTTTGCAAGACAAACTATTCTCAAGGTAAAAAAAATGCCTTTAGAGTATTAAGACAGGGGCTTTATAGTACTGGTGAGATTTCTTATAAAATCTCACACAAGCCTAGGAAGCTTTAGAGAACTGGGCCTTAAGTATAGTGTTCATACGAATCATAGTCTTGAGAACTGGATAATAGCACATTAGAAAGAAAATACATAAATAAAAGCATTAACATAGGCCATTAAATGGACAATAAACAACTTGTGATTATGGGACATATTTGTTGTCTTGCTATAGAATTAATATCAGCCAAGTGTTAACATTTTTAAAACAAACTTTCAACTTGTTTGCTGCAATTATAAATTACATGATTATGAACCTTCATATAAAAGAATAATTTTGCAATAAAAACTGCAGCTTTGTTTTGTCAAATGAGTAAATTGTTTTATGTTTATTCTTTTAAGTGATTTCCCTGTCACTCACAACAAAAGAACCCTTGCTAACCAATCACAAACTAATATTCAGATATAGCACAAACTCTGTTTGCACTTGTGCCGACTGGGGTAGCCTTGTCTCTAGTATTCCCTTAAAGGGACACTGAACCCAATTTTTTTCCTTTGTGATTCAGATACAGCATGAAACTTTAAGCAACTTTCTAATTTACACCTATTATCAAATTTTCTTCATTCTCTTGGTATCTTTATTTGAAATGCAAGAATGTAAGTTTAGATGCCGGCCCATTTTTGGTGAACAACCTTGGTTGTTCTTGCTGATTGGTGGATAAATTCATCCACCAATAAAAAGTGCTGCCCAGAATTCTGAACCAAAAAAAAAAAGCTTAGATGCCTTCTTTTTCAAATAAAGATAGCAAGCGAATGAAGAAAATTGATAATAGGAGTAAATTAGAAAGTTGCTTAAAATTGCATGCTCTATCTGAATCACAAAAGAAAAAATTTGGGTTCAGTGTCCCTTTAAGAAGGTTTAGCACTGATTCAACTTAGTTACTATTGCAAATAATGATTTTACTATCATGATTGTCAATGCAAAACTGATAATCCACCTTTTAAAAGCATGTGACACAACAGAAGCTTAGGGAGTGACAGAACAGTAAGCAAAAGCTCACATAAATTGCCTAGAGGTATTGACCCAAGCCTCCCTGCGAGAAAGTGAAACAAGTACAATTTTTTATATATATTTTATAGCAAAAGGCTGCAAAATAAATAATGAATGTACACTGCAATAATGTTTCACTTGCAATAATGTAACATTCTATGTATTTTTTAAATATCAAGTTTAAGGGTCCTTTAAGATATCTGCAGTGTGCATTGCCTGTGTTCTAAAATTTTCCCGGACACATAAGAATGCATCAGCTGTTCGATGTGTGCGGCACTCACTGTGCATTCGCGACAGTGGATCAGTTGCATCCTAGGGTCGAGGATTTCTAAAGGCAAATTGCCTTTAGTGCTCATGCATGCACGACACCCACCATGCATGCACATGTGGCCCGACTTTGCATGATCAGTTGGATCAACTGATCAGAGGCTCAAGGATTTCTACAGGCGAGTTGCCTGTTGGCTTCCCATAGGTTCTCTGTGTGTTTTTTTACGGCAGCGCACACATGCGCACTAAAGGCTACTCGTCTGTAGAAATCCTCGACCCTCTGCTCTGCTAATCCAGCTGATCATGCAAATTGGGCTGCGGGCGCATGTGCGGTGGGTGTCGTGTGCACATGCAATCCTCTGATGCAGCTGATCCAGCTGATTATGCGATGTCGGGCCGAGTGCGCATGCACAGTGAGTGCCGCACACATTGAACAGCTGATGCCGCGCCACCGGAAGTGATGTGGTCCTGCATTTTTATGGCTCCGGAAATATTATAGAACACCTGCAATGAAAATTAGAAAATCTATAGTTTTCAAAGCTAAATTAAAAGGAAAGGTTTTAAAAAATTAATAAAAGTATACCACAACATTGTTTTACAATGCATAACTGAAGTTTTTATGTATGTGTTTTCTGTTCCTTTAAATGGAGAAACGTTTACTAATAAATATTTAAAGGGATAATACAATTAAAATATAATGCTGCACAAAAAATGTACTTATGCTTTTCACTACTTTTTTCATTATTGATTTTGCCTGGTTTTCCTGTAATTAAAATTAAAAAAATATAGGTGTTTTACTTTTCTCAAATAAGTGCATACTGTGGTATTCTGATAGCTGACTCTCTTACGTGTTGTACAGTAATATCTGCAGGAGCTCATTTATATCTGTCCCTGGTTATGGCAAATGAGAAAAAATAAAAATGCCCAAGAGGTTTTTTTCTTTAAGTGGAATGTTCCTGAACCGCAAAACTATGCAGACTTTGCTAATAAAACAACAGTTTAAAATGCCTGTACAATTTTTATTGTTTGTACTGACATTTGGAAATTTGATGCATATTATTAAACAGACATGAAACCCAACATTTTTCTTTCACAATTCAGATGGAGCATGTGATTTTAAACAACTTTCCAATTTACTTCTGTTATCTAATTTGCTTTGCTATTTTGGTATCCTTGTCAAAAAATAAACCTATGTTGGCTTAAAAACAACAATGCACTACTGGGAACTAGCTGTTGGTTGGTGGCTGCAAATATATGCCACTTGTCATTGTCTCACATGATCTGCTCAGCTAGCTCCCAGTCACATATTGCTGCTCCTTCAACAAAGGATACCAAGAGAATGAATCACATTTGATAATAAAAGTAAATTGGAAAGTTGTTTAAAATTGTATGTTCTATCTGAATCATGAATGAAACATTTTGGGTTTCATGTCTCTTTAATAATATGACTATATAAAGTAATCTTAGTTTTTTTTCCTTCTATCTTAGACACATATTTATGTTATATCTTCTGAATACATACATTTTATATTCATTTTTTTTAATTTTATACCCATATTTATGCAAAATCTCTCCATCACACATTTTAAATTATATTTTGCTTATTTTTCATAAATCACTTAAGTCTGTTATCATTAAATACCACCTTACATCTGTAGTCTTTCAGGAAAGGAAGAAAAAAAGGATAGTTTGAAGGCAAGGTAACATAAAGGGTTACAAATGAATTTGATCTATTTAGTCCTGGGAGTCGCAGAATATTATGCTGGTTTTATAAGCAGTTCAAGGACCAGATTAGCAGCTGAGAGAAATATTCTTAGATGTTGGAAGGAACAGAGTAACTGATACTGCATTTTACCATTTAGAAACCTTATCCCCTCTTTAAGACTGTATTTGAGTAGGGAATATTATTAATGTAAACATCTTCTACCTCCGCTTGGAGTCGCTGACATTCTTTCTAGCTACTGTACTAAGTTCAAATTGTCCCACTACTCCCCAAAACTCTGGTTTTAAACATATAACTGTAATGAAACATTATTAAATAGTTTTTTTTTTATCTGTAAAGTTATGGGTAACTTGAAGTCATGATTTGTTCATTAAACTGTTATAAACAAATATTCAAAACTAAATAATTGCATACTAAGGTAATTTTCACATGAAACCAGTTTAAAGGGACAGTCAACACCAGTTAGATAATGCCTTTACTACGCATTTCCCAGCTTTGCACAACCAACATTGTTATATTAATATACTTTATAACATTTAAACCTCTAAATTTCTGCCTGTTTCTAAGCCACTAAAGACAGCCTCTTATCACATGATTTTTATTAGCTTTTCACAACAGGAGATTGCTAGTTCATGTGGGCCATATAGATAACATTGTGCTCACGCCTGTGGTTTGTGAATGAGACAGTACTAATTGGCTAAAATGCAGGGAGCTGTCAAAAGAGGCTTAGATACAAGGTAATCACAGAGGTTAAAAAGTATATTAAAATAACCATGTGGGCTGTGCCAAACTGTGGAATGGGTAATAAAGAGATTATCTATCTTTTTAAACAATAACAATTTTGGAGTTGACTGTCCCTTTAAGCTCAGACCACATTGTTAACAAAAGTATACGCTTTATATAGGTTATTCATACTACTTACGAATCCACGTGATTTTCAAAGGACAGAAGTATCGGGAAGGGTGATGTCTTAAACGCACATTCCGCAATAGCTTCTATAACTTCCTAAACAAACAAAAACATGAATAAATAAATAAATGTTTATACTATATTTTCTTTGGTGTATTTTGTTTATATTTTTGTCACTTTAACAACAATAGGATCGATTCCAATCTTTCCAATACTTTATTTTTCTTTTGGAAAAATGAAAATGGTCTATTTTTTCTTTTTTTATTTAACAAACAACTAGATTACAAGTTTTGTATTTGTGTTTTAACGCTGAAAAAATGGTCATTTCAGCGTTAAAACAGCACCACAGCCATTACAAGTCTTGTCGTTATAACTGAACTGCAAGCCTTTTAGACTGTAACGCAACTTCAGTCCCACACATGTAAAATTGACGTTTTTTCATGGGACTTCCATTTAAACTAGTAACCCCTAAACCTAACGCCCCCCTAACTTTATATTTGAACAGCCAATAGAATTTTAGAAGCTCTCATTCATTCTGTTTTGAACAGTCAATAGGATTTCAGTAGCTCTTATCCTATTGGCTGATTTGAATTTCCAAAATCAAAATGTCAAATGTCTTCAGGATGGACCCGATCCGCGCCGCTGGGATGAAGTTAGAAGATGCTGCCTGGATGAAGATAGGGCCGCTAAAGCAACTGTGAGTACCTAAAGAGGGGTTAGTGTTAGGTTCTTTTAAGGTTTTTTGAGTGTTTTTTTTTTTAGTTTAGGGTTTGGGCTATTCTTAAAAGAGCTAAATGCCCTTTTCGGGGCAATGCAAAAGAGATAAATGCCCCTTTCAGGGCAATGCCCTTTTCAGGGCAATGCCCTTTTCAGGGCAATGGGTAGATTAGGTTTTTATAGATAGTGTTTATTTTTTATTTTGTGGGTTGGGGGGGGGTAGGCGTTTGTAATGTTAGTGAGTTTGTAATGTTATTTTTTTTTTCAGGTAAAAGAGCTGTTTAATTTAGGGCAATGCCTACAAAAGGCCCTTTTAAGTGCTATTGGTAGTTTATTATAGATTTGTTTTTTTTATTTTGGGGTGGGTTTCTTTTAAAATGGGTATTAGAATAGGAATAATTGTTATTATTTTGGATAATTTGTTTGTTATTTTGTGTAATGTTTTTTTTCCTTTTGGGGTGGGTTTTTATTTTTAGATTAGGGGTTGGGCATTTCATAAAACAGCTGAATTCCCTTTTAAGGGCAGGAAAAAGAGCTGAATGTTCTTTTAAGGGCAATGTCCATACAAATGGCCTTTTATTAGGGCAATGGGTAGATTAGATTTTACTTTATTTTTATTTTGTGGGTTTGGGGGGAGGGGGTTTGTATACTGTTAGGGGGTGTTTGATTTTCTTTTTTTAGCAAAGGCAATGCCCTACACAAGGCCCTTTTAAGGGCCCTTGGTAGTATATTATAGATTAGGGTTTTTTATTTTGGGGTGTTTTTTTTTTTATTTTTATAGGGTATTAGAATAGGAATAATTTTTATTGTTTTGGATAATTTCGTTTTTTATTTTTTGTAATCGTAGGTTTATTTATTTTTTGTAATGGTAGGTTTTAGCGTAAGGCAGGTTAGGTTTTATTTCACAGGTAAGTGTATTTATTTTAACTAGGTAGCTAATAAATAGTTAATAACCATTTACTAACTAGTCTACCTAGTTAAAATAAATACAAACTTATCTGTGAAATAAAAATAAAACCTAAGCTAGCTACAATATAACTATTAAATTGTAGCTAGATTAGGTTTTATTTTAAAGATAAGTATTTATTTAGTTTTAAATAGGTATTATTTAGGTATTAATTGTAACTTTAAATTAGCTCTATTTTAATTATGTGTTAGGTTTATGGTTAGGGTTATGTTAGGGTTAGGGCTAGGTTTAGGGGTTAATATAGTTTAATTTAGGTTGTTGCGATGTGGGGGCTGACGGTTTAGGAATTAATAGGTTTAATAGGTTTATTTAGTGGTAGTGATGTGGGAGGCCAGAGGTTTAGGGGTCAATAATTTTATTTAGTGGCAGCGATGTTGGGGAGCATCGGAAAATAGGGATTAATAGATTTATTATAGTGTGGGTGATGTTGGGGTGCAGGGGAATTGGGATTAATAATTTTAGTATAGTGGCGGCGATATCGGGAGTGGCAGATTAGAGGTTAATAGTTTTATTTAGGTGGCGACGATATCGGGAGCAGCAGATTATGGGTAAATATTATTATGTAGGTGGCGGCGATATCGGGAGCGGCAGATTAGGGGTTAATATTATTATGTAGGTGGCGGCGATGTAGGGGGCAGCAGATTAGGGGTGTTTTGACTTAGGGTTTATGTTAGGGTGTTAGGTTTAAACGTTACTTTTTTCCCCATAGACATCGATGGGGTTGTGTTACGGAGCTTTTCATTCTGTGATTGCAGGTGTTAGGTTTTTTTCTAACCAGCTCTCTACATTGATGTTTATGGGGAAAGCATGCACAAGCACGTCAAAACAGCGCTTGTATTATGTGCGGTATGGAGCTCAACGCAACCATATCGCACGCACAAGCCGGCTGTTTCAAAACTTGTAATGGCTGCGCTATAGAGGGTTAACTAACGCAACTTTTGTTACATTAGTTAAAAACCCTATAGCGTGCATAACTCGTGATCTATCTGAAAGTGATCTCAAATCTTTCTGAGACAAAACTAGCTACTCTGCATAACTGCCACGAGATTCAATCTCCATTTGCCCCCAACAGTACCCTGAACTTAGTGATAATAGCTATCAATGACCGAAAACCGAAATAGATAGTTACTATTCAAGGTCAGCTGATACTTTGGATACCGGATCATCTAGTTGCAGTGCAGTGGAGGAGTTGAGTGCTGCTGTGGTTTGGAAAGTGATTAAGGCATCTGGAGGAGTCCCCAACCTGAGTGGAGCGGGGTGAATTTGCCTATAATAGTCGAGTCTGAAATGCAATGTTGTTTCACCTCCTGTATATCTCGTGAGAATGGGTGAGAGTTATTGTTAACGAAGTCCTGGACGTGGAGAGGAGTAAGGCTATTTAACAAGCATCGCCCAACAAGTTGTATACATTATTAATCACTGTGTTGCCATATGAACTGGTCATTATTGCAGTGCACTATTATCCTCTATTAGCCCCAGAGAAAGGAGACTTCTTTAGCCGCATTTAAGCTGATGGTTTATAATTGTATATTTGTTGACTACTATTTTAGGAGAAAATGTTATTTGTATTTTTAAATTGATAATACCATATCTATCTGTACATGCCAATACCTGTATATATTTATATAGATATAAAGGTATAGATATATATTTTACATTAACATCATCAGATATACTTGAAAACGAGAGACATCTCAATGTATCCTTCCTGGTAAAATATTTTATAAATAAATAAATAATATATATAGAAATATATATTAAAAAAAACTAACATTTTCTTCTATGTGAAGAACGTTGGAATGTAAAATATCCGTAACACAATTTGGGTTCCACTCTGTAAGTCTAACGTAGTGCAGAGTTAATGCACATGAAGAATTAGTATACTCCAATTGGGTTTGCGCATATAAGCCCGTCAGGATTACACTAATATTTCAAGTGCACTAACCTGACATGACTTATATTAAGGTGCGTTATGTATATATATATATATATATATATTTCACCAATCGACATCAAAAAAGTATTCAAACCCTAAGATGGCAGGCCAGGCCATTGAACGAGTATGTTGTCCCCCTAAAGGAGGAGACAGGGATCGTCTGCTGGTGAAGAGGGAAATGTATTGGATATTCAAATTGCAAACAAGAGTACCAAAAGGATTGAATTCCAAATATGACCTCATCAACCATTGGCAGTGATGAACAGTCCCTTTCCCTCTTCCTCAGCAGTTGTACATTTGGTTTGGTTTGGTTTGGTCTAATCTGGTCTAATTTGATTTGTGTTAAGTTGGATTGGACAGAATTGAACTAGATTGAACTGGGTATAATGATATAAAATAAAATAAAATGCAATAAAATAAACATGCCAGTGTGTGAGATATATTATATTGTAATCAAATTGACATAGATTTTCCCTTTTTGCCCCTTCATGTATTCTTCTATTTAGGTAAAGGCTAGACCTTTACAAATAGTTCATCAAACTAATGCAAGTATGCAGAGATGTATAGGATATGAATATTGTTAATTGTATATATACACAGATACTCCTTTTTGTGCTAAGCATTAGATTAAGTTTATATAAGACTAAAATATATACCCTATATAGAGAAGTATATATGACCCGTAGCCATTTAAGACATCTAAGACATCTATTCTCTCTTTTTATTGAGTTTATTGAGTATTTATTTATATGCCTAAGTTTAAGTGTACATACATGTGTGATTCATGTTATATATAAATATACTTTATATTTTGTATACTGATATTTCTCTATGCACACTTTCTGCTGGGAATAAGAATTATGACTACAAATGAATTTATGGTTGAGTAATTCCCATGCATCTGCATCTTTAACACATGCACTGTTTGACACATTTTTATACAAAAATATGTTGCTCGCATTATACATTAATGTGATTGTGATTATACTCACTATAGATTCATTTGTTCATTTATTCAAAAATAGTGCAGCTCTCATTTTGTAGGGACTTGAATTGTGATAGCACCTTAGATATACTCCAATAAGGAATTTGCATCTTTAATCACACCTTTGTTTTTAGACCAATCAAGGTCAGCTCTGTTGCTTTCTAAAGGGTACAGGTGCTATGTATTACAGCTATGATTACGGCCTGAAGGCCGAAACATGTTAGCAGATACTGTGATTGTTGATGCTGCTTTGTGTACCTCTTGGATTACGTTTTTAGTGCATTGGAAATAAAGACTTTCTTTTACGAGATTGAGTATCTCGTAAAAGAAAGAATCAGTAGAATATATCGTGGCCGGACTGTTAGCCAACGGACATTTGGCTGACGGATATTTGGCCAACGGATAATAGTCCGACAGACAAGTGGCTGTCAGATAATAGTCTGGCCACGAGATAGATAGATTCGATAGATAGATAAGATAGATAAATAGATTTGATAGATAGATGAATTTGATAGATAGATTTGATAGATAAATAGATAGATTTGATAGATAGATTATTCCCAGACAGAGAATTACAAGACGTGCGGGCTGGAACCCATGGTTAGGTTCCCAGAGGTGGTTGTGGTGCCCGAGAATCTGATTAGAACAGAGCACTCTGGAGTGTATCTGCCTTGAACATGCTTCGGCATTCTGTCCGTCGGCCAAATCTCCGTTAGACAGAATGCTGTCGGTCAAATGTCCGTCAGCATTTTGTCAGAGCACCGAATATATATATATATAAAACTGTTTTTTTACAGTAATTATAATTAAATAATATTTTACATAACGCGCCTTAAGATAACTAGTTCTTCATGTGACACGACATTAGACCTACAGCCTGAAGAAAATTATGTATATTTCATATTTCAATGTTCTTCACAAGGAAAAAAAAAAAAAAAAAATATATATATATATATATATATATATATATATAATAATGTTAATGTAAAATATATATGTATATATCTATATTAATATCTATCTATCTATCTATCTATCTATATATATATTCATTATTATTCATATTCATATATAAATTCATTAAAATTATGGGGGGAGATAAAAAACTAAAATTAAAATCCTCCATGTCTCAGAATTAAATCAATGTAAATATTTGCATAGGAAATTAGCACATCTAGGCAAGATTCCCCGCTTGCTTTTTCCCAGAAATACCTCATATACAATGTTACCAATGCACAAGAGAATTCTGGGTAAGATATGCAAATTAGATATGCAAATTCTCAGTTTTTTTGCTTCAAAATACTTTTTTAACACAGCTATCCTTTTAACAGGATTATTGCAGCAAACCAGAAATCACTCACTAGACAGCCTGTTTCGTTCTTTTTGGAACTCAACAGTAGGAGATAGATTTCTGGTTGCTGCATTGGTAAAGCTATTTTCAAGGTTAAACCAAAATTCATTAAAATTATGGGGGGAGATGGGGGGCGGAGCTAGCCTGTGCCCAAGATGGTCGCAGGTGTTTAGAGCTCCGAAGTGTGGTCGGCGATATCACCTTACCAGCACCACAGCTTTGAGATTCGGGAGCTACAAATACCCGCACCTGATCTCTAGGGGCATGTGACACTTTTGGCGACCTTTATTAAAGCTCCGGTGCGTGCTAGGCCGGACATAGCAAACTGCGGACCCACGCGGCTCCCCTGAGGCCTACCAAGGACTTTCACTGAGGCGCATGGCCATGTCACCTGGGCCATAGGGAGTATACAGAACACTTCCTCTCTTTTCACCATACCACGGTCGGCGGAGGACTGCAGATGTGGGACCGGTGACCGAATCACTACACGGAGCGAGTCTGAGGGGTAAGAGGGGATCTGAACCCTATCACTACGCAACACGTACAATACATTGGGCCCTCTCTGCCCCGGGGCTGCGCCATCGTTATGCACACCTGGTCTGAAAAGGGGGGTTTCCTCTGAGCAGCAACATTAATGGCCCAGATTACAACGCAGGGCTAAAGCAGAGCAGTACTAGATGCAGGGCGCCTCCACAAGGTATATAACAAGGCATCTGTTTGTTGGGCATGTGCGGTTCTCCATATCTCAGTGCCTCATAAAGGAGCGGGCATCTGAATATTTTATTATATCAGCCCTATAATTGAACTTGCCATTTGTATTGAGGGGCGCACGACTTGATATAGGGGATCCCCCCTAACTTTTCCACACACTGTCACTGCAGCAAAATTCGAACAAGGGACACCCACTAAGGCCTATTATGTCATCTAAAAGATTACCCAGAGCGGACAAGGCGGGAAAGGGTAACACCTCTACGGCCTCCACGGTACACAGTTTTTTTAAAGCCGCGGAAGCAGCGGCTACTGAGCAAGCTGACAATACGGCGAAAATGCCACCCCCAACCCACAACTCTGATCCAGAGGAGAGCCCAGATACAATGCTAACTAAGGCGGACTTGCAAACTCTGCCCTCCAAAGAGGACTTCAATAAGTTTATAGGGCAAGTTAGCTTGATGATAAAATCCAGTCTATCCGAGGTTAAGAGGGAAATAAGTGAAATAGGTTCCAGGATAGCACAAATTGAAGAAGATGCGGAACAAACTGACAGAATCCTCGACCTCCAGTCCCGCCAAATGTCCCATCACTCTACTATCATAACTCAACTACAGGACCAGGTTGAAGACCTGGACAACAGGGGGAGGCGCCAAAATATCAGAATCAGGGGGGTCTCCGAAAACATCAAGACCTCGGAACTCCTACCATACCTACAAACATTATTCAACAAACTGATGGATAATGAAGAAGCGGTGGACTACCCCCTGGATAGATATCACAGAGCTCTGAGACCCCCCCCCCCGAAAGACACTGCCCCCCCGAGAGACATTGTTATCAAGTTTACCAGTTTCAGGGACAAAGAGAATATCCTCTCGGCGGCCCGGAAAAAATCTCCCATCACACACAATGGATGTGCCCTTCAATTCTATGCAGATCTCAGCCAAATGACCCTAAGCAAAAGGCGGGAGGCTAGATACCTCACCTTGCACCTAAGAGACCTTGGCATCCCTTATAGATGGGGATTCCCCTTTAATCTAAAAGTAATTAGAGACAATTTGACTGCTGTTTATAGAACCCCTGAGGACCTGGAGGATTTCTGCTCACTCTTAAAGATATCACAACCCAGCGCACACCAAACCCACAGAGACAGGAGTGGACTCAGGTCCCCCAAAGAAAGAAACGGAGACCCACAGCTAAGAATTCTGTTGATCAAGGGGAACCTACCTGAACCATGGAATTACCTTCCAGCAGATCACCTCACTATATGAGACTTTCCGGCCATGTGCGACCCCTTCCCTTGCCCCCCTGTGGGCTTGGACAAGGGGCATGCAGGAACTTGTGTTGGTTAATCCATTTCACCATAGACCATGGAACATAGTAATGTATAAGTATTGCTCTCTTTTTCTTTTATTTCTTGTTACCTCACGCCTTGCACTCCCCTATGGACCGCTGCTAAGGCCGTTAGTGTGTTTAGACTGTCTTGCACTGTTTAGCAACCCCAGAATGTCAAACTCCAGGATTTATTGTTCTGCTGCCGACCTGCTACCACAAGTAGTAGCAGCCACTTATACCCCCTTCCCTTAGCTAAGTAGTTAGAGGCGAATAATGCTTCATGTTTGTGTTCAAGTTTTTGTGTTAATTTTTGTATATTCTGTTTTATTAACATGTGCTCTTTACCATTACAGAATTGCCCTCTCCACCCTACTCTCATCGCAACCTCCTACTTCTCCCCATTACCCGAGGCCTGGCAGGGGCCGTAGATACTACACGTCAGTTCACCCTCAGGTAACAGTCCACCACACTACACCGCAAACACATTTAGTTGCTACCCTCATATGGAGTCTCCCGGGGCAGATTAACATCTATCCCCCCCACCCCACTAGTAGTCCAGTATGGCTTCGTTGCTGAACCAGAAGTCCCCCCACGCAGGACAACACCATATTAAATTAGTATCTCAGAATGCGAAGGGGCTAAATTCACCCACAAAGCGATCAGTTGCTCTCTCATGTTTTAAAAAATCTAAGGCTGACCTGGTCTTCGTTCAAGAGACCCACTTTCCTAGAGATAACTCCCCTAAATTTACCAATAAGGACTACCCCACCGCATATTTTGCATCACATACAGCCAAACGAGGGGGGGTGGGAATCTTGTTTCATAGGACACTGCCGTTCCAACTTACAACCATGGAAACGGATCCAGGGGGAAGATGGATTATCCTTATCGGCCTTCTTTATAGTCGACCAGTTACGATGGTCAATGTATATGCCCCAAATTTGAAGCAAGCACAATTTTTTAAAAGAGTTACGACTAAAATCAGAACCACTCTAATTGTCTCCTTTAAGCCCTTGCTCTCAATTCAAGTTATATAGTTGGGCTGCTATGGCCTAGTGGTTAAGTCAACTGCCCCTGAACACACTGGTTGCAGGTTCGAATCTGGTCCATAAGATTAAAATATATCCCTATATGTATATAGAGGTTGATTTAAATTTTATATAAAATGGTTTATTGTAAATTTTGTATATCACTCTCTAAAATAAGAGCTTTATATATATGTATATCAAAACAACCATTGTATTTAATTTTTTATGTTCCTCTAAATTTTGTCTGTCTGCACAACATGCCTTTGTAATAGATTACTGATAATGGCTACATGTAGCTGTTAGCATCAATGCTTTCTGTTTCACCTATAACATTGTTGTTCTCTGCTTGCTAGAATACAGCTGAATTAGTTTAATTAATTAAGCAATTGATTGCACTTGAATATATAGACTTCAGAATGTTTGTTTGCTACAGTCTATGATTACGGCAACAGCTAGCCGAAACGCGTAAGACTGATCTACTCATTCTTCTCTTAAGTCTTTTAGACACTTTTTCGCTGTTTTTTGTTTTTTAATTTGATTTAATAAAGCCTGTTTTTTTATCCATCTCTTGGGACTCTTGCCACTACATTTTTTCTATAACCTTAGGTCCCAACTCTTTCAAAATAACCCTCTACGCGGACGATGTCCTTATTCTGTTAACTTCCCCCTCCACTTCCATCACCTATTTACTAGAGGAATTCAACCGATTTAGTGCCCACTCTAATTTTCATATAAACGCACAAAAATCTGAAATCCTAAATATTAATATGAAAAAGCAATCCTTTGAGGCCTTAAGGACTCACTGCCCATATAAACTAAACTTAGACAAACTTAAATACTTAGGAATCCAGCTCACGCCGGGGAGCAGCAAACTATTTAAGCACAACTATATGCCCCTCATGCATAGGCTCAAAAAGGAACTCGACGGTTGGCAGCACAGACCACTCTCGTGGTGGGGTAGGATGCAAGCAGTAAAGATGACGGCCCTCCCACAATTGCTTTATGTTATGCAGACTGTACCTATTCACCTCCCGAACACATATATCAATCAACTACAGTCAATAATAAACTCTTTTATATGGGGTAACATTAAACCACGTATTAGCAAGAAAATTATAACAGCCCCGCTGGGCGCAGGAGGGCTGGGAGTGCCGTCAGTGTTGTCATACCATAGGGCCGTAGTTCTGCAGAGAATCATTGAATGGCATAACCCGGCTAATTCCAAAGCATGGACAACTATAGACTCTTTCTTATTAAAATCTCCGAATATAGGTCCCCTTAGTTGGGTCAAGCATTCGGCTAGACCCCCCCTAGCAAGACTATCCCCACTATATAACCACCTATTCAAAACATGGGATGGGATCCGAGCTAAAATAAAGGGCATCTCGTCCCTTGTCTCCCCAATGTCTACAATCTCTTATAATGCTGAATTCATGGGAGGGTTACTGGCCGAAAGACCTAATCCTACTGGCCTGGAGCGCACAATACCGTTTACTAATCTGGTTTTTAACCATGCATTAAAAACCCCGTTCCCAGCTGGCTGACTTGGCAGGAGGTGCTTTCTCTGGGTGGCTCAAATATGCACAGCTCACACACCTATTGAAAATCTCACCCCATAGAGATAGCCTACTTAGAGACTTGACCCACTTTGAAACGCTATGAATATCTGGTACGACCCCCCGTGGCTCTCTATCAAAGGCCAAAAAAATGCTAGATGCAGCACAGACCCCACGTCCTCTCCTTATAAACTACATTGGCAGGAGGAGCTGGGAGCGGAGATCCCTGAGGAACACTGGCAAGATATATTACACTACACCGCCAAGTCCTCATCCATACCAAGATCCCTAGAGCTTAACCATAAGGTGTTGTTCCGCTGGTATCTCACACCGGAAAGACTTAAAAAGATCTACCCAGGAGCGGGTGCCACTTGTTGGAGGGGGTGCGGGTCTAATGGGACGATGGCACATATTTGGTGGCAATGCCGCTCAATATCTCCCTTTTGGAGGGGAGTGGAGCAGCTCCTTAGGGAACTATTGGGAGCAACATTTCACCTTTCGCCCTCTATAGCCCTCCTAAACCATAAACCTGATAAAGTTTGTAAAATTAAATGGAAACTAACACAAATTAGCCTAAATAGTGCAAAGGCACTTATTGCCCGCAACTGGAAATCTGCACGTACCCCCACAATACAGGAATGGCTCACACACACCTCAGAACTCTTAGCGGCGGAAGAATATTCTTACTATAGCAATGGTAATTTATCCTTTTTCCATAATGTCCAGTTCTATTGGGAGACCCTACTCAAAGCCCCCGTCATAACTGGAGACTAAGCTCCAGTGGAGGAAATACAAAACATAGAGCAGGACCCCCCCAGGCCAGGCCTCCATTATTCTTCCCCCCCCTTCTCCTCTAACCTGCCATCCTCTCTCCCCTCTCCCACTCCACCCTTCTCTCCTATTTTCCTCCCCTCCCTTCATCGCCACATAGTAGGTGTGGTTTAAAGAGGTTGAATTTATTGCACATACAAATGTTGTAGTTGTTTTATTGAATGATGTTATGCTTATTGGAATCTGTATAACCTAACCTTAGATACACTAGCCACTGTGATGATAGAATAATTTTTGGTCTATGCAAATCAGCACAGCGAGAGATGCCTCAAGAGCGGCATCCCAATACAGACTTAATGGACAATAACCCCAAGTAGGATGATCCGTGGCACAGGGGGGTCACCCTGAAAGAGAGATTACTTAAAGTATAACCTTGATGAT
This sequence comes from Bombina bombina, assembly GCF_027579735.1. Lineage (NCBI taxonomy): Eukaryota > Metazoa > Chordata > Amphibia > Anura > Bombinatoridae > Bombina > Bombina bombina. Next base: position 1,041,338,879 of record NC_069502.1, read on the forward strand.
AAGGACCGTATCTTATAATTTTTATCCCTGATTTGTGTGTCGTTCACTAAATTGTATCGCTGTTGACTTCCAATAAAGCTTGTTTTAAAAAAAAAAAAAAAATTATGGGGGGAGATAAAAAACTGAAATTAACATATTTTTAATGAATTTTGGTTTAACCTTGAAAATAGCTTTACCAATGCAGCAACCAGAAATCTATCTCCTACTTATAAATTCCAAAAAGAACGAAACAGGCTGTCTAGTGAGTGATTTCTGGTTTGCTGCAATAATCCTGTTAAAAGGATAGCTGTGTTAAAACAGTATTTTGAAGCAAAAAAACTGAGAATTTGCATATCTAATTTGCATATCTTACCCAGAATTTTATTGTGCATTGGTAACATTGTATATGATGTATTTCTGGGGAAAAGCAAGCGGGAATCTTGCCTCGATGTGCTAATTTCCTATGCAAATATTTACATTGATTTATATATATATATATATATATATATATATATATATACACACAGTAATAGATATATATAGAAATATCTATTTAAAATAAAATAACATTTTCCTGTATGTGAAGAACATTGGAATGTGAAATATAAATAACTTCTATCAGGTTAGCGCAAGAATAAGGTAGTGCAGTCGTTATATCCAAAGTCCAGAAGTTACCGCGTGTTGGGTTTTGCTCAGACACAAAAGTTTTACTTTAAACTTGTAATACACGCGCTAACCTTCGCACGCAAAATCTTTTCTTGTGGAAGTCTTATCATTCAAGAGCACCACTTGTAATCTGGCCTTAATATTTTGTTTTTAACTTATTTAGTATACCACATTTTCTGTTTTGGCGACATTCTCACCTAAAATCAAGAAGAACAATCTGAGAAATTAATTTCCATTAGAAGAAAGTGGCTGCAACTTATCTTCAATAACAGTATTTTAACAATTCTAATGCTGTAAATTGTAAAACCACTAAATTACAAGGTTTATTGGATTTAGACCATATGTTCATATATATGTCTAATGGTGTCTGTGGTCAATTCATTGTGTATTGCACACAAACAAGTCAACAGAATTATCCCAAACTGTCTTGGAATACTCTCAAACATGTCATAAAAGCAATTTTACACATTATCAACACCATTTGGATGTTGAGTTTAAATTCTTCCATTTTCTTGTTTATATATATATGAACAAAACTTGTAGTTGGATGGATTATGATTTCCGATATTGTCTGTGCATTGTATGGGTGAACTGTCCAGGATACGCTCATATCCAATACAGTCTTTTTCCACTTGATGTTATCATTTGGATTGTGATTGCTCAAATGTTGATAAAGGTGTATAGGGAGCCAATAAACAGCCGGGGGAAATAAAAACAAATTGGAAAGATTGGAATCAATGTTAGATTACCCACTCAAGTGAGGCCAATACACTAAACATAATAGCATGGAAAAGCAAGAACTAATTTAACTTCAACATTAAAATAGCACAAATACTGCACACAAGAGTAGAACACTTCTCACATTAAGCAGTCTCTCTCTAACTCCTGTTTCAGATTGTATTGATCCCTTATGTCACATGCTAGGGATATGCATAAAGGTAATCCCAATATGTTTCATGCTGCTCAGTATCCGTTGCTTTCTGTGCATCAATATGTTATAATGATCAATCAGTTTGTCCTGGCTTCAGTGCCAAGCAATAGCAAGTTTTCAGTCTTATTGCAACTATTTACAAAATAACCTGCACATACTAGCAAAGCTGTCACAGGAAGCTAAATTGTGTACCCAATTACAACCATGGAATAAATAAGCAAGAGTTTGCAAGTATTTGTGCATTATTGTCTATACTTTTAATGTGAAGCATTAAAGGTTTTTAGCAGGAGCATCACAAACCAGTCTTAATATTTATGATGTCCCATTATTGTCACACAAGCCTTTTATATTGTACCTGCCTTGTCCCCTTGTAAGTCTTTACACCATTATACCAGTTACAAGACAGGTGCACATTCAATGCAGACGTAGGTCTATGTCAAGAAAACATCTGCACATTAAAACCAAAACATTTTTATTTTTATTGTGATTACATTAATTTGTATGCAAGATAAGCTCAATGTTTAGTTTTTCCTAACTATTTAACATTTCAGTGCACGGATGATAAATTATGACGGTATATTCATGCTTGAAGACTTGTTAGAATAAACCCTGATACAGGCTAATCAAGCATAAATGATCCACTGCATTAACACAGGCACCTATATCATATAGGTATACGTGCTTTAAAGGGACATGAAACCTAATATTTTTATTTTATGATTCAGATAGAGAATGCAATTTTAAACAACTTTCCAATTTATTTCTACAATCAGATTTGCTACATTCACTTAGTATTCTTTGTTAAATGAGTTGCAATGCACTAGTGGGAGCTAGCTGAATACATTGAGTGAAACAATAAATAATGACAAAAGTTATATATGTAAAACCATCAATTAGCAGCTAGCACCCAATAGGGCATTGTTGTTTATGAGCCTACTTGGGTATGTTTGTAAAAAAGGATGCCAAGAGAACAAGGCAAATAAGATCAAATAAAAACGGTGGAAGGTTGGTTAATCTATCATGCTCTATCTGAATAATGAAAGTATTATTTTAACTTTACTGTCCCTTTAAAGAACTTTAGGGGATAATAATATTCCCCATACCGTCAATACTAATACACTTTTTCACAGCTCCTACTGTAATAAACCCTAAACATGACTTTTGAGCAACAAACCATAACCAGGAACTAACAAACTTAACTGCTAACCAAGTCCCCACTACAAATCCTTAGCTTATTTTATACATCTTCAGCCTCTTTCATAGTCTGGTGTTTCCTCTTAAATAATATTAATGTTATTGTGATAGATACTAGAACAATGAAGCTGCTATTAAAAAAGTGCTGCCATTATATATAAATATATATAGATATATATTTATATTATATATAAATAATATAGCAGCTCCATTGTAGTGGCACAATTAAAGGGACACTGAACCCAAATTTTTTCTTTTCTGATAGAGCATGACATTTTAAGCAACTTTCTATTTTACTCCTATTATCAAATTTTCTTTATTCTCTTGGTATCTTTATTTGAGATGTAAGAATGTAAGTTTAGATGCCGGCCCATTTTTGGTGAACAACCTGGGTTGTCCTTGCTGATTGGTGGATAAATTAATCCACCAATAAAAAAGTGCTGTCCAGAGTTCTAAACCAAGAAAAAAGCTTAGATGCCTTCTTTTTCAATAAAGATAGCAAGAGAACGAAGAAAAATTGATAATAGGAGTAAATTAGAAAGTTGCTTAAAATTGCATGCTCTATCTGAATCACAAAATAAAAAAATTGGGTTCAGTGTCCCTTTAAGATCTATTAATATATTGTCCTATGTTTTTTTTAGTGGTGGTCTCATCCATTCCATTTGGTGACTTAGGTGAATGGTCATAGACATTGCTTAAACACCATACAAAACCCATAGGATATAGCATAAGAAATCAATTTAGTCTTTGATTAAATATACTACCTTATCTAGTCCCAAACTCTAGTCTCTATGGGATCCTAGTATTGTTCTTCCTATATTTGCAGTTGATGTCAGATTCCCTACAGTAGGTGGGTTACTAGTGCCAAAAGCATTAAATCTGAATATCTCTGGGTGGGAGGTATCCTTGATGTTTTGACTTTTTTAATTTTTTTATTTTTGGGGGGCTATTTTGAGTGTAGTTGATGTCTTGATTAGGGTGAAGATTTTTGTGATCTTTAATACTGCTGAGGCCGTATAAGTGCACCTATTAAGACGAGCACGGGTGACCAAGTTTATAACAAAAAAACAAAGCTTTTGGGATAAGGGTACAAAAGTACCATCACTGTGAAAATCAGCCAGGCATCTCTATGGTTATCCTAGGGTGCTACCAACTTTTCTTAAACTAAACTAAATCTAAACTTACCATGGTTAAACTCAAAACCATATGCGGGAATGTTTATAAAAAATACCCTCTTGTGTGTGTGTGTAAGGTAGATTTTAATAAACTTAGAGTCAATAATCAATAATCATTTTCCTATAGGAATATTATAAAATTATAAAATTCTTTGATATTTTGCTAGCTCTAAATGATTGTAGAGTGTATGAAAAAAGTAAAAACAGAGGTTCATACTCGCAGTGGCATAAGTTAAATTGTAAATAGATCCTACAATATAACTGCACTACTCATAAAAATGAAGATAAGCAATTATTTCACCATATCACCATTGCCTCAATAATAATGCTACATTTATGACATCTGGTAGAAAATAACAAAGCAATTTTAATCCCTAATCTGTTACAAAAAATATTTTAAAAAAATGACTAAATATAGTACTGTTATCCATCTCTACCCATACAGTTAATTATTAATATACTGTACCTTAAAGGATATTTCAGTAGTCATTGTAAATCCATGTGTAATAACTGGTTCTTCTTCAGCTGTTCTTCCCTTCCAGCAATCCAGTTCCACACAACGGCAACCTGCCAAGAGTACTTGACGATACATCTCCACTGATGAGTTACCAGCCAGTTGTCCAGCTGAAAAAAAAAGCAATACATTTCATTATATCTCTTCTGATGCAGTAAATATACAATCTAGTGGTTGGAACTTAATTTCTATTCTCCAGGATATAAACATTTGGAGGCCTACTTATCAAGCCGTCAACTTACTTGCATTCGACGGCACCAATACGCTCACCTGACATCACCTAACATCGCTGCTGTGGACCTGAATACGCTCTCCATAGTTACCAAAAAAGCTGTCAAAAAGCCGCGCACCAAGTACGGGGCGATGAGCAGCGGATTGTTGTTAACTAACAGTCATCGATCTCGCTGCTCTTCGGCTTTTTCCCAGCTTTATTTGTATACTGTCACTAAACACTGCCACTATACTAAACTGTTTAACCCCTATCCTGCCGCTCTCCGACCCCGCCGCAACTAAATAAAGTTATTAACCCCTACCCGCTGCTCCCGGAGCCCACCGACACTCTAATAAAGTTATTAACCCCTATCCTGCTGATCCCAGAGCCCACCGCAACTCTAATAAACTTATTAACCCCTATTCCTCCGCTCCCGGAGCCCACCGCCACCTACATTATACTTATTAACCCCTAATCTGCCATCCCCTATACCGCCACCACCTACATAAAGTCATTAACCCCTATCCTGCCGCTCCCGGAGCCAACCGCAACTAAATAAATGTATTAACCCCTAAACCGCCAGCCCCCCCCCCATCTCCATAAACTAAATTAAACTATTAACCCCTAAACCTAACAACCTGCTAACTTTATATTAAATATTAAATCATCCCTATCTTATAATAAATTTAAACTTATCCTTTAGATTTAAATTAAACTATATTAAACTATTAATTAACCTACCCTATTATTATAAAATTACATTAAACTATATTAAATTAATAATTAACCTACCCTAACTATTATAATAAAATTACATTAAACTATATTAAGCTAAAAATTAATCTAACCTATCTTTTATACTAAAATTACATTAAACTACAAATTAAATTAACTATATTATATATTTAAACACCTAACCCTACTCAAATAATTTAAATCTACACTAAAAAATTACTAAATTACAAAAAACTAACAACTAAGTTACAAAAAATAACAAACACTAAGTTACACAAAAAAAATAAACACTAAGTTACAAAAAATAAAAAAGAAATTATCAAAGATTTAAACTAATTACACCTAATCTAAGCGCCCTATGAAAATAAAAAAGCCCCCCCAAAATAAAATAAAATAAAAACCCTAACCTACAATAAACTACAAATAGCCCTTAAAAGGGCCTTTTGCGGGGCATTGCCCCAAAGAAATCAGCTCTTTTACCTGTAAAAAAAAAATTAAAATACCCCCCCAACAGTAAAACCCACCACCCACACAACCAACCCCCCAAATAAAAAACTAGCTCAAAAACCTAAGCTCCCCATTAAAGCTCACATTCTATTGGCTGATTGGAATAGCTAATAGAATTAAAGCTCAATCCTATTGGCTGATTGCAACAGCCAATAGGATTTTTTCAACCTTAATTCCGATTGGCTGATAGAATTCTATCAGCCAAGCGGAATCTAAGGAACGCCATCTTGATATCATTTAAAGGAACCTTCATTCGTCTGTAGTCGTCAGAAAGAAGAGGATGCTCCACGTCGGATGTCTTGAAAATGGAGCCGATCCATGCCGGATGGATGAAGATAGAAGATGCCGTCTGGATGAAGACTTCTGCGGCCTTGGATGAAGACTTCGGCCGCTTCATTGAGGACTTCTCCCAGCTTCTTGGAGGATGGATGTCGGATCTTCAAAACTGTAAGTAAATCTTCTGGGGTTAGTGTTAGGATTTTTTTAAGGGTTTATTGGGTGGGTTTTAGTTTTAGATTAGGACTTGGGCTGCAATAGAGCTAAATGCCCTTTTAAGGGCAATCCCCATCCAAATGCCCTTTTCAGGGCAATGGGGAGCTTAGGTTTTTTGAGTTAGCTTTTTATTTGGGGGTTGGTTGTGTGGGTGATGGGTTTTACTGTTGGGGGGTATTTGTATTTTTTTTTTTACAGGTAAAAGAGCTGATTTCTTTGGGGCAATGCCCCGCAAAAGGCCCTTTTAAGGGCTATTTGTAGTTTATCGTGGGTTAGGGTTTTTTTATTTTGGGGGGCTTTTTTTATTTTCATAGGGCCCTTAAATTATGTGTAATTAGTTTAAATCTTTGATCATTTCTTTTTTATTTTTTGTAACTTAGAGGTTTTTTTTTTTGTGTAACTTAGTTTTTGTTATTTTTTGTAACTTAGTTGTTAGTTTTTTGTAACTTAGTAATTTTTTAGTGTAGATTTAAATTATTTGAGTAGGGTTAGGTGTTTAAATATATAATATAGTTAATTTAATTTGTAGTTTAATGTAATTTTAGTATAAAAAGTAAAAGTAAAAAAGTAATGTAATTTTAGTATAAAAGTTAGGTTAGATTAATTTTTAGCTTAATATAGTGTAATGTAATTTTATTATAATAGTTAGGGTAGGTTAATTATTAATTTAATATAGTTTAATGTAATTTTATTATAATAGTAAGGGTAGGTTAATTAATAGTTTAATATAGTTTAATTTAAATCTAAAGGTAAGTTTAAAATTATTATAAGATAGGGATGAGTTAATATTTAATGTAAAGTTAGCGGGTTGTTAGGTTTAGGGGTTAATAGTTTAATTTAGTTTATGGCGATGTGGGGGGCTGGCGGTTTAGGGGGTAATACATTTATTTAGTTGCAGTGGGCTCCAGGAGCGGCAGGATAGGGGTTAATGACTTTTTGTAGGTGGCGGGGGTGTCAGGAGTGGAAGATTAGGGGTTAATAAGTACAATGTAGGTGGCGGCTGTGTAGGGGGCGGCAGATTAGGGGTGTTTAGACTCGGGGTACATGTTAGCATGTTAGGTGTAAACAAAACTTTTATTCTCCCGTAGGAATCAATGGGATATCGGGCAGCAGCGAACATAATCTTTCGCTGCTTTCAGACTCCCATTGATTCCTATGGCATCCGCCGGCTCTAGGGCGGCGGATTGAAAGCCAGGTATGCTTGGCCAGAATAGTGGCGAGCGTGCCTGGTACTTATTTGTTAACTAGCAAAAGTAGTCAGATAGTGCCGAATTTGTATTCAGAACATCTGTAATGACGTAAGCATCAAACTGTGCTGGACTGAAACCGGCGGATCGTATGTTACGTCACAGATTTCTACTTTTGCCGGTCTGTAGGGTTTCATAAATGAGGCGAATCAAGATCTCCACAATTACACTGTGGAATTCCAGCGTATTTGCGGTTGACGGCTTGATAAATAGGGGCCTTGGTCATTAATGCTAATTTTTTCCTTTTATGCTAGTATGAGCAGTTAACTCAACAGGTCTCTAATGACTGCACATTATAGTAAATAATTATTGAAATTAGAGGAAGATGGAGCAGTGGATTAATCTTTTAAAAGTCTAAATTACAAGTGGAACACAAAAATATTAGCGCAGATGTGCTTAATTAACATTGCTTGAGCACAATCAATAGAGATTATATTTTTCCGCTCACATTAAAAGTCCAAAGTTATTTCTTAGCATTCAATAGCATAGGGGGCGTTAACATCTAAATGTCGGATAGTTCTGTAGACTGTGAGCTCTGTGTAGACTGTGACCTCTTCCTCCTATACTAGATTTATTTAGTTTTGTTATGTTTTGTATTTTATCACAAATCCTTGTAATTGTATACCCCTATCACTGTACCCAGCACTACGGAATTTGGTGGCACTATACAAATAAATGATTATAATATTAATAATTCGGCTGCCCTAAATCCCTCACATTACAGACTTCACGGTTAGAGATGTAAAATTTTCCAGTAATTTTGAAGCCATGGGAAAAAAATTCCACAGAAAATGGAACGTATTTTATGAACAAAAATAATTCTCTGGCACAAAACGAGTTGCAATAGCATTACACTGTTAGTAGTGGGGATGCCCTGTATAATGTCCCTTTAAATTAAAGTGTACATTGGGCTAGAGGGCTTGTGCATATGCAAGCTTAAATGTGAAATAGGGTCAGGACAAGCTGACCAAAGTATGCACTTTTACTAGCACCTCTGTGTCCCCGGGATATTCATCTGATACCTGGCGTAGAAGAGCAGGGCTACAATTAAAATACATCTTTTAATGACTTGAAAATTAAAAAGACGTATGCATTAAAAACACAAATATGAGCCCGTGGTACTCACAATTAATACAACATGTATACCTGTGTATGTCTGATTGGAGCACAATGTGAATTGCATTGGGAATTCTAGAGGATTATAATTAATTCCCTCACAAATATTGTAATAGCCGGAGAACATGGAGTGGTGGATGCTGATAATGTGTCAAGTGTGATTGTGCACTTAGTAACAACATGAGCGAGCACTGATCCTCCCTCTTGTGTCACAGTAAAATAATTTCTGGGTTATTTCCACTCTATAATTCTTATTGCAAAACATGCATACAGATAGAAGTCATACCAGACTGTGGTTCACTCAATGAGTTAAACTATAACTGATTACTATAAATTAACCTAACATTACTATTTTAGAAAATAAAATAATGAAAAATAAAAAACCTAAGTTACAAAAGTAAAAAATCTTAACACTATAAAAAAATTAAAAAACCTAACATTACAAAAAAAATCAAACACTAAAATTACGAGGGGGAAAATAAATCGAAAATTAAAAAAAATAAACGAAATTATCCAAAATATTAAAATTAAACCTAATCTAATGCCCCAATAAAAACAAAAAAGCCCCCCGAAAAAAACACCCCCTAATCTAACTATACACTACCAATAGCCCTTAAAATGGCTTTTTGTAGGGCATTGCCCTAAGTTAAACAGCTCTTTTACCTAATAAAATAACAAAGTACCTCCTAACAGTGAAACCCCCACCCAACCAATCCCCCAAAATAAAAAAAACCTAAGGGGCATTTGTATGGGCATTGCACTTAAAAGGGCAATCAGCTCTTTTGCAATCAACTCTTTTGCACCCATTAAAATAAAAAACATTCCTAATCTAAACCCCCCCCCCAAAAAAAAAAAACGAAAAACTAACTAAAAATGTACTCCCAGTTCCTGAAGTCCAGACATCCATCTTCATCCGGGCAGCGAGAAGTCTTCATACAGACGGGGACATCTTCATCCATCGTGGGGGCATCTTCTATCTTCATCCCGGTGGCGCGAAGCTGTGGCAGTGTGGAGCGAAGCTGACCAAGACCGGTGGTGACATCCAGCGTGGAGCCTCCTCTTCATGTGATCATCCACTACACACTGAAGCTTGAATGCAAGGTACCCCTTTTATATTGGGGTACCGTTGCATTCCTATTGGCTGAAATATTCAAATCAGCCAATAGGATGAGAGCTGCTTAAAAGAGATAGTGGAATGGATTGCGGCGGTATAAGCTATAACGCTAGCATTATAGCAGGACCGCACAACCTGTAATACAGGCGCTATAAAAATCCCGCACTCAAAAGCCATTTTTTGAGTGCAGAATGGAGAGTTGCGTAAAGGCTAAAATGCTTGTGGTATAGCTGTACCACTGCGACTTGTAATGCGGGAGACCTGCATATTCCGCACGCAATGGCCAATTTTTCAGCGGTATAGCCATACCGCAAAACTTGTAATTTTGCTGATTGTTTGTTAATATAATCGCTTCATTGAGGTCAGCAGTAAGGTTGTACTGAATATTGCTTAATTCGCATATAAGTACATATAAATTCTAAGTGTGATCCACTCAATTGCACACACATTTTAAATTCCACATCTATGCTGCATTGCAGGCCCACTTATCCCCACTTATACACTAATGTGCAGGGCCGCCACCAGAAATTTTGGGGCCCCTTACTTAACCATTGATCAGCCCCCCCACTTTGACAAGTGCAATTTTTGACCAAGTGACTAAAATGTATAAGCACTTTATTCCTAAGTGTACTCAAATTTGGAAATGTTGTAAAGGTAGTAACACACAAACATAGAAACACACATACTCATACACTGAAACACACACTCACACAGAAGGATTCACATATAGACACTCTAGCAGACACTCAAAGAAACACAAAGACACCCACACAGACACTCAGCACTTGTTTACATTTACCTGACAAGTAATGAGGTAGACTACAGTTTTGTCAAAAAAGGAGATTTACAAGCCAAAATATGGAGTTCTGATTATCTTTTTGTCAAGGAAGATGCCAACTAAATGATGACAACAGCATGGAGTGGCTGAAAGGAAGGGCCCTGAACTGCCTAAACAATAATTAAAAGGTTAAGTGGTGGATGGTGACTTCTGGAAAGGTCTCATTTGTCTCAAAGAGGCGCATATATCAAGCTCTCTATGGAGCTTGTGGGCCCGTGTTTCTGGCGAGTCTTCAGACTCACTAGAAAGAGCAGTTATGAAGCAACCCTGTCCGCCTGCTCTGAGCAGGCTGACAGACATCACCACAATTCAACCCGATCGAGTACGATCGGGTTGATTGACACCCCCCTGCTGGCGGCCCATTGTCCGTGAATCTACAGGGGGCGGCGTTGCACCAGCAGCTCTTGTGAGCTGCTGGTGCAATGCTGAATACAGAGAGCGTATTGCTCTCCGCATTCAGCGAGGTCTTGCGGACCTGATCCGCACTGTCGGATCAGGTCCGCAAGACCTTTGATAAATTGGCCTTAAAGTCTGTAAAAAGATGTGAATAATCAGTAGTAAGGTCAAAATGTCCAAAAAGGAACAGACAATGGACACACACACACACAAACTCAAACACAAACTTGCACAATACACCCAAGGAAACACAAACAGAGACAACCTCAGAAAACACACATACATACACACTCACATTACAAGTTGAAAGTAAATGCGTTTCTTTCAAGCACAATTGAATTTAACACCACTTAGGTTAGCACAACTTTACAGCTCTAACTCTCGAATAAAAAGTGTCACAAAAAACATCAAAAATACATTTAAAAGTACAGTTACACTCATAATAACATTGATAAAAATTATTGGAAAAAAATACTATAAAAAATTATTAAAAAAAGGCATTCAAAGGGATTTAACATAGAGATACATACATTTATGTCTAAATATGTATATGGATCTCTATCTATCTATCTATCTATCTATCTATATATCTATATATATGTTCATATGTGTGTACATATGTATTTGTGTTTTACTGTATATTTACTGTACATATTTCACATTACAAATTCAATTACAGGATAATGTTATTTTTTATTCTTATATGCATTTTTCTATATATATGTGTATATACCTGTAGATATATATGAATAAATATTTATTTTACATGAACAGTATCAGATATATGTAGAAATACATATTTAATAATACAAAGTATATTATTTTCTATCGCCTAGATTTAGAGTTCAGCGCTGGTATTTAGAGTCAGTCATGAAAGGGTCTAACGCTCACTTTCCAGCCGCAACTTTTCCATACCGCAGATCCCCCTACGCCAATTGCGTATCCTATCTTTTCAATGGGATCTTTTTAACGCTGGTATTTAGAGTCTTGGCTGAAGTGAGCGTTAGAAATCTAACAACAAGATTCCAGCCGCAGAGAAAAGCCATGAGTTAAGAGCATTATGGGCTAACGCCGGTTCATAAAGCTCCTAACTACTGTGCTCTAAAGTACACTAACACCCATAAACTACCTATGTACCCCTAAACCGAGGTCCCCCCACATCGCCGCCACTATAATATTTTTTTTAACCCCTAATCTGCCGACCGCACACCGCCGCCACCTATGTTATCCCTATGTACCCCTAATCTGCTGCCCCTAACACCGCCGACACCTACATAATATTTATTAACCCCTAATCTGCCCCCCCCCCAACGTCGCCGCTACCTTACCTACACTTATTAACCCCTAATCTGCCGACCGGACCTCACCGCTACTCTAATAAATGTATTAACCCCTAAAGCTAAGTCTAACCCTAACACCAACACCCCCCTAAGTTAAATATAATTTTTATCTAACGAAATAAAATAAATCTTATTAAATAAATTATTCCTATTTAAAGCTAAATACTTACCTGTAAAATAAACCCTAATATAGCTACAATATAAATAATAAATTATATTGTAGCTATTTTAGGATTAATATTTATTTTACAGGCAACTTTGTATTTATTTTAACCAGGTACAATAGCTATTAAATAGTTAATAACTATTTAATAGCTACCTAGTTAAAATAATTACCAAATTACCTGTATAATAAATCCTAACCTAAGTTACAATTAAACCTAACACTACACTATAAAAAAATAAATTAAATACAAATACCTACAAATAAATACAAATAAATACACTAACTAAAGTACAAAAAATAAAAAAAGAACTAAGTTACAAAAAATAAAAAAATAATTTACAAACATTATAAAAATATTACAACAATTTTAAGCTAATTACACCTACTCTAAGCCCCCTAATAAAATAACAAAGCCCCCCAAAATAAATTTAAAAGATACCAGCTCTATTACCTTATCAGCCCTTAAAAGGGCCGTTTGCGGGGCATGCCCCAAAGAAAACAGCTCTTTTGCCTGTAAAATAAAAATACAACCCCCATCAACATTAAAACCCACCACCCACACACCCCTACTCTAACCCAAACCCCTCTTAAATAAACCTAACACTACCCCCCTGAAGATCTTTCTACCTTGAGTCGTCTTCACTCAGCCGAGCCGAATTCTTCATCCAATCCAGGCGATGTCTTCATCCTAGCGGGGGCTAAAGAGGTCCATCATCCAGCTGAAGTCTTCATCCAAGCGGGGGCTGAAGAGGTCAATCATCCGGCTGAAGTCTTCATCCAAGCGGGGGCTGAAGAGGTCCATCATCCGGCTGAAGTCTTCTATCAAGCAGCATCTTCAATTATCTTTCTTCCGGCTCCATCTTCATCCCGCCGACGCGGAACATCCTTCCTCCACGACGAACTCCCGACGAATGAACGTTCCTTTAAGGGACGTCATCCAAGATGGCGTCCCTCGAATTCCGATTGGCTGATAGGATTCTATAAGCCAATCGGAATTAAGGTAGGAATAATCTGATTGGCTGATGGAATCAGCCAATCAGATTCAAGTTCAATCCGATTGGCTGATTGGATCAGCCAATCAGATTGAGCTCGCATTCTATTGGCTGATCGGAACAGACACATATTTCACATTCCAACGTTTTTCACATAGGGGAAAGTTTTAAATTGATATTAAATTGATATTCCTATATATCTATAACTATATATAATCATATACTGTATATATATATATATATATATATATATATATATATATATATATATATATATATATATATATATATAGAGAGAGAGAGAGATATTTATTTTACCAAAATTCCATCAGCATATATTCATTGTAATGTGAAATATTAATATTTTCATGTCGGGTTATCGCACTTGGTTAAACTTGTCAGGTTAGGTTTTTTTCACACTTTTTGGGCTTCCCATGAAGTCTAAGGGAGAATATGTTAACGCAATATTGTATACTCGGCTTTTTGTGCATCGGGAAAGAGCACAAGTGAAAACGTTTAACTTTCAACTAGTAATATGCGGTATCCGACGCCTGCAAAAAGCCAAAGTCAAGCGCAGTTAGCACGAGAGCGGGAGCGAAAAATAGCTCTCCACTCTAGCCATATATTATATATATATATATATCTCTAACAATCTAGCCATATATTATTTAGTGTGATCAAGATCTACCATAATATTAGCCCCATTTATGAAATCGCAGATGGACAGGGTTCCCTACTTGAAAATCTGTCCACCGGGGATAGTGGGACATTTAACAAGTATGATGCCTGATGAAGCAGCGCTTATAGCTGAGAAATGCGTTGAAGTTTTGCTATATCACAGAGGGTAACTATGTTGTTCCCTTAATCTGTTTTTAATTTTTAATAAAACTTTTTAATCAGAGGCATGATTGATTCTTTTGTCTCCTATGTATCGTTAATCGGTAGCTGCTGTAGGTGATTACACCTAACTGGAGCCTGTGCATCGTGAACCAGCAGCTGCTGTGGGTGATTATCCCTACATGGAGCCTGTGTATCGTGAACCAGCAGCTGCTGTGGGTGATTATCCCTACATGGAGCCTGTGTATTGTGAACCAGCAGCTGCTGTGGGTGATTATCCCTACATGGAGCCTGTGTATCGTGAACCAGCAGCTGCTGTGGGTGATTATCCCTACATGGAGCCTGTGTATTGTGAACCAGCAGCTGCTGTGGGTGATTATCCCTACATGGAGCCTGTGTATCGTGAACCAGCAGCTGCTGTGGGTGATTATCCCTATATGGAGCCTGTGTATTGTGAAGCAGCAGCTGCTGTGGGTGATTATTCCTACATGGGGCCTGTGTATAATGAATCAGCAGCTGCTGTGGGTGATTATCCCTATATGGAGCCTTTATATCATGAACCAGCAGCTGCTGTGGGTGATTATCCCTATATGGAGCCTTTATATCATGAACCAGCAGCTGCTGTGGGTGATTATCCCTATATGGAGCCTTTATATCATGAAGCAGCAGCTTACCCCTATATGGAGCTTGTGTATAGTGAACCAGCAGCTGCTGTGGGTGATTACCCCTATATGTAGGGTTGCCACCCGTCCCTTAAAATACAGAACACTTATAAGTTACACATGCTGCAGGGTGTGCAGGGAGGAATTTGAATAGTGCTGTCCAGAAACACAATACATGTTCTTCCCTGCACACCCTGCAGCATGTGTAACTCATAAGTGTCCAGGAAAACATGGCTGAGGTGGCAACCCTACCTATATGGAGCCTTTGTATCATGAAGCAGCAGCTGCTGTGGGTGATTATCCCTACATGGGGCCTGTGTATAGTGAAGCAGCAGCTGCTGTGGGTGATTATCCCTATATGGAGCCTGTGTATCATGAAGCAGCAGCTGCTGTGGGTGATTATCCCTATATGGAGCCTGTGTATCATGAAGCAGCAGCTGCTGTGGGTGATTATCCCTACATGGGGCCTGTGTATAGTGAAGCAGCAGCTGCTGTTGGTGATTATCCCTATATGGAGCCTGTGTATCGTGAACAAGCAGCTGCTGTGGGTGATTATCCCTACATGGGGCCTGTGTATAGTGAAGCAGCAGCTGCTAATGGTGATTATGCCTATATGGAGCCTGTGTATAATGAACCAGCAGCTGCTGTGAGTTATTATCCCTATATGGAGCCTTTGTATCATGAAGCAGCAGCTGCTGTGGGTGATTATCCCTATATGGAGCCTGTGTATAGTGAAGCAGCAGCTGCTGTAGGCAATTATTCTTATATGGAGCCTTTGTATCGTGAAACAGCAGCTGCTGTGGGTGATTATCCCTATATGGAGCCTGTGTATAGTGAACCAGCAGCTGCTGTGGGTTATTATCCCTATATGGAGCCTGTGTATAGTGAACCAGCAGCTGCTGTGTGTGATTACCCCTATATGGAGCCTTTGTATCATGAAGCAGCAGCTGCTGTGGGTGATTATCCCTATATGGAGCCTGTGTATCATGAAGCAGCAGCTGCTGTGGGTGATTATCCCTATATGGAGCCTGTGTATAGTGAAGCAGCAGCTGCTGTAGGCAATTATCCTTATATGGAGCCTTTGTATCGTGAAACAGCAGCTGCTGTGGGTGATTATCCCTATATGGAGCCTGTGTATAGTGAAACAGCAGCTGCTATGGGTGATTACCCCTATATGGAGCCTGTGTATCGTGAAGCAGCAGCTGCTGTGGGTGATTATCCCTATATGGAGCCTGTGTATAGTGAAGCAGCAGCTGCTGTAGGTAATTATCCTTACATGAAGCCTTTGTATCGTGAAACAGCAGCTGCTGTGGGTGATTATCCCTATATGGAGCCTGTGCATCGTGAACCAGTTGCTGCTGTTGGTGAGTATCCTTATATGGTGCCTTTGTATCGTGAACCGGCAGCTGCTGTGGCTGATTATCCCTATATGGAGCCTGTGTATCGTGAACCAGCAGCTGCTGTGGGTGATTATCCTTATATGGAGCCTGTGTATCGTGAACCAGCAGCTGCTGTGAGTGATTATCCCTATATGGAGCCTTTGTATCGTGAAGCAGCAGCTGCTGTGGGTGATTATCCCTATATGGAGCCTGTGCATCGTGAAGCAGCAGCTGCTGTGGGTGATTATCCCTATATGGAGCCTGTGTATCGTGAAGCAGCAGCTGCTGTGGGCTATTATCCCTATATGGAGCCTGTGTATAATGAACCAGCAGCTGCTGTGGGTGATTACCCCTACCTGAAGTTAGTGAGCTGGGGAACTGAAAGTTTCCAGACTGTGTGAATCAGCACAATCAAGTGCTGCCGGCTTTGTTAGGACATATGTTCATGCACTGAAATTGTTTGGAGCTGCATAGTACACTATTGCATTAGGAGCCGCCTTCTGTTTGTTTCTGTTTTTCAGTGTGAACATACACACACACTGACCTATTACACAGCACATATGCACTCAAGCACACACTAACACACAACATAGCACATATGCACTTACATATGCACACATGCACACACAATGACCCATTACACAGCACATATGCACTCAAGCACACACTGACACACAACATAGCACATATGCATACATATGCACACATATGCACACACGTACACACACTGACCCATTACACACACATATGCACTTACATATGCACACATATGCACACATACACACACACTGACCCATAACATAGCACATATGCATACATATGCACACATATGCACACATATGCACACACGTACACACACTGACCCATTACACACACATATGCACTTACATATGCACACATATGCACACATGCACACACACTGACTCATTACACAGCACATATGCACTCAAGCACACACTGACACACAACATAGCACATATCCACACATATCCACACACGCACACACACTGACCCACTACACAGTACATATGCACTCAAGCACACACTGACACACTACACAGTACATATGCACTCAAGCACACACTGACACACAACATAGCACATATGCACTTACATATGCACTTACATATGCACACACATACACACACACACTGACCCATTACACAGCACACATGCACTCAAGCGCACACTGACACACAGCATAGCACATATGCACTTATATATATACTTATATATACACACACACACTGATACACAACACAGAGCAGATGCACACACCTACACATAACACAGCACACAGCACACATGCACTCACACACAAAGGAAGTGAGCTTCTTTAACAGGGGTCAAGTCCTCACAATTAATATTGTTTTATATATATATATATATATATATATATATATACACACACACACACTGTATTTATATGTATATAATAAATCTATACACTTTAATTCAATAAAGGGTTGAATGGTTATCACCGACTTAAGGTGAAATAGTCCTATTTCTGTTGGAGCTTGAAGGGAGCTAAATAACGCCAGAGCAAGCCACACAGATATGTACACACAGTGCGGAGTTATCACACAGCAGGACAGCTGACAGACTGCTTTTAGTGCATTGTAGGAAGTGTTACTGCCCATTACTAGAGGATCTTACTATCCCTCTAACTAGACTGTGATTTAGCTCCTTCCACCAGCAGCAGCAGTGTTTATTGAAGTATTTCTGTTCTCTGTCCAGAGGGAACTTAGTTCCTATTACAAAAATAGTGCAGGAACTCCGTTCCCATGAATTCCCACTGGACTTGACCCCTGTTCTTTAAAAACTTTTATATATGCATGGCTTTTTTAGACCAAGAAAATCATCTAAAATATTATACTCTTTTATCTTCAATATACAAGTGTCATCACCTTCTGTGTCAATGACATGACATAACTTATCTTTCAGAAGTTAAAAATATTTTATAATGGTTTAATGGATTTAAGAAAAAAAGTCCAAAATACTAAAAGCACCTGTGTCCTGATGAGCGCTTACTTTTTCATAATGTGAGGATAGCATAGTAAGGCTTCTATTGATCTGCTACCACTATCTGTTAGGAAGTTCACAATAGTAGATAATGTAAATGTTGCAATATTCAGAAATTATTGTATTAAATATTAATTAAGTTCATTATAACTAGAGAATAAATTGGAACGCTTATCCTGTAGCACAAACAGAAAGTTATTGTGATCTCTAGCACCAATATCCTATTAGGTGCGTGTTTTTTCTTATAGATTATGTTTATCTTATTTTTTTTTTAGTCAGTATTTGTCTTACAAGGGTGTAGTCCTCCTATTTCTGACATAATAAATTTAGCACTACAGAATGGCAAGTGATTCCTCATGTGTCTTAAATATTTGCTTGTGTAGTGGATGCCAAAAATAAATAAAGATAGTTCAAACAATTGTGAGCACAATCATAGCTTAATCATGTCAATATACCAGATTGTTATTTACTACCAATTCACTGAGCATTCCAGGCTAAATATTACAGTAAGAATACCACCATCGTTTACAGCATGTGTGTAAGAATATAACCAACTTTAACTATGTGCCTGCACAAGCTTTCACATCTGTGGGCAAGTAACAATGTCATCATCAAGGTCATGAAGTGTGTGTGTGAGAGATTATCACCATGATTTACTTTAGTGTGTGTGTACATCATTTACTATTTGCATTGTGTGTACATAATAATATTACCATCATTTAATAAGAATTTCACTATGATACACTTTAGCGTGTTTGTAAAAATATCAACATTATTCACTATAGCGTGTGCTTCACTAAAGGTTAAGATAGCGTATAAGAATATAACCATCATTCAGTAATGTGTGTTTGTGTGTGTATAAAAATATCACCATCATTTAATAGTGTGTGTGTTTGTGCATGTAAGAATATCACCATCATTCACTATAGCGTGTATGTAAGAATATCACCATCATTCACTATAGCGTGTATATAAGAATATCACCATCATTCACTATAGTATTGGGTACCTGTGTGTGTCTTGAACCTCTACATAAATAACACCCCTAAGAAGTTGTATAATGGTAAAAGTACAATTTGTTCTAACAACACACTACCTGTATATTGCAGTTTGTAGAATAAATTATCTCTTATTTCCACCTGTTATTTTATTTTATAATATGGAAGACTTTTTTGTACTTTAGTATTATTCTACAATATGTATTCCATTATCATACCTCCCAACATTTCAAAATTCAAAAAAGGGACACCCCCCCCCCCCCCCGCAAAAAAATGTTTGTGGGCGGGGCTTAAAAAATCATAAGACCAAAGTAATATAAATAAAATTATTAATAAATTCATAGATTTTAATACACTTAGGCAGCAAATCAAACACAAGCTCAAACCATTTGTATGGCTATGTGAGCGATGTATTTAATTAACCTTTGCAGAGACATTGCTAAATATTTTTATCTTAATTGGACATTTAATAATAAATTCTTTAAAACTGCTCTCTGCATTCCCCATTAATATTCTAAATTCTGGCCTTTAAAGTCAGCAAAAATGCACAGTAGCACACTACATAGTATACACTTATACATGCAGCTACACACACACACACACACACTACATAGCATACACTTACACATGCAGAAACACACACACTACATAGCATACACTTATACATGCAGATACACACACACACACTACATAGTATACACTTATACATGCAGACACACACTAAATAGCATACACTTACACATGCAGATACACACACACTACATAGCATACACTTATACATGCAGATACACACACACTACATAGCATACACTTACACATGAAGATACACACACTACATAGCATACACTTACACATGAATATACACACACACTATATAACATACACTTATACAGGCAGACACACACACATTACATAGCATACACTTATACATGCAGCATACACTTATACATGCAGATACACAGACACTACATAGTATACTACATAGTATACACTTATACATGCAGACACACACACACTACATAGCATACACTTATACATGCCGATACACACTTAAACATGCAGGTACACATACACACACTACATAGCTTACATTTATACATGCAGGCATACACACACTACATAGTATACACTTATACATGCAGACACACACACACTACATAGCATACACTTATACATGCAGATACACACTTAAACATGCAGGTACACATACACACACTACATAGCTTACATTTATACATGCAGGCATACACACACTACATAGTATACACTTATACATGCATGCAGACACACACACACTACATAGCATACACTTATACATGCAGATACACACTTATACATGCAGATACACATACACACTGCATAGCTTACATTTATACATGCAGACACACACACACTACATAGCATAAACTTATACATACAGATAAACACACACAGTTATGGATACAGATAGACACACACACTACATCATATATGGGTATCTGTAATTCATTGTATGGGGTCCTGGGGTTGGCAAGCACATTAGCTGGCAGTCTGACGCTGACACTGTTCGTTACCCTGGTATTAGCACTGCTCATTGTATAAAATCGAAGGCATGCTAGTATTATCATCAGGGGTTAGACATCATCACTACCAGAGGTAGGTTAGAGAGGTCACCATTACCCGTGGTCAGAGTGTATACAGCCTTCTTACTCCTGCTTAACCCACACACCATTCCTTTTCCACAGGGAATCTAACAGGTATCTAACCCTGTGAGAGCAAAGCCAGCTGCTTCTGAGTATGGGCCCAATAGAATTTAAAAAAAAAAAAAAAACAGATGGCTAGCAACCCAGGACAGGGGGACAGACCCCTAAAATCGGGACTGTCCCGCGAAAACTGGGACAGTTGGGGGGTATGCATTATTAACCCTGTTTTGTGCCACTACAGAATAATGCACTAGGAAAGAAAGAAAGAAAGAAAGAAAGAAAGAAAGAAAGAAAGAAAGAAAGAAAGAAAGAAAGAAAGAAAGAAAGAAAGAAAGAAAGAAAGAAAGAAAGAAAGAAAGAAAGAAAGAGAGACTGAACATCAAGCTACAATCCTTAGTATAAAGCAGATTAAGATACATATCAATATCATATTATTCTATGCTGAGCCTAAACACATTCATTCTCTGCACACTTCACTGAATATAACAATGTGATTATATTGGCTTTGGCTGGGATTTAAATGATTATAGCAGCATTATAGCAAACTATATGGGCCTCAATATGAGCTGTCCCTGTGACATTTGTCAAGTCTTTTATCAATCATAACCTTATTCATCTCATAAGATTCTAAGCCCTGTTAGGCAGAAACTCATTGCTTGTGCAAACATTGGTGTTTATCAGAATAGCTACTTAAGTGCCTTACTTTAGAGAATTTTAAAATAATAGGCAAATCCTAGTTACTATTTGGTTTACCAGTAGCTTCACACTGTGCTAACTTCATCAATATTTTGCTATGAAAACCTTTTTTTTTTTAGCAGTGTTTGTAAACCTTGTTGACTTTTCTATTAAATTCATATATCAACAAATATTCCCCAGTTTTATTGAAGAACACTGGGACCTTAATATGATCAGCAGAATATTTATCATTCCAAAGAACTTGTGTTATATGTTTTTAAATGTTAATAATAAAATTACAACAAATTATATGAAATTGTTGATTGCAAACAGCATTTTTTTTACTCACGTGCTAACTGCGCTTAAAGGGACAGTAAAGTTAAAACTAAACTTTCATTATTCAGATAGAGCATGCAATTTTAAACAACTTTCCAATTTACTTTTATCATCAAATTTGCTTTGTTCCTATGGTGATATTTTTTAAAAGCTAAACCTAGCTAGGTTCAAACTGATTTCTAAACAGTTGAAAACCGCCTCCTAGCCCAGAGCGTTTTGAAAGTTTTTCACAGTTAGACTGTGCTAGTTCACATGTGTCATATAGATAACATTGTGCTCACTCCCGTGAAGTTATTTAGGAGTCTTCACTGATTGACTACACTGCATGTCTGTCAAAGGCACTTAGATAAGGAGGCTGTCTGCAAAGGCTTAGATACAAGGTAATCACAGAGGTAAAAAGTAAATTAATATAACTGTGTTGGTTATGCAAAAACGGGGAATGGGTAATAAAGGGATTATCTATCTTTTTAAATAAGAAAAATGTTGGTGTAGACTGTCCCTTTAAGTAAAAAATTAGCAGGGCTGCATTAGCACTTGTATTACAAGTTGAAAGTAAAAAGGTAGCACAAAAACAGAAGACTCAGACATGCTAACCTCAGGACTTATATACAGTATAAGGTTCAAGTTGTACTAAATATTCTAATGCAATTCGGCTTTCATTTGAGTGCCAGCTATATCATATTGCAATACTAGCGATATTTAGCACTGTAGCTATCTATTGAAAGTATAAATTGCACTAGAGCGAGGTCAGCAGCGATTACCCTCCACTGGTAAATGAGATGGACTTGTAATATCAAGTTGCACGATAACGTTAGTACATACAGAGGTATTGCTTATCATGACTCACACTATCATTAGTGGTCCGTTACTGGTCAAGAAAAAATAATCTATTCAAACATTTTAGGCAGTTATAATCATTACTGAAGCAATTAGTTTCATGATTTACTTTTCTGCCATATAACGTTTTCTCACTTTTCTAGGAAGATCTGTCAAAATTATGAGAAAGCAACATTAACCCTTTGAGTGCTAAGCTAAATTTAATATTTTTCTGTTTTTTACTATTTTTAAAGTAAGACTTATACCATTGGAAAGGTTAGACGATTACCTTTCCAATGATGGGTCTTGGGGGTCTGTAGCTGCTTAGATCCCTGAGATACAGGTTTCTAAGCAGCATTCCCCCTTTCCCTATACTTTTTATTAACAATTTTAAATAAAGTTGCGCGGTGATGTCATCACGGGAAGCCCCGGCGATCGTGCCTGCATAGTGACAGGCATCGGATGGGGGCCCCCTGATTGCAAAAAAGGTAGTTGAGTGCTAATGACGGCTCTGAGCCGTTATTAGCACTGAAGGGGTTAAAAAGCTTTTATAATTCCTATTTTTACAGTTTTTTACTGTAATTCCTTTTATGTCATATTCATACATAAAGGGAAATCACTGTCAAATTTGAAATGCACATAGATGAATTACATCATTGAATAGAAACATATTTGTAATATACATGTAGTGGCAAAATGTTTCTAGTAAAAGTTATCAATGTTTTAGTGTTAATATTTTTCTCTGCACATTCATGTGATACATAGCTAGATATTCTGAGTGCACCAACATTTTAAATACTGCTGCTGCTCATAATGCCAGTGGGAGCGTGTATCATATCAGCAATTAACAAATAGAGTCATTACTAGTCATTGCTCTGTTTTTAAAAAAAATCTAGGGCCTCACAGAGTGTTTCCTGTCGTAGAAGAAATGATAGCCCCTTTTAGTCTCTTCATCCCTCCTAAGGACCTTGTCCCAAGGAACAGAGCTAGTTGACTGGAAGACATCCACAGAGGGTAAAGTGGTGCAAATCTGATGTCCTATCATCAGCTGTGCCGGGCTAAAACCCGTGGCTTGAATGGGAGTTGCCCTATAGGCCAAGAGGGCTAGGTACGGCTCAGATTGCTTCAAAATGAACTTTGTTGTTTGAACTGCCCTTTCAGCCATTCCATTGGCCTGCGGGTAATGTGGAATCAAAGTAGAATGGACAAAATCATATTCACTGCTAAAAGAACTGAACTCTGTGGAAACAAACTGCATTCCGTTATCACTGACTAACTCCATTGGTATGCCCCACCGGGCGAATAAGCTCTTGAGACGAGTGATAATGGCTTGACTTGTGATCTCATTCAAGAGTGCAATCTCCAAATACCTGGAATCGTAGTCAATCACGACTAGGTACTTTTTCCCGTGCAGTTTGCACAAATCAGCAGCTATTTTCTGCCACGGGCCTGCAGGCAGCGGAGTAGAAATCAAGGGCTCCCTTCTCTGAGTAGGCCGGCTTTCCTGGCAAAAGGCACATTTTGACACATTGTTATAAAGATTTAATAGATAGAGGTGCCAATGGTGCAGATCAATGAGGAATCTCAAGGGTTACCAATAAGAGATATACACAGGGTACTCACTTGTGAAGAAGGCAATCAATTATGCCCATAGGAGCAGGCTGGATTTTTACAGTAGTCCAGATAACTGATCAAGGCCCCACAGGCAACTCCAAGGTACATGGGATCATCAGGTCCAAGATGTAGCCCAAACAAGTATACAGGCAGGATAGTGGGATTAGGGACTCACACCCTAATAGTAGCGTAGCACCAAGATATAGCGAACACTTCAAAGTTGGTAAAATAAAAACAAATTTATTTAAAAATTGTAAAATACACAACTTATACCAGTGCCAAATAAAATCTTGGATAAAAGGAGAAACCAAGCAACGCGTTTCTCAGTAAAAACTGTTTCATCAGGCATCTGATTTTATTTGGCACTGGTATAAGTTGTGTATTTTACAATTTTTAAATACATTTGTTTTTATTTTACCAACTTTGAAGTGTCCGCTATATCTTGGTGCTACGCTACTATTAGGGTGTGAGTCCCTAATCCCACTATCCTGCCTGTATACCTGTTTGGGCTACATCTTGGACCTGATGATCCCATGTACCTTGGAGTTGCCTGTGGGGCCTTGATCAGTTATCTGGACTACTGTAAAAATCCAGCCTGCTCCTATGGGCATAATTGATTGCTTTCTTCACAAGTGAGTACCCTGTGTATATCTCTTATTGGTAACCCTTGAGATTCCTCATTGATCTGCACCATTGGCGCCTCTATCTATATCTTTATAACAGATCGTCCATCGTTGTATGCTGTTAGAGAGCTGCCTCCTGAATCTTCTCTACAATCAAACACGCTCTTTAAGGATCTGAGCTGACATTTACTTGGACTCTCTTATATCCATTCACTTGTCTGTGGTAATAGATTACATGTGATTCTTATTCTGTCACCATACACTGTATGTTTATCCTCATATTCATTGTTATCTTTAGCGCCTCCTAGAGGATTAGAGGGAATACTTTGTGTGAAATATCTCTTCCCTCACCTCCTCATTAATACATTTTGACACATGGCTTGCGATGTCGGAACTGATCCCAGGCCACCATACTGCCATAGCTGACCTTTCTCTGCACTTTGTAATGCCCAAGTGGCCACCATGAATCCTGCTTAACATCTCCTGCTGCATGCTAACAGGAATAACAATGCGGTCCTGGAACAGCACCAACCTATCCAGTTCCATGAGCTGCGACCTTTCTGACTGGTAAGAACTTAAAGACATCCAGGCTGCCCGGCTCTCAGGCCAACCTTCTTTTATGTACTTAATAACTTCTTGAAGGTCAGTATCTAAATATGTCTCCTTTCTTATTTGCTCTAGCTTCTCTGACAAAATGGATTTGGATGTAATCTACATACATTTTCACATCTGATTCCGTTGAAGATTCTTCAGCAGCTGCCAGCGGGAGCCTGGAAAGAGTATCTGCCACTACCAGTTGTTTCCCCAGCACATGCACTGCCTGAACGTTTAACCTGAGCAGCCTCATCAGAAGTCTCTGGCATCTTAGGGGTGTTTTGTCAATATTATAGGAGTTAATTAGAGGGACTAGCGGTTTATGGTCAGTTTCCAGACTAAATTTCTCTAAACCCACTAGGTAACGCTGGAAGCGCTCACAGGCCCAAACTGCAGCCAGGCACTCTTTCTCAATTTGTGTGTATTTCAACTCAGCAGCCATCAGTGTACGGGAACAGTAGGCGTTGGGCTGTAGTTTGTTCTCATTCAACTGCAGGAGGGCGGCCCCTAACCCATAACTGCTCGCATCAGCACTAACCACATTCTTTTTGAAAGGGTCGTAGACCCCAGCAGGGACTTGACCTGCACAAAAGATTCTTCCTGTGAGGGTCCCCAGATCCAGGCAACATCTTTCTTTAGCAACTCTGTGATAGGGTGTAGTATTGTGGATAAATCTGGAAGGAACCTGCCCACATAATTCACAAGGCCCAATATTTGTCTCAGCTCATGTATATCAGAAGGACTTTTCATCTGTTCAATAGCAAGGATCCGGCTTGATGCCATCCCCATTGATAATATGCCCAAAGGAACATAACTCAGCCTTCCTAAAATGGCATTTCTCCTTATTTAATTTGAGCCCGGACTCTCTAATGGTCTGCAGCGCACAGCTCAATCGCTGATCATGTTCTTCCAATGTAGACCCATACACCAAAATGTCGTCCATGACGATTGCCGTGCCCTTGTGATCCCTTAGGAGAGAACTCATCTCTCTTTAAAAGATTTCAAGAGCAGAGGATATCCCGAAGGGGAGTCTGCAGAACCAAAACCGACCTACCGGTGTAATGAAGGTAGTCAGTTTGCGGTACTTTGGATCTAGAGGTATCTGCCAGAAGCCGCTGGAAGCATCCAGTGTAGAGAAGAACTTTGCCCCAGCCAATTTCGGAGCTATGTCTTCAAGTGTCGGCAGCACATATCTCTCTCTCTTTACCGCCTCATTCAGCCTTTTCAAGTCTACGCAGATGCGTACCTTCCCATTTTTCTTCATGACAGGAACAATGGGGTCATACCAGTCAGTTGCTTCAACAACCTCTTCAATAACTCCCTTATTCTTCATATGCAAAAGTTCCTTCTCCACTTGAGGCATGAGCGGGAACGGAATTCTACGAGGAGTGGTAATGCTGTATGGGACTGCGTCACCTTTAAGTGATATTCGGACTGGGTTGCAATTCAGTAGGCCCAATTCACCAAACATGTCTTCTGAAATCTCATTCACTCACTGCTTTTCTGCTTAATAGGTTGTTAACACAATGACCTCTAATCACATGTACCCACATATTGAATTTCCTCTGCTTGTACTCGCAGCTAGCAAGAAATTTCCCTGCACAATCGATGCAGCCACCAGGACTATGAACTTTTGTTGTAACTTTTGCCAGCTGAGGCTGTCCAGGCAGTTTTATGAATGCTGCAAGGGACATAACAGTGATATCTGCTCCTGTGTCAATCTTAAAGGCAACTTTGGCTCCCATTACAGTAAGAGTAACCCGCCAATCTTCATCTGAACCAGACCGTTCAACAACAGACCCAACAAAGTACACTTCTTGACTCTCCTGGTCACTATCCACCTGCATCTCTTTAATGTATTCAGTTTTACACGCCACTTCAAAATGGCACATTCTGTTACATTTTCTACATATTTTGTCTTTAGCAGGGCATAAGACACTCTGATCATGGGTACGGTTACACCACGTGCAGCGAGCATGCTGCGCCCATCCACTTCTGGGCCTATCTGTTGCCCTTGGTCTACCGCTCACACTGTGCCTTTCACTAGCAGCTCTCCTGAACTGCTGCACTTCATCCACAATACTCTCAGACCTCAGATCAGCACTTTGCTTTTTCACCAGTTCACTCTGGCGGGCCATCCTAATAGCCCCATCAATTGTTTAATCAGCCTCCAACTGTAGCTTCAGTGAGACTTCAGCATCTGCAATTCCTATGACTATTCTGTCTCTGATTTGCTCCTCTTTAGCAACACCAAACTCACAGAATTCAGCTAGTTCACACAGACTGCGCACAAATGACTCCACAGATTCACCCACACGCTGAGCACGTTTGTGAAAACAAGCCCTCTCATGAATCACATTTCTTTTGGGCACAAAGTGAGCACTGGTTTTGTTCATAACTATTTCAAAGTCAAATTATTCCCCTTCTTATAAAGTAAAGGCATTGAACACTGGCTCCACATCTTTCCCCATAGAGTATAAAAGAGAATTAACTTGTACTTCACCACTCTCCTTGTCCAGCTTGGAAGCAATCCTGAAGCGTTGAAACCACTGATGCCATGTGGGCCAAGCTGCAGGCTGAGAGAAATCAAAAGGCTCAGGTGGGGTAAACTTCGACATTCTCATTAATTAGGAAACAGAAGCGCAGGCAAGTACTTCTGACACCATGTCATGAGATGCAGGACACAGCATAGAAGGTACAACGCTATTTTATTGCAGAGCATAGAAGTAAACAGCTTGTACAACACATCTAACTTGTTAACTGTGACATAAACAATAACGACCCTAAACCACGCTCCCATCCGGTGATGTCACTTCCCACTCTCATCACAGTTTACATTGCAGCATATTTTTAAAAACTTACCTTTCTCTTCAGGAAAGCCGGATCAGCGATCCCCCCGCCTGCTTCTCATTCTATACTTACCCAGCAATGATGAAACTGGTTTCCTCCAATCACGGCGTGGCCTCATGAGATGGACGCTCTGGGGGGAAAGCCTTGATTGGAGGAAGCCAGTTTCATCACTGCTGACGTAGGTACGGAGGAGTTGCGGGCGGGGGTGTCGCCGATCCGGTAAGGTAAGTATTTTTTAAAATATGCTGCAGTGTAAAGTTTCATGAATGAAAGTGCTCCTGTTTTTAATAGTATTTTTAAAAAACAGGCACTAATTCATGAAAGTTTACATTCACTTTAAACTACCTGGTGGAGTTGAGTGATATTACGGCTTTAATCCTGTAAACCAGCGTTCAGATAGCCGTTTTGCTGTTGAATATCCAACATGTGCCCATTAGCACAATAGGGTGCTCTTTTAAAATGGGAGTACACTGTATTCGATTTATTATATTGGTGACTGGTCTTTATTGAAACACACATGCGGCGCCTCTCTTGTTGTTTGAATATTTTTTAGAAGTTCCACTCTTTTTGTGAGGGGAGAGTGCAGCCTTTTCCGGAAGAGATTATCATAGAAGCAGCCCCTAATTTAAGACGACCTTGTGGCCCCTATATTTGGACATCGGATTCTTTATTGTAACTAAAGTCTGTATATTGGACCCCGATTTTTAAGGGATAACTTTTAAATTTTATTTCATTAATCTCCCCTGTTTTTATATTATTTGCCCTGAAATTCATTGCATTTGATATTTATATTTGTGTGTCCCCTATTGATAGTGTTGTATTATTTTGCACTATTGGTTTACTTTATAAATAAAGAAATAAACAAATATATATGTTAGTAATATGAAAAAGTACTTGAGCGATGCAGCTTGTGTGAAATATACAATATACATGAGCTCTTGTTTTCTAATTATTACAGCAAAGGAATCATTTTCTTGAAAATCAAAGAGAGGTATTCACTGGAAGGAATACTTTTGTGCTAAAAAAATAATAGGACTGTGATACAACAATGTCTATATTGGGCCAGCTAAATAGAAAGACTACGCAATTTGTCAGCATTGCTAGATCCTTTTGTTAGGCATTGTTACATTAAATAACATACTTTACATGTTGTGTTGTTCTTAACACAAGCTATAAACATTTCCTCAAAATAAAACTAAAACACAATACTGCTGCTAAATAAGTAATCAGCACTTGATGTGCTGCCAAGCGTTTCCATTAAAAGCTCAGGAAATGGGCCTTATAATTAAAACTATGTCCAGTGCACATGCGCTGTCTGTAGGATGCTGAAGTGAGTCAGCCTCCTCTGCACGAATGCACTAAAGATACTTCAGAAACAGTAAAACTATTTTTCTGTAGGATCATCTACAAATAGCAAAATAGAACAACCTGCATTTGTTTTTCATATTTATTTAAACAATTCCAGTTTAAAAAAAAGACAAATGGACAATAAACATCTTGTAATTACAATATTTGTCATTGTGTTACCAAATCTCCATTGTTTGGTTATAGCAGAAAAGATAAGGTAACAAACTTCAAATCATACAAATAAATGGCAAGGTTAGTCTTATGAAGCCTTTCATGTGATCTTTCAGTTTTCTGTACTTAAAAATCCACAAAAAAGTTGTTAAAACTAATAAAGCATTGGCTTATAGGTACTTCCAGCAAGCACTGAGAATCAGTAGGAATTACACAGCAAAATAAAAAACAACTTGATATGTTTATTTGCTGCTTTTTAATATATCATATCTTACTAAACCACTGTGTGTATGTATTTTTTATATATATATATATATATATATATATATATATATATATATATATATATATATATATAATAAATAGGCAAAAGGATACTTCTCCAAGATTTTGATAGTCGTCACCTTTAATGTAACGTTTTGGGGTTTCAGCCCACGAAAATTACTATTGTATATACACACACACACATATACATATAGGGCTTGAAATTTCCAGTGATCTACTAGTCCCGGATGACTTTGAAATTTGACTTTTTCCTGTATTTAACTTTGAGTAGTGTTAGGACCAGTCTATATTGGGACACGTATGAAAGAGGAAAAAGGAGTGCAGAGTCTTCAAAGTGGATGAAATGAAGTTTTTATTAGGAGCAGGCTTATCGTCAGACACAGGTAAGCTCCTATCTTACGCGTTTCGCGCATGAGCACATGCGCTTCATCAGAGATAATGGTCTCTGCTGGTCAGGGTCTCTATAAGGGTGTAGGTAACCAATCAGGAAGGGTGTCTTATTAACCCTTTTGGTGAGTAGAAACTTACACAGGTTGGTTTTCTAATGACATGGTGTACACCTGGCTTAGAGATCCCGAGCAGCAGATTACATTCTTGAACAGATAATATGCTAGGCAAAAATATGAATAAATTATACTTGAACAAACAATTTTCCAATAATTAATTTTCCAATGGTTAACTTTGGTGCTGTTGCAGTGCTTTTATAATATTATAAAGATTGGTGGAAATGATAGCTTAATGCATTTAAAAGAGAGTTATAAATAAAAGTATGTGTGTTTGTGTACAAATATTTTCCTTTTTTTGTTTTTTTGAAATAGGGCAGTTGTATAAGAACATATTTAGACTTTGTCTGCTTGTATTAATGTGAACCAAAATGGCCACATACAGATGGAAAACATTGTATAGCTCTCTGTAAGATCCCAGCCATGTGTTTCATTCTTTTAAAAAATATATTTTTTAAAACGGTTACATGGAGGCGTAGTGAACTTTATCAGTTTGTGTTAAAGTGGACCTTAAATGGTCACTAACAAAGAGAAAACTTTATGTGGTTGTCTACAAAGCCACAGTTATATATAACAACTATTATATAGCTCACTATAAAGCAACAGCAGTTAAAAATCATGATGATACATTAAAATGATTAATAACATTTTTGAGACGTTATGGTAATATCTAAAAATTAGCACTCTATTAGCTAAGGGGTTCTATGTTGGGCCCCTAGCTGGTGTGATATTATATATAATATATTTCACATAGTTTGTTATGAAACTGTGAAAAGGACTAACTAATAGTCCTGATTTGCTAATGTATTTTTAAATCTAACCCTAAAGGGGGAATACTGGGTTATATTAAATCGTTGGTTCATAACAAGATAGTTTTAACAATGCTAAAATAAAAAGATAAGGCAAATGGATGGATTATGTTAAAAACATTTTCTCATGAAATAGTTTGTGAAAAATTCTTTTTTAATTCTTTCTTTGAAACATTTTTAGTTCCTTTTTAATTTGGGAGGGATAGATCATGCTTAAATTAATCAAGCATAGACAATTTTAGCAAACCTTTGGTGGGAATAGGGGAGAGAGAGTAGTAGACTATATGGAAATAACCTTTAGGCCTATGTGTATGCTATAGGAGCTAACAGGTTAAACCCTATGGATGGTAAGTATGGAAATTGAAAGATTTAATAATGTTTGTATTCATGTTATTGAAGAACCTAAGAACTGATGTAGTGTATATATAGTGTGTTGATGTTAGTCTTATCTATGAATTTTATATGATATGTAAGTGAAATATATCTTGTTTACTCTATATATAGATTAACATCATATCTTTTGTTCATGCCTTGTGGTGCTCTAGTTTGTAACATGAATATCCAATATACTTCTCTTTTGGACAACATCTTGTTTCTGTCACCTCCTAGTGGATTATTTGTTATATGTTCTATAGCTTTAAATGTGAAATGACTAAGTTTGTTATCATGTGTATGAAAATGTTTGGCCACTGGTGTCCTAGGGAGTTCCTCTTCTATTGATAAGAGATGTTCTCTTATACTGTCCTTCAATGGACGTGTTGTGATCCCTATGTATTGTTGTTGGCAATGTGTACATGTAATTAGATATATTACATGGGTGGACGTACAGTCCATTCTATCTGTTATTGAATATATTTTATGTGTCTCTGAAGAACTGAACGTCAAGCATTTTTCAGTATATTTGCAACTTTTGCATGGTACATGGCCACATCTGTAATTGCCTTTGGAGGGAGTTAGCCAATTAGTGGTTGGTAAGATTTTGTTATGGAATTTGTGTGTGATCTTATAACGTATGGTTGGTGCTTTTTTGGCTACAAATCTTATATGTTTCTGTAATTTGTTTCTCAAAATGATGTCACTATTGAGCACTGGTAGATATTTCTTGATAATCTTTGTGATGGTATAAAATTGATTGCTGTATTTGGTTACAAAACAGATATTTTCTGTGAATGTGAAATTTTCATTGTTGCTTCTGCTAATTGTACCTGTTGTAGTTTTTTTGTTATTGTTGTTAAGTAGTGTGACCCTATCTGTCCTTGCTACTTGGGATTTAATTTTGAGTAGCACACTTTTTCTGTAGCCTCTGGATATGAGTCTATTAGTGAGTTCATCTGCTTGTTTGAAGTATAATTGGAGGGTGCTACAGTTTCTCCGTAATCTTAAATATTGGCCCTTGGGAATGCCTTTTTGCATGTGTGGGGCATGACAAGAGTCAGCTCTAAGTATAGTGTTTCTTGATAGGGGTTTTCTAAATGTGCTAGTGATGATGTTTCCTTCTTCATTGTGCTCTAATGTGAGATCTAAAAAGTTGATGATCTTATCATCATTTAGATGCGTAAATGACAGGTTAAGTGTATTATTGTTGAAGAAATCAAGGATTTCCTGAATAGCAAGTTCAGTGTTTTTTTTGTAAATAAATATTAGGTCGTCTATGAATCTACCATATACCACTACTTTGTCCTCGAGGGCCAGCCCACCCCCAAAAAGGTATAAATGTTCGAAATACCCCATATATAGGTTTGCATAAGAGGGGGCGAATTTAGCTCCCATGGCTGTACCGCATTTCTGGAGGTAGTACTGGACCTCGAATACAAAGTAGTTGTGTGTAAGAAGGAATCTTGTAAGTTCTTCAAGAAATGTAATAAATTCTTCAGGATAACTGGTGTGTCTCTTTAGCATATGTGTGAGGGCTTTTAGACCTTCCTCATGAGGGATACTAGAGTACAGGGCTGATACATCTACAGATAACCAAGTGTAGTCTTGCTGCCATGTGATGGTCTGAATTTGTTGTATAAGATGTGTGCTGTCTCTTATGTATCCAGGTAAGGACTTGACTATGGGTTGTAGTATGTTGTCTAGCCAATTTCCTATCCTTTCGCATAGTGAACCTCTGCTGGCCACAATGGGCCTGCCTGGTGTATCCACAAGGGATTTGTGTATCTTCGGTACTATGCGAAAGGTAGGAATGGTGGGATACTCCACTAGGCAATGGTCTGCTGTTTCTTGATTTAGTTCTTGTTTGTACTTATTAGTGGGGTTATAGGTAAGCTTGTGGTATGTCTCTCTGTCATTAAGTTGTCTGTATACTTCTCTTCTATAGTCATCAGTATTGAGTATCACTACTGCACCACCTTTGTCTGCTGGGGTGACCACTATGTCATTGTTGTTGCTGAGTGACTTTAGTGCTTGTTGTTCGCTAATAGATAAATTTTGTTTACTCATAGAATTTGTAGTTGTGGTGGATGCAGTCTCTATGGTGGAGTGCAAGCCAGTGAGTTCTAACTCTACTAGGTTCTGAAACATTTATTTCTATTGCTTCACTCCTACTGTGTACTGGGTAAAAATATGATTTAGTATATGTAGAGGTTTTAGGTTTAGGGATGGAATCATAAATGCTAGCTTCTCTGAGTGTAATTGCTTGTAATGAGGTTAGTGTGTTAAGATCACATAGATCAGTGAATTTTAGGCCTATAGAGTGTACCTCTCTGTGTGGTATATTTTCTAACAATGTGCAATTCTCTTGTGAATCAATAGTGTTTCTTATTTGTGAAAAGTGTTTGTATAGAGTGATTTTTCTAACCAAAGCATTAATGTCCAGTATAGTGGAAAATAGATCAAAATTGGTGGAAGGTGCGACACCTTGTAAGTTGGTGACTGGCTAAGCAGAATATAGCCATAAGGTGTGACTAAGATCCCAATTTTATTTAAAAAGAATAGTTGTCTCTTGATGTGTTTTGCAGGCAATTTTTTGCAGCAGTTCAAAAAATATGTTGTGCTTTTGAAAATGGATGTGTGCTAATATCTTTTTGTTTGTGTATTGACTAGGTCATATTGGCAGCACTCCCAAAGATGTGTATATAAACTTTTTGTAAGGTGTGCTAAACCAAATTGTGTAGTTGTATTAAAACATTATCAGGGAGACTGACCAGCTCCTATTAGGTAAAGCACCCCACCCTAGCTCAGGTGTGCTAATGACAGTGTAATAGAGTTGTGAATAATAAACCAGGGAGTCTCATTCTATTATGAAGAGTTAAAGGGACAGTCTAGGCCAAAATAAACTTTCATGATTCCGATAGAGCATGTAATTTTAAACAATTTTCCTATTTACTTTTATCACCGATTTTGCTTTGTTCTCTTGGTATTCTTAGTTGAAAGCTTAATCTAGGAGGTTCATATGCTAATTTCTTAGACCTTGAAGGCCACCTCTTTTCAGAATGCATTTTAACAGTTTTTCACCACTGGAGGGTGTTAGTTCACGTATTTCATATAGATAACACTGTGCTCGTGCACGTGAAGTTATCTGGGAGCAGGCACTGATTGGCTAGACTGCAAGTCTGTCAAAAGAACTGAAATAAAGGGGCAGTTTGCAAAGGCTTAGATACAAGATAATCACAGAGGTTAAAAGTATATTATTAAAACTGTGTTGGTTTAGCAAAACTGGGGAATGGGTTATAAAGGGATTATCTATCTTTTAAAACAATAACAAATTCTGGTGTAGACTGTCCCTTTAAAGCAGGAATGATTCAGCCCTCTGACGCAAATGAATGTAGTGTTAGGACCAGTCTATATTGGGGCACCTTGTAAGTTGGTAACTGGCTAAGCAGAATATGGCCATATTGTGTGACTAAGATCCCAATTTTATTTAAAAATAATAGTTGACTCTTGATGTGTTTTGCAGGCAATTTTTGCAGCAGTTCAAAAAATATGTTGTGCTTTTGAAAATGGATGTGCGCTAATACATTTTTGTTTGTTAGTTACATCTGGGCATGTAGCTTTTAACCCCTGACTAGTAACCATAGTGACATTTCCCCCCCCCCCTCTCTCTCTCTCTCTCTCTCTCTCTCTCTCTCTGTCTCTGTCTCTGTCTCTCTCTCTATATCTATCTATCTATATATATATATATATATATATAGCAATAACATCTGGTCTAGAAATTAACCACAGAGAGAATTTATTTTACTATCCTGTAGTTAAAAGGGTTGTTTATTCCAGAGGTGTCTCTGACTCGAAACATTTCAGATCAACTGTTGGTATGGCATGGATTTGAAAATGATATGTATACTTTTGATAACAATAAATATTTTTTTTTTAACTGCAGCTATGTGAAGTCTGCACTTTTGTTCTCATTGGTCCTTAAATTCCAGAGGTGCTTAAGAAAATCTGTTACACAATGTATGCTTTATAATCTATTGCTATTGCTAACATGTTGAAAGAACCAAAATAAGTAGGGAAATGGTCAAGATATTTATTAATAGCATTTGAATATTGTCATTATGTATATATTTTATATATGTAAATTTATTTGAAATAATTTTTAAAAAGTATTAAGAAAATATACCCCACTTTCCACAAACCTTTTGACTAAATCATATACTTATGCCAATGATAGTAATATGTGTGTGTGTGTGTGAGTGTGTGAGAGTATGTGTGTAAGTGAGTGTGTGAGAGTGTGTGAGTGTATGAGAGTGTGTGTAAGTGTGTGAGTGCGTGAGTGTTTGTGTGAGTGTGTGTGTGAGTGTATGTCTGTGTGTGTGAGTGTGTGACAGTGTGTGTGAGAGTGTGTGAGTGTGTGACAGTGCGTGTGTGAGTGTGTGAGTGTATGTGTGTGAGAGTGTGTGTGAGTTTTATTTGCCTTAAGAATATGAAAGATAAAATATTGTTTTGATACCCAGTCTATCCCTAACTGTAAGGCTAAACCACAACAAATTATAAAGATGATATTATAAGCTATACAACATTATTGCCTCAGTATTATTGTGGACACAATAACAGCACATCAGGGATTTTATAAACATGTTGCTACCTTGTACCCATGTTATTGTTTTGGTGCAAATAAGACTGAATACTTGAGAGTGCAATTTGTTTAATTCAGGCAAGAATACATTTTCTGTATACAAGACAGTAAATACATATAGGGCCAGATTACGAGTTGATCTCTAAAAGTTATGCGCAAGGGGTTGGTTGCAGGTGTTTGCGCTCGTCGGGTTTACGCTGGTATTGAAAGTAAACACGGTCGCTTGCACGCAATCACAATTTATGCCAGAATGTTTACTGTTTCCTCAGAGCTCTCGTTAACTGTTATCGCTAAACAAAAAAGTGTCACAAAAACATAAAAAATATAGCATAAAGTACACTGACTCTCATAATAACACCTTCCAATACAATTTATTAAAAAATAATTTACACAAAAAAGTTATAAAGGCTCAAAGATATGAGATCTCAGGTGTATATTGTTGTGTATATATATATATATATATATATATATATATATATATATATACTGTATATACAGTATATATATATATGTCTATATATGTGTACATATGTATTTATATACGTATGTATATATGTATTTGCAGACATATATACACATATAAACACATAAATACATATGTACACATAAATAGACATATATAAGTATATTGGAGCCAGTTAAGTAGATGAAAACATGTAGAAACATATTTATGCAATATTCATATTTTAACAAAGGGTTATACTGTGTATTTACTGTAAATATTTCACATTACAATGTTCTGCACATAGCAGAATATGTTCTATGTATTTATAAATCGATATTCCTATATATATTTGTGTGTGTGATTATATATATATATATATATATATATATATATACCTATATATAATCATGTATGTATATACTGTCTGTATATATATATATACACACACATATATATATATATATATATATATATATCCTCCATGTGTATCTGCACTCACAATGTCATATAGTCAGCAACCAGGGTGCCAGGTCAGTATTATTCACAGCGATCTTCAACAAAGGACTGCACTCACTGGGTTTCCAAAAACATTCTTATTTATTAGGTAACGTTTCGGGATTCACAGATCCCTTCCTCAGACCAGAACAAACATACAACTGAACATAGTGATATATAAATACTTTAAGCCACACCCACCACCAAATCAAAACAGTGAATTGCGCCAAAAATAGGGTTGTCATGGTGATAACCCCTATGTATCTCAGTGTAACCAAACTACTAATCCCAAAAAGATCAACTACAATTCAGTAGTGTACAGATGCTAACATAACCATATGAGTCATTATATGTTACTTTAGTAAATACTTATAAGACATCTATGAGTCCCTGTTCAATACTAATTTATATCATTAGATTAGTGGCAAAGGTAAATTAAATGGTATCATAGTTGATATCAAGCATTCAATCACATAGGGTAATTCTATACCTATTAGTTTCTAGCATGAATATAAATAGCAATATTAAACATGCAGTTACAGCGGTAATACAGATGTGTCAGATCATATCCGAAATACATTAATCACTCAGCATAATGAATTAGTGTTGTTGGTCCGTTCTAGATCTTATGACAATGTGGGCCCTCCAGATTATGTTAGCGGTATTGGATGTACAAATGTCAACTCATGTTTATACCATATGTGCACACAAGCATTATGTAGGTATCTGCCCTCATATCTTCTGAGGCCTAACACAAAGAAAAAGGCACTTACTTTCTATTAGCACATGTCCTAAGTGATGTATAGGTAGGATTGTATCTGATCCTGTTATGAGACGCGCCCCCAGTGAACAGCTCCTGTGTCAATAGTGTCCGTTAGCCTAGCGCATGGCTAATTAGCATACGCCGATGACGTATGCGTGTGTGTTCACGCGTAGTCACGGTAACCCTGTTGCCATCTATGCATAGCTAGTTTACAGTCCACATCGGTTATTGCGCTTATGCGAGCTAGGGGAAAATTGTTCAAAGCTGAGTCATATTTCAACAGTCCCATTTTATAGCGCCATAACTGAGTGTTTAAAAAGGACAAAAATAAGGTGTATATACTAAATGGTATAATCTGTCCTATTCGGTGCCATGATCTATGCACAGTCCCATAACTGTCATACAGCAATTGTTAGCGATGGGGAGAGATGCATATATATTAAGTATTATACTGTATTCCTACCATAATGCTAACATGTGTGGTGGCAGTTTATACACAACAGGGTAATCCATATTGCATTTAAATATAGAGAAAGTATACAAACATATAGACCTATGTTTAAGTAATAATAATAAAGCATAAAACCTTGTGCTTGGACCCTCAGGTATCCATACAGTAGAACCTCAAATTCTATCATTGGTTCACTGTTATAAGTGGCAATCAAAGTTAATCACTGACAACCTTAGCTTATTAACAGAGGCGAGTTATTAGTGTAACATTGGTACTCTAGACATTCATTGGTCCAACCACTCAGGTAATCCATGTATTTGGTTTTTACCCATTTTTATATAGGTTCCACAACCTGACCTTCAACCAGTCCCAGAGTATCTGGGGTACCCTTCCATAACCCATATGCCATGTACTAATGTGGCCTGCATGTCCCCGTGTGTTGCCATCATATGGGTCCAAACAGTACTCATGGGTGGGTCCCACCAAGTGTGTGTCATACTAGAGCATATGACCCTCACTGGTTAGTTAACCACCTAGAGTAAAATGAAGCAGGGTCACATTGGTGCGTAATACCCGTGCCAAAGTCCAGCCATTATTTGTGTCCCACAAAAGTGGGTGTAGGTGTGTCATCACACAAGTAGGCTAGGAGGTAATAGGATAATATTCTTATCACAGGAAGCAGCGCCAGTCATTAGACATATTCAGGCCATTAGGGTGCAGGGTACCAAGTCTATGAATCCATCTGGACTCCATCCGGAGTAGGGTTGTATCCCTATCTCCGCCTCGTTTGAGAGCTGGAACATGGTCAATTAAGATAAACCTTAGGTCAGTAACTTTATGTTGGGCCAAGAGAAAGTGTCTTGCCACAGGTTGGTCCGATGTTCCTTTATCCAAAGCGATCCTTATTGCAGATCTGTGATTAGCCATCCTCAGTCGTGCGTTGTCCGTCGTCTTTCCAACATAAAATTGGCCACAACAGCAGCTTAACAGGTAGATCACATGGGTAGTTGTACAGGTAATGAAGTGTCTTATTGTGTACTTCTGAGTCGTGTGCGGGTGTCTAAAAACTTTACATGGGATCATTCCACTGCATGTAGTGCATCCCAGGCATCTATAACAGCCTTTCTTCTTGGTTTTAAGCCATTGTTCTTTCATATAGCATTGTTGTGGGTCTGTGGACATGAGTAGGTCCCTAAGGCTCCTTCCACGTCTGTATCCCATTATGGGGGGATCCATATGTTCAAAAGGTAATCCAGGATCTGTCGCTAGGATCTCCCATCTCCTTCTGATATCCTGTGCCATCCTCTCCTTCCCTTTATTGTAGGTGGTGGTAAAGATCATCCTCTCTTTTCCAGTCTGTTCCAAACGGTTGGCCTTGTTTCCCTCCTGGGTGGTCACTTCATCTATGACACTTCGAATAAGTTCCATTTTATATCCTCTCTGTAGGAACTTTTCAGTCATCATTTGTAGTTGTGTTTCACGGTTAATGGTTTCAGTGTTGTTTCTTAATACCCGGATCATTTGTGACTTTATGATTGCCTTTCTAGTGTGTGGAGGGTGGTTACTGGTTGCTTCAAGTATTGAATTCCTGTCTGTGGGCTTGGTATAGAGAGTAGTAAATAGTTTGTCCTGTTTTTTATAGATTCTGAGGTCTAAAAAGTCAATGCAGTTTTGATCATACTTTAGCTCAAATTTAATAGGCGACTCAATTGCGTTCAGTCCTGTTACCCAATCATTCAATGAGTCCTCTGTGCCCTGCCATATTAGAAAGACATCATCTATGTACCTTTTATAGTGTCTTACTGTATCTACGTTATACACGTCTATGATGTCACGCTCATAGTGTGCCATGTAGAGATTAGCATATGATGGGGCCATATTTGACCCCATTGCTGTCCCCATGAGTTGTTGGTAAAATGTGCTTTCAAAGCGAAAGTAATTAAGGGTCAAACATTTTTCCAGTAGATCAAGAATCAGAGAGATTGGAGGTCCCACATAGGGGAATCGTGTCAGAGCCAATGCAACCGCCTTCAGTCCATCAGTGTGGGGGATGACAGTGTACAGACTTCTCACGTCCATGGTGACCAAAAGGTCATTGTTGCCAATCTCATCCACGGTGTTTAGTATGGTAATGAGATCACCAGAGTCCCTAATGTAGGAGTCCATTGATCTTACTAGGGGCTGTAGGAGGGCGTCAATAAATATCGCTAGGGGTTGCAGCAAGGACCCTCTAGCTGACACAATTGGCCTCCCTGGAGGGTTTTTTTGGTCCTTGTGTATCTTGGGTAAAGTATACAAAATTGGATGAATGGGGAACATAGTGTTGAGGAAATTATATTCATCCAAGCTGATCCAGTTCAGCTGGCGTGCTTCAGACAATACACTCTCAATATCCCTTTTGAATTCATTAGTTGGATCTCTGGTAAGTTTTTTGTAGGTCTTATGATCATCTAGTTGGCGGAGTATTTCCTTGCGATACTGGTCATAGTTCATTACTATAATTGCTCCTCCCTTGTCCGCTGGGCGAATGACGATCTCAGTGTCATTGGATAGTGATTTAAGTGCCATTCTCTCTGCTCCATTCAGGTTGGGTCTGTGTTTTATACATTCCAGTTCCTTGGTGTCGTTTCCAATCATTCTGGTGTAGGTTTTAATACTTGATCCACAGGCTTTAGGTTCAAATTTGCTCTTTGGTTTAAATCGCTTTATTTCTTTTTCCATGTGGGTGTCCTTAAAATGTTCCTTTAATTTCAAGTTCCTTTGGAACCTGTGTATGTCTAAAAAGTTTTCAAAATCA
Organism: Bombina bombina; assembly: GCF_027579735.1. Taxonomy (NCBI): domain Eukaryota; kingdom Metazoa; phylum Chordata; class Amphibia; order Anura; family Bombinatoridae; genus Bombina; species Bombina bombina. The sequence continues at coordinate 1,041,380,660 of NC_069502.1, forward strand.
TCATTGGTAAATGTGGGGATGAAAGTCAGACCTCTATTTAACAGGCTAACTTCACCCTCATTTAAAGTTCTGTTACTTAGATTGATGACAATGTCAGGGTTTTTTATCTTGGGGGTCGGGGGGGTCTTCCGTCCACAATAGTTCCCCCTCCTCGGGTGCGGCCTCGGCCTCTGCCTCCTGTTCTTTCTTGGTATCTCGTTGTAACCCCTAAAAAAGGTGTCTGTGATACTGTTGGTGTTTGATTCTGATATTGCTGGTCATTGCTACCAGTCTCATTGTCAGAGCCTGAGCTGCTATCAATTGTGTTGAGGTATCTAGATCGGTAATTGCGTTGTCTTCTCTGTCTCTGTGGTCCTCCTTGGTTGTTCCCATGTATCCATGCATAGATTCTTTTGTCTTTATAATCATTGTCCACTGTGTAGAGTTTCTGGTTTTTAAATGCCACTAGTTCCTTTTTGTATTCCGTGACCTGTTTTGTGATTTTCTCAATCCAAGGTTCACCTGTGTCAGTCTGTAATATCTGTAATTTATGGGTATTGAACTCTTTTATTTCATCCTTCACAGTAGCCAGGATATTAGTGCATTCTTCAATTACAAGCAGCATTAAATCCAATGAGCATTTGTTTAGTATTTGGCACCACCGTAGGCAAAAGTTTTTATTATTCCTCCCAATGGTTGGCTGGTTCCTTATCCTAAATCCCCTAGGGATCTTGCTTTTCTTATAATACTTTGATAGATATATTGTGTGCAGCTCAAGGTCAATTTCCCTCTTTTTGAGTCTCATTAGAGTGTTATAGATAGTTTGTGAGTTCTCAACCTGTTCAGCATCTGTTGTCTCTGAGTCCACTAATATTCTTATAGCATCATCATTAGTAAATGCAAATGTCTTAGTTGTGTATTCCTCTTCAGGTAGTTCAGGGTCCCCTGCTGCTTCTGCCATGCTGGTAGTATTTGTGATAACTGTTTATTTCAGGTCAGATGTCTCTTGTAGGTTTAGAATCCTTCAACAAAGGAGTCAGGGCCCAAAACAAGCCAGGTTAGTAGTATTGGTAGAAAAACACCATGTGTTCACACAAAGTCTCTTAAAATCATAAATTTGTTTTCGGCAGAAAACAAACCAAAAAATAGATCAAAAAGGCCCCACTAGCACAGGTGGGGGCCCACTGGTGGTGTGAGAAATAGCTCAGTTAATCCTTTTTGGGTGCCAGATAAAAAACAATCATATCCTCCATGTGTATCTGCACTCACAATGTCATATAGTCAGCAACCAGGGTGCCAGGTCAGTATTATTCACAGCGATCTTCAACAAAGGACTGCACTCACTGGGTTTCCAAAAACATTCTTATTTATTAGGTAACGTTTCGGGATTCACAGATCCCTTCCTCAGACCAGAACAAACATACAACTGAACATAGTGATATATAAATACTTTAAGCCACACCCACCACCAAATCAAAACAGTGAATTGCGCCAAAAATAGGGTTGTCATGGTGATAACCCCTATGTATCTCAGTGTAACCAAACTACTAATCCCAAAAAGATCAACTACAATTCAGTAGTGTACAGATGCTAACATAACCATATGAGTCATTATATGTTACTTTAGTAAATACTTATAAGACATCTATGAGTCCCTGTTCAATACTAATTTATATCATTAGATTAGTGGCAAAGGTAAATTAAATGGTATCATAGTTGATATCAAGCATTCAATCACATAGGGTAATTCTATACCTATTAGTTTCTAGCATGAATATAAATAGCAATATTAAACATGCAGTTACAGCGGTAATACAGATGTGTCAGATCATATCCGAAATACATTAATCACTTAGCATAATGAATTAGTGTTGTTGGTCCGTTCTAGATCTTATGACAATGTGGGCCCTCCAGATTATGTTAGCGGTATTGGATGTACAAATGTCAACTCATGTTTATACCATATGTGCACACAAGCATTATGTAGGTATCTGCCCTCATATCTTCTGAGGCCTAACACAAAGAAAAAGGCACTTACTTTCTATTAGCACATGTCCTAAGTGATGTATAGGTAGGATTGTATCTGATCCTGTTATGAGACGCGCCCCCAGTGAACAGCTCCTGTGTCAATAGTGTCCGTTAGCCTAGCGCATGGCTAATTAGCATACGCCGATGACGTATGCGTGTGTGTTCACGCGTAGTCACGGTAACCCTGTTGCCATCTATGCATAGCTAGTTTACAGTCCACATCGGTTATTGCGCTTATGCGAGCTAGGGGAAAATTGTTCAAAGCTGAGTCATATTTCAACAGTCCCATTTTATAGCGCCATAACTGAGTGTTTAAAAAGGACAAAAATAAGGTGTATATACTAAATGGTATAATCTGTCCTATTCGGTGCCATGATCTATGCACAGTCCCATAACTGTCATACAGCAATTGTTAGCGATGGGGAGAGATGCATATATATTAAGTATTATACTGTATTCCTACCATAATGCTAACATGTGTGGTGGCAGTTTATACACAACAGGGTAATCCATATTGCATTTAAATATAGAGAAAGTATACAAACATATAGACCTATGTTTAAGTAATAATAATAAAGCATAAAACCTTGTGCTTGGACCCTCAGGTATCCATACAGAGATCCAACTAATGAATTCAAAAGGGATATTGAGAGTGTATTGTCTGAAGCACGCCAGCTGAACTGGATCAGCTTGGATGAATATAATTTCCTCAACACTATGTTCCCCATTCATCCAATTTTGTATACTTTACCCAAGATACACAAGGACCAAAAAAACCCTCCAGGGAGGCCAATTGTGTCAGCTAGAGGGTCCTTGCTGCAACCCCTAGCGATATTTATTGACGCCCTCCTACAGCCCCTAGTAAGATCAATGGACTCCTACATTAGGGACTCTGGTGATCTCATTACCATACTAAACACCGTGGATGAGATTGGCAACAATGACCTTTTGGTCACCATGGACGTGAGAAGTCTGTACACTGTCATCCCCCACACTGATGGACTGAAGGCGGTTGCATTGGCTCTGACACGATTCCCCTATGTGGGACCTCCAATCTCTCTGATTCTTGATCTACTGGAAAAATGTTTGACCCTTAATTACTTTCGCTTTGAAAGCACATTTTACCAACAACTCATGGGGACAGCAATGGGGTCAAATATGGCCCCATCATATGCTAATCTCTACATGGAACACTATGAGCGTGACATCATAGACGTGTATAACGTAGATACAGTAAGACACTATAAAAGGTACATAGATGATGTCTTTCTAATATGGCAGGGCACAGAGGACTCATTGAATGATTGGGTAACAGGACTGAACGCAATTGAGTCGCCTATTAAATTTGAGCTAAAGTATGATCAAAACTGCATTGACTTTTTAGACCTCAGAATCTATAAAAAACAGGACAAACTATTTACTACTCTCTATACCAAGCCCACAGACAGGAATTCAATACTTGAAGCAACCAGTAACCACCCTCCACACACTAGAAAGGCAATCATAAAGTCACAAATGATCCGGGTATTAAGAAACAACACTGAAACCATTAACCGTGAAACACAACTACAAATGATGACTGAAAAGTTCCTACAGAGAGGATATAAAATGGAACTTATTCGAAGTGTCATAGATGAAGTGACCACCCAGGAGGGAAACAAGGCCAACCGTTTGGAACAGACTGGAAAAGAGAGGATGATCTTTACCACCACCTACAATAAAGGGAAGGAGAGGATGGCACAGGATATCAGAAGGAGATGGGAGATCCTAGCGACAGATCCTGGATTACCTTTTGAACATATGGATCCCCCCATAATGGGATACAGACGTGGAAGGAGCCTTAGGGACCTACTCATGTCCACAGACCCACAACAATGCTATATGAAAGAACAATGGCTTAAAACCAAGAAGAAAGGCTGTTATAGATGCCTGGGATGCACTACATGCAGTGGAATGATCCCATGTAAAGTTTTTAGACACCCGCACACGACTCAGAAGTACACAATAAGACACTTCATTACCTGTACAACTACCCATGTGATCTACCTGTTAAGCTGCTGTTGTGGCCAATTTTATGTTGGAAAGACGACGGACAACGCACGACTGAGGATGGCTAATCACAGATCTGCAATAAGGATCGCTTTGGATAAAGGAACATCGGACCAACCTGTGGCAAGACACTTTCTCTTGGCCCAACATAAAGTTACTGACCTAAGGTTTATCTTAATTGACCACGTTCCAGCTCTCAAACGAGGCGGAGATAGGGATACAACCCTACTCCGGATGGAGTCCAGATGGATTCATAGACTTGGTACCCTGCACCCTAATGGCCTGAATATGTCTAATGACTGGCGCTGCTTCCTGTGATAAGAATATTATCCTATTACCTCCTAGCCTACTTGTGTGATGACACACCTACACCCACTTTTGTGGGACACAAATAATGGCTGGACTTTGGCACGGGTATTACGCACCAATGTGACCCTGCTTCATTTTACTCTAGGTGGTTAACTAACCAGTGAGGGTCATATGCTCTAGTATGACACACACTTGGTGGGACCCACCCATGAGTACTGTTTGGACCCATATGATGGCAACACACGGGGACATGCAGGCCACATTAGTACATGGCATATGGGTTATGGAAGGGTACCCCAGATACTCTGGGACTGGTTGAAGGTCAGGTTGTGGAACCTATATAAAAATGGGTAAAAACCAAATACATGGATTACCTGAGTGGTTGGACCAATGAATGTCTAGAGTACCAATGTTACACTAATAACTCGCCTCTGTTAATAAGCTAAGGTTGTCAGTGATTAACTTTGATTGCCACTTATAACAGTGAACCAATGATAGAATTTGAGGTTCTACTGTATGGATACCTGAGGGTCCAAGCACAAGGTTTTATGCTTTATTATTATTACTTAAACATAGGTCTATATGTTTGTATACTTTCTCTATATTTAAATGCAATATGGATTACCCTGTTGTGTATAAACTGCCACCACACATGTTAGCATTATGGTAGGAATACAGTATAATACTTAATATATATGCATCTCTCCCCATCGCTAACAATTGCTGTATGACAGTTATGGGACTGTGCATAGATCATGGCACCGAATAAGACAGATTATACCATTTAGTATATACACCTTATTTTTGTCCTTTTTAAACACTCAGTTATGGCGCTATAAAATGGGACTGTTGAAATATGACTCAGCTTTGAACAATTTTCCCCTAGCTCGCATAAGCGCAATAACCGATGTGGACTGTAAACTAGCTATGCATAGATGGCAACAGGGTTACCGTGACTACGCGTGAACACACACGCATACGTCATCGGCGTATGCTAATTAGCCATGCGCTAGGCTAACGGACACTATTGACACAGGAGCTGTTCACTGGGGGCGCGTCTCATAACAGGATCAGATACAATCCTACCTATACATCACTTAGGACATGTGCTAATAGAAAGTAAGTGCCTTTTTCTTTGTGTTAGGCCTCAGAAGATATGAGGGCAGATACCTACATAATGCTTGTGTGCACATATGGTATAAACATGAGTTGACATTTGTACATCCAATACCGCTAACATAATCTGGAGGGCCCACATTGTCATAAGATCTAGAACGGACCAACAACACTAATTCATTATGCTGAGTGATTAATGTATTTCGGATATGATCTGACACATCTGTATTACCGCTGTAACTGCATGTTTAATATTGCTATTTATATTCATGCTAGAAACTAATAGGTATAGAATTACCCTATGTGATTGAATGCTTGATATCAACTATGATACCATTTAATTTACCTTTGCCACTAATCTAATGATATAAATTAGTATTGAACAGGGACTCATAGATGTCTTATAAGTATTTACTAAAGTAACATATAATGACTCATATGGTTATGTTAGCATCTGTACACTACTGAATTGTAGTTGATCTTTTTGGGATTAGTAGTTTGGTTACACTGAGATACATAGGGGTTATCACCATGACAACCCTATTTTTGGCGCAATTCACTGTTTTGATTTGGTGGTGGGTGTGGCTTAAAGTATTTATATATCACTATGTTCAGTTGTATGTTTGTTCTGGTCTGAGGAAGGGATCTGTGAATCCCGAAACGTTACCTAATAAATAAGAATGTTTTTGGAAACCCAGTGAGTGCAGTCCTTTGTTGAAGATCGCTATATATATATATATATATATATATAGATAGATAGATAGATAGATATTGTACCAAAAAAACACGCACATATATATATATATATATATATATATATATATATATATATATATATATATATATATATATATATATATATATACAGTATATATATATATATATAATATTTATTTATGAATAAATAGAACATATTCTTCTATGTTAAGAACATTGAAATGTGAAATATTCATATTTTGCTTGTGAGTTGGGTGTTAGTTGTTTTACTTGTCCCTTTTAACATTGTATAAACAACCATTTAAAATTTTGAATTTAGAGCCCTTTGTACCTTTCTACACTGCCACTCTGGTTCCTATTTAGGCCTACACTATATCAAGCAAATTTTCTGATTAGTCTGCACATTATGGCATTCCTGCTGATTTAACTGCATAATGAAGACCACATCTAAATTATACATTAAACTTCTAGTACTTGATTTTACTGTTTTTCTCCGATTTCCAAATTGATTCCACACAAAATTAAATAAAAATGTATTGGGAAAAAAACATTGCTTTACTATAATTCAAAACATAATTGTCTAGCAATGCACAAAGGATTAAAATCTAGACTTATGGCCCAGAACAAGAGCTAGTGTATTATCTAACAAGAACAGTAGATTTTTCACTACTGTCCCTGCACCCGTATCATGTGACAGCCATCTGTCACAGACTCTATATGTAAACACTGTAGTAGCTGGTGCCTCAGAAAGTGCACAATTAGATAATGGAAGTAAATTGGAACTTTGTTTATAATTGACATGCTCTTTCTGAATCCTGAAAATTTAATTTTGAATCTACTGTTCCTTTAATATTTTTGGTTAGCATTTTGTTTATACTCTTACATATCTTTGTAAATGTAATTTAATAGAGCTTGTACTAGACCCACTCAATAGTTACATACATTTTTGTATTATTCATATCTGACATTTAGACCAGAAAACTACATTCTGATTGTTTCATAAATGCATTTCCTGAACCAGAACCAATTTCAAAGCATAACTTGCTAGTATATCAAGAAGGAATTTGAATCTGTTGTATTTTACATTTCAGAAAGTCTGCCTGTTGTAGGTGGCAGGTAATAAGTAGGAGACAAAGCAAATATTCATACTAACATAGGTATCTATTTACATATTTAATACTCATGTTGTAGCTATATATTCACACTTGAGTCAACAGCACAAGAAATATACAGTAAACAAAAAATAAAGGAATATGTCATTCAAATTTGTAAAGTTTTTAATAATTAAACAAATTATTTAAAAGCAAATATTGCCCCCATTTAACCTCTTTGGGGTTGTAAACCATGCACTCATGGGTAAACCCTTAAAGAGACAATGTACTGTACAATTGTCTACTAATGTGCTTCCAATTACTTTTAATACCAGTTACAGAATATAAAATGTATGAGAAATGTCTTCTTTTAGGTTTTGTATATGAAATAGCTGAGTTTATTCTTTAAAACCATAATCCATTAAAATGGTTTGAGCTAATAGGGAAATCCGACCTCCTTATTTTATCACTTTCTGCACACAGATATTGTTTTTTAATATTATGTGTGTCTTTATACCAAAAACCAATACTTAGGCCCCTATTCTAAAAAACTTGCCAGCACTCCAGAACTAACAGGGGCAGCCCTCATGGAAGTCTATAAAAAGGGGCTGTCCCTGCAAGTGGTGAGATGTTTCCCATACAAATAATGAGAGCTCTCTGCTAGGTAAAAGTTTGCAATAGATGGTGAAATACAGATGGGGAATCCGGCGTGTTTTAAAACATAAATATTACGCTTAATAAAAATCAAATTATGGGGGCGGAGCCTGATCTCAGTGTGGTAGGACGCGTCTCAGTGAAGCTCCTAAAGTTCAGATTACTTTTTACTAGTTATATCGCTCTAAAACCCAATATTTCACGATTCTATGTAAGATTAATCGACTAGGAATTGATAGCAGCTAAGAGCTGATGAATTGACGGAGTTCCTGCCTATGCTCTTTGAGACAGCTATGCAGTCAGCTTCTCCACAGGCCTGGTAGCCATCTTGCAGCCTGCAAGACCCAACAATGAGCAGATCTTATAAGTTGAGTCCTGTGTGGGGAGTGTAACATAGGTCTGGGGCTGCCTCAAATTATACCCCCCCAAACTCTGGGGCTACGATATCCTGTAATAGGATAAAAACTGTTCACTATTTTGTTGGATACAACCACAACTTGAGTAAGAATTGGAACATGGAGACCGATACAATGCTATTGTCGGAGCTGACATATGTACTGGAACAGCATCATAACTCTCCATTGCACATGATCAGAAAGGCTTTTGGTTCTATCTGGCTGACTGACCAGGTTAAAGATGCAGAGAGACACTCTGCCTTCAATCTGGGAGGGGTTGATGGAGCCTTAGGGCCCGAACTCCTAAGGTCCCAAATATTGTACAAACAGCAGCCATGTGTTGTTGCTAATAGACCGGACACTAGTAAGGAACTGATTTGTACTTTAAACCCAGTCGATCGCAATGAGATAAACAATGGCAGCGGAAAACAAAGTTATTACACAACCACATTGACAGGAAGGCAGTATTGCAAGTCTTACTGCAACTTCTCCTCCTAGTCCTGAACTGGGATCACCCACTTCGGTCTCCCGACGGATCCCGGACCAAAATACCAGAGTCTTGTTCAACCCTTACAAAGCAGGGTCCCCAGGAATAACTGGAGATGGGATGACACCTATATGGGGAGCTTCCCTAAAAGAACCGGTATCTAAATTCCCTCCGGTATTACTTGTTTTCCCAAAACTTACCTCCGGTAAACTGGAGTCGCCTACAGTAGTGAAGCTCCTGCCACACCAAAGGGACTTTCAAATTCCTGCACTCTCCTTACCCTCAAAAAGGCTGACATCGAGAAAGTAACCATCTAAGACTAAAAGAAGAAAGCATCGTAGAGCTGTCCTCCACAAAGCTCTGTACTACTCGTTCCAACAGGCAGAGCGATGTGCCATAATACAAGCAACTCCATTTAATAAGCAAAATAAGGAGCGTTATACTCTGATCCCACACTACCGACACAAGTCTGTGAGCCGGTGATAAACCTGGTAGGATACCACATGGAGACCTTGGCTAGCAACAAGAGACGCTGTACTGTATTGACATTAGTACAACAGCTGAAAACCTACAGCACAAAGCAGGTCTCTCCCTCTGCAAGGTCTGGAATCAGTTAAAAGATGGGAACCTTAGGTAGACTTTCTCATATCGATAACCATTTTACTTATGCTATGAGAACGGGCCTTTTAACATAATCCATTTAGATTTCCCCTCATATGATGGACAATGCTCCAGAGTTTCCCTGAGGGTACATGATGTAAAACATACTTGAGACTGATTGGTACAGAATGGGGTAAAATTTCATTGTGTATACGTATAAGTAGTATGCTCTATAATTATTGCATTTAAACATCTCTCTTATTTGGGGGCTTCCTTGATTTGTGCTCTCATGTGAATGTTGATATAATTTTTCTTGTTTGTGGTTAACTGTTCAATAACTGAATATAGCCTGTACTCCATTTTCTCTTCGGTTGTAAAGATAGGAGTAGTGCTATAACAACGCAGTGCCTATTTAGTTAATTTTGCAATAACTAGATAACTAGCATGCTCTGTCGCCGGCCGAGACGGAGCTGCATACTTTAACTGTGTTGGCATTTTTATGCAGGAGTAAGTTAATACCATTAGGAGGGTTGGGAACAGCTATCTTGTAAATTGCAGTAGCTAAGTTTTAGTTCTCAGGTATGTGTATTCCCTCTTAATTCTATATAGGATGCCCAAGCCTCCCAATTGAGAAGGTAGAAGAGAAAAGGCATATTTTAAAAATGTACAATTTTTTTTGTGTGTGTACCATTCTGCCCCTAAAGAGTTAAACGGTAGCGGGAAGTGATTCTCCAACATAAGGTACAAGACACTCTGAGGGCAACAAATAACAAAAAGGTATTAGGAAAATACTATTCATGATCATCTTTGATTTCCCCTTTATATAGGCCAGAATTTATCTTGGTACAGTCTCTTAGTTATGCACACATTATACGTGAAGGCATTATAGTGGTTACATATTTATTCAGACATATCCCCTGGTTCTGCATACAGATTTTTATGTCTTACCTGATATTGATAGTCTTTTTTAGTTATAGCCTTTTGTTCCTAAACTTAATCTAAGAGAGAGTTTACTCTCAATCTGCTTTTTATAAGCCCTGTTATATAGTCTATACTCCTTTGGGTACGGTTACAGAACTTATAATAGTCTGGTATTGATCACTTCTAAATTGTTCCAAATTTGTGTCTCTTGACGGATATGCTACGGTGCTGTATGCTCATACATATATTAGAATATTTGTTTTATTTTGAGATTATGCTATATTATATGTCTCACCATTGTAATGCACTTTGAAGGAGTAGAACTACCTGAGTTTTCATTTTAAGTCCTGATGGTAGGCTTAATACAGCTACCACAACCAATTTACCACATTAAGGCCTAGATTTGGAGTTTGGCGGTAGATGGGCTGTTAACGCTCCGCGGGCTTTTTTCTGGCCGCAGCATAAAATTAACTCTGGTATCGAGAGTTCAAACAAATGCTGCGTTAGGCTCCAAAAAAGGAGCGTAGAGCATTTTTACCGCAAATGCAACTCTCGATACCAGAGTTGCTTACGGAAGCGGCCGGCCTCAAAAACGTGCTCGTGCACGATTCCCCCATAGGAAACAATGGGGCTGTTTGAGCTGAAAAAAAACCTAACACCTGCAAAAAAGCAGCGTTCAGCTCCTAACGCAGCCCCATTGTTTCCTATGGGGAAACACTTCCTACGTCTGCACCTAACACTCTAACATGTACCCCGAGTCTAAACACCCCTAACCTTACACTTATTAACCCCTAATCTGCTGCCCCCGCTATCGCTGACCCCTGCATATTATTATTAACCCCTAATCTTCCGCTCCGTACACCGCCGCAACCTACGTTATCCCTATGTACCCCTAATCTGCTGCCCCTAACACCGCCGACCCCTATATTATATTTATTAACCCCTAATCTGCCCCCCACAACGTCGCCGCCAGCTACTTACAATAATTAACCCCTAATCTGCCGAGCGGACCTGAGCGCTACTATAATAAAGTTATTAACCCCTAATCCGCCTCACTAACCCTATCATAAATAGTATTAACCCCTAATCTGCCCTCCCTAACATCGCCGACACCTAACTTCAATTATTAACCCCTAATCTGACGACCGGAGCTCATCGCTACTATAATAAATGGATTAACCCCTAAAGCTAAGTCTAACCCTAACACTAACACCCCCCTAACTTAAATATAATTTACATCTAACGAAATTAATTAACTCTTATTAAATAAATTATTCCTATTTAAAGATAAATACTTACCTGTAAAATAAATCCTAATATAGCTACAATATAAATTATAATTACATTGTAGCTATTTTAGGATTAATATTTATTTTACAGGCAACTTGGTAATTATTTTAACCAGGTACAATAGCTATTAAATAGTTAAGAACTATTTAATAGTTACCTAGATAAAATAATAACAAAATTACCTGTAAAATAAGTCCTAACCTAAGTTATAATTAAACCTAACACTACCCTATCAATAAATTAATTAAATAAACTACCTACAATTACCTACAATTAACCTAACACTACACTATCAATAAATAAATTAAATACAATTGCTACAAATAACTACAATTACATAAACTAACTAAAGTACAAAAAATAAAAAAGAACTACGTTACAAAAAATAAAAAAATATTTACCAACATAAGAAAAATATTACAACAATTTTAAACTAATTACACCTACTCTAAGCCCCCTAATAAAATAACAAAGACCCCCAAAATAAAAAATTCCCTACCCTATTCTAAATTAATAAATGTAAAAGCTCTTTTACCTTACCAGCCCTGAACAGGGCCCTTTGCGGGGCATGCCCCAAGAAAATCAGCTCTTTTGCCTGTAAAAAAAAACATACAATACCCCCCTCCAACATTACAACCCACCATCCACATACCCCTAATCTAACCCAAACCCCCCTTAAATAAACCTAACACTAAGCCCCTGAAGATCTTCCTACCTTGTCTTCACCATCCAGGTATCACCGATCCGTCCTGGCATCCGGTGCTGAAGAGGTCCAGAAGAGGCTCCAAAGTCTTCCTCCTATCCGGCAAGAAGAGGACATCCGGACCGGCAAACATCTTCTCCAAGCGGCATCTTCGATCTTCTTCCATCCGGAGCGGAGCGGGTCCATCTTGAAGCAGCCGACGCGGATCCATCCTCTTCTTCCGTTGTCTCCCGACGAATGACGGTTCCTTTAAGGGACGTCATCCAAGATGGCGTCCCTCGAATTCCGATTGGCTGATAGGATTCTATCAGCCAATCGGAATTAAGGTAGGAATATTCTGATTGGCTGATGGAATCAGCCAATCAGAATCAAGTTCAATCCGATTGGCTGATCCAATCAGCCAATCAGATTGAGCTCGCATTCTATTGGCTGTTCCGATCAGCCAATAGAATGCGAGCTCAATCTGATTGGCTGATTGGATCAGCCAATCGGATTGAACTTGATTCTGATTGGCTGATTCCATCAGCCAATCAGAATATTCCTACCTTAATTCCGATTGGCTGATAGAATCCTATCAGCCAATCGGAATTCGAGGGACGCCATCTTGGATGACGTCCCTTAAAGGAACCGTCATTCGTCGGGAGACAACGGAAGAAGAGGATGGATCCGCGTCGGCTGCTTCAAGATGGACCCGCTCCGCACCGGATGGAAGAAGATCGAAGATGCCGCTTGGAGAAGATGTTTGCCGGTCCGGATGTCCTCTTCTTGCCGGATAGGAGGAAGACTTTGAAGCCTCTTCTGGACCTCTTCAGCACCGGATGCCAGGACGGATCGGTGATACCTGGATGGTGAAGACAAGGTAGGAAGATCTTCAGGGGCTTAGTGTTAGGTTTATTTAAGGGGGGTTTGGGTTAGATTAGGGGTATGTGGGTGGTGGGTTGTAATGTTGGAGGGGGGTATTGTATGTTTTTTTTTACAGGCAAAAGAGCTGATTTTCTTGGGGCATGCCCCACAAAGGGCCCTGTTCAGGGCTGGTAAGGTAAAAGAGCTTTTACATTTATTAATTTAGAATAGGGTAGGGAATTTTTTATTTTGGGGGTCTTTGTTATTTTATTAGGGGGCTTAGAGTAGGTGTAATTAGTTTAAAATTGTTGTAATATTTTTCTTATGTTGGTAAATATTTTTTTATTTTTTGTAACTTAGTTCTTTTTTATTTTTTGTACTTTAGTTAGTTTATGTAATTGTAGTTATTTGTAGCAATTGTATTTAATTTATTTATTGATAGTGTAGTGTTAGGTTAATTGTAGGTAATTGTAGGTAGTTTATTTAATTAATTTATTGATAGGGTAGTGTTAGGTTTAATTATAACTTAGGTTAGGACTTATTTTACAGGTAATTTTGTTATTATTTTAACTAGGTAACTATTAAATAGTTCTTAACTATTTAATAGCTATTGTACCTGGTTAAAATAATTACCAAGTTGCCTGTAAAATAAATATTAATCCTAAAATAGCTACAATGTAATTATAATTTATATTGTAGCTATATTAGGATTTATTTTACAGGTAAGTATTTATCTTTAAATAGGAATAATTTATTTAATAAGAGTTAAATAATTTCGTTAGATATAAATTATATTTAAGTTAGGGGGGTGTTAGTGTTAGGGTTAGACTTAGCTTTAGGGGTTAATCCATTTATTATAGTAGCGGTGAGCTCCGGTCGTCAGATTAGGGGTTAATAATTGAAGTTAGGTGTCGGCGATGTTAGGGAGGGCAGATTAGGGGTTAATACTATTTATGATAGGGTTAGTGAGGCGGATTAGGGGTTAATAACTTTATTATAGTAGCGCTCAGGTCCGCTCGGCAGATTAGGGGTTAATAAGTGTAGGCAGGTGTCGGCGACGTTGAGGGGGGCAGATTAGGGGTTAATAAATATAATATAGGGGTCGGCGGTGTTAGGGGCAGCAGATTAGGGGTACATAAGGATAACGTAGGTGGCGGCGCTTTGCGGTCGGCAGATTAGGGGTTAATTATTGTAAGTAGCTGGCGGCGACGTTGTGGGGGGCAGGTTAGGGGTTAATAAATGTAATACAGGGGTCGGCGGGGTTAGGGGCAGCAGATTAGGGGTACATAAGTATAACGTAGGTGGCGGTCGGAAGATTAGGGGTTAAAAAATTTTAATCGAGTGGCGGCGATGTGGGGGGACCTCGGTTTAGGGGTACATAGGTAGTTTATGGGTGTTAGTGTACTTTAGGGTACAGTAGTTAAGAGCTTTATGAACCGGCGTTAGCCCAGAAAGCTCTTAACTCCTGCTATTTTCCGGCGGCTGGAGTTTTGTCGTTAGAGCTCTAACGCTCACTTCAGAAACGACTCTAAATACCGGCGTTAGAAAGATCCCATTGAAAAGATAGGATACGCAATTGACGTAAGGGGATCTGCGGTATGGAAAAGTCGCGTCTGAAAAGTGAGCGTTAGACCCTTTAATCACTGACTCCAAATACCGGCGGTAGCCTAAAACCAGCGTTAGGAGCCTCTAACGCTGGTTTTCACGGCTACCGCCGAACTCTAAATCTAGGCCTAAGAAACTAAGCTAGGGCTGCCCCATTAGAAAAGGTATAAGAGCAAACTCCACTCTCTATTATTTATACACAATGCACTACACTTTTGTATATTAACTAATTTGTAACTATGTACCCCTTGGCTGTAGCATCCCCTTCTAGATTGGTCCTCATTACAATGTCCCCAATTGGATATCTCATATATACAAAATTTCCTTGTATGGAAGCAGCATCGAGTATGTAATGTCATGACTAAGAGGTACATCTCAGTCATTAATTCTCTAATTAGTTCAAAATCTTCTCTGCTAGTAGTACCTATATATAACACAAAGACCTCCCCTTAGACCATCCAGCATGGGTATATGGCACATCTCCATTTTGAGCATCCACCCTAGTGCTATACCTTCTCCATTGATTATGAACGGGTGTATAACTGTGGACTTATCCTACTGTTCTCCTTACACTGTCATGTATATTGTTATGCATTGTAGTCTGGTAACGGCCTTGCATTTTTTTGTGGATTTATCCCTTTGTTGCTCTTTCACTGCTCCATGTTTCCACTTATGCTTCCAAATGGTTGTAATGTTTAATATACCAATGGTCCATGAGTGACCACCCATAACATCAGAATTCCTCCTCTATAGTGCCCAAAACTTTTCAGGATCCATGAGTGTCCCCTTGTGTTACTGGAGGAAATTGCATTTTCTAAAAAAAGAAGTTTTAACTTTAATATGTACTTATAACATTTATGCTGTTCTAATTTTTTTACTGTTAAGATATCTTCATAATGTAACAATCAGCAATATGTCACTTCTAATATTTGAAGTATATGATTATATTATTGTATTTGTTAATAACCTCAATAAAAAATATATGAAAAAAAAAATCAAATTATGCTGATTTCAGTGCACGGTACCTTAAATTTGCTGTAATTTTCCTATGCATTAGTTTTACTTTCAGAATAATTAGTGTTTTGAGTATTTTGGAGAAAACAGCACTTTTTAACTAGTGAGAAATACAGTGAGAATTGTAGTGCAAAAATGTTTATAGTATTACGCTGGTATTTGAAATAAAATTTCATATACGCACATGGAACGTGCATGTTCAGCCCATTTTATGAAAAAACAACAAATGCGCTTTCTATTTTGAACATTTAAGCACAAATGTCTTGTTTTTTTTTGCATATCCAGTGTACTTATATGACGATTTATGATGTGTATAATTAACACAATTTATTCCTGTATAATTTACTTACAAATTTTACGTTTTTTGATAAAATACGATTTTTGGTGAACAATTTCGTTATGAATTTTGATGCACCTTAAAAATACAATTTTTCCCTGCATATTTTTGTGTGAATGGTTTAATTATTAATTTTGTAAGATTTTTGCATTACAAATTTTATTGTGAACTTTAGGAATGTATGTATCTCATTCCCATATAAAAATGCTGTATGTGCCCCTTAGTGAGACACCCTGTTTTCAGGGTAAAAAGTGTCTTTATAGAATTCCACCAGGGGCAAAGTTTATAATCCTGTGAAAGGAGGAGATTGGCTTAAACTTTTAGAGAAAAGAGAGGTCTTCTGGATATTAGAATTTGAGACTCGGATCCTGAGATTGTTAAATTCAGAATTTGATCTCATTAATTTTTGGGACAATTTTTTGGTATTAAATCTTTGGCGTAAATAACATATAGTTGTCAGGATGATTTGTTATAGCAAAGGACATTAGATTACACTTGTACATACTCAGTGTCCATGTATTTTAAGTTTGATTAATAAAGTATCAAGTTTTTATTGACTTTGAAGCAGTGCCTTTATATTTATTAGATAGAAAGTAATCACAGAGATAAAAGAATATTAATATAACAGTGTTGGTTATTAAAAATGGGGAATGGGTAATAAAGTGATTATCAATCTTTTTAAACAATAAAACATTTCAAGTAGACTCTTCCTTTAAAAGGCAAATTTTAGCTTTAGGGCTTTTTATCTCACTATGCAGGGTTCTGCATGTGAAAGAGAGACACATATATTTCAGTATAATGCTCAACAAAAAGCCGCCAAATTTATGCCAGTAAGTTTTTGATCATCAGACCCTTAAAGGAACATTAAAACCAAAAAATTTATTTTAGGATTCGGATAGAGAATGCAATTTTAAACAACATTCCAATTTACGTCTATTACCTAATTTGCTGCAATCTTGAGATATCCTTTGTAAAAGAAATATCAATGCACATTGGTGAGCCAATCACATGAGTCATCTATGTGCAGGTATCAGAAGCTACAGAGCCTATCTAGATATGCTTTTAAGGAAAGAATATCAAGAGAATGAAGCAAATTAGATAATAGAAGTAAAATAGAAAGTTGTTTAAAATGTTATTCTCTATCTGAACCATGAAAGAAAAAAAATGGGTTTAATGTCCCTTTAATCTTGTGATCATGTGAGAGCAATTATACAGATACCAAGCCATAGTTCTGTACATGAGCTGGGCTAACAAATAAAGCCAAAGTCGTGATCCTTCGGCTGTGTCCCTTAGCAGCAAACCAATTGGAGGATATCTTTAAAATTCAATTTTACCAAAAGGATTTATATATATATATATATATATATATATATATATATATATATATATATATATATATATACTTTACCTCTACATTACTATTTTTTTTGTAAAAATATATTTACAGCTTAATATATTTCTTTGAGTATATAATATAAATAGAAAGACGCTACCTTGTGTCCTCTAAAGTACAGAATCATTTAGGACAATAACAATAAATGAATTAGTTTCATCCCCAAGGCCAGGTTTATACCACCACTTTTGCTAGGCGTAAATTGATAGAACAGTCCCTGAGTTTTTAAAGAGACACTAAAGTCAAAATTAAACTTTCACGATTCAGACAGAGCATGCAATTAAAAAAATAAAAATAAATCAATTTGCAAATATCTTCCATTATCAAATTATACACAATCTTTTCATATGCATACTTTCTGAAGCCCCAGCTACTACTGAGCATGTGCCACATATATACTAGGGATGGGCGAATGTTTCTAAAAATTCAAAATTTAAAACGAATTTTGATACATACGTTCATTCGAATCGAATTTCGAATGTTTATATAACATTCTAACATTCTATTTTCGAATTTTCGTTTTCAAATTTTTCAGTAAAATTCCAAAATATTTGTTCGAATAATAGAATGTTTAGCTATGTATTCATTCAATTTCTAAATGTAATATTCGAATTCGAATGTGACATTCGAATTCGAATGTGACATTCAAATTTGAAATAGTATCTCTAGTCTACAACTGTGTTTAAAGGGCCATAATACCCAAATGTTTAAACACTTGAAAGTGATGCTGCATAGCTGTAAAAAGCTGATTAGAAAATATCACCTGAACATCTCTATGTAAAAAAGAAAGATATTTTACCTCAAAAGTTCCTCAGTAGCCACCTCCCATTGTAAAGGATTTCTAAGCAGCATTTTAGTGTGTCTGTCCTGGGACATCTGAAGGGACTAGCATCGTGCACTCTCATATTATTTCACCAATCAGGTAAAGGAAGCTTACTATGAAATCTCATGAGAGTTAAGTCAAATCTCATGAGATCACAGTAAGAGTTCATGACCTCAGCACTGCTGATGCTGATTGGCTGCTGTTCATTTCTTCATTTTTTTTTAATTTTTTTACCTGCAGCTGGGAGCAGCTGAGTATAACTTTTTACACAGAACTGACTCTGCTGATCTGAGGAAATTGTGAGGTAAAATCTCTTCCTTTTTTACATAGAGATGCTCAGGTGATATTTTCCTGTCAGCTTTTTACAGTTATACTGCATCAGTTTCAAGTGATTTAGCATATGAGTATTATGTCCCTTTAATAAATGTAATATTCAAATTCGAATGTCACATTTGAATTTGAAATAGTATTTCTAGTCTAATACTGTGTTTAAAATGTGATATTCGATTAGAATGTTATATTCGATTCGAATGTGACATTCGAATTCAAAATAGTATTTCTAGTCTAATACTGTGTTTTATAAATGTAATATTCGAATTTGAATGTGACATTCGAATCGAATGTGATATTCGATTCGAATGTAACATTCAAAATAGTGTTTCTAGTCTACAATTGTGTTTTATAAATGTAATATTCGAATGCGATATTCGAATGTCACATTCAAATTCGAATGTCACATTCAAATTCGAATGTCACATTCGAATTCGAATGTGACATTCGAAAACTGTAAATAACATTCGAAAATCGAATTTTTAAGAATATTCGTTCTTATCAACATTCTATTATGTAAATCGAATTTCTACAATAACATTTGTTCTAACATTTGAATTCGGATATAAACACATGACCCCCCATTTCTGAGTTCACTCCATCCATTCTCAATAAGACACCACCAATTTTATGGGATTGAAAAGGCCGCAGCCTGTTTATTAAAACAACAACACAAGTTAAACTTTGTCAACATTATAACCTCTTAACTAACACTTCACCCAGTGCTTGCTTTTACTCTCCATAAGCCCCCACCCCTTTTCAGGGGCGGGGCGTCCACCATCACTTTCCACTTTTCCTTACTGACATAAGTACCAGCTACTATCTATCAGGCGTAAGCCTCAATAGATCACAGCAAGCACCCCGCCGTAGCTGCGACAAACCAGTTATTCACTATTCCTGGGGAGGGAGGGCGGGAAAACTTCCCCCTTCCGTGCTGCTCGCAACTCTGCAACTGCCAAATCTCAGCAGGGGAGGAGTATTTATCTCCTCCCATCATCCTCCACCCCCCCACAGCGGAGCCTACCAACGCTCCCATAAAGTGGGGGTCAAATAGCCCTATACTCCATGCGTCCCCCGGGCTAGACTTGACCCCCCATTTCTGAGTTCACTCCATCCATTCTCAATAAGACACCACCAATTTTATGGGATTGAAAAGGCCGCAGCCTGTTTATTAAAACAACAACACAAGTTAAACTTTGTCAACATTATAACCTCTTAACTAACACTTCACCCAGTGCTTGCTTTTACTCTCCATAAGCCCCCACCCCTTTTCAGGGGCGGGGCGTCCACCATCACTTTCCACTTTTCCTTACTGACATAAGTACCAGCTACTATCTATCAGGCGTAAGCCTCAATAGATCACAGCAAGCACCCCGCCACCACTCGCCATCAGCGAGTACCGCCACACAGGGCTAAGGCCTTTTCGATCCCTTCCTTAATAGTGAAATTAAATAGGTGCAGTCCCACTTCATTCAAATGAACCCCATCCTTCAAATAGAAACATCTGCCTGACTCCCCTTCAAATTCCACATGCCTAAGGCTCACACCGCCCCGCTTCCTGACATATCCACTGACCGTCCTATTTACCTTTCTTCTGGATGCTTCCAACTTCCTAATGTCCCAGGCTGACCGCCACACCACCCTGCTCTCAATCTCTGACCACACTAAAACCATGTCAGGGAACAAACATAACAACCTGTCTATCCCATTCTTCATACCCCACAGTAGATCCTTCTGAGGCATGCACCCTAAGTCGTTCCCTCCCACATGGATAACTAACACCTGCGGGGGGTCAAACACCCTGGCATACTCCGATACCTTCCCAACCACCTGAGCCCACTTCATACCTCGAACCCCCAACCACCGTATATGCACCTGCTCCCTGGAGAAACCCAGCTGCAACCCATTGTCCTTAACAGCTGCCGCTTTCCTCGCCCAAAAAATGTAGGAGTGCCCTAAAATCCAGCAAGCCACCGGCCCTGTTAAATGAAGCAAAATAATCCACTTGTCAATACCCCCTTGGTTGCACCACTAGCTCCTGTCTCACGTACCCAAGAAACCTTTCAGACCTCCATCTGCCAATCTTTCTGATTACCCCCCCATCCAAACCTAATGATGCTGCCTCCGTCGCTGCCCCAATTCGAAACGAATGTGAACTAAAGTCTTCCCCTCTCATCCCCATCGCCACCAACGCCTTACGAACCACCGCCACAAACTGATACCTAGATAAGGGCGTACCATCATTGTGTAACAACAGTGGACCCGCTGCATTCTTCGATACCTCCAAAAATTCCCGGACCGAACCAACCGGACAGCAAAGGCCCCCAACCTCCCGCAGCACTATCCTAGCACCTCTCCCTTCCTGATCCGTCTTGGATCTTCTCAACCAAAGCTCAACCAACCCCCCCTTCAACACCACATCCTGTCTTGCCAAGCCTCCTAAATCCCCCCGATTCCTTCCCATCAGTTCAGATACCCTAAATGCTCCGAAAAAGGCCAGGACGCATGCCGCCCTGAACAACTTTTCTTCGTAAACTGAGGAACAAATACTCCCTAGCCTCTCAACCACACCTTCTAATATGGCATATTTTAGCGGACGCCTACCATCGGCCCGCGCCTTCCTCTTACACAAACTCTTAACCGCCATTCGTACCACAAAGATTTTTGTCAAATCCACCTGTCCCAACAGTTTGAACAGAAACGCCAAGGCCGCCATCCTCCTCCGTATTTCTGAGGGCGACAGCCCTTCTCTCCCCCAGCATTTTATCCATTCCACCAAAGTACTCATCTCCTCCTCCATATTACCCTCCTGATAACCATGCTCCACCCTTTTCCTCCACAATTTCCACACTCGGACGTAAGCCCTCCATGTGGTAGGAGCTAAAGCCCCCTGTACCAGACTCAATGTTCCTGGCAGCCAAGTTCCCACAGATCCTCCGGGCACTCCCAGCCTTCCGCATCCGCCCCTGGGGCCGCCTCTCGAAATCGATCCCACTGAAACCGGGATAAAGAATCAGCAATTACATTAAGGCGTCCCGGGACATGTACCGCCCTCCATGATACATTACACCTCAAGCATTCCAACACAAATGCCCGTAGTAAATGGATCACAGCCGGAGAATTTGCTGTCAAACGATTAATCGCCCACACCACTCCCAGATTGTCAGAGTGAAAACAAACCTTTTTGTCCCTGAGGTGTTCCGGCCAAATCCTCAAAGCCACCACCAATGGGAACAACTCCAGAAATGTCAGATTCCTCGTCAACCCCCATTCCACCCAAATCCCCGGCCAGGCCCCCGCGCACCACTTACCGTTCAGAAAGGCCCCAAATCCGTGGGAACCAGACGCATCTGTAAATAAACACAATTGGTCATCCGACCAACCGGACTCCTGGATCAACAATGCTCCATTAAAGTCTTCTAAAAATATTTTCCAAATCCTCAAATCCTCCTTCATATCCGAAGATATGCGGATGTGAAATTTCGGATTGGAAATTCCAGCTGTCGCCAGTGACAATCTGCGGCAGAACACCCGCCCAATGGGTATAATCCGGCCCGCAAAGTTTAATTTACCCAACAGCGATTGTAATTCACTAAGTAAGACTTTTTTCTTGCTCAGGATCACATCGATCACCTCCCGCAGATCCCGGACTTTGTCCTCCGGGAGCCTGCATTCCATTCTGACCGAATCAATCTCGATCCCTAGGAAACTCAGGACCGTCACCGGGCCCTCTGATTTATCCTCCGCAACCGGAATACCAAACTCCTTAGCCACCTCCCCAAAAACTGTTACCAGGAGCTCACATGTACCGGACCCAGCCGGGCCCACAAAGAGGAAATCGTCCAAGTAATGCACAACTGAGACCTTCCCCGACCTCCTTTTTACCACCCACTCCACAAACGAGCTGAACCTTTCAAAATATGAACAGGAAATTGAACAGCCCATCGGGAGGCAGAGGTCCACATAGAACTGATCCTCGAATTTACACCCCAAGAGGTGATGAGACCTCGGGTGAACGGGCAATAGACGAAAAGCGGATTCAACATCCGCCTTTGCCAACAGGGCACAACGGCCCGCCTTCCTCACCACCGAGACTGCCTTGTCAAAAGAGGCATATTTCACCGATACCAATTCCGGGTCTATGCCATCATTCACCGAGATACCCCGCGGGTAAGATAAATGATGTATTATCCGGAATTGCCCCGGAGCCTTCTTAGGCACCACACTCAAAGGAGATACCCTTAGCCCCGGGATAGGAGGTAGCCTGAATGGGCCCGCCATCCTTCCCAATTTGACTTCCTTCCCCAACTTCTCCCTCAACACCTCCGGAAATTCCCTTGCCGATTTCAAATTCCCCGCGAATGCCAACCCCTCTTGCTCCTTAAAAGGAATCAAAAAACCCGAACTAAACCCCGTTAAGAGCAATTCCGCGTCCCCCGCGTGTCCCCGCTCATTGGCGTATGCCTCGAGCCAAGGGACCATCTCTTTTACTTTCACCGGCGTCCGTGCCCGGTACACCCAATTCCCCCGGCTTGCTGCCCATTCTGCCCTTCCGGAAACATTTTGCCCCGGAATGGATTCCTCCACACACCGAACACTCGTGTTTGTATTTACACGACACTCCAAACTTACATTGCCCTTCGTTAAACTGGAAGCACAGCCCTTTTCGGATAGCTGTTCCAGTTCCTGTGCTGGTTCCAGTGATGCTTCCCGTCTGCCCAGAACTCCGAAAGGAACGAGCCCCCCGCAACGGGGTCATCATTTCTAACCATATCCCCATATCCCTATCGTCCCAACGCATTTCCGGACGAACCGCCATTCGCTGTCTGAACCCCTCATCATACCTCCACCAGGCCATTCCCCCATAGGTCCCAAAGGCACTAGCTATTTCTTCATAATAGCAAAAAAGGGAAGCCCCTTGCTCTGGGAACTTTTCGCAAACAACACTAGCCAAAATCCTGAAGGCCCGAGACCAATTTGCAAATGTCTTGGGCAACTTCCTCCACCTTTTCTTCCTTTCCTCCTCTTCCTTTTTACCCTTTTCTTTCTCATCCTCCTTTACCTCTAACACGTGCTCCAAAGGCAGCAGGGAGAATATCTCCACAAACTCCCTCTTCCCTATCTTATCCCTCAATTCGGTGGTAAGATGGATACCCAACGGACCCACCGAACATAAACAAGGCCTCCTGAGTGCCCCTTCCGGAACTCTAACCACCTCCCTACTCGCAGCCGCCGACTCACCTGTTACCGCGACCCCACTATTCTGTGCAGCTACACCCGGCGCTACCGCCCCTTGCGTCCCCGCTGCCACTACCGACGCTACCGTACTCTGCGCCCCCATACCAGGGGCCACCCATGCCGCCGCCACCGGAACTACCCCACCGCTAGGCTTCTCTAGCGCAGCCAATAACCCCTTCAAACCTGCCAGTATCATGCCTCTCTCACCACTCTCCACCACATTCACTCCTGGTGCACCCCCAGCCGTACCCTCACCTGTAGGCTGTTGCACCATCACTGGGATTTGTGTCGACTCCGTCCCTTGTTCCCTCCTCTGCTCTCTCATTTCGCTCTCGGGGCCTCTGTTGATGTCCAATCTTCTTCGTACGTCGTCTCTTCTGGCAGGAGACCGCCCCCTGCCGTGCCTGCTCCTGTCCCGCTCTCTTTCACCACGCCCTCGCGGTGGCGACCCGGGCCTGCCTCCTCCCTGAGACCGCCGTATCGGGGATCTTGACCTCCGGCGACCGCCGGACCCTCCTGTTCTGGCGGGCGATGAGCCCCTCTCCCTCCTACTGGAACCTATAGCCTGTGCAGAAGACATAGTCAATACACCCCCCCCTTCTGCCCCCCGGCCTCCTTCCCCCTGTCCCACCCCTACTGCACTCCGTTGCGGAGACAACATCTGCAGAAGCTGCACCAGGGTTGACACCCCCCCTACCTGGCCAGCCGTTACTGTACCCGACGACGTTCCCTCCAATGGGTCCTCATCTTCAAAATTCCCACTGGCCTCCAACTCCAGTGGTGGATCCGTGACATCTACCTGCCTCTCACTGCCGCCAGTCCTCCTGGCTCCCGTAGCCTCCACACCCCTTCTGTTCGCCCCAGCAGTCCCTGCAACCAGAAGAAAAGTTAATCACCCTAACCCTACCCTTTCCCTAAATTCCCCTAGACCCTCAACCCCCCCCCCTTAACCCCCGGACCCCTCTTAGCTGCCTGGCAGATATGCTTCACAATCCCGCGTAAGCTGCACGCCCTCCCAATCAAGCCACCCTTTCTGACAAAATTATTAAACTTCTACTACCTCCCGGTTCCTACCCTTATTTTACTCCCTTATGCCTCCCCTCCCTTTTTTTTTTTTTTTTTTAAATTTAAACCCCCCCCCCGACCCCTCCCAGCCTGAAGTCCATGACACCCTCTTATTACTACAAACCTTCTGGCCTCCCATCTGCCACTCCCACAGATCAACCCACCCCAAAACGTCAAGTCTTTGTCCCTCCCGGCACACCTGAGCGCTGCAACCTTCCCCATCCCTTCTTCCCCGCTACTACCCCCCCCCGGGGACCCTTTGCTGCCCTCCTCCGGTCAACCACCCCAGTGACCCTTCCCTCCAAAACCTACCCGCCCAGCCCACCCTCAAGCCTAATCCCCGCTTCCAGCCCCCTTGCCCGCTGCCAATACAGCTCCCTCTCCCTCGGTTACCTCTCTGGTCCCACACCACCAGACCAAATACCCGCTCCCAACCCCTTTTGCCGTTACTTGCTACCCCAAGCGCACAGGAATCAACCCCCCCCCCCCCGGTAGTACTCCTGCAGCCCAAACCTCATCCCCTCAACTGTCCCCACTACGACCACTCCCTTTCAACTATACTACAGTAACCCCTGAAATCCCCCCACGGAACCTATATACCCACACACCCCTTTTAAACCTCACCCCAATAGTCCTATCTACCCAGCCTCCTACCCTAAAGCGCAACCACCAGGCCCCTAACTTCGCAACCCTAATGCTCTCATACCAAGCCTTATCCCGGCTCCCATGCCACTTGCTCAAATATCCCACTCACGCCCACCCACCCCACCCGCACTAACCACTTAAAACCCATTCAATACCACCCATCAAAACCCCTTCATGTCCCCTAGCAGTACCCCTGGCACCCTTAAGCCCCTTATCCCTAAAGTACCCCATGGCACACTAAGCCCCTTCGAGCCTTATCCCGGCTCCCCCTTTGAACTTTCCCTCCCTACCCTACCTGCATCCCTCTTAGCATCCCATGCTCTCCCATGTGCCACCTCATCCCCGTTAGGCCCAATGCTAATAGTGCCAAATTACCTTGAGGCCCCTCTTTTTTAGCCCGTATCTGCGATAGCTCAGCCGACCTTACCTTCCTCCACGTCGCCGGTCCCGCTCCTCAAGGATCTCCTTCTGCCTCTTCCAGCGCCCGGTTCCTCCTGACGTCGTCCGACACTGACGTCAGCCACCGGCGCCGTGCTAGGCCGCGACTCGGCCCCACCTCCTCCTCGACGACCTCTCCCGCCATCCGGCCTCATCGCTGCATCCGCTGGCCGCCCAGGCCCCGCACTCCCTCTCCTGGACCTGGCGGCGTCGATCTCCGGGCTCAGACGCTCCGGTTGCCGCGACCTCCTTGCTGGCCGTCCTCTGGTCCCGCTCCTCGTCGACTCCTCATCCGGAACACCAACCGACACTGCACCTCCACTCAGCCGCTCCCGGATCCAGTCTTCGCCGTTCCGCCTGGCGACCGCCAGTAACTCCGACAGCAGGGCTTCCATCCGACAGGTAAGTTACCAGGTGAGTAGGAACAAAACTTCCCCCTTCCGTGCTGCTCGCAACTCTGCAACTGCCAAATCTCAGCAGGGGAGGAGTATTTATCTCCTCCCATCATCCTCCACCCCCCCACATCGGAGCCTACCAACGCTCCCATAAAGTGGGGGTCAAATAGCCCTATACTCCATGCGTCCCCCGGGCTAGACTTTCGCCCATCCCTAATATATACATACATGTGTCTGTGATTTGTTGATGTCTGTCATATGAAACAGTTGGTGTGGAAATTTAATTACATTTTGAAATTTGTTAGAAAAAATCTCCTGCTTATTTGAAATTCAGAGTAGATGTTATTGTATTGTCTTTTTTATTATGCATTTGATGATTATGCAATTCAGATGTGTTTAATGGTCCTTTAACTATTTGTGCTGGTTTATACCACTAACATGTACAATCACTATTGTAAGCCAACAACCATATGTCTGCTTAAAGGGATTGGAAAGTCAAAATTAAACTTACATGATTCAGATAGAACATGCAATTTTAAGACACTTTTATATTCATTTTCAACTGTGCTTTTTTCCAGGGATAGGCATGAGCCAAGGCTGTGGCGGACATTTTCTAAAGTAAAGACCTTTAGTGAAGGACACCAAAGTACATTTACAATTAAAACTATTATTTTATATTGCTGAATTTTATTATACTGATGCAGATACTACTGATCCTATAACCAGCCCTTGTCTGGCTATACCCATGTGCCAATGTTACTACTGTGTCATTATATAGTGCTGGGAGTTATTATACTGATGCAGATACCACTGAACCTATAACCAGCCCTCCTCCGGCTATACCCATGTGCCAGTGTCACTACTGTGTCATTATATAGCGCTGGGTGTTATTATACTGATGCAGATACCACTGATCCTATAACCAACCCTTGTCTGGCTATACACATGTGCCATTGTCACTTCTGTGTCTTTGTATAGAACTGGGTGTTATTATACTGATGCAGATACCACTGATCCTATAAGCAGCTCTTGTCTGGCTATACACATGTGCCAGTGTCACTACTGTGTCATTATATAGCGCTGGGTGTTATTATACTGATGCAGATACCACTGATCCTATAACCAGCCCTCCTCTGGCTATACACATGTGCCAGTGTCACTACTGTGTCATTATATAGCACTGGGTGTTATTATACTGATGCAGATACCACTGACCCTATAACCAGCCCTCCTCCGGCTATACACATGTGCCAGTGTCACTACTGTGTCATATAGCGCTGGGTGTTATTATACTGATGCAGATACCACTGATCCTATAACCAGCCCTTGTCTGGCTATACACATGTGCCAGTGTCACTACTGTGTCATTATATAGCGCTGGGTGTTATTATACTGATGCAGATACCACTGACCCTATAACCAGCTCTTGTCTGGCTATACACATGTGCCAGTGTCACTACTGTGTCATTATATAGTGCTGGGTGTTATTATACTGATGCAGATACCACTGACCCTATAACCAGCCCTCCTCCGGCTATACACATGTGCCAGTGTCACTACTGTGTCATATAGCGCTGGGTGTTATTATACTGATGCAGATACCACTGATCCTATAACCAGCCCTTGTCTGGCTATACACATGTGCCAGTGTCACTACTGTGTCATTATATAGCGCTGGGTGTTATTATACTGATGCAGATACCACTGACCCTATAACCAGCCCTTGTCTGGCTATACGCATGTGCCAGTGTCACTTCTGTGTCTTTGTATTGAGCTGGGTGTTATTACACAGATGCAGAAGATACACATCCAGTGTTTCACTCAGGCTTTATTTATTCCATAACTTATCACTCAATATTGCTAGCAGTCTCTTCACAAGCCACTAATTTTATTCACACTAAATATTTTCCCTTTCCTATTATTTAATCAGAAAGAAAATATATACTAAGGTTATGAATCACAACCTTACTATATCTTTTCTTTCTATTTAAATACTACTTATAATAAACCTCAGGTGCTGGTTAAAGTGCTTTACCTTTGCATATAAAGCTCCAGGGACACAGTGGCAGCTTGCTTCTTGAATCTTCCCTCTCTCTCTGTCTCACTCAGAGTCATTTTCTGGTACTAAGCGGCATCATGTGGGAGTGGCCACAACCCTGCAAAACGTGGTGCCACGTGTGATAAGGAGGAGTCAGGACCAGTATTCATCTGTCTTACTCCTCCCTCCCCACAGCAAAATGGGCGGCAGACACTGCAAGGGCCAGTCACGGACACCAGTGTCCGTGTATGGACACCTTGCCTATCTCTGCTTTTTTCTCTTGGTATCCGTTGTTGAAAAATAATATGTACATAGCCTATGCTAGTGGGAGTTAGTTGGTGATTGCTGCCTGCACATATTTGTTTCTCGTGATTTGGCTGATTAGATGTGATCAGCTAGCTACAATTAGTGCATTGCTACTCCTTGAAAAAAAGAATATCAAGTGAATGAATCAAATTTGATAATATAATTAAATTGTAAAGCTGTTGAAAATTGTATGTTCTATATGAACACGGAGGGAGAAAAAAATTGTGTTTCATGTTCCCTTAAAGGGACAGTCACACCAGAATTGTTGTTTAAAAAGATAGATAATACCTTTATCACTCATTCCCCTGTTTTGCATGACCAACACAGTTATAATAATACACGTTTCGCCTCTGTTATTACTGTGTATCTAAGCTTCTGCTGACTGCCCCCTTATTTAAGTTCTTTTGACAAGCTTGCATTTTAGCCAATCAGTGCTCACTCCTAGGTCCCTTCACGTGCATGAGCTCAATGTTATCTATACGAAACACATGAACTAATGCCCTCTAGTGGTCAAAATGCATTCAGATTAGAGACAGTCTTCAAGGTCTAAAAAATTTGCATATGAACCTCCTAGGTTTAGCTTTCAACTAAGAATACCAAGACAACAAAGTAAAATTGGTGATAAAAGTAAATTGGAAAGTTGTTTAAAATTACATGCCCAATTTAAATCATGAAAGGTTTTTTTGAACTTGACTGTCCCTTTATGAAGAGCTAGATTCTATTTGACTTCACTAGTCAGCCAAGGGCACAGTGCACAGAATGTAAGATAAGTGTATTACAAAATGCTATCCCTTGGCATGCCAGGAAGGAATTATGATAATCATCTTTAACTTCTTTTCTTGTGCTTTGTAAAGTAAGACCGATTTATTTGTAAGCAGTGCAAATACTTTAATTTTTATAATAGCTGAGGTGCAGTGCTGTAGCCATATTATCGCTGGAGGAAAAGTAAACTTGCAACACTCTGTAATATTTATTAATAGGCAACAAAAAATATTGAAGAATAGCCTATACTGACTTTAAACTTTCCCTATCTAATCTTGATAGATGTGTTTCTTCTCTTATGTTATTTTTTTAAAACATGAAGAAATGTGTGTCAGAGCTCTACACCCTGAATCTGTGGTCCCAAATAGCATTGGATATAAAGCTCAGTGACTACATCTCATTGTCCTAAGTGTAATTATTGTTTCAAATGAATTAATAAAAAGATCATTTCTATTTTCCACAGAAATTAAGTTTCATGCAGGTAAATGTCACTCCAATGAATATATAATCAGGGAATTCATCCTCATTTCAAAATATGCTATCAAAATATGCATTACCATTAAATATTCCATTGTATAGGTGACTCTAAAAAGGAAATGGTATATATTATATATAATGTATGCTATCACCACAGATAAATATTCTGCAGCACATAAATGCTTATTTCTAGGATTGACAATTTCAGAAAATACTTCATAGCAGCTACAAATTTATAGCTGATAATATCACAAAGAAATGTATTGCATATTCTTCATAATTTTACATTTAGGGGACGATTTTTCATGTGTCTGGCGGACATGATCTGCTGTAGCGATCATGTCCGCCAGACATCGATAAATGCAGACAGCATATGGTGTCGGCATTTATCATTGTACTAGCATTTCTTGTGAAATGTTTGTGCAATGCCGCCCCCTGTACATTCGCGGCCAATCAGGTATCAATCAAACTGATCGTATGCGATAGGGCGGATTGCTGTCTGCCACCTCAGAGGTGGTGTACGAGTTAAGGAACAGCCGTCTTAAGACCGCTGCTTCTTAACTTATGTTTACGGCAAGCCTGAAGGCTCGCGTAGAAACAGCTGCATATAGCAGAATTCAGGGCATAATAAATCGGCCCCATAGACTACAGTGTAAGAATATTTTTACAGTGTTGAATAAAAAACAGTCACCAAAATTTGATTGTGTAGGTAATTTGCTCTCCGTAAAGTGGCAGAATCAGATTAAGTTTCTTATAACCAACTGATACAGGCCAAGGAATGGATTTGTTAAAAATTCACTTGTCTTTGATATCTTTCATTGGGTGATTATATTGAACTAGTTTTGTACAATTTGACTTTTTGCCACTTGTGAGGCTCATTTTCTGTAAACTATAAAAATGGACTGTAGCACGGCTTCTACCAGTTTGGTTACAGTTAAGATTCCCAAAATTAAAGATGATTGTCAGAAGGGAAAAAAAGAGTCAGAGGCACGAATGTATATAAACATAGCAAATGTTAGAAATGGCAAACAAAGCAACTCAGGAATTCCTTAAGACAATCACACAGAAAACTGGGAACAAGCCACAAAAAATAATCATAACTGGAAGTGCTCATTATATTTCAATTTTATCAGGAAGTATGCTGAGATGATTGCAGATAACATTTAGCTGTGAACTACCTAAGAGGCTCAGTGTTACACAATAATGAATCAACATACTCTAGGTTGTATATCAAGCTCTTAGGTTCTCATTGGATGAATGAAAGAGTAGAATCAATGGGGTCCTGTAATCAACACCAGCTGGTACACCTCAATTGTTATACCCTTCTGATAGCGTAGAAAATGTGATATTTAGGACTCTCAGGGGTTTATTAAGATAGCTTTTAAGAAAGTTTATGTTGAGCTGTGGGGTTGGGATGTTAGATACGATACTGGCTACCATTTGTATAGGGAAACAGTGCCTAGGCATAACAACTTATTTCATATAACCCATGTCAAAGGAAAGTGAAAACCAATTATTGGTCATATTTCTGACCACCATTGACAACCATAAGATTTGTGAGAAGTAAATGATGTGAAAATTAAATAGGCCTTGATAAATGGTATATGAAAAGAGCACAAAAGTATAATCTGAAGCTAATAGGGGTTAGCTGGGCAACAGTTAATAATGGTCCAACAAATCTTGACCATTGATTTGGAAATGGTGAAAAAAAGATTGGGCCTTTGGTTAACAAACAAACTGTTAATCTGTTGCCAATGCCAACTTGTACACAACGTGTGTTGAGTGCAGGGCCAGCCTTTGGGGTGTGCAAGCTGTTCGTCCGCACAGGGTGCCATGGCAACATGGGCGCCAGGCGGCTGTCACAGCCCTTTGTCCCCCAGGGCTCCAGTGTGCCCATGTCATTGTCTTCCAATGTGCGGCTGGCAGAGTAGTGAAGGTGCCGGGATTTTCCCTGCTTCCTTCATTAGCAGCTGCGCGTCGGAAGATTATTCATGCTGCGCCCGGAAAAAGTAAAGGGCCAGCCACAGTGCATCGGAAGAGAGTGGCGCGGGCACACTGGAGCCCTGGGGAATGAATGGGGCTTAAAGGGGGGAGGGAATGATTGGGGCTTAAAGAGTGTGGAATGAATGGGGCTAATGGGGGGGAGATGGGGGCTAAAGGGGGGAATGGAGATGACAGGGGAGGAAAGGGGGAAATGTAGATAGCAAGGGGAGGAAAGGGGGAATAATGGAAATGGATTGGGAGCTAATGGACCGGAAAGAGGGAGGAAAGTGGGGATGGAGATGACTGGGGAGTGTGCATATCATTGGAGAACTGAGGAGTGTACATATCAATCCATGAGTGAATCTGAGTGTATGTGTGTATCTGGGAATGTATGAATCTGAATGTGTGAATCTATAAGTGTATATACGTGAATGTGTGAATCTGTGTGTGTATCTGTCCAAACTCTGCTCATTTACACACGTACCAAAACTTTAACACAAACTGATATTACACACACATAAATATTGACAAACACATGCACACACAGAAACCATCACAAACATATTTCGGTTTTCTCACTGTCTCTGTGTGTCTTTGTCTGTCTCTAGCTTTCTTATCTATCTGTCTTTGTCTCTTTGCCTTTCTCTGTCTCTCTCTACTCTATCTGTCTTTCATATCACCTCTCTTGCCACACCCCCTTGTGAGGGGTGTGGCCAGGGAGGGACGCTGTAAAGATTTTTCGCACAGAAAGCCTAAAGGCCTAAAGCCGGCCCTGGTTGAGTACTTTTAATTAATTAATAGTTAAAATCTAGAGATTCTGCAACATTAAAAGGAAACAAAAACTGTGCAGAGGTTACATATTTTGAGTAGTTACAGCTAGAAGTAGAAGAGCAGACCAATAATCTAGGAGGTTTTTGAGGTAAGGGAAGCAAAGCTTTAGACATTGCTGTAATGTCTGACTAATCTTTAAAAACTTGGCATGTCTTTTAAATTGTGGCAGAATGACTATAACATGTAGTGCAGAAGAAGCTTATGGGCCGATTTCTTAAAGTGCGGATGGGCATGATATGATGTAGCGTATAATGTCTGCCGCACGCCGATAAATGCCGACAGCATACACTGTCGGCATTTATCATTGCACAAGCAGTTCTTGTGAACTGCTTGTGCAATGCCGCCCCCTGCAGATTTGCGGCCAATCGGCCGCTAACAGGGGGTGTCAATCAGCCCAATCGTATAGGATCTGGCAGATAGATGTCCGCAGCCTCAGAGCAGGCAGACAAGTTATGGAGCAGTGGTATTTAGACCGCAGCTTCATAACTGCTGTTTCCGGCTAGCATGAAGGCTCGCGCAGGAAACAGGGGTATCAAGCTCCATTCGGAGCTTGATAATTCGGCCCCTTAGGGTTTAATATAACCTTGTAATAGAAGTTACTAACTTATTAAGTAGCTCTAAGGGCTTTTTATGCTGGTACAGAAATCACAATACAGGTGATATAGGGCTAATACTTGACACATTCAACGCCATCACTAATTATATTGTGCCATCCAATAGAGAGCCTAGCAATTTAGTCAATGCTTTAAAACATGACCCCCCACTTATGAATCTGTGTGAGCAGCTATTAATCAATTTTGGTGCAGGTTTGCTCGTGGATGTCTTGTGCAATGTTAAATTCTGGCACCCGAGTCCCTTAAGGCATGTGGACAGGTTCCCTTTGTGGAAACATTGTAAGCACCCAACATAATAAATAGGTACCTAAGGCTATCTGGAACAATCAGTTCATAATAAAAGTAAAACATATTTGTGAAGAGGAAATCTCCAAGATGTAAGATTAACAGATAAAAAACAGCTAAAGGAGGTGGAAAAAAATTGGCATTATAAAGCATCAACCTTTTTCTCCTTTGACATTGGTCTGCAGTTAATCTGAAACTTTTCAGACTAAGGCCCAACTAACTTAGCAAGGAAAGCACTTTTAGACAGCCTTAGATATCAACCTCATATATCAGTCACCAACATCATAGTGAAATTACAGTGAAAATAAGTCTAGTGGTGTATTTTTTCATCTAGAATAAACGTCTGCAGTAAATAAATGTTACAGCTCAATTTTACTTTTGTTTAGGTTTCTAGATTCACACATTCTGGAATGTGGCCAGCCATTAAAAGCTAGCTATTCAGTTAAGATCACCTGGAAGCAGTAGATGTCTTGGTAGAGTCTATAACAAAACTACAAAAGGCCCAGAAGAATAGAAGTAGTTAAACACTAGCATGGTCAATGCATTTAATACAAGCAGAAAGTTGGGGAATAGCAATAACTAGATTTCCAAGAAAGCTATAAAAAACACCTACATTTTTGGAAGCTTCTTGGCAGAATATAGGCACAATGCTAACAACTACACAAAGTTGTAAATAGGAGAACAACAGAAACCTTTTCTGTTTTGCTCTTATTTAGAACTTTGTGTAATGGTACGGGCAAGGCATGTGTCTTAGGCAGAGGAGAACCATAAACAAAGCAGTAGATTGGGTATCCAGTAAGAAAGTCATAGAGTCAAGCAATTATAAGAAGTCCTAGCAACAAGCCACAGCAACTGAACATGGCAGGATGTTCTCACTTGATTTAAAAATTCTCAGGAAACAAGTTAATTTGATTACATTTAGAATTTGACTATGAAATAATGAAAGAAATGCAGTGTTACACAGCACTGGCTCCACACATTTCAGCTTACACTTATAACTATCTTAGGGCTCAATGGATGAGGTTTAGGCTGACTTCTTGTAGGTATTAGGATTTGTTTTGTTTTAGGAATGGATCCAAAAACCTAATTCCACCTAATTTTCCACCTTCTGACAGGCACAAATTTGGGTCCACCTAAATGAGCTTGGAAGGCATTCCTGATACCTCTTTTCATAATATGAGAATGCAAATATTTTGTGTGATCAAATGAAAATACTCCAAATACTGTGTCACACTGAGTGCATGATTTTACAACCTTGTTTGTAATTACCTGTATTAGTTATTATAATACTGTCATACATACATTTCTGCATTGATTTTCATTTGTTAAATTAAATA
Organism: Bombina bombina; assembly: GCF_027579735.1. Lineage (NCBI taxonomy): Eukaryota > Metazoa > Chordata > Amphibia > Anura > Bombinatoridae > Bombina > Bombina bombina. The sequence continues at coordinate 1,041,415,758 of NC_069502.1, forward strand.
TGGGACAATATGCAAAGTGTATAAATCAAATGCTACCTGTGAGGTAGGTATTGTGTGAAGAATTGATGAAATAATGAGACAGAGGCTGAGACATATCTTCATTCAGGTCCAGTTTTTCAGGAGGTACAACACCATTTTCTTCACTACCCAGATACCTCATAAATCCTTCTACGGATATCTGACCTGGAAAAAAAACCCCACTTAAATCAACATTTGATTTGTAAATACATGTAATGCATTTTGGCTTTTAATAACAAATGTATTTCTTATATTAACACTTATGTCTCTACATTTGCATTTATCAAAATAAAAAAAAAAGGTAATATAGGATTTGATCATGAAACATTTTGTTTTTCTTTTCACATCTTTATGTTTACATTGACTTTATTTATTACTAATATAAAATAGCCACTGATTGGTTATTTACCTGTATTAATACACACCTGGAGTACCAGGTATCTATCTCTGATGAAGCGCATGTGCTCATGCGTGAAACACATCAGATAGTAGGTGCTTCCATGACCTACTGTTAACTGCATGAATAAACTAACCTAGCACTGGCACCCTGGTTTACGGTTTTCATCTTTCTCTTTATTAATATAAAATAGAAGCAATATTTAAAATGAGCTATTTTCCAAGATCATGATGCTAAAATATGACGTGGACATGCAAAAATGAATCTCTGACTAAGAAGGTGCAGTTAAAACAACCATAGATTGAACAGTGTCCTGAAGACATAAGTAATAACACACTAAAGCATTTAAAAAAAAAAAAAAAAAATAATCCCTTCACAGTAGAGAAAATATAAATATAAAAAAATCATTTTCTTCAATGCTTTTTACAAAGTATTCAGGCCCTTTAGCAATCACCAGCTCAATTACATTTTGAACTGAAAGCATTTTCAATTTTCTTCTCTGCCATAAAATCAAACAGGCTCATTTATCAGAAAGCAACATATTTTTTTAGTTTATATTTTCATTATCAACATGGATATTGTTAGACTCTTTTTTTATATTTCTTTAATTTTATTATTTTTATATATTTTTTAAAGACCTTTTCGTATAAAAAAAAAAAAAGGCCCAAGCCTTTGAAGACATAAAAGCTCAGGAGATTTCAACCTTCTATGAGGAGTGTTCTGTAATATTAGCTTTTAAGTCAAGAATGTTCATTTGAAGATATTTCCCTTGATGCTATTTATATATAATTTTTTAAGATAAGACTGTTTAACCTTAATATTCTCAAGTAAAAAAAAAAAAAAAAAGAGTATGAATCCATAGACATGATTTATAGGGCAGACAAGGTTAGCCAAATTATGCTTATGTGTTGTCATCTTCAATTCATCTGCTGTATTTGTTTGTAAGACATTCGTAAAGATTCTTTATATTGTATTCACTATTCTGCATTCTGTGATTAATTCTAACATTGAAGAGACTCAAAAATGTTCTATCATCCATATGGAATAACAGAATTTAACCCCTTAATGACCAGTGATGTACCCTGTACATTGCTGGTCTTTCTATGGGTGTGCCGGCGAGGCCACACTACAAATGTGTTGATAGATAGATAAATAGAGAGATACATATTGTATATACAATACATATATATATATATATACATACATATATATATATATATATATATATATATATATATATATAAACATACATATATATATATATATATATATATATATATATATATATATATATATATATATATAAAGAGATATAGTATATATATATATGTATAATCACACACACACTCACATACTGTATGTATGTGTCTGTATTTTAAAAATAGAAAGAACATTTTTTTCTAAGTGAAGTACTTCTATTCAAAACACAAAAAAACTAAAAATTATGAATAAAAATGATATTGCATGTTTCAAGGTATTTGACTGAAAAGGGCTCAAAAGTGTATATATATTGGAGTCCTTTCCAGTCAAACACATTGCCATATACCATATCCTTTTTAACCATTTAAAAATGTAAATCTTTTTTATTGATCTTAAAATATATATATTTTTTTTATTTAAATGTGTATATAGTCAAATTCTAATTTATTTTTATGTGGTTTTGATGCGTTTTGTGTAACTCTTTTACTTCAGGTCTGTAGTTGCGATAAATATTCTAGCGCAGTTTTGGCTTTCGCTTGAGTGGAAACTATAACTTTTCAACTGAGCGTGAGTTAGCGTGTTCGTGATATCCGTTGAAAGTATAGATTGCACTTGACAGAAGTCAGCCGCTCTAACCCTTCGCTGGTTAACACGCTTTACCATGGACTTGTAATATCAAGTTGCGTGCTAACTTTAGTGTGGCCCAGCAATATTCCGTCCGGCTCTATCATTAGCACACCACTTGTAATTTGGCCCATAATTGTTCCACTTACATATACTGATCCAATCAAACAAAAAAAAAAGTATGCATTTGTCTGTTAACATTTATGTTGACATGGACATGGTTCTAGGTATATATCCTTACCTAAAAATGCATTTGTTTCTGTTTGATTATAAAACTTTGGATAGACTACATGCATAAAAAAAAACCTTTATACATAAGATGTTATTTTAACAAGATTATTGAATCAAATGTAATGTTAAATGACATGACCCACTTCTAAATATATGCATAGTAAAACAATCATATGTAATTTATCTATTTTTCCCCAATTTCTGTAGTTTAAACTAAAAAAATTTGAGTTTTCCAGTTAAGATAACTGGAAATGCATATGACAGACTTTACGTGCCTAACCCTGCTGCATATGAGTCCCTCAGTAGAATTAAACCTTTAATCAAATCAATTAAATTAAGCATCTTAGCCTTTTTTCAGTTTGGTTCACGCCGTCACAGCTCCCTTCCCTACACCTGAACGTGAACCAAACTGATAAAAGGCTAAGACACTTGATAGCCAGTTACAAGATACCCTAGTTCTTCAAAGTCACTGAGAATTTATGCTGGACATTGGATAAAGAACCCAGCAATATCACTATTACTAATTGTGGAACCCTGTGGAGACTGGGACAGGAGCAAGCATGAAAATATCCAGTGTAAGTACCTAATTACACCTTTTTCAATTATTTTACAGCCTGTAACGAGACCTTTCTGTCTCTCCTTGTTTCTAGACCTCACAAACTTTTGAAGCAATTTTACATTGCATGTAACATTTTAAGTCTGATTAAGAGATTTTTTACATATATATATATATATATATGTGGATGTTTGTATATATGTTTTTTATATATGTTCTCTATGTAATTCATATGTACCTTAGACATTTTTAGTTTATGTGTGTGTTACCTAGGATTTGTTTGTTTGATTGATTTGTTTTAATTGCTCTGTACCACAGTTTTTGAATTGCTTTAATTTAATTGTTTTAATTTATCTGAGTTTGAATTTTTACAAAACTGTCTTGAGATAATACATTTATATATTGTATATAGATGAAGCATTTATTGTGATACTGCGCTTTGGGTAACTTATTAATACTGTACAGCAGGTTCATGATAGGGAAGTTCCTATTTATGCACTAGCGCTTCCTTTAGTGTTGTTAAAGTGATTGTTTGTTTTGTGATCTGATTCTCTGGATCATTTTAAAGGGAGCACAGTATTTTCATATTGCACTAGACCCATACTTTATGTTTTTAACATAGTTTTTTACAGCCTATACCGACAAGATCCATTCCACTATCTGAAAGCAGTAGTTATGAGTTTTGCGCCACAAAAATGTTTCACAAAACTCATAACTAAAGTGTTACAAAGTACACTAACACCCATAAACTACATATTAACCCCTAAACTGACGCCTTCCCACATCGCAAACACTATTTTAACTAATTAACCCCTAATCTGCCTCCCGTCCACATCCCTGCCACTATAATAAAGTTATTAACCCCTATTCCGCCGCTCCCCAACACCGCCACCACAAACTAAACCTATTAACCCCATAAACTGCCAGCCCCCACATCGCCACTAATAAATTAAACTAATAACCCCTAAACCTATCACCCCCTAACTTTAAATTAAAATTACAATATCCCTATCTTAAAATAAATAAAAAAATACCTGTGAAATTAAAAGCACCTAAGTTTAAACTAACAATTAACCTAACATAACTATTATACTCAAATTAAAATAATTACCAATCAAAAAAACTAAATTAAACATTTTAAAAAAAAATAACACTATTAAAACAATTTAAGTCTAAATTACAAAAAATACAAAATAGTAAATTACAAAAAATAACAAACACTAAATTACAAAAAATAACAAACAAAATTATCCAAAATAAAAACAATTACACCTAATCTAATAGCCTTATAAAAATAAAAAAGCCTCCCCAAAATAAAAAAACCCTAGCCTACAATAAACTACCAATAGCCCTTAAAAGGGCCTTTTGTAGGGCATTGCCCTAAAGAAATCAGCTATTTTATCTATAAAACAATACAAAGACCCCCCAACAGTAAAACCCACCACCGAACCAACCCCCCAAAATAAAAAACTAACTCTATCAAAAACTAAAGCTACCAATTGCCCTGAAAAAGAGCATTTGTATGGGCATTTAAAAAAGCCCAAACCCTAATCTAAAAAAAAAACCCCACCCAAAAAAATCTTCAAAAAACCTAACACTATCCCCCGAAGATCCACTCACAGTTTCTGAAGTCCAGACATCCATCCTCATTCAGGCGATCAGAAGTCTTCATCCAGGCGGCATCTTCTATCTTCATCCAGGCGGCATCTTCTATTTTCATCCCAGCTGCATCTTCTATATTCATCCCGGCGGTGCGGAGTGGATCTATCCTTGAAGACATCCAGTGCAGAGCGTCCTCTTTATACGGTCACTGCCGTACACTGGATCTTCAATGCAAGGGAGCTTTTTCAAAATGGCGTCCCTTGCATTCCTATTGGCTGATTTGATTCTTGAAATTCAAATCAGCCAATATGATGAGAGCTACTGAAATTCTATTGGCTGATTTGAATAGCCAATAGAATTTCATTAGCTCTCATCCTATTGGCTGATTTGAACAGCCAATAGGATTTCAGTAGCTCTCATCCTATTGGCTGATTTGAATTTCAAGAATCAAATTAGCCAATAGGAATGCAAGGGACGCCATTTTGAAAAGGCTCCCTTGCATTGAAGTTCCAGTGTATGGTGGTGACCTAATCAAGAGGACGCTCTGCTCTGGATGTCTTAAAGGATGGATCTGCTCCACGCCGCTGGGATGAAGATAGAAGATGCCGCCGGGATGAAGATAGAAGATGCCACCTGGATGAAGATAGAAGATGCCGCCTGGACGAAGACTTCTCGCTGTCTGGATGAAGACTTCTCACCGCCTGGATAAGGATGGATGTCCGGACTTCAGAAACTATGAGTGGATCTTCGGGGCTTAGTGTTATGTTTTTTTTAAATCTTTTTGGGTGGATTTTTTTTTTTTTTAAAAAGAGCTGAATGCCATTTTCAGGGCAATGTGAAAGAGCTGAATGCCCTTTTAAGGGCACTGCACATACAAATGCCCTTTTCAGGGCGATGGGTAGCTTAGGTTTTTGTTAGAGTTAGGTTTTTAATTTTGGGGGGTTGGTTGGGTGGTGGGTTTTACTGTTGTGGGGTCTTTGTATATTTTTTGTAAAATAAAAGTTTATTGTAGGCTAGGGCTTTTTTTTATTTTGTGGGGGCTTTTTATTTTTATAGGGTTAATTAGGTGTAATTGTTTTTATATTGGATACATTTGTTTGTTATTTTTCGTAATTTAGTGTTTGTTATTTTTTGTAATTTAGTATTTTTTTTTGTAATTTTAGACTTAATTTTTTTAGTAGTGTTAGTTTTTTTTTTAAATATGTTATTTAGTTTTTTAAATTGGTAGTTATTTTAATTTTAGTATAATAGTTATGTTAGATTAAACTTAGATTTTTTTAATTTAACAGGTAAGTTTGTAATTATTTTGAGAGAGGGATATTGTCATTTTAATATAAAGTTAGGGGGTTGTTAGGTTTAGTGGTTAATAGTTTCATTTAGTTTTTTGCGATGTGGTTGGCTGGCGGTTTAGGGGTTATTAAGTTTATTTAGTGGGGGTGATGTGGGAGGCCAGAGGTTTAGGGGTTAATAACTTTATTTAGTGGCGGCGATGTCTAGGAGTGGCGGAATAAGGGTTAATAGCTTTATTATAATGTTGGCGATGTTGGGGTGTGGGGGAATAGGGGTTAATAACTTTATTATAGTGGTGGTGATGTCGGGGAGCAGCGGAATATGGGTTAATAACTTTTATTAGTGGTAGCGATGTCGGGGGTGGAAGATTAGGGTTGTTTAGACTTTGAGTTTATGTCAGGGTGTTAGGTTTAAACTTAACTTTTTTTCCTATAGACATCAATTAGGTTGCGTTACGGAGCTTTTTTTTTTTTTTTCCGCACTTCAGGTATTCCGCAATCGCAGGTGTTAGTTTTTTTTCTAACACTCTCTCTCCATTGATGTCTATGGGAAAAGCGTGCACAAGCACGTATTCTCAGCAATTAGATTTTGTGCGGTATGGAACTTATCGCATATTGCACGCACAAGGTGGCTTTTCAGAAACTTGTAATGGCAGGGATATGGAGGCTGAAATAACGTTCATGCGTTCATTTTCCACCCTCTATAGCGCCAAACTCGTAATCTAGGTGAAAGTGATTTATGTCCCTTTAAAAATGTTCATTATTCTACATTTAAAGGCAAGAATTCCTTCAATTATTATAATTCATATTCAAAACACTTTATAAGAATATTATTATAGCACACCATGGGGTTTGATCACAATCTTATTAATTAATAAATTAATATAACCATATTGCCTGTCCAAAAGTGGGGAATGGGTAATAGAGGGATTATCTATCTTTTTAAACAACAATTTTGGAGTAGACTGTTCTTTTAAAGGAACATGAAATCCAACATTTTTCTTTTTCTTATTTTTCATGATTCAAATACAGCATGTGATTTTAAAGTGAAAGTTAACCATTGAAACAAATAAAGGGGACTGTAATTCATGAAGTATAAGATACTTCATGTAGAAAGCTCCTTTATTTGTTTCAACCAATCAGCGATTTAAGCTGCTAACAAATGCCACGGCAAAAAAAAAAATTCCTAAGAAAAAGAGGCATTTTTGTGCAGTCACCAATCAGCATCTAGCTCTCAGTAATGCATTGCTGCTCCTGAGCCTACCTAGATATGCTTTTCAACTAAGGATACCAAGAGAATGAAGCAATTTAGCTAATAGAAGCAAATTGGAAAGTTGTTTAAAATCACATGTTCTGTCTAAATCTTGAAAGATTGGGTTTAATGTCCTTTTAAGTTTCACCTGAGAGGAAGTCTAATGTGTGGATTAAAAGAAAAGCTTAACATTGAGGACAATAAGTTAAGCGCTACCTATGAAGAGAGTGGTGATCTCCTGTACTTCTGAAAGTTCTCTCACACATTCACCTTTACATATTTTTAACCTGTAAAAGATACATTTTTGAGAATAGGTATCTAAAAGTTATCTAGTATCCAGGGGGATCCTTTTGCAAAATAAAGTATACTACACCAAAGGTATCTATGCTCTCTTTTAGGAGAAGTCTTTATCATTGGTCTGTTTAAAATCTTCAAGGGCCATTATAGGAAAAAATGACAAGCCCTAATTCATTAGAGCAAATTATTTTAAGACTCGCAACCCTGCAATTCTATGTGTTTAGTTAAATACATATTAGAAGTTCTGCTCAGGACTAGCAATGCAGAAAGTGGGTTGCATGACTCAGCTGTGTGGCTATAGCTGCTGACTGGAACAGCGGCAGTTACCACTCAGGACTAGCAGTGCTCTGCAGGTCCCAAGTTATACCCCCTTTGTGGGGGTTAACACGTAGAATTGCAGGGTCGCTAGTCTTAAAATTACATGCTCTTACAAATTATTAGAGCATGTCATTTTTCGACTTTAATGGCCATTTAAAAGGTTTTTTTTTTACGTCACAGCACACACCCTGTAAATTACAAGACATTTATGTTGTGTTGTTATAGGATAACATATTAAACACTACTATGTAGTGCTCCAGATGCCTACCTAGGTATCTCTTCAACACAGAATATCATGGGAACAGAGCATATGTGATAATAAATAATAACAGTAAATTGGAAGCTTTTTTTTTTTTTAATGGTATGCTCTGTCTGAATCACAAAAGGTACATTTTGGTTTGGGTTTCATATCCCTTTAAATTTTATTTACAGTATAGATGATACAGTCTGATGGAATAAACTTTAGAAATCATTTCTAGTTAAATGGTGTGCAAGGTAAATTTTAAATAACTATTATGGGTCATGAACAATAGGTCATTAATTTCATGAAATATGGAAGAAATTATTCCACATTACTCTGTTTTAGAATTTGCGTATTAATGATCAAGGTCTATACAGAGATATTTTCCATCGCTGGCAGAATTGTAACTTTAGCAAAAACTAATGCCAGTTCAAATTAGTAACTTGTTAGCAAAAATAAATTGTGTGCACTGTAGATTCCAATTTGAAATAATTAGAAATATGATTTCATAATGCTATCTGTAGTTAGCTGTCTCTATAGATTAGCATTACAGATTAGAAGCAGTACAATTTATTATGAATGTATGGTCTGCACTCCAGGGACATACAGATAAAAAAAACAATAGGACATCATGAAATTTGTTGCATAATACCTCTGTCAATGTCATTTGGCATTTTGAGAGATTCATATTTATCTTATGTCAAGCTACTTAGGTTTTTAATTTCTATAGATACTAATTTGTATGGCACATCATAATAATATATCATTAAATCATTGAAAATTCCAATAGGGACAAAATTAGTGTTGGGGAAAAAAGTGAACTGACTTTCAAATGGATAATTGCAGTCCTCTTGATTTGTGTACACAGTAACATAGAAATTTATTTTATGCACAAGAACATGGCTGATGGATCTGCTGTCTTTCAATAGCAGAAGGTAAAAATTTCCTAATGTGTCAGCTTTGACTGCTGGTCAATAAAAACACTGAAGCAAAACATCGGAACTGTTTCCTTTGGGAGCTAATCTCCCTTGAGTTGGAAACCTATGAAATTCTAGACAATCCTGTTCACTCAAGTGAGAATGATGCTATTTAAAATATCAACATTTATTTCTAGGGCATCAGATCATTAATTTGGGACATATTGTGTGTAGTCAGCTTGGCTGGAAGTTAAATCAACCTAAGCACATGTTTTCAGTCTCTCACTCCACTATACAGAGCTGGAGTAATAAAAATAGTTGGGTGAATGTCACAATTTTTACATTTGAATTCTATAATAAAAGTTCCCCTTGACACTCTGTGTGTCATTCTGTTTTGTCTACATAATAAAAGGATAACTTTCAAATATTATTTAAGGCAATCAAATATTGACTGCTGTTATATAATTTTTACATTTGTATATTCATTCCTAAATCTGCTATTCAATTATTACATGTTACATTTGACAAAGGGAGTATTTTACCCTCTTTTAGCTAAACCAAATGTTGAATGCGTCAAAACATTTGTCAATTTGGACATCTCTAATAAAACTTGGGCACTTTCATAGGGCCACATCAACATAGGGGGGCTGTACATAAAAATAGTTTATTGGTAGAGCGCTTCTCTCTTTGTATGCATTTGAATAATGACCCTGGGAGGTCTTCCTAAGAGTCATAGGGGAAACCAGACAGAGCTGGACTGACCTTTCTTGGCAGGATCAGACTGATATGCTTCAGGAAAGTTTTCCTTTGTGAAAAGCAGAACTGGGCTAAAAGAGACTGCTACTAGGTGTTGACTCGTCATAGAACAAGCTATTGAGCTGTTGTTTGTTCCTGGTTCTCTTTTTACATGCATATATCTGTATATACCTGTACATCTATATCTATTCCTATAGATATATATATAGGTATAGATATCTATTTTACATTAACATTATCACATTTACATACAAATATTTATTTAATAATAAACATTTAAAAAAATTATATGTGAAAAACAAAGGAATGTAAAATATACGCAATGCATTTTGGGTTTCGCACTTTAGGTCTAACATGGTATCGGGTTAGCTCACATGAAGAATTAGTCTTCTTAAAACGTGTTTTTGAAATAATAAATATAAAATATTACAAAATATAAATAAAAATATAAAAAATTATTATACATACTGTAAAAAATTCTAAATAATCCATAGAATATATATATATTATACAGTATGTAAAAAAGTTTGCATGTGTGCAAATTTTTTACTTTCAACTTGTAATATGTGCACTACCCGACACACAAGAAACGTGCTTCTAGTAACGTTTACGCTTGAATGAAAGTGCTAAATAGAGCACCGCTTTTAATCTGACCCAAAATAAGTGCTGTTGTATTGTCTTTTTTTCTTGTGCATTTGCCAGGTATTCAATTCTACTGCAAAAAGTGGTCCTTTAAATTTCATGAAAAAGGGGTAAAAAAGAACGAAATAATACTGATAAATTGTTTTATTATGCTTAGCTAAACATTTTATATTATCAATGTGTTTACTGTCCCTTTAAACTAATATTTTTTTTCCCAGTCGTAGTCTAATCACCCTATCTTCTATTTTAACTTTTCAGTTCAAATTCATACAACGGCAAATATTGTGTGCACCACATACCATCATGAAGTGTTTAGCTTCCTTCATTAACAAACATTGCAAAAATGTTTTAATAGAAACCACACAATTCAGTTATGGAAAAAACAAAATCATTTTAAAGAGGATTAACTAACAGCACATGCTTGACAAAAAAAATGTAATTCCTTGATTCTTTCAAAAAAATAATTTCAGAAGTAAATTTTTTATGAAAAACAATATGTAACCATTCATAGAGAAATAATACAGCTGAACACTAATTTAAGCCGACATTATGACCTAAATTCATAGACATTTATGAGATTGGTATCTCATTATAAAGGTGTTATCATGTTCAAAATTCATTGAGCATCCATGGTTTTGTTAGTGGGAGCTCCTACAGTAAACATCTTTAGTTGTGTGAAATGCCCAACATCTATCTCACACATCAAATGGCAACCACTAGCAACGTGACATAATAAGTACAAAAGCAACAGATCAGTGGTGTTGCTGATGGGGGTGCTAGCAAACATAATGGTTGCCACCATGTGTTTCCCAATAGTGGTCATCCCTTAAATTCCTGCCTCAGCTCCACCAGGTCCAACTGGCAACATACCTGGTTCTACGTAACCCCGGCCACTGCACACCCCACCCTCTCAGCCACAAAATTACAAGTGGGCCTCCTGGAAGTTCACCCCCGACATTTCATTTCTGGAGATGCCACTGCAACAATTCAGAAACACGCTTGAAATTGTTTGATGTAAATGTTTGCAGCTATTAAACATTCACATATCTATTTTGTAACAGTAAAATAAATCACTATATAGAACAAAATGTTGTCTCCAGGGGCTGGCTGTAGGCTTTTCTGGACTGACTTGCTGCCTACATACTAAGCAATATTTTCTTAGAGCAATGCACAAAACTAATTTACAGCTAGCACAAATGGACCGCAATCAAGGGCAGAGGCTTAACTAGAAACCACAGGGCCACCACCCCTCCCCCCTCCAAAAAAAAGCTGAATTTAATACTTTTTTTTTTTTTACATTTATCACAGAAAAAAATGTGAATCAGATAACATGTCTGCAAAAGGAGGTACCCTGTGCCCACAGTCTGTGAGATGGTCTGACCCCTTATTACTGTATATAGTGACACTGTTTAACCCACCAGTACTGTATATAGTAATTTAGTGACACAGTCTGTAATCTGCCGGTGAGATGGCTGGCCTGACCCATACTGTATATAGTGGTACTGTATAGTGACACTGTTTACCCCCTGCCCCCCCCCCCCCATGCTGTAGTAACAAGGTCTGTAATTTGCTGGTTCCACAAACATACACACACACATACATGCATAAATACACACAGTCACATACATACACACACCATACACACACACATAAACACCAATGGGTAAAACAGAAACACTAACCCCTGTAGTCATGTCACACTCACATGATATCAGTGCAGGCAGTGATAGGTTAACGTTTTTTATTTAAAAAAAAAAAATTATAAGAAAAAAAAAATAAAAAAAATTTTAAGCTGGGCCCCCACCCTCAGGGGCCCAGTCGCACCTGCGAGCCTCTGCACCCCCTGTAGTTTCGCCCCCGATCAAGGGAGATATGAAAAATATACTTGCCAGGTTTTTCAAGTGGTTTATTCTTGCTTGCAAAGCCATGTACATTGTGCTAACAGTTTTACATGTTTGTATGCAAATAGTTTGCAATTTGTGATTAAAAAAGTACTTGCCCCTTTAATGTAGTGCTCTCTCAGTCATGTGTTAATCTGAAATCCATATTTATTTTTATATTGCACGTCTGAATTAATATGTATTTGTAACCTTGATGTACTCGACGCGTGTGGGAGCAATTTGGCATCCAAAGCAGTATACTCATACTGCATTTTAAAAGGATATCTGAAATCTAAATATAAGGTGTTACAAAGCCGAGCATGTTCAATCCAAATGCGGTACAAGCACTTTGGTGTTTCCATTTCATTCCGCCCTGTCAATTGTATCTCAAAAAAAGCATCTCATTCCATTAATGGAACCTGAACTCTTACACAAGTTGTGATGTGTGACGGACTGCTTACATTTCAGTAATGCTTATAAAAATATTGTGCACTATTTTCAGTTTAATTGAATTCGAAAACAAAACTCTTTTATAGCAATGTTAAAGTGGACAAGTTACAAAGAAAAGTAGAATGCTGAAATAGGAACAATGGGCTAGATTACAAGTGGATCGTGAATTTATTGCACGCCCGTAAATGGGCAAATTCGGTTAATTTTTAAAATATCCCCAAAAAATAAAGTGTGTAGTGCCTTTAATTTAAAATAAAAAAAAAATAGTTTTTTTTATTTTTAAACTGCACTAAATAGTGTTTAGGGGTTAAAGTTGGCGGGTGTGCCTTTACATTGCGATCTATAGGGAACTGTGTCTTCTCTATAAATATATATGTTTATGCTTACATACATATATATGTATGTGTTAATATGTGTATATACAAATATTAACACATACAAATATATGTATATATTCATATATATTAAAATCTGCTGCCCATCACTGCCCGACTTACCCCCTTCACTGCGCTAGGTTCTCATGCTTTGTCTCACCGAATGAGAACAAGTGACCCCTTAATTAGGTGCTACGTTCTTCTCTGTAAAATAAACAAACTCACAACTTCTTTGGGGTATAAAGGCTGCAGCTTGTTGATTAACAATTTTAACACAACAAATAAATAACAGCATCCTAAATACAATTAGATTAAATGAACTACCCATGGTGCTTGTCTAGTTACCACTCCATTACTCAATTCTATGTAACCCATTCACCAACCACCATTTTTTAACCTCTCCTGTCTCCACAGGAGGTACCTAACTACCTGCCACCAACCAAAAAGGCAAGCACCCCGCCATAAGCTGCGACAAAAACACCATCTACAAAACGTAATCCACAGGGGAGGATGGGTGGGAGCTTCTTCTCACCGCCAGGTCCGGATGTGAAGAGGGTCAGCACTTCCTGCCCCCTCTGTCAAATAGTGCATTCAAACCCCACCCACCTCCTATTAGCCCAACCTTCCACTTGCCCTGCTCTGGGGTCAAATGCCCCTCCCATTATACATTTCCAGGGCTTACTTGACCCCTTAATTAGGTACTACGTTCTTCTCTATAAAATAAACAGACTCACAAGTTCTTTGGGGTATAAAGGCCACAGCTTGTTTATTAACAATTTTAAACACGACAAATAAATAACAACATCATAAATACAATCAGATTAAATTAACTACCCATGGTGCTTGCCTAGTTACCACTCCATTAATCCATTCTATTTAACCCATTCACCAACCACCATGTTTTAACCTCATCTGTCTTCACAGGAGATTCCCAGCTTCCAGCCACCAATTAAAAAGGCAAGCACCCTGCCACAAGGATGGCTCACAGCTGGCCGCCGCCAACACTCAAGGCCTTTATAACCTCTTCCCTTATATTAAAATTGAACAAATGGAAGCCTACCTTGTTCAAGTGAACCCCATCTCTCAAGAAGAAGCATTTACCATATTCCCCTTCAAACTCTACGTGTTGTATGGACACCCCCAACCTACCCTTTACAAAACTACTAATTATATGGTTCACTTTCTTTCAAGAGGCATCCAGCTTAGCTGCATCCCATGCAGCCCTCCATGACACCCTTGGATCAATCACAGATCAATTTAAGACTAGGCCCAAAAACAGATTTAATAAAATCAACAAGTCACGCTTTATCCTATCAATTAACTCATTTTGTGAAACGAAGCCCAAATTATTCCCCACTGAATGGATCAACAACATACTTGGAGGCTTAAACAATCTAGCATATTCAATAACCTTAAAAAAAAACCTCAACCCCGAACCACCGGAGAAGGACCCTTTCCGTATCTAGGCCCAGATGACTTCCACTATCCTTCACCATTGCCGCCCATGAGGCCCAGTAGATGTACGAGTGCTCAACGATCAAGCACTCCCTACATAAACGGAAAACAAAACCTACTAAACCTAAATGGAAAACAAAACCTACAAAACAAACTCCTGTCTAACATACATTCTAAACCTATCTAAAGCCCATCGCCCAACACCCTTAATTCTATCAGATATGCCAAGCATTCTCGCTTCAGTTGCAGCCCCAATACGAAAAGAATGAAAACAAAATTATATGGCAGGCAACCCTTACAAAGTTAAAGCCTTTCTCATCACAGATACAAATTGAAAATAGGACAGTGTGTCCCCATTCTCATGAACCAATAATGGGCCCTCACCGCCCATACACACCCGCATTAAACTATTAAAAGACATATCTGGGCAACAAACCCCCTGATGGATGCCAAATGGATCACCCTCCCTACACCAGCTTGATCCGTCTTTGACTTCCACAACCAAATAAAGAGCCTGTCATCCTAAACCCAAACATCACAGGACTGGATGCCCCCAACATCACGCCGCGTAGGACCTACAACCTCTGAAACACAAAAATCAGCAAAAAAGCCTTGAACAAATGCCAAACGGAAGAGAACCACTTCATAACAATCAACACACACCCTAGGTAGTGCTTTCACCACCATTTGTAACAGAGAGAAAATTACAGGACACCTTGCATCCTTGTAACCCCCCATCCTGCAAAGCCCTCTAGCCATTATCCTGACTACAAATGATTTTATTAATGTCTTCCCAACCCAAGAACTTGCATAAAAAGTCTAAAGCTGCCAGCCTCCACCTCACCATTGCCCTAGAAAAGTTACCATGCCTCCATTCAGACATCCAACTCAATAACACTTCTAGCCAACCATGGGCTGTAAAGGACCCCCCATACCCCCGAACTACGTCCAACCAATCAAGCCATACCTGCAAACATGCATTCCAAGTGCTCCCCGCCAATACCAACCTCACCATTCTCAACAGGCTGGGAAGGCCGCCTTCCACAGATCCGCCAGGCATCTCGCCCCCGATTCTTCCCCCACTGAAAATGGGAAAGAGAGTCAGCAATGCCATTCAATTTCCCAGGTACATGCACAGCCCTAAGCAACACATTACACCTCAGACACTCCAACACAAACAAGCGGAGAAGGGAAACCACTGGTGGAGAAGAAGCAGTCAAGTTGTTAATAGCTATTACCACCCCCATATTGTCCGTAGGAAAAGAAACCCTCCTATCCCAGAGAGCCTCTGGCCATATTGTCAAAGCCACTAACAGGGGGAACAATTCAAGGAACACCAGATTCTTTGTCACCACTCTTCAGGCCAAGAATCAGCACACCACTTACCCCCCAGAAATGCTCCAAACCCCTGAGCCCCAGTAGCATCTGTAAAAAGAAGAAGGTCTGAAGAACCCCCACCTACCTGCTGTATTAAGGATCTCCCATTGAACTCCTCCAAAAATTGGAACCAGACCAACAGGTTTGCCCTCAAAGAACTTGTCAACTGTATATGATAAAAGGATTCCTTCACACCCACAGTTGCCAAAGACAATCTCAGGCAGAAAACCTTCCCCACCAGGATGATCCTGCAAGCGAAATTCAACTTACCAAGAGGCAACTGAATCTCTTTCAAGGTCAGCTTCCTCTTGGACAAGGCCTGTCTCAGCATCCCCCGCAAATCAACCACCTTCTCAAGTGGCAGGCTGCATTCTATCCTGTCAGAAACGATTTGTATCCCGAGGAAACTCAAAGACGCTGTCGGGCCCTCAGTCTTGTCTTTTGCCACTGGAATTCCAAACTCCCCAGCCACCCGCTTGAAAGCACCCCGCAAACCCAGGAATTGGGAGGACCGACAAACAAAAAATTGTTCAAATAGTGGACCAAAGAATTCAAACCAGCCAGCCCTCCTCACCAAATCAACCACATCATCGAAAGAGGCATAGCACACCGCCGCAAATTACAGGTCAATCCCATCATTTACCAAAGATCCCTTTGGATATGACAAGGGATGTATCATCCAGAAATGGCTTCTAGTAATATTAATTACTGTTGTTCTGTAGCATATGCACATATCCTCTATGGACCTGTGCACCAGTATTCAGACACTACAGCATCTCAGAGAGTCAACAGTGGCTTGCATGACACAAATTACATATTTAGAAGCAATACTCACCACTGTCAGCTCTTTGAGATGGTATGGTAGTTGAATATTGGTTCAAAGGCCTTCATAGTATGTGTGTGTATATATAATGGACGTATACTACAAAAAAATTTATATTTCAAATTGAAATGCACCCATGCACTTTTAAATGTTGAACTTTCTATCCCTTTAAAGATATTCTATGAAAATGAGGAAAAAGTGAACCAGGCATAGAAAATACCTGCAAGAGATCCTTATATGTGGTCAGTGTGGCCCATGAGTGCTATGGGTATTCCTTTGGTGTAGGTCAGAGTTTCTTGGGTGATGGAGCAATTGCACTGGTAGTCCGATAGTGGATGAAGAGTTTTTCTGGTGGGTAACATACAGAAGATTATATAAGCTGTTGCACTCAATGGGTTGTGAAGGAAGTATGTTCTGTGGTAGGGTTGAGGTTTGCTGGGAAAAATCACGCAGAAGGACCCCCTTCAAGCTAAAAACTCTTGAAAGTAAGAAATTAACAGGGACACAGAATTTTTATTGCTTAAAAAGATAAATAATCCCTTTATTACCAATTCCCCGGTTTTGCATAACCAACACTGTAATATTAATATACTATTACCTCTGTGATTACCTTGTATCTAAGCCTCTGCAGACTGCCCCTTATTTCAGTTCTTTTGACAGACTTGCATTTTAGCCAATCAGTGCTGACTCATAGGTAACTCCACAAGAGTGAGCACAATGTTATCTATATGGCACACATGAACTAGTGCTATCTAGCTATAAAAACTGTCAAAATGCAATGTGATAAGAGCCAGCATTTGAGGGCTTAGAAATTAGCATATGAGTCTACCTAGGTTTAGCTTTCAACAAAGAATACCAAGAGAACAAAGCAAATTTGATATTTAATATGAGTAAGTAAAACTATTGTTTTAAAATAAAATACACAAATGCACATCCCTAACATACACACAAACACACATACAAATGTACACACCAACACGCACACAAACATACACACATATGCACTTACAAACACACACACATATACACGTACATACGCACAGAGACATACATACAAACTCACACAGACACACATGCACACACACAAACATACACATATGCACTTACAAACACACACAAACATGCATACACACATACAAGTGCATACGCACAGAGACATACATACAAACTCACACAGATACACATGCACACACACACATACACATGTACATACACATATGCACTTATAAGCACACACAAACATGCATACACACACGTACATACGCACATAGACATACATACGCAGAGACATACATACAAACTCACAGAGACACACAGGCATACACACACACACACGTACATACGCACAGAGACATACATACGCAGAGACATACATACGCAGAGACATACATACAAACTCACACAGACACACAGGCATACACACACACACATACAGACATACACACACGTACATACACATATACACCTATAAACACACACATAAAACATGCATATACACACATACATACACACAGAGACATACTTACAAACTCATACAGACACACAGACACACACAAAAACACAAGTAAAACAAGAAGTATCTAATACCCAAACGAGGCTAAAATGTTGTTAACTACCCAAACCCTTTCTGTGCCAAAAGCGGTAGACAAAAAGTACATAAGAATATATAACGAATAGCCCTTAAAAAAGGTTAAACATCATACAGTGTTACATAAAAATATTTAATTATACATACAGTTGTAATCAAAAATATTCAACCCCCATTGCAACACAATGAATGCTTCAAGTGGTGTCCCCAAATTCAACTAAAAATGCAACTTTTAATGAATTCTGCAGTCTCAAAATTATTCAACCCCTTCATGGCAAGCATCTTTAGTACTTAGTAGGGCACTCTTTTGCAGTTATGACCTGCTACAAATGAGATGCATAGCCAGACACCAACTTCTGGCAGCGTTTCGGAGGAATCTTAGCCCATTCCTCATGAGAAATTGCCTCCAGTTCAGTAATATTCTTGGGTCTGTGTGCTACAACCGCCTTCTTTAAATCCCACCAGAGAATTCCTATGGTGTTCAAGTCAGGTGACTGTGATGGCCACTGTAGAATCTTATAGGACTTCCACAACTAAGCCTTGGTGGAATTTGAGGTATGCTTGGGATCATTGTCCAATAACGCCCAAACTTCAACTTCTTACCGGGCGGCATGACGATTTCTCCTAGGATTTCCTGATACTTCAATGAAACCTTCTTCCCTTCCACATGCTGCAGGTTTCCTGTGCCAGAGCATGTAAAGCAGCCCCAGAGCATAACCTGAGCCACCACCATGCTTAACTGTAGTGTTCTTTTCATTGTATGCTTCATTCTTCTTCCTCCAGACATACCGCTGTTCCATCGGGTCGTAAAGATTCAGTTTTGTTTCATCACTCCACATAACAGAATCCCAAACTTCTGTGGCTTATTTATATGATTTGGGCGATTTCTTGTGGTTTTGGGTCAGTAGTAGTGTCCGTCTTGTAGTTTTGGCATGGAAACCACCTACGTGTGTCAACCTGATTAGGTCTTTCTCAAGGTCGAAATGCATAGCTGCTTATTGGACAATCCAGTGAGTGTTTTAACCTCAGCTTTGATATTTGTTGCATCAGTGTTGCACTAGTTTTTGTTTGCAATTTTATTCCACAGGTCAGTTTTGCAGGTAACGAGGTGAGGATACTTATTTCCTGGACATCCACTGAATTTAATTGTCTTTAGATTTTGAGGATAGGATTTTGCCCCTCTAAAGAAGAGCTTATGGAGCATTATTTGAACTCTGGACTGGGCTACTAGTGACGGCACTTAGTTTCTTAAAGGTACCTGAATAGGCTGTATCTATATTTGTGTTTTTTTGTATTTATATTTATGTATAATTAAATATTTTTATGTGACACAGTATGATGTTAAACCTTTTTAAGGGCTACTCATTATATATTCTTACACACACACATACACAATTAATCCCATAAACACACACAAACATGCATACACGTACATACACACAGAGACATACATACAAACTCACACAGACACACATGCACACACATCCACACACTTACATACATATTTGCACTTATAAATACACAAACATGCATACACATACATACAAACTCACACAGACACACATACACATACATACACACACGTACATACAAATATGCACTTATAAACACACAAACATGCATACACACAGACATACATACACACAGAGACATACATACAAACTCACTCAGACACACATGCACACACACAAACACATACATACACACATACATACACATAGGCACTTATAAACACAAACAAAACGCATACTTGTATATACAAACTCACACAGACATACAGTACATACACACACTTAAACACAAACAAACATGCATACACACATACACGTACATATGCACAAAGACATTAATACAAACTCACACAGACCCACATGCACACACACATAGACAGACAAACATGAATCCTTTACCTTTAGCATCTTGCCTGCCAAAAAGAGTTACAATGCAATATCTCAAGCTCAGTAATGAACCTGCAATTGCAATGTCTCTGCCAAGGAATGTTTAACTAGGACTTTGTTTATGAAATCAAGATCCGTTTATTTTTACCATCTGCCCAGAGCAGGTGTTATTTTATCCAGTTGCTCAATCAAATCAATAATTTGATTAAATAGACATCCAAAATGCCAACTTTAATTTACAATCTCCTCACACAATATATTCTTTAAAAGCAGCACTTTATAATAAAAAAGCCAATTTTCTCAGTGAAAAAGGAGATAAATAACTGCACAGACCTTTAAAAGATAATCATGTTGTGCCTCTAGTTATAGGGATGAGAACATAGATGACAACTGCAAAAACTAAACAGGGACTGCAAACTAAAGCAAGATTTAAAAGTGGTTAAGTGTTTTGCCCAGTCCTCTATAGGAAAATAGACAATATGTAAAGGTCCTTTAAGAATCCAGACTGAAATGTTTCCTTTGGGGCTATGATAAGTCTGATAAATAAGAACAACATACCAGTAATTTGATGCATGCTGATGACTGGACATCATAGTTACCCAAGTCTTTGTGATTAAAGGGATATGAAAACCACAATTTCTTTCATGTAATTAGCAAGAGTCCATGAGCTAGTGACGTATGGGATATACATTCCTACCAGGAGGGGCAAAGTTTACCAAACCTCAAAATGCCTATAAATACACCCCTCACCACACCCACAATTCAGTTTTACAAACTTTGCCTCCGATGGAGGTGGTGAAGTAAGTTTGTGCTAGATTCTACGTTGATATGCGCTCCGCAGCAAGTTGGAGCCCGGTTTTCCTCTCAGCGTGCAGTGAATGTCAGAGGGATGTGAGGAGAGTATTGCCTATTTGAATGCAGTGATCTCCTTCTACGGGGTCTATTTCATAGGTTCTCTGTTATCGGTCGTAGAGATTCATCTCTTACCTCCCTTTTCAGATCGACGATATACTCTTATATATACCATTACCTCTGCTGATTCTCGTTTCAGTACTGGTTTGGCTTTCTACAAACATGTAGATGAGTGTCCTGGGGTAAGTAAATCTTATTTTCTGTGACACTCTAAGCTATGGTTGGGCACTTTGTTTATAAAGTTCTAAATATATGTATTCAAACATTTATTTGCCTTGACTCAGAATGTTCAACTTTCCTTATTTTTCAGACAGTCAGTTTCATATTTGGGATTATGCATTTGAATTATTCATTTTTTCTTACCTTCAAAAATTTGACTCTTTTTTTCCCTGTGGGCTGTTAGGCTCGCGGGGGCTGAAAATGCTTCATTTTATGGCGTCATTTTTGGCGCCAAAAGCATTTAGGCGCCAAATAATGTGGGCGTCTTATTTGGCGCTAAAAAATATGGGCGTCGCTTTTGTCTCCACATTATTTAAGTCCCATTTCTCATTGCTTCTGGTTGCTAGAAGCTTGTTCTTTGGCATTTTTTCCCATTCCTGAAACTGTCATATAAGGAATTTGATCAATTTTGCTTTATATGTTGTTTTTTCTCTTACATATTGCAAGATGTCTCACGTTGCATCTGAGTCAGAAGATACTACAGGAAAATCGCTGTCTAGTGCTGGATCTACCAAAGCTAAGTGTATCTGCTGTAAACTTTTGGTAGCTATTCCTCCAGCTGTTGTTTGTATTAATTGTCATGACAAACTTGTTAATGCAGATAATATTTCCTTTAGTAAAGTACCATTGTCTGTTGCAGTTCCTTCAACATCTAAGGTGCAGAATGTTCCTGATAACATAAGAGATTTTGTTTCTGAATCCATCAAGAAGGCTATGTCTGTTATTTCTCCTTCTAGTAAACGTAAAAAATCTTTTAAAACGTCTCTCCCTACAGATGAATTTTTAAATGAACATCATCATTCTGATTCTGATGACTCTTCTGGTTCAGAGGATTCTGTTTCAGAGATTGATGCTGATAAATCTTCATATTTATTTAAAATGGAATTTATTCGTTCTTTACTTAAAGAAGTATTAATTGCTTTAGAAATAGAGGATTCTGGTCCTCTTGATACTAATTCCAAACGTTTAGATAAGGTATTTAAATCTCCTGTGGTTATTCCAGAAGTTTTTCCTGTTCCTAATGCTATTTCTGCAGTAATTTCCAAAGAATGGGATAAATTGGGTAATTCATTTATTCCTTCTAAACGTTTTAAGCAATTATATCCTGTACCGTCTGACAGGTTAGAATTTTGGGACAAAATCCCTAAAGTTGATGGGGCTATTTCTACCCTTGCTAAACGTACTACCATTCCTACGTCAGATGGTACTTCGTTTAAAGATCCTTTAGATAGGAAAATTGAATCCTTTCTAAGAAAAGCTTATCTGTGTTCAGGTAATCTTCTTAGACCTGCTATATCATTGGCTGATGTTGCTGCAGCTTCAACATTTGGTTGGAAACTTTAGCGCAACAAGTAACAAATCATGATTCTCATGATATTATTATTCTTCTTCAGCATGCTAATAATTTTATCTGTGATGCCATTTTTGATATTATCAGAGTTGATGTCAGGTTTATGTCTCTAGCTATTTTAGCTAGAAGAGCTTTATGGCTTAAGACTTGGAATGCTGATATGGCTTCTAAATCAACTCTACTTTCCATTTCTTTCCAGGGTAACAAATTATTTGGTTCTCAGTTGGATTCTATTATCTCAACTGTTACTGGTGGGAAAGGAACTTTTTTACCACAGGATAAAAAATCTAAAGGTAAAAAAAGGGCTAATAATAGTTTTCGTTCCTTTCGTTTCAACAAAGAACAAAAGCCTGATCCTTCGTCCTCAGGAGCAGTTTCAGTTTGGAAACCATCTCCAGTCTGGAATAAATCCAAGCCTGCTAGAAAGGCAAAGCCAAGTCCACATGAAGGTGCGGCCCTCATTCCAGCTCAGCTGGTAGGGGGCAGGTTACGTTTTTTCAAAGAAATTTGGATCAATTCTGTTCACAATCTTTGGTTTCAGAACATTGTTTCAGAAGGGTACAGAATTGGTTTCAAGATGAGACCTCCTGCAAAGAGATTTTTTCTTTCCCGTGTCCCAGTAAATCCAGTGAAAGCTCAAGCATTTCTGAATTGTGTTTCAGATCTAGAGTTGGCTGGAGTAATTATGCCAGTTCCAGTTCCGGAACAGGGGATGGGGTTTTATTCAAATCTCTTCATTGTACCAAAGAAGGAGAATTCCTTCAGACCATTTCTGGATCTAAAAATATTGAATCGTTATGTAAGGATACCAACGTTCAAGATGGTAACTGTAAGGACTATCTTGCCTTTTGTTCAGCAAGGGAATTATATGTCCACAATAGATTTACAGGATGCATATCTGCATATTCCGATTCATCCAGATCATTATCAGTTCCTGAGATTCTCTTTTCTGGACAAGCATTACCAGTTTGTGGCTCTACCGTTTGGCCTAGCTACAGCTCCAAGAATTTTTACAAAGGTTTTCGGTGCCCTTCTGTCTGTAATCAGAGAACAGGGTATTGTGGTATTTCCTTATTTGGACGATATCTTGGTACTTGCTCAGTCTTTACATTTAGCAGAATCTCATACGAATCGACTTGTGTTGTTTCTTCAAGATCATGGTTGGAGGATCAATTTACCAAAAAGTTCTTTGATTCCTCAGACAAGGGTAACCTTTCTGGGTTTCCAGATAGATTCAGTGTCCATGACTCTGTCTTTAACAGACAAGAGACGTCTAAAATTGATTGCAGCTTGTCGAAACCTTCAGTCACAATCATTCCCTTCGGTAGCCTTATGCATGGAAATTCTAGGTCTTATGACTGCTGCATCGGACGCGATCCCCTTTGCTCGTTTTCACATGCGACCTTTTCAGCTCTGTATGCTGAATCAATGGTGCAAGGATTACACAAAGATATCTCAATTAATATCTTTAAAACCGATTGTTCGACACTCTCTAACGTGGTGAACAGATCACCATCGTTTAATTCAGGGGGCTTCTTTTGTGCTTCCGACCTGGACTGTAATTTCAACAGATGCAAGTCTCACAGGTTGGGGAGCTGTGTGGGGATCTCTGACGGCACAAGGAGTTTGGGAATCTCAGGAGGTGAGATTACCGATCAATATTTTGGAACTCCGTGCAATTTTCAGAGCTCTTCAGTTTTGGCCTCTTCTGAAGAGAGAATCGTTCATTTGTTTTCAGACAGACAATGTCACAACTGTGGCATACATCAATCATCAAGGAGGGACTCACAGTCCTCTGGCTATGAAAGAAGTATCTCGAATTTTGGTTTGGGCGGAATCCAGCTCCTGTCTAATCTCTGCGGTGCATATCCCAGGTATAGACAATTGGGAAGCGGATTATCTCAGTCGCCAAACGTTGCATCCGGGCGAATGGTCTCTTCACCCAGAGGTATTTCTTCAGATTGTTCAAATGTGGGAACTTCCAGAAATAGATCTGATGGCGTCTCATCTAAACAAGAAACTTCCCAGGTATCTGTCCAGATCCCGGGATCCTCAGGCGGAGGCAGTGGATGCATTATCACTTCCTTGGAAGTATCATCCTGCCTATATCTTTCCGCCTCTAGTTCTTCTTCCAAGAGTAATCTCCAAGATTCTGAAGGAATGCTCGTTTGTTCTGCTGGTAGCTCCGGCATGGCCTCACAGGTTTTGGTATGCGGATCTTGTCCGGATGGCCTCTTGCCAACCGTGGACTCTTCCGTTAAGACCAGACCTTCTGTCTCAAGGTCCTTTTTTCCATCAGGATCTGAAATCCTTAAATTTAAAGGTATGGAGATTGAACGCTTGATTCTTGGTCAAAGAGGTTTCTCTGACTCTGTGATTAATACTATGTTACAGGCTCGTAAATCTGTATCTAGAGAGATATATTATAGAGTCTGGAAGACTTATATTTCTTGGTGTCTTTCTCATCATTTTTCTTGGCATTCTTTTATAATACCGAGAATATTAGTTTCTTCAGGATGGTTTAGATAAGGGTTTGTCCGCAAGTTCCTTGAAAGGACAAATCTCTGCTCTTTCTGTTCTTTTTCACAGAAAGATTGCTATTCTTCCTGATATTCATTGTTTTGTACAAGCTTTGGTTCGTATAAAACCTGTCATTAAGTCAATTTCTCCTCCTTGGAGTTTGAATTTGGTTCTAGGGGCTCTTCAAGCTCCTCCGTTTGAACCTATGCATTCATTGGACATTAAATTACTTTCTTGGAAAGTTTTGTTCCTTTTGGCCATCTCTTCTGCCAGAAGAGTTTCTGAATTATCTGCTCTTTCTTGTGAGTCTCCTTTTCTGATTTTTCATCAGGATAAGGCGGTGTTGCGAACTTCTTTTGAATTTTTACCTAAAGTTGTGAATTCCAACAACATTAGTAGAGAAATTGTGGTTCCTTCATTATGTCCTAATCCTAAGAATTCTAAGGAGAAATTGTTGCATTCTTTGGATGTTGTTAGAGCTTTGAAATATTATGTTGAAGCTACTAAATCTTTCCGAAAGACTTCTAGTCTATTTGTCATCTTTTCCGGTTCTAGAAAAGGCCAGAAAGCTTCTGCCATTTCTTTGGCATCTTGGTTGAAATCTTTAATTCATCTTGCCTATGTTGAGTCGGGTAAAACTCCGCCTCAGAGGATTACAGCTCATTCTACTAGGTCAGTTTCTACTTCCTGGGCGTTTAGGAATGAAGCTTCGGTTGATCAGATTTGCAAAGCAGCAACTTGGTCCTCTTTGCATACTTTTACTAAATTCTACCATTTTGATGTATTTTCTTCTTCTGAAGCAGTTTTTGGTAGAAAAGTACTTCAGGCAGCGGTTTCAGTTTGAATCTTCTGCTTATGTTTTTCATTAAACTTTATTTTGGGTGTGGATTATTTTCAGCAGGAATTGGCTGTCTTTATTTTATCCCTCCCTCTCTAGTGACTCTTGTGTGGAAAGATCCACATCTTGGGTAATCATTATCCCATACGTCACTAGCTCATGGACTCTTGCTAATTACATGAAAGAAAACATAATTTATGTAAGAACTTACCTGATAAATTCATTTCTTTCATATTAGCAAGAGTCCATGAGGCCCGCCCTTTTTTTGTGGTGGTTATGATTTTGTATAAAGCACAAATATTCCAATTCCTTATTTTATATGCTTTCACACTTTTTTATCACCCCACTTCTTGGCTATTCGTTAAACTGAATTGTGGGTGTGGTGAGGGGTGTATTTATAGGCATTTTGAGGTTTGGGAAACTTTGCCCCTCCTGGTAGGAATGTATATCCCATACGTCACTAGCTCATGGACTCTTGCTAATATGAAAGAAATGAATTTATCAGGTAAGTTCTTACATAAATTATGTTTTTTCTTTCATGATTCAAATAGAGTAAATGATTGTAAACAACTTTCCAATACCATCAGATATATGTAAAAATATGTATTTATGAATAAATAGAATATAGGTATTGGGCTGTGGTTTTAATTAGCAGATACAGCTATTTCACATATAAAAATACACATGAAAGATCAATTTACCATTCATTTAAACTCTGCAGCTGGTATAACAAGTAATTGGAAACAAATAAAGTAGAACCCAATTTTACAATACCTTTAAAGTGACATAAAAAAAACCTTTAGTAGAACACAAAGGAACTCCGGCAAACCTCCAGGTGCTTTTGTAAAAGAGTTATACTTTATTGGAGACAAAATACACAAAGCATAAAATAGCTTATAAAATCAGGCTTCTCAGCAGGAGAGAAGTGTCTTACGCATTTCGGCAGATACAGCCTTACTGATAGACAAAACCTTGTAATGCTTTTGTTAAGTATTGCAATTAATTAGCATATTAGCTGTATGTAAAAATGTTCTGAATTCAGCGACACCATGTTTGTTAAATTTGTTTTGCATTGGATAAACTCCCACCATCACTTATCTTAATTAGATAAAACAATCTAGATTGTAGTATGTTGTAGTGGATTTTACAATACAATATCATTGATAAATGCAGAACCATAGTTGAATACACAGTTTTGCACCTTTAGGGCAAAATACTGTGATTCCCTGTTATAAAGTATTCTAGATTTAGAAGGAATTCTAAAAAATAAATGTAGAAATTAAAAGAAATATTTAGAAGAGTCATTAACCGTTTAACTATATTTACAATACAAACTGATATGATGGGCCCTTCATATAATATTTTATTACAAAATCTGCCAGAGAAAAATAACCCTACAAGAAAAGTGAGAGACTCTATGAAGGAACCCAAAACATTTAAAAAAAATTAAAAAGACATAAAACACAATGGGACATATTACAGAACGCTAAATATCGCTTTAGGGAAAGCGCTAATGTGTGCTGGTATTGCAAGTTGTCAGCAATGGGAACATGAGCTCACATTCGCATTGCTGAGAAGCATTGTACTCACGAGAGCGTGCTCCCTTAGGCTCCTATGGGAGCCTCGTTCTTATGCCATGAGACATGGCATGAGAACCTTGCACTGCGAAGAGAGTAAGTAGCGCAGTGATGGCAGTGTAAATATATGTATATGATTATATTCATATATATTTATGTGTTAATATGTGTATATACACATATTAACACAAAAATATATATGTATGTCTCCCTCTGCTCAGCTGGTTCCCAAATGATGTGGCCCTGCAGTGGGAGTGAGGGAAGATATTGAGCACTGCTGGGACTGGTGTCACCCCCCCTGATGGTGTCACCCGCCGCACCCCCCAAGTGACGCCACTGGTATATAAGCATATACTTACAGTATATATTTACTGGAAACACACAGTTCCCATAGACCACAATGTAAAGGCATTTTTTTAGTGCACTTTTTTTCTAACACCCCACACCGGCAAACTTAACCCCCCAAAATACTGCCTTTTGCAGTTAGTTTATTTTAAAAAATATAGATGCTGCTATCTTTCGGCAACATTACGAGTTTTGCGGTATGGGTGAAAAAGCATTGTTATGGGTCTTTTTCACTACCGCTGGAATTACAAGTTTTGCAGGTTTGGCTGCACCGCACACTTTTTTGGCTGTAACACAATGTAACTACCGCAACTTTCAAAAAGTCCTTTTTCAATGGGACTTCCATAGCGCCGGTATTATGAGTCTGCCTGGGAGGCCAAAAAGTGAGCGGTACAGCCAATACCGTCAAGATCCATACCGTAAACTGAAAGTCAGTAGTTATGGGTTTTACACTACAACGCCGTAACATAAAACTCATAACTAAAGTGCTAAAAAGTACCCTAACACCCATAAACTACCTATTAACCCCTAAACCGAGGTCCTCCCGCATCGCAAACACTAAAATAAAATTATTAACCCCTAATCTGCCACTCCGGACATCGCCGCCACTATAATAAACATATTAACCCCTAAACCGCCGTACTCCCGCATTGCAAACACTAGTTAAATATTATTAACCTCTAATCTGCCACCCCAACGTTATAAACCCGTAAACCTAACCCTAAGTCTAACCCTAACACCCACTAACTTTAATATAATTAAAATAAATCTAATAAAAAATTCCTATCATTAACTTATTCCTATTTAAAACGAAATACTTACCTATAAAATAAACCCTAAGCTAGCTACAATATAACTAATAATTACATTGTAGCTATCTTAGGTTTTATTTTTATTTCACAGACAAGTTTGTAATTATTTTAACTAGGTAGACTAGTTAGTAAATAGTTATTAACTATTTACTAGTTACCTAGCTAAAATAAATACACATTTACCTGTAAAATAAAACCTAACCTGAGTTACACTAAAACCTAACATTACACTACAATTAAATAAATTACATTAATAAAATCCAATTAACTAAATTACAAAAAAAAACACACTAAATTACACAAAATAAAAAATAAATTATCAGATATTTAAACTAATTACACCTAATCTAATAGCCCTATCAAAATAAAAAAGTCCCCCCCAAAATAAAAAAAACCCTACCCTAACCTTAAAAGGGCCTTTTGCAGGGCATTGCCCCAAAGAAATTAGCTCTTTTACCTGTAAAAAAAATACAAACAACCCCCCAACAGTAAAACCCACCACCCACACAACTAACCCCCCAAATAAAATCCTAACTAAAAAACCTAAGCTCCCCATTGCCCTGAAAAGGGCATTTGGATGGGCATTGCCCTTAAAAGGGCATTTAGCTCTTTTTCAGTGCCCAAAAGCCCTAATATAAAAATAAAACCCACCCAATAATCCCTTAAAAAAACACTAACCCCCGAAGATCCACTTACAGTTTTTGAAGACTGATATCCATCCTCAACGAAGCGGCAGAAGTCCTCAACAAAGCCGGCAGAATCCATTGGAGTGGCTCCAACTTCAAGACATCCGGTTGGCTGATAGAATTCTATCAGCCAATCAGAATTAAAGGGGAAAAAATCCTATTGGCTGATGCAATCAACCAATAGGATTGAGCTTCAATCCTATTGGTTGATCCAATCAGTCAATAGGATTGAGCTCGCATTCTTTTGGCTGTTCCAATCAGGTGTTAGGTGTTAGTGTAACTCAGGCAAGGTTTTATTTTACAGGTAAATTTGTATTTATTTTAGCTAGGTAGCTAGTAAATAGTTAATAACTATTTACTAACTAGTCTACCTAGTTAAAATAAATACAAACTTGCCTTTGAAATAAAAATAAAACCTAAGATAGCTACAATGTAACTATTATTTATATTGTAGCTAGCTTAGGGTTTATTTTACAGGTAAGTATTTAGTTTTAAATAGGAATTAGTTAGTTAATGATAGGAATTTTTTATTAGATTTATTTCAATGATCTTAAAGTTATTGGGTGTTAGGGTTACACTTAGGGTTAGGTTTAGGGGTTTATAACTTTAGTATAGATGGCGGCGACGTTGGGGGCGGCAGATTAGGGGTTAATAAGTGTAATGTAGGTGACGGTGATGTCGGGGGCGGCAGATTATGGGTTAATAAGTGTAATGTAGGTGGCGGCGATGCCGGGGGCGGCAGATTAGGGGTTAATAAGTGTAATGTAGGTGACGGTGATGTCGGGGGCGGCAGATTATGGGTTAATAAGTGTAATTTTGGTGGCGGCGATGCCGGGGGCGGCAGATTAGGGGTTAATAAGTGTAATGTAGGTGGCGGCGATGTCGGGGGCGGCAGATTGGGGGTTAATAAGTGTAGGTAGGTGGTGGCGATGTCGGGGGCGGAAGATTAGGGGTTAATAAGTGTAATGTAGATGTCGGCGATGTGTGTTAGGTTTAAACATAACTTTTCTTTCCCCATAGGAATCAATGGGGCTGCGTTACGGAGCTTTACGCTCCTTTATTGCAGGTGTTAGAATATTTTTCAGCCTGCTCTCCCCATTGATGTCTATAGGGAAATCGTGCACGAGCACGTAAAACCAGCTCACCGCGGCGCTGGTATTGGAGTGTGGTATGGAGCTCAATTTTACTCAATGCTCACTTATTGCCTGCTAACGCCGGGTTTTTGCAAACCTGTAATAGCAGCGCTATAGGGAGGTGAGCGGTTACAATAATTTGCAAGTTAGTACCAAGCCGCTTATAACGCAAAACTCACAACCTAGCCGTTTATTTTATAATAAAATACACTACAGTGTATTTTGGGAGCATTTGGGGCATTTTTATAAAATTAACCAGAGATCTGATCTCTGATTCATTTTAAAAGCGCTAATTGCTACCACGATCTTGCGGTAGCAATAACCAGCCATTTGTAATGACTGGTTAATTATTGCGCGCCCGCTTGTAATCTAGCTCAGTATTTTTCGTCATTCGGAACAACTTTCCAATTTACTTCTATTATCAAATTTGCTAAATTTTCTTGGTATCCTTTGTTGAAGAAGCACTAATGAGAGCTAGCTGAACACATATGTTGATCCAATGAAAAGAGACATATATGTGCAGCCACCAATAAGCAGATAGCTCCCAGTAGTGCATTGTTGCTCCTGAGCCTACCTAGGTATGATTTTCAACAAAGCATACAAAGAGAATGAATAAAATTACATAAGAGTAGTAAATTTAATAAAGGTTAAAAATCGCATGCTCTATCTGAATCATCAATATTTAAAGAGACAGTCTACTCCAGAATTTTTATTGTTTAAAAAGATAGATAATATCTTTATTATTGCCAATTTTGCATAACCAACATGGTTATATTAACCCCTTGAGTGCTAACGACGGCTCTGAGCAGTCGCAGAGTTTCCCACTCTGGTGCTAACGATGGCTACTCTCCCAACTTGAGGGAGATCTGGGGGCTCCCACCCGCTCCTACCCTGGCGATCGTGCCTGTAGAGTGACAGGCATCTCCGGGGCTTCCCGTTTTGCGTGGTGACGTCACGCGCAATAACGTGATGATGTCACTGCATAACTTTATTTATACTTAATGTTAAGTATAGGAGCAGGGGGCATGCTGCTTAGAAGCCTGTATCTCAGGCATCTAAGAAGCTACAGACCCCCAAGACCCACCATTGGAAAGGTAATCAAAAAAATGTTCAAAAAAATTAAAAAAAAAAAAAAAATCTTAGCAACCAGGTGGGAAAGTGCTTAGCACTCAAAGGGTTAATACACTTTTTACCTCTGTTATTACCTTGTATCTAAGCCTCTGCAAACAGCCTCTTATTTCAGTTCTTTTGACAGACTTGTATTTTAGCCAATCAGTGCTGACTCATAAATAACTTCATGGCATGAACAAAATTGTATCTATATGGCACATATTAACTAAGGCCCTCTAGCTGTGAAAAACTGTCAAATGCATTGTGATAAGAGGCGGCCTTCAAGGGCTTAGGAAATAGCATATAAGCCTACCTAGGTTTAGCTTTCAACTAAGAATACCAAAACAACAAAGCAAATGTGATAATAAAAGTGAATTGGAAAGTTGTTTAAAATTGCACGCCTTATCTGAATCATGAGAGTTTAATTACAACTATACTATCCCTTTAATTTTGACTTCAATGTTCCTTTAAATCCCTGATTTTCCCTGTTGTCCTACATTACGTTCATCTCCTGTACTTTTTCCAGTTTTCTTTTTTTTTTCTGCTGAATTTCTGCCTGAAACCTCAGTTGTATAATCTACTGACATTTTATCAAGTAGTCTTCAGATCTTTTCTAGTACTACAACAGCATTATCCTTCCCAGTGCATCAAGAGGACAACTACACCAGAAATAGATCTTTGATGAGGTTCCATTTGCCAAAACTATCGATTAACATAAAATGTGGCTGGAAATAAAATATTTTTTTTTTATCTTCATACTATCCAGTTAACTCCGTTTTATCAATGTACTCGGAAAATATAATTATATCATAAAGTTGTTGTCATGACTCACAAATTAAAATCAAACAAGATGCACGTGCAATGTGAGTATAATTTTAGTGCTCTAAAGAATAACATCTTCCAGTAGCTGAAGAGGTTCTGGCGGTGCGCTGGCACTCTGCCCGGATGAGCAAAACAACTTCCAAAAAATCAAAAGACATTTTCTTCTGTTTAACAGGAGAAAACACATTTAGATCTTCTGCTTGTTCTGCGTGAGGATTAATTGTCAGAGAACTGCTCTTTTATTTGTAATTCTCTACAGTATATTATTTATTGCATTGTCTGTTCAAGGGATATTAAATGTTTCTTTTTTGTTTGTTTTTTTAATTATTTTGCTTGATTTAAAAGAGGATTTTTTTTTTTGGGAAAAAAAAGTTTATCCCTGTGCTGAAGAAAATATATTTTAGGATGTTATTCATATGTGGTACGTCCCTGTCAAACAACAGCATTGTGAGTTATGCACAAGACATATTTCTTATTAGTTTCAATATGTTAATTCATTTTAAGTTTTCAGGCAAAACTGTTTTAAACAGTGGTTTTTCACAAGCATGCCCTATGTATTTCTGAATTTAATGTCCAATTATTTTTAAATATTTACAAAGATATAGATATGATAACCCTTTTTAAAACCACATTTCCCACCTTTATAATTGCTTTGTGCACAAATGATCAACATATAATAAGGAATCCGTGTTGTATAACCAATTATAATAGATTTATAAGTGTAAATTGTGACCCCAGGGTGTACAGTAAATTGACACATCTAATCTATACATAAATTGTCTCTCAGACTTGGTGAAAAATAATATACACATAGTGATGGTTTAATAGGGATGCAAAAGCCCCCTTATCTGTTACTTTGCACCCTGCTAGGCAGAGGAATAGGGTGAAAATTGTCCCTGCTCCTCCTGCACTCCTTCAACACCTCACCATGCCCCTGGGAGATCTGGAATGTCCAGTCATGATCCCAAATCACCCACAGAACTATATCTCTGATCACTGCTCTCCATGACTCATTCCCCAGATTCCCAGTCCCTTCAACGAGCTCTGTGAGGTAAATAGTTTCTCCTTAACATTTAGTTTATGGAACTGCCACCAAATATATGGATATGATTTTCCAAAATAACTTGCCTTAAAGGTTCTTACTTTATAGAAGCTGTAAGTGTGTGGGCAAGTCAAAGAGGGGGAGTTACACCTATATGAAAAGTACATGCAAATACATCTAAGTAAGACAGCAATAATAAGAGAAGTCCTTTTAAAAAGAGAGGCAAGGGAATGGGGCTACAGAAAACAAATACATGAAACAAATATATATAGGTAAATAGATTTGTGTTAGAAATGTAGAAAGCCATTATGAAGCTGTGATTTGCAAAGTTCCCATTAAGGTAACCTTTCCATCCATATAGGAGGCGATATATGCCACCTGCATTTATTATACACTAAAGATAACTTGCACAGCTCCTCACCATAATCTTGCACATAGAGCTTGTTGATCTGGGCAGACACATCGGTCTAGAATGATTTAAGTGGTCTTAAAGAGACATGAAACCCTACATTTTTCTTTCATCATTCTGATAGCGCATACAATTTTTAAACAACTTTCCAATTTACTTTGCTCCATTCTCTTGGTATCCTTGGCTGAAGCAGCAGTAAACTAATGGGAGCTAGCTGAATGCATTGAGTCTGACCCTAACATGAGGAATATAAATTCAGCCACTAATCAACAGCTCCTAAACCTACCTAGGTAACATTTTCAACAAAGGATACCAAGAGAACAAAACATCTTAGATAATAGAAGTAAATTGCAAAGTTGTTTAAAATCTGCAAAAGAGGTTACTTAGGCAGGATGCAGAAGTATAAATGCATTGTCACAGAAGATAGCAATGGAGAACAGATGCAAGAAGGAAACTGATATTTAAAGGGATAGTAAACACCAAAAATTGTATTGTTTAAAAAGATAGATAATCCCTTTATTACCCATTCCCCAGTTTTGCATAACACACACAGTTATAATTTTGCACATTTTACCTCTGTGATCCCCTTGTATCTAAGCTTCTGCAAACCGCCCCCTTATTTCATTTCTTTTGTCAGACTTGCTATTTTAGCCAATCAGTGCTCACTCTTAGGAGCTTCACGTGCGTTAGCTCAATGTTATTTATATGAAACACACAAACTAATGCCCTCTAGTGGTTAAAAACTGTCAAAATGCTTTAAGATTAGAGGCGGCTTTCAAGATCTAAGAAATTAGCATATAATCCTCCTAGGTTTAGCTTTTAACTAAGAATAACAAGAGAACAAAGCAAAATTGGTGATAAAAGTAAATTGGAAAGTTGTTTAATATAGCATGTCCTATTTCAATAATGAAACAATATTAAGAAGCAACATTTAAAGAAGATGGATTACAATTGTACTGGCTTATACACTTTTAGATATGGTTCTGTGGATTAGTATTGCCTTAATTTTATAGGTACCAATTGTGTTTTCATCTTCATTATTGGTTGAAGCATTAGATTTCAATTTAGAATTTGTAAATACAACAAACTCATCTGCATGTCTAATGCCTGAAAAATAAAATTATTTAAATATTCAATCTTTTATCTTCAGTGTATATCATGTTTTACATTTTTAGAAACTTTGATGTAACATTTGTATAATTTTTAGCTTGGTTTGCATATCACCAGGGCAAAAGCATTTTCCTTTGAAATCGTTTCTTCTCTAAACCTGTTCACACTTTTAACATTCAAACCATCTTTTTCTAAGCTCCCTAGGTACCAGCTTAATGTTCAAATTCACCCCTCAGAACGGTTCATTGTATCTTGACAGTGCAATCCAAAGGGAAATATGCTGAATATGAAGTAGAATTGGGAGTACTGACAAACTCCACAGATCTATAAAAGATGTCAACTCCCGTCTAATGGTGCTTTTCATCTGTTTATCTCTCATGGGTTTAGCAAGGCACAATGCATTCTTATACAAGCTTTAAAGTGTAGAAAATTCACTCAGCATATCAGAATACTCTTAAAATATACTGATGTAAAATGAGGGCACATAGAATATATCAAACCTCCTGTTTCTCCTACTTTCTACCCTTCTAGATTGTAAATTCCCACGGAATTAGGGTCCTTAATTCCTCCTGTATATGTTTGTAAAATTGTGTCTTGTCTCTTACAAGTTTTATATCATTGTTTTATTTAAATGAATTGTACCCATGGACAGCGCTGTGGAATATGTTGGTGCTTTATAAATAAAGTATAATAATAATATAATAAAATAATAATAATAAAAACAGGGCATAGCAATGAAGCAGTGTGTCCAAAAGGTAGATCAAGATGTACAAGTTGATCGCTAAGTATTGACCAGTAGCTTATAAAAAGTATGTTGTTGGTCATATTTAAAGAAATGTGAAATGTATTTTGCCCAAGTATATTGTACCAAGTGGTCTCTCTCAGTTAGAAAAAAGGGTGATTTGCCAAGTTAAACAATAGTCATTTTCACCTGATGTCTCAGATTTTCTTATAATTAACTCAGGCATAAGTACATCACAATAATCAAATTCACAAAACAGAAGATCCCATCTAGGTATGGGTGCCAATGATCTAAAAAAATGGGTTTCCACAGTGGGATAAACCATTTTTAGACATGAAGCCAATCCATAACAAAAACCTGCTCTTATTGAGACTCCATACTAAAGGTAATCCGATGCCAAAATAAATCATCCATATTTTGGCATTATTATTATTTAGGGACAATCTAGTCAAAATAACACTTTCATGATTCAGATAGGGCATGCAATTTTAAAAACTTTCTAATTTACTCCTATTATCATTTTTTCTTCGTTCTCCTGTTATCTTTATATGAATGAAAGCCTAGGAGCCGGCCCATTTTACATTCACATGGGTACCACCTGCTGATTGGTGGCTAAAGCCATCAGGGTGCTGAACCAAAAATGGGCCGGCTTCTAAGCTTTCATTCCTGCTTTTTCAAATAAACATACCAAGAGAACGAAGAAAATTTGATAATAGGAGTAAATTAGAAAGTTGCTTAAAATTGCATGCTCTATCCAAATCATGAAAGAAGAATTTGGGTTTAGTATACCTTTAATGTATCCAAAATAATACATCCGCTAACTCTAAGTATTCCATATTTCACCAAATAGAGGGGGACCTGTGCTGTCCAACTATTTCGCAGTTATGTTACATTGTTACATTAACTTTTCACTAGATTTAAATCTAGTGAGATCATCAATATTCCATTAGCTTCCTGCTTTGGAACAGGTGAGTCAATAAAGTTTGATCAATATGATTAATAGTTAAAAGCTTAATAGGTCACTTATAATTCCCTATAAGGACTGTACTATAGGAATTCATTAAATATATAAATGTTTCATTTTGATTTATATATAAAATCTATTTAGCACACATAACATATTTTTCATTGACAGATGTTTATAGATATACAACCTAACACTAATGTTTCATTTAAGAATAAAATATCATAAAACATTTATTAATACAAAATTAGAATGCTAATATTTCATTAAAAGACAAATATAGTTTACTCACCTCTCTTTGCTAAACTGTTGTTAGGCTCATATTTTTCAAGTAGTTGTTGGACTTGTTCTTGCTTTAGCGGTGGGTAAAGAATTTCATTTAATCGAGGATCTCGTTGTTTGATATTAATGAATTCTGTCATCTGGTCAACAGTGAGGTACGGTTTACTTTTTGAACCACTACAAAATAAAAATAAAACATTTATTGACTTTTGACATAAAATACAAATTAATTATTAAAGGGACAGAGTTCATCAATTCTCATATAACTGTATGTATTAGACACTACTATAAAGAATAATATGCACAGATACTGATAAAAAAAAATAAAAAAATCCAGTATAAAACCTTTTAAAAACTTATGGCTAGATTACGAGTTTTGCGGTACAGCTATACTGTTGAAAAATTGACCATTGCGCGTGGAATGGCCCGGAACGCATATAACAAGTCACAGCGGTTTAGCTATAACACAAGCATTTTAGCCTGTAACACAATGTCCAATCCGCACTCAAAAAAATGACGTGGGATTTTCATAGCGCTGGTATTACACATTGTGCGTTCAGGCTAAAATGCTTGCGTTACAGCCTATACCGACACGATCCATACCGCGATCTGAGACCAGTAGTTATGGATACACTAACACCTATAAACTACCTATTAACCCCTAAACTGCCACCCCCCCTCATCGCAAACACTATTTAAAATTTATTAACCCCTAATCTGCTGTCCACCCACATTGTGACTAGTAAATAAATGTATTAACCCCTAATCTGCCACCCGCCCACATCGTAAACACTATTTAAATATATTAACCCCTAAACCGCCACTCCCCATCATCACCGACACTATAATAAAGTTATTAACCCCTAAACCTCCGGCCTCCAACATAGCCCCAACGAAATAAACATATTAACCCCTAAACTTCCTGTCACCCACATCGCCGCCACTAAATAAACCTATTAACCCCCAAACTTTCGGCTTCCCACATCGCTACCACCAAATAAACCTATTAAGCACTAAACCTCCGGCCTCCCACATCGCCGCTACTAAATAAACCGATTAACCCCTAAACCACCGGCCCCCACATTGCAAAACACTAAATTAAACTATTAACCCCTAAACCTAACACCCCCTAACTTTAAATTAAAATTACAATATAACTATATTTAAATAAATAAAAATTTACCTGTGAAATAAAAATATACCTAACATTAAACTATAAATAAACCTAACATTACTAATAAAATTAAAATAAAAAATAAAAAAAACTACCAATTAAAAATCCTAAATTACAAATTTAAAAAAAACTAATCCTACGAAAAAATCTATTACAAAAAAATAAACACTAAAATTATGAAAAATAAAAAACACTAAGATCACAAAAAATAATAAACTAAATTATCAAAAATAAAAACAAATACACCTAATCTAATAGCCCTGTAAAAATAAAA
Organism: Bombina bombina; assembly: GCF_027579735.1. Classification (NCBI taxonomy): domain Eukaryota; kingdom Metazoa; phylum Chordata; class Amphibia; order Anura; family Bombinatoridae; genus Bombina; species Bombina bombina. The sequence continues at coordinate 1,041,454,265 of NC_069502.1, forward strand.
AAGCCCCCCAAAATAAAAACACCCCTAGCCTATAATAAACTACCAATAGCCCTTAAAAGGGCCTTTTGTAGGGCATTGCCCTAAGATAAACAGCTCTTTTACCTGTAAAAAAATGCAAAGTCCCCCCAACAGTAAAACCCACCACCCAACCAACCCCCCCCCAAAAAAAAAAAACTAACTCTAAATAAATCCTAAGCTCCACCCAGTGAAAGGGGCTGGAAAAGCAGGTAGACCAGGCACCCCCCCCCCCCTCCCCTGCAGATGAAAAAACAGGAGCAATCAGCAGTCTGTAGACTTCAGTCTACATATGATACTTTAAGGCTTGGTTAGGAGTCTGAAAATCAGCACAATGGTATTAAAAAATAAGCAACACTATATATTGTTACAAAAACACTGCCAGTTGGGCTATATAAATTTATCATCTACAAATATTTATGCAAAGGAAAATCTAGTGTACAATGTCCCTTTAAAGTGACATTAAAATGATTATGTAGTAATTCCCTGTAAAAGATTTAATAAAGCATAGTATATTTGCAATGTATATTTATCATATATTTGCCTGCTTTACATGTAATTTAAACCTGATCTTTTTTTCTACTCTGGAGAGGCTAATTCAGAACCCTGAAGCTCTTACATGTTGCACTGTGATTGTTTGTGCAAGAACTCATTTATGTGTGTCCCTTATTGACCACTGCAAAATAGATGAAAATTGACTATTTGTCAATTCCAGTCAACAGGGCACACTTACAGGCTAGTTTTTCATGATGTCCGAACTAGAGCATAGGTACAATAATCAGTTTATTAGCAAGAAGGGCTATGAACCTGCTGTCACCAAGGTAATCCTGAAAATTTGACCTGTTAGTTTCCTGAGAACTGGAACTGAGGAACACTGATATAGACAACACTCAATGCTTTTCACAGGTTGTGTCCATTGATTCCAAACACTGAAAGTGTTGCTAACAATGGGGTCGATTCCAATTTTTCCAATCCCATTATCTGCGGTTATATGACTCATAATCAATGTTTAGCAAGTTCTGAGAGATCAGAATCCAAGAGATAAAACCATTTCAGTATTGGAGAATATTTGGATTGGTGTTGATAAAGTGCAAAAATGACATTTTTACATGTTTGCGACTATATATGAATTTGTGGTCTAGATTCATTAAACCTATATTCAGCACTATTTTATTACAGTATAGTAGACCTGTAGATCCGCCACACTAAAACTCCTATTAGTGTGCCATGGTGCTCTGTGAAGAAGGGTCGGGTTAAGCGCGGCTGTCCAGCACACTAGAGGCAAGTGTAGCGAAGGAACATTTACATTTCGTTAATGAAAACCAATGTAAACGTTCCCCGAATATTCATTTTGTTTAAAACAAAACTAATAACAAACATTTGGAAAACTAAATTTTCTGAATAATCGATCTGAAAGATTCGGCTAGACCAAATTTTTGACCCATGCACACCTCTACAGTATAGTAGTATATAGTGGGTGGACAGACATTTAAATATGTACATGTATTTAATAGATAGATATGTGATATCCAGTGAGAACTGCAGGAAAAACGAGAAAACAGAAATGATGTTTATGACATCTAGAAATGGCATTCGACAATCTCATTCTCAAAATCTGTTTTATCTCATACTCACATTTTCATTATTCTAATGACAGTAATTTAATCTTCGTAAACAGGATTTCTATCAGCAATTGCGTATTCATGATCAGCATTTTACAGTTTACCATTTCATCCTATTTATTTGCAATCTAGATCAGATGTGCAGGTTTTTACATTAAACAGAAGCCCCACAAATCGTGCTTTGAAAAAAAAAAATGTGATTTACAGTTTCTAGAACCCCGCGTCACCACCTTATTACGCGTCACCACCTTATCATTCTGTACAGTGGGGTTTGGAACTTCTGCTGATATTTCATGATTTACAGTGTGAGAACTGTTAAAATCATGGTTTTTGGAGGCACTTTTTTTCTAAAGGAAATTAATTTCCCACAATGTTTTTCTTGATTTTACATAACAATCTAGCCAAAACTGAAAACAAAGTTTTCTAAAAGAATTAAATATTATTTAAAAATACTTTTAAAATATTAAGTTTAAGGGGCCGATTTATTAAGGCCCGAATGCATTTGTATGCATCTGTACAGGAGTTAAGAAGCAGTGGTCTTAAGATTGCTGCTCCTTAACTCGTCCGCAACCTCTGAGGAAGCGGACAGCAATCAGCCCGATTGAATACGATCAGGTTGATTGACACCCCCTGCTAGTGGCTGCAAATCTACATGGGGCAGCATTGCACAAGCATTTCACTAGTAATGCTTGTGCAATAATAAATGCTGACAGCGTATGCCTGATGGCATTTATTGATGAGCGGCAGACATGAATAGCTACAGCGGATCATGTCTGCTTGCACTTTGATAATTAGGCCCCATAAAAACATCATTGATCAAACATGGTCAGTATATATCCACCATGCCTATATACAAATATTATTATTGTTTAATACATCATAAACACCACTCTATCCAATTGCAAAGCACACAAACAAAACTCTCTATTAACCCTTTTAACCCATATCAGAATTCAGTGATCAGAATCCATTATCAGCAGTTCATATTGCTGTTGTGGGAAAATGGGGTTTGCATTTAGTTTGAATTTGATTGTGATAACTTTGCAACCAAAAAAAGACTTTCCTGTTTTTCCAGTATTGGAAGAAATAATCTGAAAGATAAGAAAAGTCCAGCATGACGTGTATATATGTCGTGCGGTACGATAAGCAAAGTCCCACTTAACGTATATACATTGCATTTGGTTAAGGCGATATTATTAGAGGCTTACAGCATCTAACGGGAAACAAAAATCATTTTGTTCAACCGAAGTAAAAATGCACTGAAAATCTTGTAGGTTTTGTTTGAAAAAAACAAAAGTTCTGCACAGGCTTCAAATAAAACCTGGGGGATTTAATATCAGAGAAATCTTCAACATCCTTAGCCTTGGCAGCTTTAGTGCAATGCTATATCGACATCATATGTAACAAACAGTTCATATTAAATCATCCATATCTGAAGATGGAGAATAGAGGTCAAAGGCTGGAACATGTTTCATATTTTTAAGTAATTTGAAACAGATATACCAATAACAAGATGCATTCCTATTTGCTAAAATAATGGCAATTAGGAAAAAATATCTTTTTAACTTAAAAGATTTAAAGGATATTAGACACATGGATTATAAAAGATAAACAATAAAAGTCATATATATACATATTGATACATGTGTTTAAAGGGACATTGTAGGGGATGTAATTTTTACACCTCTCGCTGTGGTCCTTGCATAGGAGTTAAACACATAGATAGAGAAATGATCAAGGAAAGCAAGCATTGCAGATCCTAAGCTGAATACAGTTGCTGATTGGCAGGGTCATGCAACTGCCACTGCAAATTGGCTTGCCAGCTGTTTCCAGGTGTGGACCATCAGTTTCTGCAGCTCGAAATAGAATTTTATCTGTGTGTTTAACCCCATTTGCAAGGATTAAACACATACAGTCAGACTACAAGTGGAGATTAAAAATGCAAGAATAATGGAGCATAAACATTGCTGTTGTACATACAGTAAAGGGTAAAGGCTTCATTAATTAAAAGATCAAGTTAATGTTATTAAGAAAGAAGTTCTCATATGTTAAAGTGTATCAATATCTATAATAAAATGGGAATTTCTAGAAATTTTGGATGTAGGAACAGTGAATTCCATTTGAATCAGTCAGATTTCTCTTGCAAAGTGCATTGCATGGATTTATCCTACACTTTTTAAAGGGACACTGAACCCAATTTTTTTCTTTCATAATTTAGATAGAGCATGCAATTTGAAGCAACTTTCTAATTTACACCTATTATCAATTTTTCTTCGTTCTCTTGCTATCATTATTTGAAAAAGAAGGCATCTAAGCTTTTTTTTGGGCTCAGAACTCTGGACAGCACTTTTTTATTGATGGATGAATTTAGCCAGCAATCAGCAAGGACAACCCAGGTTGTTCACCACAAATGGGCCGGCATATAAACTTACATTCTTGCATTTCAAATAAAGATAACAAGAGAATAAAGAAAATTTGATAATATGAGTAAATTAGAAAGTTGCTTAAAATTTCATGCTCTATCTGAATCACAAAAGAAAAAATTTGGGTTCTGTGTCCCTTTAAATGCATTTGTACCACAAAAATACCCCCTATGCGTTGCATAGAAAGTATTTCAGTTATTCCAATCAATATGTAGACACTTTTCAAGCCACTTTTTTTGCACTTTTGAATTCAACACAAAGTACATAAAAACACCTTCTATGCAGAGTTTTGTTTCTCAATGTGGAAGAAAAAAAACTTGCAAACCTAGAAATATCATATATGTAGCACAGGTGTTTTCAGATTTACTTATTGAATAGAATTGCTTTGAAATCAATACATAAAGACACAACCAGTGTTTTCATATATGAATTCAAATTGATTGGAATGGAACCTTGTTATTTTTTTACCATATATCAACAAAAATACAAGTTGACCCTAATAAAGAGTGAGAAAAAAACCCCATGATTTTCCATTAACTATTATTCACCTAGATTCCAAGTTTTGCGCTATAGAGTGTAGTTAATGAACACAGCAAAAGTTGCGTTATTTCCCCCTCCATAGTGCTGCCATTATGAGTTTTTAAAAAGCCGCCTTGTGTGTGCAATATGGTTGCGTTGAGCTCCATACAGCACAAAATACAAGCGCTGCTTTGAGGTGCTTGTGCACGCTTTCCCCATGGACATAAATGGGGAGAGCGTGTTAAAAAAAAAACCTAACACCTACGATCGTGGAATGAAAAGCAACAACCTAAATTAAACAATATTAACCCCTAAACCTAGCCCTAACCGTAACCATAAATCTAACCATAACCCTAAACCTAATGCTAAACCTAACACCCCCTAACTTTAACATAATTAAAATAGAGCTAAATTAAAGTTACAATTATTAACTAAATAATACCTATTTAAAACTAAAAACAAACTTACCTGTGAAATAAAACCTAAGCTAGCTACAATATAACTAATAGTTATATTGTAGCTAGCTTAGGTTTTATTTTTATTTCACAGGTAAGTTTGTATTTATTTTAACTAGGTAGACTAGTTAGTAAATAGTTACACAAAATAAGAAACAAATTATCCAAAATAATAAAAATTATTCCTATTTTAATACCCCGTTTTAAAAAAACCCACCCCAAAATAAAAGAATCCTAATCTATAATAAACTACCAATAGCCCTTTGTAGGGCATATCCCTAAAGAAATCAGCTATTTTTCTAAAAATAAAAACAAACACCCCTAACATTACAAACCCCCCCCCAAACCCACAAAATAAAAAAAACCTAACTAAAAAAAACCTAATCTACCCATTGCCCTGAAAAGGGCATTTGTATGGGCATTGCCCTTAAAAGGACATTCAACTCTTTTTCCTGCCCTTAAAAGGACATTCAGCTCTTTTAAGAAATGGCCAAAAAACACCCCAAAAAACCTTAAAAAAACCTAACACTAACCCCTCTTTAGGTACTCACAGTTGCTGAAGTCTCGCTTGAACAATCTTCATCCTGGTGGGTCCATCTTCATCCAGGCGGCTCCATCTTCATCCATCGCGGGACCTGCGTCTTCTTTATCCCTGCAGAGGTGGAGCAGTCGATGAGCGGAGGCAAAGGTCCAGGCAAAGGTCCAAGGCAGAGGTCCAGATGGAGGTCCAAGGTGGAGGTCCAAGCGGAGGTCCATTGATCCGATGTGGAGGTCCTCTTCATACGATCGTCCGCCGCACACTGAGGATTTAAATGCAAGGTACCCCTTTTATACTGGAGGTACCATTGCATTCCTATTGGCTGAAAAATTTAAATCAGCCAATAGGAATAAGAGCTGATAAAATCCTATAGGCTGTTCAAATCAGCCAATAGGATGACAGCTACTGAAATTCTATTTTCTTTATTATAGTGCAGGCAATATTGGGGTGTGGGAGAAAAGGAGTTAATAACTTTAGTATAGTGTGGGCGATGTCGGGCAGCGGCAGAATAGGGGTTAATAAATTGTATTAGTGGCAGCGATGTCGGGAGCGGCAGATTAGGGGTTATAAACTTTACTATAGTATTGGGGATGCGGGAGGGCCTCGGTTTAAAGGTTAATAGGTAGTTTATGGGTGTTAGTGTACTTTGTAACACTTTAGTTATGAGTTTTATGTAACTGCTCTAAGATGGTGGTACGGATCTTGTCGGTATAGGGTATAACGCAAATTTTTTAGCCTCACTGCAAAACTCTTAATGGCCGAGCTATGGGAATCCCATGAAAAAATGTAATTTTTTCGAGTGCCGGACTGACGTTGCGTTACATGCTAAAAGGCTTGCGGTACAGCTATACCGACAAGACTCATAATGGCTGCGTTGCTGTTTTAACGCTGAAATTGCCATTTTCTCATTGTTAAAACACGAAACACAAAACTCGTAAACTAGGTGATAGATAATTAGACAATTTTGACTTTTTTTTTTTTTTTTCCTAAAATGAGTTACTGATTTGTGAAACTCTTCTTAAAACCAAGGAAAGAATAAATGCTATTCGGCTTTCAATCAATTTCTTTTGAAACTGTGCCAGCTGGATACAAAATCACATGTTCCTGCTGTGGAGCAGAGATATAGACCTTTGCATCCTGAGTCTTTATTTTTCAGTGAAATGCGCATCTATTTTTGTTTAATGTTTGCTTTCTCATGCATTGGGTTATGACAGGTTCTCACTTGTGAATCTATCTCATGCTGGTATCTTTAACAAGACTCGCTGACCAAACTAAAACCTGATTTTTGAAAACCCAGCAATGCACATATGGATCTTCAAAAAGGTAAAAAATAAAATAAAAAAAAGTGCATAGTACTATCACAACTACTGTGCTAGATATTACTATTGAAGCGTTTCTAAATTGTCATCTGTAACCGGAATCTGAAAAATACAATTTGTGTTGATTTTATAATTTAAAGGAATAAACATTACTGAGTAAAAATATCAGCTGAAGATAAGATTGAAACATGGCAAGCAAATTATTGTTTGTTTATCAAGGAGGTACTTTATGATAGAAGTTTTTGTCAAAATTCACACAATTATCCTCCGGTATATGAAACATTTTTGTCCACCAAAAACTGAGTGATGCTCTGGATGCATTTTTTGATTGATATATTTTATCCCAATACATCTACAATTCTACCCCAAAGAGTACTATGCACTGCAAATAATTTAACTGTAGTAAAAACCTTTTTATTTCTGCCACATCAGTTATTGATCATATTGGTCCTATAGACCAGTGATTTTTAACCTTTTTTTTGCCGTGGCACACTTTTTTACATTAAAAAATCCTGTGGCACACCACCATCCCAAAATTTAAAAAAAATCACACATTGTAGCCTAATACAGCATATATATATATATATATATATATATATATATATACACACACATACACACAAACACACACATACTGTATGTATTGTGCTGTTATGCCATGCCTCCTACAAACTACCCCTGCACTGGGAGTAAAAAACAAGCAAAGTTTAAAAAATATGTCATACTGTTGTCAGTCTGCCGTGGCACACCTGATGATCTCTCACGGCACACTGGTGTGCCACGGCACACTGGTTGAAAAACACTGCTATAGACATGCAACTCTGCAGCCTATATAGAAACATAAGCATTATATTGTAATGTTCATTTATATAGTTGGTGACCCATATTCCATATATTATAAATTAAAAGTTGGGAATCTGACCTTTGATTCTAAAATTAGGAAACAATTAAAAAAATAATTCTTACTACTCTGCAAAAATGTTGTCGATTTCAGGGCGTGGACACAGATTGTTTAAGAAGACTCTGTATAATTCTGGAGTGAAGTCATCCTGAGGAATTGAATCACTCTGTGGAAATAAGAGAGATAAATTAAAATAAAATATGGAGTTTGTTTTTTAAATAACAACAAATAAATGCATACATACATAAATACAATGTTCATCTGATATCAATGTTTTATTAGTTAAGAAATTGACTTTCATTCATTAAAGAGTTCTTGAAAATTAAAATATAATTAATGGAATATGATGTGAACCTGTACAAAAATAAACTTCCAAACCAATCATGTTACTTAAAGGCAGGCCTGCCCTTTGGGTAGGGTGAGAGGGGCACACGCCCAAGGCCCCATGCTTTGGGGGGCCCCGCACATTTAAGGGTCAGGGTATGAAAAGGTATAAGGTATATCCTGTATTTAGTTTATGCAATATATAATGTTATTCTTTGTCTAGGTAACACTGAATGTTGGGACAGGGTGGGCAATAAAGGGGTCAGTGCATATGGGGGGGGATAAGAGCTCTTTTTGCAAATTTGTCTTGCCCAGGGCCCCACAAATGTTTGGGGTGTCCCTGCTTAAAGGGAAATTAAAGGCAAAATTAAATATTTATGATGTGGATAGGGCATGTATATGTATATATACTCTGCGGCAGTAAAGCCCTACTGTGAGCTAGCTGGTGATTGGTGGCTAGCTACACACATTTGCTTCTTGCAATTGGTTCATCTTTTGTGTTCAGCTTTATTCCAGTACGGCAGTGCTACTCTGGAGCTGATCCCTTTGCAGAGGTGTAACACATATTTATATGTAAACAATAATGCGATTATAAAATGCTCTAACACACTAGATAGTTTTCTTTTTGCACTTTTATGGCACTTTTTTTTTTTTATTAACAGTACCTGGCTGTGATATCTGGAGTCTAAAAAGAAGAGGAAATCTCTATTCAATTGTAAAGTCAATTGTTGTGTAAAATAAAATTCTAACAACGCAGATGGGCAAATTCGCCCCCTGTGATAAATAACCAGCAATTACAAGTGGCTGGTTATCTCTGGTTATTAACCAGAGATCAGATCTTTTCTAAATGTCCCCCAATTTGTCCCAAATTTAGGTCTTTTTTTTTGCAAAATGTAGCATTGCACATAACCTGTAATTGCATGCACTGTTATTACAAAGTGGAGTGCAAATATCACTTTAGCTAAATCGATATTTTACGCACCACTTGTATTCTGGCCCATAGTCTTTTAGTAGATCCTGAAACTTTGCTATAAAGAGAACTATAGTAGAGTGTAAATTAAATTGCGTAATTCATTAGTCAACTTTAAATAATGTCAAAACGTACTTTAAAAACTTGTACAATAATAATAATAAATATTAAGAACCTCTTTGAAAATGAAAATATAGTTCAAAACTACAGTTCAAAGCATTTTGGTATTAAAAAAAGTTTCCAAATAATTAAACAATTTGCAACTTGCTAAATGCAGTATTTGAGTTTTTGACCATTAAAATAAAAAACAAAATCTGTTTTCAATTTTTTTTTTTATTTAATAGATTTTTGTATTTCTACAGAAAACTATATGAAAACATTTAATTTCTTATAATAAAAAGACAGTTGAGAGTGTAAAATCACGCACAACTAAACAGCATACCATAAAAAACATATGAAACTATATCCATCATCTAACAGAATAAATTGTAAAATTAGAAAATGCATTAATGTAACAATCTCCTGCCAATAGCTCTTAGTGTTTAATCACTTCACAGGTGAATGAGAAACAGCAGCACAGAAATAAATGACTAATGTTGGTATTATCAATCCTATTAGCAGTTCATGTTCTTCCCGACCTGTAAATGCCATAATCCATCCAGAAATCAAAGCCAAGGGTTTGACCAAATTACAAATACTAAATTACATTTCAGCGAACTGGAATTTGTTGTGTACATCTTTCATTTGAACTTGAATAGTCTAATCAAAATGAAACTTTTGTGATTCTGATAGATCATGCAATTTTAAGCAACTTTCTAATTTACTCCTATTATCACTTTTTCTTCATTCTCTTGTTATCTTTATTTGAAAAAGCAAGAATGTAAGCATAGGAGTCAGAACATTTTTGGTTCAGCACCTGAGTAGTGCATTCTGATTGCGGTCTAAATGTAGCCACCAACCAGCAAGCGCTACCCAGGTGCTGAACCAAAAATGGGCTGACTTCTAAGCTTACATATAAATAAAGATAGCAAGAGAATTAATAAATATTGATAATAGGAGTAAATTAGAAATTTGCTTAAAATGTCATGCTCTATCTGAATCATGAAAGTTTAATTTTGACTATACTATTCCTTTAAGAATCTTTGAGTTGACATTTAACATTGAATCTTTATTAAAAAAAAAAAAACAGCAGATTTTCATACTGTAGCAAAACAGTGTTAATTTTCTGTTTAATTCCTCTTTATGCCCTATTGTGTTGTGCATCATTTTAACTCTGTGACAGCACTTAAATCCCATGGTGTTTTGGGTAATTTTAACTCTTTGACAGCATTTATATCCCATGGTGCTTTGTAACATGCATGATTAATTCTTAATTGAGGGGAGAACGTCTAAACAATAACAAAAAACACATTAAAAAAAAACAAGACTAATGTGCTCCATTGCTGGTGCAAATGGACAGGTATTTGTTTAATGGCTTCAATCAACTCATGCTATAATTAGACCTGATCATTAGATAAACTTGTAATTGATCCCTACAAATGGATTAAACACATAAAGTCAGATTCATAGCAACAATCTACTACTGTGTCCTAGGAGAACACATCTCGTGGGTCAATGATAAGGATAAGAGGCAAATGTGTCCAGTCACCAATCCCCAGTTGGGAGTAGTTACCTCCCAGCTGTGCATCGCTGCTCCTAACCATACCTAAGTATGATTTTTAATAAAGGATACCAAGAGATCAAAGTAAATGGGGGATATTTATCAAGCCGTCAACCGCAAATACGCTGGAATTCCGCAGCGTAATTGTGGCAAGCTTGATTCGACCTAGTTATCAAACCCTACAGACCGGCAAAAGTTGAAATCTATGACGTAACATATGATCCGCCGGTCTCAATCCGACACAGATCGATGCTTACGTCATTACAGATGTTCCGAATACACATTCGGCACTATTTGACACTTTTTTAAAGTTATCAAATAGTTAACCAGTACGCTCGCGGCTATTCCGGCCCAGCATACCTGGTTTGTAATCCGCCACCCTGGAGGCCGCGGATGCCATAGGAATCAATGGGAGTCTGAAAGCAGCGAAAACTTATGTTCGATGCTGCCAGATATCCCATTGATTTCTATGGTAGAAAACCAGTAACGTTTACACCTAACACCCTAGCATAAGCCCCAAGTGTAAACACCCTTAATTTGCCGCTCCCGGACCCTGCCACAACTAAATAAAAGTATTAACCCCTATCCCGCTGCTCCTGGACCCCGCCGCAACCTAAATAAAGTTATTAACCCCTAAACCTCTGGCCTGCCACATAACTACCATTAACTAAACCTATTAAACCCTAAACCGCAAGCCCCCCCACATCGCCATAAACTAAATTAAGCTATTAACCCCTAAACCTAACAACCAGCTAACTTTACATTAAAATTACAACATCCCTATCTTATAATAAATTTAAACTTACCTGTAGAATTAAAATAAACTATATTAAACTATTAATTAACCTACCCTAACTAGTATACTAAAATTACATTAAACTAGCAATTAAATTAACTATATTGCATATTAAAAAAACAACAACCCTACTCAAATTATTAAAATCTACTATTAAAAATTTCGAAATTACAAAAAAAATAAGTTACAAAACATAAAAAACACTAAATTACGAAAAACAAACAAACCACAGTATCAAAAATAAAAACGAATTACACCTAATCTAATAGCCCTATCAAAATAAAAAAATAAAAAAACAAAATAAAAACACCCTAGCCTACAATAAACTACCAATGGCCCTTAAAAGGACCTTTTGCGGGGCATTGCCCCAAAGAAATCAGCTCTTATACCTGTAAAAAAAAAATACAAACATCCCCCAACAGTAAAACCCACCACCCAACCAACCAACCCCTCCAAATAAAAAGCCTATCTAAAAAACCTAAGCTCCCCATTGCCCTGAAAAGGGCATTTGTATGGGCATTGCCCTTAAAAGAGCATTTAGCTCTTTTACCTGCCCAGACCCTACTCTAAAAAAAAAAACTCACCCAGAAAACCCTTAAATAAACCTAACTTTAACTCCCAACAATCCACTTACAGTTTTTGAAGTTCCGCTTGAAGGATCCATCCAGCTGGCAAGAAGTCTTCACCTGGGCGGCCTTTTCCATCTTCATCCATCCGGTGCGGATGGATGAAGATCCTCTTCAATACGGTCGCCGCCGTAAACTGGAACTTGAATGCAAGTGACGTCATCCAAGATGGAGTCCCTTGCATTCCTATTGGCTAAAAGGTTCCAATCAGCCAATAGGACTAGAGCTGCTAAAATTCTATTGGCTGTTCCAATCAGCCAATAGGATTTGAGCAGCTCTCATCCTATTGGCTGTACCAGAGGAACTTAGGTTTTTCAGGGCAATGGGGAGCTTAGGTTTTTTAAATAGCATTTTTATTTGGGGGGGTTGGTTGGTTGGGTGGTGGGTTTTACTGTTGGGGTTGTATTTTTTTTTACAGGTAAAAGAGCTTTTTTGGGGCAATGCCCCGCAAAAGGCCATTTTAAGGGCCATTGGTAGTTTATTGTAGGCTAGGGTGTTTTTTATTTTGATAGGGGTATAAGATTAGGTGTAATTTGTTTTATTTTTGATACTGTGTTTTTTTTTCTCGTAATTTAGTGTTTTTATTTTTTGTAACAGCTGTGTTTTTGATAATTTATTAAATTTGAATAAGGTTAAATAGCAGATTTAAATAATTTGAGTAGGGTTAGAGTTTTTTTAATATGTAATATAGTTAATTTAATTGCTAGTTTAATGTAATTGTAGTATAATAGTTAGGGTAGGTTAATTAATAGTTTAAAAATAGTTTATTTTAATTCTACAGGTAAGTTTTAATTTATTTTAAGATAGGGATGTGGTAATTTTAATGTAAAGTTAGCGGGTTGTTAGGTTTAGGGTTTAATAGCTTAATTTAGTTTATGGCGATGTGGGGGGGTGGAGGTTTAGGAGTTAATAGGTTTAGTTAATGGTAGTGATGTGGGAGGCCAGAGGTTTAGGGGTTAATACGTTTATTTAGTGGCGACAGGATAGGGGTTATTAACTTTATTACAGTTGTGGCGCAGTCCGGGAGAGGCAGTATAGGGGTTAATAACTTTATTACAGTTGCGACGGGGTCCGGAAGCGGCGGGATAGGGGTTAAACCTTTTAGTATAGTGGCGGCGTTTAGTGACAGGGCATAAATAAAGTTGGTAAACAGCCAAATAGCATCAAGATTGATGACTGTTAGTTAACAACAGTCCGATGCTCATCGCCCGGTACTTGGTGCGCAAATTTTTGTTGGCTTCTTTTATATATATGGAGAGCATATTCAGGTCAGCGGCCACGATGTTAGGTGAGCGTATTGGTGCCGGCGAATGCAGCATAGTTTAGGCTTTGATAAATATCCCCCAATGTGTTAATAGAAGTACATTGAAATTTTGTTTAAAATGGTATGCACTATCTGAATCATTAAAGTTTAATTTTCATGTTTTTTAAAGGACGGCAATACTTCTGTGATCTGTGGTGGCTACATTTAGACACCAATCAGCAAGCGCTACCCAAGTGCTTAATCAAAAATGGGCTGGCTCCTAAGCTTACATTATTGCTTTTTCAAATAAAGATACTAAGAGAATGAAGAAAAATTGATAATAGGAGTAAATTATAAAGTTTCTTAACATTGCATGCTCTATCTGAGCCATGAAAGTTTAATTTTGACTAGACTATCCTTTTTAAGATACTTCTCCTTCACTGTTTGTTTAATTTTTCTCCCTAGAACTAAATAGCCAAGCAATGAAAAGATATTATGAAATATTGAATTATCTGAAATACTTACTCTGCCAGATGGAAGACTACAAGCCTCTAATGCAGTTTCCACTCGTTTCCTATCAGCAGAAAATAGGCGGTATATGCTATAGAAAAAAGAAGAAATAAGTCACTTAAGATCTGTAATACTTGAATAAACAAGCAAAGTTAAACCTTGTGAACTGTAAATACAACATGTAGGAAATTATAGCAACATCTAAAATTCTTTATCCAGTCCAAGTTGTTCCACAGCTATAAGCCAGAAGCGTTTGCACAGAATTAGCAGGCAATGGTTTGTATAAGCCTGTGATACTAGACCCCTGTTTATACACTCAACCACCACTTTATTTTTGTAATTCATTTCCAATTGTCTATTATGATAATTTCCAATAATCTTTAGGTTTTGCTAACTGCTGTCTAGTCTTCTGCATAGTTTAGTAAGTCGCTAAAAAGTGGTAAAGGCAATCAGAGACAGGAGCAAATTAAAAATCTGTCCTACCTAATTGTCTACTGAGCTTTCGAATATGTGACCTGTAAATGAAATACCTTAGTTAATGTAGAAGGTTCTTAATAATGGTATTATACTGAGGTCCAAAAAAGCAATTTGCAAAAGATGTTGCACTTTATGCATGAGTTTATAGTGGAAATCAATAAAATGACATGTTCATATAAATTTAGCACTAGTGACCCTGTAGCTCTATGTGTTTAACCTCTCCAAAGCAGTTAAATACACAGTTACAGTATGACTCAGGAGAAGCAGAAAACTGCTGGTCCCCAAGTGGAAACTACAAGTAACTTATTCAACAGCGGCATCTGCACAGCTGGGTAATGCAGCTACTACTGCTGATTGGTTCAGTGACACCTTCCACCAAGGACCAGCAGTTCTCTGCAGCTCTCAAGGGCTCCTTTAAGTAAGTATTTAACCCTTTTTGCAGACTTTCATGGCATATGAAGCATGCAATGGTAAACAACTTTCCTATTTACATTCTTTGTTGCAAAGTATACTTGGGAGCAGCAATGCACTACTGGAAGGTAGCTGCTGAGTGTTAGCTGTACATATGTGCTTTTAGTTATTGGTTTATCCACTGTGTTCAACTAGCTCCCAGTAGTGCATAGCTGCTCCTTCAACAAAGGATACTAAGAGAATTAATCAAATTTATAAGATAATTAATTGGAAAGTTCAAACTGATATGCTCTGCATCAAAGAAAAATTGTGTGTTTCATGTCCCTATAAAATAAAATGCAAATACCTTAGACACCATAACAACCTTTTATCAAAACAATTCTACTGTATAAAGCACGTTATTGAATTAAAGGGACATGAAACCCACATTTTTTCTTTCATGATTTAGAAAAAACATGCAATTATAAACATCTTTCTAATTTACTTATATGATCTAATTTGCATCATTCTCTTGATATCCTTTGCAGAAAAGCATATCTAGATATGCTCAGTAGCGGCTGATTGGTGGCTGCACATAGATGCCTCATATGATTGGCTCACCAATGTGCATTGTTATTTCTTCAACAAAGGATAGCTAAAGAATGAAGCAAATTAGATAACTGAAGGAAAGTGGAATGTTGTTTTTATCCTCTATCTGAATCAAGAAATAAACATTTTGGGCTTAATGTCCATTTAAGACAACAATTATAGAGTGTAAGCAATTACTTTATCTAAAATCAAATAAAACCAGCAGTGAACTATATATCCATGTCCTAAAAATATCAATGCAGATCTATGCAACCCTAAAACACTTCCCCATGCCTTGTTTGCACCCTCTCTTTTATTGCCTTTTTTATATGTCTCTAATTCTCCTCAGGTAAGCACAACTAGATATTGTTTATAAAGATGTATTTAATACAATGCAATAACACAGTAATGACAAAAATAAAAGAATAATAATAATACAGATAAAATCAATACAAGCATATATTGGTTAGGACATTCAGATAAATATAATAAGCAGATATTTTAAAACTTGTCGAGGCAAAGAATACAAAGTATTAAAACATACAAACAAGACCAATGAGATGGTATTAGTAAAACTATATGGCTCCAATGGATTATGGTATATTATGGCATATGAGATTGAGTTTGAGAAAGGCTTCCGACAGCCGAAATGCGTTACTCTTTTACTGGACCACTTGGGCTTCCGTAGCCCCATTGAACTGATTGCCGCGAACATCCTCCTGAGCTGCGGAACTTGGTCTCTCCAGGAAAGCATAGGATTGCTTGAAAGTTGCCGCCTGGACTGACAACAAACACAGGGGATCATCATTTGGCTTCCGGTGTAAGTATTAGTAAACACCTTGCCAAATTGAACTTGTTTTATGTTTGTAAAAGGATCTTTCTTGTCCTTTCTTCTCGCCTCCATTCTGCAGTTTTGCCAACCCTGCAACCTTGGAATCGCTAACCTTGCTAACATCGCTTGTGTTTGCTAAACACGCTTGTCCTCTGCTTCACTAATACGGCTTGCCTCATATGCCATAATATACCATAATCCATTGGAGCCATATCGTTTTACTAATACCATCTCATTGGTCTTGTTTGTATGTTTTAATACTTTGTATGCTTTGCCTCGACAAGTTTTAAAATATCTGCTTATTATATTTATCTGAATGTCCTAACCAATATATGCTTGTATTGATTTTATCTGTATTATTATTATTATTTTATTTTTGTCATTACTGTGTTATTGCATTGTATTAAATACATCTTTATATACAATATCTAGTTGTGCTTACCTAGGATCATTTAGATATTAGTATACTACACACATTAGGCTATCTTAGGATAGCGCAGCTAAATAATCTATCACTTGGCTACAGCTTGTAGTTAGAGTGATAACTCTAGTTCATATCATTTTGTATTAAGGAGTTTGGGGATTCCTTATATTTATTTTTAGCTGCTTTGTGTAAATACTCACAGCGCAGAGGCTATTTTTCTATACTACTCTAATTCTCCTCAGCAAAGAAAACCTAGGTTACAACATGGAGGTACCCATTACTTTAGAGAAACTAAACCTTTACACTTACTTATATTTTCAATATTAAAACAACTAATAGTTAAAAAAGTACATCTACTGTACATACTGTTCTCATGCAAATCTTTACCTTGATTACATCAGTGTTTAGCATTTATTTACTGTTTAATATCTCTTTAAATTTGTTTCAGCTCATTACAATAAACACATAACATAGAATGACAAACTAAACAGATACTAATAGGATATTGTAAAAAAAAAGAATCTATAACATTAATTCAGTGAATAAAGCAGGCAAAATTGTTATCCGTGCACAAGCAATTGGTTGTGCTCCTGCTCCCCATGCTGTCGCTCAACCGATTATGCAAGAAGAGGGCTTGTCAAGCATCCCAGTTGATCAAATTGAGGTGGCAGAGAGGTTAAGGAGCAGCAGATCTACATTTAGCCACCAATCAGCCAGCACTACCCAGGTGCTAAACCAAAATTGGTCCGGCTCCTAAGCTTACATTTCTGCTTTTCAAATAAAGATACCAAGAGAACGAAGAAAATTTGAAAATAGGAGTAAATTAGAAAGTTGCTTAAAATTGCTGCTCTACCTGAATCATGCAAGAAAAAAATTGAACATTTTTCTTTAGGGATTCCTTGACTTATTAAGTGAACAAAAATCCTTTAATTTCCAATTAAAATGAGTCTACTACATTGTCTGAATGGTTTTCTCTATGGCTAGTCCCAGAGGGATCACTAAACACCTGCGGTACCAACTCTTCTGATCGAATGTGTACAGTATAAAAATTAATTTACTTCCAATGATGATCAGTAATGAAAGTTCAGCTATTTTTACTAGGAGAAGTAAATGGAAATAGATTTTCCATAATATCGTGTAGAGATTGTTAACCCCAGCAGAACTATTTTGGTTCACTAAAATGGATTTCATCAGTTGATATTGCTGGTTATTAGATTGTTTAATCCTTGTGCTTCTCTAGCTCTGTGCAGTATTTCATGACATGAACTAGGGTTGTAAAAGCAGCATATGAAAAAGTGCTTTGTGCAGGGACAGAGCTCTTATTGGTGCAGCAGGTGCCCATAGCAGCAAGGCTATACATAGACGTGCAGAATGTGTACAGTCCTAATACAGGGGAGACTTTATTAGTGCAGGATCTATCTATCTATCTATCTATCTATCATCTATCATCTATCTATCTATCCACCCATCTATTCTATCTATCTATCTATCTATCTATCTATCTATCCACCCATCTATTCTATCTATCTATCTATCATCTATCTATCTATCTTTCTATCTATCTATCTATCTATCTATCTATCTATCTATCTATCTATCTATCTATCTATCCATCATCTATCCATCCATCTTTATCTATCTATCTATCTATCTATCTATCTATCTATCTATCTATCTATATATTAATTTTCTCTATCTATCTATCTATCTATCTATCTATCTATCTATCCACCCATCTATTCTATCTATCTATCTATCTATCTATCTATATCTCTATCTTTCTCTATCTATATCTATCTATCTATCTATCTATATATTAATTTTCTCTATCTATCTATCTATCTATCTATCTATCTATCTATCTATCCACCCATCTATTCTATCTATCATCTATCTATCTATCTATCTATCTATCTATCTATCTATCTATATCTCTATCTTTCTCTATCTATATCTATCTATCTATCTATTGTCATCTATCTATCTCCATGTATCTATCTATCTATCTATCTATCTATCTATCCATCATCTATCCATCCATCTTTATCTATCTATCTATCTATCTATCTATCTATCTATATATTAATTTTCTCTATCTATCTATCTATCTATCTATCCATCCATCTTTATCTATCTATCCATCTTTCTCTATCTATCTATCTATCTATCTATCATCTATCTATCTATCTATCTATCTATCTATCTATCTATCTATCTATCTATCCACCCATCTATTATATCTATCTATCTATTTATCTATCTATCTATATCTCTATTTTTCTAAATCTATCTATCTATATATCTATCTATCTACATCTATCTATCTATCTATCTATCTATCTATCAATCTATCTATCTATATCTTTATCTTTCTATATCTATCTATCTATTTCCATATATCTATCTATCTATCCATCCATCTTTATCTATCTATCCAACTTTCTCTATCGTCTATCTATCTATCTATCTCTATAATATATCTATCTATCTATCTATCTCTATAATATATCTATCCATCCATCTATCATTATACAAAGAAGCATGTATATTATTATTACTTACTACTGAGCTACATTTGAAGGGCCCAAACAATGTTTCACTAGGGCCCTCTGTTAAGTAGAGCTCTATTTTTTCTAAATGTTTCAAAGTTTACTCATTATCAATAAAGGCGACAGCAGAAGATGTAACCTTAGTGACAATAACATCCACTAGGAAAACAAGGCAGAGGTTACACAATTTGCAAACGCTGTCATCATGGAACAGAATTAAAAAAAACTTAATTTTGAGGTCCCAGGAAGATGTTTTAAAGCGAATAAGACTATCACATATACATTTCTCCTGGTGTTTTCTGTTCAAACTTATCTGCTGTGTTTGCAACAATCTTTGCTATAGTGCTATAAATACAGGGCACAAGACGTGCCCACTCCTGGGCTTATGTTCTCATGGACAGAAGATCATTTTTATCAAAGAATATCAAAGAAAAAGAGTTTAATGAAGTAATAGAAGAAACATGAAAAGTGTATTACAAACAGTCGGCTAGATTACAAGTTGTGCGTTAGGCTTAAAAAGCAGCGTTGGCCGGTCCCAACGCTGCCTTTTAACGCCCGCTGGTATTACGAGTCTTGAAATGACAGGCTCGGAAATACCACAAATCCACTTACGTCAATTGCGTATCCTATATTTTCAATGGGACTTGCATAGCGCCGGTATTACGAGTCTAACCAAAAGTGAGCGGTAGACCCTCTCCTGTCAAGCCTGATACCGAATTTAAAAGTCAGTAGTTAAGAGTTTTACACTACAACGCCGTAGCATAAAGCTCTTAACTAAAGTGCTAAATAGTACACTAACACCCATAAACTACCTATTAACCCCTAAACCAAGGCCCCCCCCACATTACAAACACTAAAAGAAATATTTTAACCCCTAGTCTGCCAAACCAGACATCGCCGCAACTATAATAAATAAATTAACCCCTAAACCGCCGCACTCCCGCATCGCAAACACTAGTTAAATATTATTAACCCCTAATCTGCCGTCCCTAACATCGCTGACACCTACCTACATTTATTAACCCCTAATCTGCTGCCCACAACGTCGCCGCCACTATATTAAATATATTAACCCCTAAACCTAAGTCTAACCCTAACCCCCCCTTAACTTAAATATAATTACAATAAATCTAAATAAAATTACTACAATTACCTAAATAATTCCTATTTAAAACTAAATACTTACCTATAAAATAAACCCTAAACTAGCTAAAATGTAACTAATAGTTACATTGTAGCTATCTTAGGGTTTATTTTTATTTTACAGGCAACTTTGTATTTATTTTAACTAGGTACAATAGTTATTAAATAGTTATTAACTATTTAATAACTACCTAGTTAAAATAAAAACAAAAGTACCTGTAAAATAAAACCTAACCTAAGTTACACTAACACCTAACACTACACTATAATTAAATACATTAACTAAATTAAATACAATTAATTACAATTAAATAAAATTATCTAAAGTAGGAAAAGAAACAAACACTAATTTACAGAAAATAATAAAATAATTACAAGTTTTTAAACTAATTACACCTACTCTAATCCCCCATAACAAAATAAAAAAGCCCCCCAAAATAAAAAAAGGCCTACCCTACACTAAATTACAAATAGCCCTTAAAAGGGCCTTTTGCGGGGCATTGCCCCAAAGTAATTAGCTCTTTTACCTGTAAAAAAAAAGTACAAATACCCCCCCAACATTAAAACCCACCACCCACACAACCAACTCTACTCTAAAACCCACCCAATCCCCCCTTATAAAAATCTAACACTATCCCCTTGAAGATCTCCCTACTGTGAGACGTCTTCACCCAACCGGGCAGAAGTGGTCCTCCACACGGGCAGAAGAGGTCCTCCAGACGGGCAGAAGTCTTCATCCAGACGGCATCTTCTATCTTCATCCATCCTGCGCGGAGCGGGTCCATCTTCAAGATATTCGATGCAGAGCATCCTCTTCATCCGGAGTCTTCTTACTAAATGACGGTACCTTTAAGTGTACCTTCAATTCCGATTGGCTAATAGAATTCTATCAGGCAATCGGAATTAAGGTAGAAAAAATCCTATTGGCTGATCCAATCAGCCAATAGGATTGAGCTGGCATTCTATTGGCTGTTCCAATCAGCCAATAGAATGCAAGCTCAATCCTATTGGCTGATTGCATCAGACAATAGGATTTTTTCTACCTTAATTCCGCTTGGCTGATAGAATTCTATCAGCCAATCGGAATTGAAGGGATGCCATCTTGGATGACGTTACTTAAAGGTACTGTCATTTAGTAAGAAGAGTCCGGATGAAGAGGATGCTCCATGTCGGATGTCTTGAAGATGGACCCGCTCCGCGCCGGATTGATGAAGATAGAAGAGATGCCATCTGGATGAAGACTTCTGCCCGTCTGGAGGACCTCTTCTGCCCAGCTTGGATGAAGACTTCTGCCCGTCTGGAGGACCACTTCTGCCCGGTTGGGTGAAGACGTCTCACGGTAGAGTGATCTTCAAGGGGTTAGTGTTAGGTTTTTTTAAGGGGGGATTGGGTGGGTTTTAGAGTAGGGTTGGTTGTGTGGGTGGTGGGTTTTAATGGGGGGAGGTATTTTAACTTTTTATTTTACAGGTAAAAGAGCTGATAACTTTGGTGAAATGCCCCACAAAAGGCCCTTTTAAGGGCTGTTTGTAATTTAGTGTAGGGTAGGGCTTTTTTTATTTTGGGGGGCTTTTTTATTTTGTTAGGGGGATTAGAGTAGGTGTAATTAGTTTAAAAATCTTGTAATTATTTTATTATTTTCTGTAATTTAGTGGGGTTTTTTCGTACTTTAGATAATTTTAATTAATTGTAATTAATTGTATTTAATTTAGTTAATTTATTTAATTATAGTGAGTGTTAGGTGTAATTGTAACTTAGGTTAGGTTTTATTTTACAGGTACATTTGTCTTTATTTTAACTAGGTAGTTATTAAATAGTTAATAACTATTTAATAACTATTCTACCTAGTTAAAATAAATACAAAGTTGCCTGTAAAATAAAAATAAACCCTAAGATAGCTACAATGTAACTATTAGTTATATTGTAGCTATCTTAGGGTTTATTTTATAGGTAAGTATTTAGTTTTAAATAGGAATTATTTAGGTAATTGTAGTAATTTTATTTAGATTTATTGTAATTATATTTAAATTAGGGGGGTTAGGGTTGGACTTAGGTTTAGGGGTTAATAAACTTATTATAGTGGTGGCGACGTTGTGGGCGGCAGATTAGGGGTTAATAAATGTAGTTAGGTTGCGGTGACATTGAGGACGGCAGATTAGGAGTTAATAAATATAATGTAGGGTTCGGTGATGTTGGGGGCATCAGATTAGGGGTTCATAACTATAATGTAGGTGGCGGCGGTGTCCGGTGTGGCAGATTAGGGGTTAATAATATAATGCAGGTGTCGGCGATGTCGGGGGCGGCAGATTAGGGGTTAATAAGTGTAATATTAGGGGTGTTTAGACTAGGGGTTCATGTTAGGGTGTTAGGTGTAGAAATAAAAAGTATTTCCCCATAGGAATCAATGGGGCTGCGTTAGGAGCTTTACGCTGCTTTTTTTGCAGGTGTTAGGTTTTTTTTCAGCCGGCTCTCCCCCATTGATTCCTATGGGGAAATCGTGCACAAGCACGTTCAGCCAGCTCACCGCTAACGTAAGCAGCGCTAGTATTGAGGTGAGATGTGGAGCAAAATGTTGCTCTTCGCTCACTTTTTGGCGGTTAACACCGGGTTTCTAAAAACCCGTAATACCAGAGCTGTCTGTAAGTGAGCGGTGAGCTTAAACTGCTCGTTAGCACTGCACCCCTCCTAACACAAAACTCGTAATCTAGGTGAGTGTTATCTTTAAGGCCAGATTTTGTGAGTGGCCCTGCAGTTAAATTGTTAATAAGGTAACCATACCTTGCTGCCTGCATTGTATAGTGTTTGCTAACTGCAGGGTGTGGTTAATTGATTAACTGTTTCACTGCTGGGCTGCACACAAAATCCGGCCTTTGCCGAAACACTGATTACAAATGAACACTATGGAGTAGATTTATCAAATGTTGGGCGGACATGATCCACTGTAGCGGATCATGTCCTCCCAACATCGATAAATGCCGACAGCATACACTGTCAGCATTTATCATTGCACTAGCATTTCTGATTAAATAATTGTGCAATGCTGCCCCCTGCACAGTTGTGGACAATCGGCCGTTAGCAGGGGGTGTTGATTATCCCGATCAGATCCGATCGGGATGATCGCTGTCCGCCACCTCAAAGGTGGTGGATGAGTTAGGGAGCATTGGTCTTACAACCTCTGCTTCTTAAAGGGACACTGAACCCACATTTTTTCTTTCATAATTCAGATAGAGCGTGCAATTTTAAATAACTTTCTAATTTACTCCTATTATCACATTTTCTTCATTTTCTTGCTATCTTTATTTGAAAAAGAATGCATTTAAGCTTTTTCTTTTCTTGGTTCAGCACTATGGACAACACTTTTTTATTGGTGGATGAATTTATCCACCAATCAGCAAGAACAACCGAGGCTGTTCACCAAAAATGGGCTGGCATTTAAACTTACATTTTTTTATTTAAAAAATAAAGATACCAAGAGAATGAAGAAAATTTGATAATAGGGTTAAATTAGGAAGTGGCTTAAAATGTCATGCTCTATCTGAATCACAAAAGAAAAAAAATAGGTTCAGTGTCCCTTTAACTTAAGTTTCAGGCGGACCTGAAACTTCGGGGGAAGATTACAGCATCTGCTGCTTGATACATCTACCCCATGTATGAATTCTAAAAGTATAATTTTTATTTCCATGTCACTTTAAATATGTCGGCTCACCCTGAGATCAGTACCTTGTATTGCTTTAACTTGTTGTAAACATAATAACATTAGGCATTATCAGTGATCAAATGCTTATCTTTATTCTGTAGAATTCAGACTTTCCCTTCTTGGTATAAAAATGTAGCCATGTTACTTACAGATCATTATCTCCAAAGTAACATACCTGGCTTCTCTATATCAGATGAAAAACAATGCTCTAACTGAAGAAAAGTCCAGGCAGAATTAAAGTATCTCTTACTGAGATCTGCAAGTGAAGATTTCTTAACATTTCCCAGAATTCTCATTTTCCTTTGTTCTCTCACCTTTCCGCTATACAGCAATAACTTTCTGCAGCCTCACGTAATACAGATATGACCCTCTTTCCAATTATTTTGAGACCAAAGCAGTTACATTTTTTCCTGTTTTGCTTTCACATCCCAGGTTTACATTTGTTGGCATATTTAAAGAGATATGAAAAACTAATTGTAATACTCTGGAATGTTTAATCAAGAATAGTAAAAAAAAAACAAATATAAAATATTTAATTACTAATGTTGCCAGTTTTTCTTGTAATTTTTAACTTAATAAAATTGTGTAATTTCCACTATCCCCTGAGTAAATAGGAGGATCTAGTAGGCTACAGAATTTACGCTGCAAATCTTGATGATAATACCTACCCACTATAATGTAATACTATTTTATTTTATACATTACACACTTGCAAAACATGAGATTTTAATTATTTTTGTGTGTCAGGATCTATATTTGGAAAAATATAATATTTTAAAATTTAACTGCACCCCATGAAAATCTAGCACAGAAATACACTTATTTTATATAAATCAACAAATGTCTTTAAAGGTAAATACAAAAAAAATTAAAAACAAAAGTATTACTGCAATACCTCTCATCCTGCCTGATTGATTAATATAATACTAGATTATGTGAGTTCTATATTTAATGTTCAGATGAAAGGCAAGTAAAACATTATAATAAATTTGAATTTCTATGGACATTTGTTATTCACAATTAGCTCACATCCCTTTAAACCTTTTAAATGGTAAATAGGCACAAGAAAGGTTTTAATTATCTTCCTTAACCTTCAAATTATCAAATATGTATTGGATTTCAAGATTTTTTTCTTATGATTAACCTTTTGCTGCTAAGCTTAGAAGAGGTTACTAGAGCCAAAACAAATTTCATCATTATAATTGCTCTTTCCAGCTAGCAAAGGAGTGATCTGCAGTATTTTATGTTCTAAAACAGATATGTGGTATCAGCATTTAGAAATCTACATTTTACTATTTTGGGAATGTATTGATTCCTGATGTTACTATATATACATACATGTTTCTAGAGTGTTTATGGAATTCTAGTAATATGTTTAGATTTTTTAATATTATGTGACACATAGATGCTTGCTATGCTGCCCAAGGATCTTGTTGTCAGTGGTGTCTTGGGATTAAGTGATTGCGGGGGGGGCAGTGGCTCACTGGTGCTTTGTGGGCAGAGTTATGACAGGAGGAGCAGGACTGGGTAATCCATGGATCCGGTTGGGAGAGGACAAGCTGGGGGAATCCTGTACGGAGAGGTGGCTGATCTCGCCACTTACTGCTTACTTACAATGGGCCGTTACAAATTTCTTTGAAAGACGCCATTTTCTATTGGTGAAATTGGAGGATGTTTTTTCAGCAAAATAATTAGTTTCACAAATGAGTTTTATTGAATCAAGGCCAGAGTAGACTATGATTTTAAAGGACCAGTAAATACAGTAGATTTGCATAATCAACAAATGCATGATAACAACACAATGCAATAGCACCTAATCTAAACATCAAGTGAGTAGTATATTTCTTTAAACAGATTTCAAAGTTATGTCTTTTTCCACTCCTGTATCATGTGACAGCCATCAGCCAATCACAAATGCATATACATATAATCTATGAATTGTTGAACATGCACAGTAGAAGCTGGTGGCTCAAAAAGTGTAAATATAAAATGACTGTGCACATTTAGTTAATGGAAGTAAATTGGAAACTGGAAAGTTGTTTAAAATTGCATGTTCTATCTGAATAATGAAAGTTTAATTTTGACTTGAGTGTCCCCTTAATTGTTATTTCCCAAAGACATATATGCTGTACATTAGTTAAGAGTTGATGGGAACATATATTCATTTATAAAATTCACCATTATTTAAAAAAAAAAAAAAAAGTATATATATATATATATATTTTGGTTTGATTTCAGAAGAGCTTTATTGAAAAGAATTGAGGTTTCACATAAGTTGAAATATCATATCAAGATAATACACTATTTTTGTTAGAACATAAGTTATCACAACATTAATCCATCTATGCGGATTGCCAGGTAAAAAATATAAAGTCAGAACAATCAAATAACAATTACTTCCGGTGTAGGTAGATGTATAAGTCATGTCTATGAAACTTTGATTTGTACCCCTCTATCTAAGACCACTTTTGAGTCATAAAACTTAACTGAAAGTGATAAACCTAGGGGAATATTTACTTATAACTGAACAAATTTATCGATGAAGAATTGTAGTCATTAGGTCTAAATCCTTTTCAGGACTTTGCTAATCAAATGAAGTTATGTTAATATATGAATGTGCACCTAAACATAGTGCACTTTGAAAATTAGGTCAAACTTTGTGTGGTCCTATCTCAGATCACACTCCGCCCTGTTTTCGATTCCATCTGACTAGGTACGAGAGTCGTCACATTTGAGTAAGAGTGAGGGGGGGATAGAGGGGGGAGGTGGGAGGAGCACCGTTCCATCAACTGTTAAGTGTGTTGAGGTTGTGGTTCCTTTTTCCAGATGTTAAGCATCCTTTCATGTATCTCCACCGTGCCGTGTCTAAGGTAGTGGTATCGCTCTAATTGCAGGAGAGTATCTACCTGTCTTTCCCATTCTCGAAAAGTGGGAACCTTGTCAGTCTTCCAGTGCATAGGAATCAAAATTGTTGCGCTACTTATCAGTGTCAGTAAAAGCTTATGCTTTGCCGGCTCTTTTATGCGCGGAAGGCCTGAGAAATGTAGTATTTTGGGGTCTCTAGGGACTATAACTTCCAAAATTTTACATGTATGTGTTATTAGATCTGTTCAGAACTGTTGTAGGCATGGACAATCCCACCAGATATACAGTATGGTGCCTTCCTCTATGCAGCCCCTCCAGCACCTTCCTGATGAGGAAGGGTATATGGTTTTAAGCCTGCTCGGGGTAAGGTACCATCTTGTCAAATACTTGAGGTTGGTTTCCTGAACCTGCGCTGAAATGGAAGCAGATTTGGTTTTAATGAATATGCCTTTCCAGACACTCGGTGTTCGATCTAGCTCCATGTCTCTCCCCCATGCCCTTGTGTATGTCGGGAGATGATCTGTCTAGTGTGTTAGTAGTTTCTTATATAAGACAGATATCCGGTGTGGATGGGGATGCTTTGCTATGCAAAGTTTTTCAAAATCGGTCAACTGCCTCAGGAGTGAGTCCTTGTGTTTGTGGGTGTTTATATAATGATTTATCGGAGCATAAGCCAACCAATTTAAGGGTAGTTCCAAGCTTGCAACCTCCTCCCGGTTTTTTAACTTGTGTTGTGCCGTCAGGTGATGTATCGTGTTCTGTTCCGCTGACTGACCTATGCATGTATGTCTCCTCACTATGTTCAGAGGGAGGTCCGGGTTTCCCATGTACGGAGTCATTGGAGATGCTAGTGTAGAAATATGTGTGGAGGTGTATATGACCTTGTCCCAAACAGAGAAGAATTCCTTAAGAAGAGGGTATCTCTCTATTGTGTTGGGCCTATGTTTTTTCGGCAGCCACGATATATGTTCTGAGTTGTTTGTGTGCAGGATAACCACGTCCATTTGAGCCCATAATTTTTTGTCAGCATTGGTGCACCAGTCTATGAGTCTCTGTAGAATAATGGCCTGTCGATATGCCTGTATCTTAGGTACGCCTAACCCCCCCCCCCCTCTTCCTTTGGCAAGTATAATGTCTGTTTATTAATTCTCGGTTTTATGCCATTCCAGATATATATCTCAAGTGTGTTTTGAAGTTTTGTGATAAAGTCTGACAGCAATGGTATTGGGAGTGTTTGTAGAATGTAAATAATTCTAGGTAGCACATTCATCTTTATCACGCTTATTGTACCCAGCCACGATAAGTTTTTATTCTTCCAATTAGAAAGGTCACAAACAAGTTTCCTCTTCAATTGTTCGCAGTTGGCCTCAAACACTATGTCTGGGTCTGTTGAGAGAAAGACCCCTAGATATTTCATTCTATTCAGCTGTTGTCTTAGCGGGCATGTTAACATTAGTTGTTACATATTTTCCTCCGGCAATGATATATTTAGAACTTCTGATTTGTTAATATTTAATAGGAAGTTGGAGTGATTTCCATATTCCTGGATAAGGCTGAGAGCCTGTGGAAGGGACGATTCAGATTTCGTGAGTGTTAGCAGGATATCATCCGCATACATTGCCAATGTATATTCTGTGTTACCTATCTGTATTCCTGTAACCCGAGGGTTCGCTCTGATCTTGAGGGCCAGAATTTCTATGGCTAATGCGAACAAAATCGGTGACAGGGGACATCCCTGTCTAGTGCCATTTGTTATTATAAAACTCTCAGACAGGAGGCCGTTAACCTTTACTTTAGCTGTCAGCTTAGTATAGAGAGAGAAGATCATCTCTGTGAACCCCTTACTAAAACCCAGTTTCAACAGTGTGGCCCTTAGAAAGGACCAGTTCACCCTATCGAAAGCCTTCTCGAGATCTGTGGATGTAAGTGTCAGTGGTATCCCATTATTTGTAGCATACAAAATAATTTGCAGAACCTTAAGGGTGTTGTCCCTAGCCTCACGGCCCGGAACAAAGCCCACCTGATCTGTGTTCACTAATGTCGGGAGTATTTTATTTATACATGTAGCCAATATTTTTGCATAGAGTTTTATGTCAGAGTTGAGCAAGGAGATCGGGCGGAAATTCTCGGGTTTATTTGGTGTTTTGTGAAAATCGTTTATCCTCCAAAAGTGTGTTATATGTGTCAGCTAGGTGTGGAATCAGTAACTCAGAGAATTTTTTATAATAGGCAATACCCAATCCGTCCAGGCCAGGACTTAATTGCTATGGAAATTTAATTGTGTGATATGGTGCCGCCAAGTATTCTGCTTCCTCTGGGGTGATCTGTAGGGTTTCTAGCTCCTTTAGATAATTGTCTAGCTCCCTTCCTGTATCTCCGTCTTGTGTTGTATTGTTTGATTGTGAAATAGGCATTTGTAGATTATATAGTGATGAGTAGTACAATCTTATGGCTAGATTTAGAGTTTTGTCGGTAACGACTCGCGTAGCTAACGCTGGCTTTTTTTC
The DNA here is from genome assembly GCF_027579735.1 of Bombina bombina. Taxonomy (NCBI): domain Eukaryota; kingdom Metazoa; phylum Chordata; class Amphibia; order Anura; family Bombinatoridae; genus Bombina; species Bombina bombina. The sequence goes on from NC_069502.1 coordinate 1,041,483,655, forward strand.
CCCCGCACCTTTTAAATACCGCTGGTATTTAGAGTTCACAGAAGAGCTGCGTTAGGCTCCAAAAAGGGAGCATAGAGCATATTTACCGCCATTGCAACTCTAAATACCAGCGGTGCTTATGGACGCGGCCAGCTTAAAAAACGTGCTCGTGCACGATTCCCCCATAGAAAACAATTGGGCGGTTTGAGCTGAAAAAAAACCTAACACCTGCAAAAAAGCAGCGTTCAGCTCTTAACGCAGCCCCATTGTTTCCTATGGGGAAACACTCCCTAAGTCTGCACCTAACACCCTAACATGTACCCAGAGTCTAAACACCCCTAATCTGCCGCCCCCGCTATCGCTGACCCCTGCATATTTTTTTTAACCCCTAATCTGCCGCTCCGTACATCACCGCAACCTACAATATACCTATGTACCCCTAATCTGCTGCCCCTAACACCGCCGACCCCTATATTATATTTATTAACCCCTAATCTGCCCCCCACAACGTCGCCGCCAGCTACCTACAATAATTAACCCCTAATCTGCCGACCGGACCTCACCGCTACTATAATAAATGTATTAACCCCTAATCCGCCTCACTAACCCTAAAATAAATAGTATTAACCCCTAATCTGCCCTCCCTAACATCGCTGACACCTAACTTCAAGTATTAACCACTAATCTGCCGACCGGACCTCACCGCTACTCTAATAAATGTATTAACCCCTAAAGCTAAGTCTAACCCTAACACTAACACCCCCCTAAGTTAGATATAATTTAAATCTAACAAAATAAATTAACTCTTATTAAATAAATTATTCCTATTTAAAGCTAAATACTTACCTGTAAAATAAACCCTAATATAGCTACAATATAAATTATAATTAAATTGTAGCTATTTTAGGAATAATATTTATTTTACAGGCAACTTTGTAATTATTTTAACCAGGTACAATAGCTATTAAATAGTTAAGAACTATTTAATAGCTACCTAGTTAAAATAATTATAAAATTACCTGTAAAATAAATCCTAACCTAAGTTAAAATTAAACCTAACACTACACTATCAATAAATTAATTACATAAAATACCTACAAATAAATACAATTAAATAAACTAACTAAAGTACAAAAAATAAAAAAAGCTAAGTTACAAAAATAAAAAAAATAATTACAAACATAATAAAAATATTACAAAAATTTTAAGCTAATTACACCTACTCTAAGCCCCCTAATAAAATAAAAAAGCCCCCCAAAATAAAAAAAATGCCCTACCCTATTCTAAAATTAAAATAGAAAAGCTCTTTTACCTTACCAGCCCTTAAAAGGGCCTTTTGCGGGGCATGCCCCAAAGAATTCAGCTCTTTTGCCTGTAAAAATAAACACAATACCCCCCCCAACATTACAACCCACCACCCACATACCCCTAATCTAACTCAAACCCCCCTTAAATAAACCTAACACTAAGCCCCTGAAGATCTTCATACCTTATCTTCACCACACCGGGTATCACCGATCCGTCCAGGCTCCAAAATCTTCATCCAAGCCCAAGCGGGGGCTGGAGATCCATCATTCGGCTGAAGTCTTCTATCAAGCGGCAAGAAGAAGTCCAGAAGGGGCTCCAAAGTCTTCATCCTATCCGAGCAGAAGAGGAGATCCGGACTGGCAACCATCTTCATCCAAGCGGCATCTTCTGTCTTCATCCGATGACGAGCGGCTCCATCTTGAAGACCTCCGGCGCGGATCCATCCTCTTCTTCCGACGTCCTAAGTCCGAATGAAGGTTCCTTTAAATGACGTCATCCAAGATGGCGTCCCTCGAATTCCGATTGGCTGATAGGATTCTATCAGCCAATCGGAATTAAGGTAGGAAAAATCTGATTGGCTAATGGAATCAGCCAATCAGATTCAAGTTCAATCCGATTGGCTGATCCAATCAGCCAATCAGATTGAGCTTGCATTCTATTGGCTGATCGGAACAGCCAATAGAATGCGAGCTCAATCTGATTGGCTGATTCAATCAGCCAATCAGATTTTCCCTACCTTAATTCCGATTGGCTGATAGGATTCTATCAGCCAATCAGAATTCGAGGGACGCCATCTTGGATGACATCATTTAAAGGAACCTTCATTCGGACTTAGGACGTAGGAAGAAGAGGATGGATCCGCGCCGGAGGTCTTCAAGATGGAGCCGCTCGTCATCGGATGAAGATAGAAGATGCCGCTTGGATGAAGATGGTTGCCGGTCCGGATCTCCTCTTCTGCCCAGATAGGATGAAGACTTTGGAGCCTCTTCTGGACTTCTTCTTGCCGCTTGATAGAAGACTTCAGCCGGATGATGGATCTCCAGCCCCCGCTTGGGCTTGGATGAAGATTTCGAAGCCTGGACGGATCAGTGATACCCGTTGTGGTGAAGATAAGGTAGGAAGATCTTCAGGGGCTTAGTGTTAGGTTTATTTAAGGGGGGTTTGGGTTAGATTAGGGGTATGTGGGTGGTGGGTTGTAATGTTGGGGGGGGGTATTGTGTTTATTTTTACAGGCAAAAGAGCTGAATTCTTTGGGGCATGCCCCGCAAAAGGCCCTTTTAAGGGCTGGTAAGGTAAAAGAGCTTTTCTATTTTAATTTTAGAATAGGGTAGGGCATTTTTTTATTTTGGGGGGCTTTGTTATTCTATTAGGGGGCTTAGAGTAGGTGTAATTAGCTTAAAATTGTTGTAATATTTTTATTATGTTTGTAATTAATTTTTTTATTTTTCGTAACTTAGCTTTTTTTTATTTTTTGTACTTTAGTTAGTTTATTTAATTGTATTTATTTGTAGGTATTTCATGTAATTAATTTATTGATAGTGTAGTGTTAGATTTAATTGTAACTTAGGTTAGGATTTATTTTACAGATAATTTTGTAATTATTTTAACTAGGTAGCTATTAAATAGTTATTAACTATTTAATAGCTATTGTACCTGGTTAAAATAAATACAAAGTTGCCTGTAAAATAAATATAAATCCTAAAATAGCTACAATATAATTATTTGTTATATTGTAGCTATATTAGGGTTTATTTTACAGGTAAGTATTTAGCTTTAAATAGGAATACTTTATTTAATAAGAGTTAATTTATTTTGTTAGATTTAAATTATATTTAATTTAGGGGGGTGTTAGTGTTAGGGTTAGACTTAGCTTTAGAGGTTAATACATTTATTAGAGTAGCGGTGAGGTCCGGTCGGCAGATTAGGGGTTAATACTTGAAGTTAGGTGTCAGCGATGTTAGGGAGGGCAGATTAGGGGTTAATACTATTTATTATAGGGTTATTGAGGCGGGAGTGAGGCGGATTAGGGGTTAATAACTTTATTATAGTAGCGGTGAGGTCCGGTCGGCAGATTAGGGGTTAATAATTGTAGGTAAGGTAGCAGCGACGTTGGGGGTGGCAGATTAGGGGTTAATAAATATAATATAAGGGTCGGCGGTGTTAGGGGCAGCAGATTAGGGGTACATAGGGATAACGTAGGTGGAGGCGGTGTGCGGTCGGCAGATTAGGGGTTAAAAATTTTTATTAGAGTGGCGGCGATGTGGGGGGACCTCGGTTTAGGGGTGCATAGGTAGTTTATGGGTGTTAGTGTACTTTAGAGCACAGTAGTTAAGAGCTTTATGAACCGGCGTTAGCCCAGAAAGCTCATAACTCCTGGCTTTTTTCTGCGGCTGGAGTTTTGTCGTTAGATTTCTAACGCTCACTTCAGCCACGACTCAAAATACCGGCGTTAGAAAGATTCCATTGAAAAGATAGGATACGCAATTGGCGTAAGGGGATCTGCGGTATGGAAAAGTCGTGGCTGCAAAGTGAGCGTTAGACCATTTCCTGACTGACTCCAAATACCAGCGGGCGGTAAAAACCAGCGTTAGGAGCCTCTAACGCTGGTTTTGACGGCTAACGCCAAACTCTAAATCTAGCCGTTAGTGTTTCTGCAATTCCCCTACTATCTTCATGCTGCTTCCCCCGACCATCAATTATATTCGGTATGTAAGATCTGTACTGTTTACTTTTTAAAGCTTTTGCCAAGAGTGCCCCTGGTTTGTTGCCAAATTCAAAGTATTGTTGTTTAAGGTGTAGTGCCTATATTTGTGTTTCCTTAAGTTGTGTAGCCTGAAGCTCATGCCTTACTTGAGTTAGAGAATTAAGTGCAGTAGTGGAAGTTATGTCTTTCTTATGTACTGTTTCCCAGTAAAATATTTGCGCTAGGAGTGAGTTATAATGTTATCTTGATTGTTTAATCTGTTGAGCCTTAAGTTTAATTATCACCCCCCCTTATGACAGCCTTATGGGCCTCCCAGATTAATGAGGGTTTAGTTTGATCCACTTTGTTTAGTCTGAAGTATTCGCTCAGTTCCCTCTCCAACTCTAACGTGATTAATGTGTCGTCCAACATGTTCTCGTCCAAACGCCAAATGCGTGGTGTCAATGGCTTCTCTGGCCACTCAAAGTAACACACCACAGGGGCGTGATCTGACCAAGTGATTGGTAGAATATCTACATGATACACATGCGACAACAACGCAGGGTCTGTCAGAATGTAATCCAGCCTAGAGTATAAGTGATGTGGGTGTGAATAAAAAGTATAATCTCTATCCCTGGGGTGCAGTGCCCTCCACGTGTCCCGTAGCATTAACTTTTGTAGCTGTGAGTTCATGGATTTCAGAACTCTCTTAGGCATGCAAGAGGTGCCGCCAGACGCGTCTACACTCGGGTCTAATGGTGTATTAAAATCTCCTCCTAGGATCACCGCTCCCTTTCCAATTTATAGTATCTTTTGCGTCACTACTTTCAATGTGGTGTGTTGTTGTTGGTTTTGCAGGTATACATTTACTAGGGTCACATATCTGTTATATAGTAAAACCACGACCAGCATATACCTCCCTTCTCTGTCCCTCTCTATGTGTGTCGGGTGGAATTGTATGGAACCTTTAATCAAAATTCCCACACCCCCTGTCCTGGACTTCCCCGAGGCAAGATATACATTTTGGTACCTAGGACTAAGCAACCTGGGCTCTCTCCCCAGCTTGAAGTGAGTTTCTTGTATAAAGAATATGTCCCCTTCTTGTCTGTATAACTCTTTAAAGGCCAGGGATCTCTTTGCAGGGCTGTTAAGGCCCTTTGCATTGATAGTGATAAGGCGCATCTTGTGCAGGTGCGACTGCCTCTGTAAATTTGTCATAACTGTATATTGGTTGAAGGTGAGCTGGGGAAGTAGGGCCTGTAACGTAAGGGCAGATGTTAGTCAGGAAAGATAAAATAAGGGTGTTTTGTGTACTTCACAGAGTTCTTGTGTCAACGACCTCGACCTGTATCTCCACTTCTGTCAGACAGGGCAGAGTGTGCAACTAACAAAAAAAAATCCATCACCGTATGTGGCTAGTGTCTGAATTAGTGTTGGGGGATGTTATCCCTTACCGCCAAACCGTCATTCTGATAGTTATTTTATATATTTTATACTTGTATGCCTTTGGTATGTGTCCCAGCTGTTTACTGTCTTTTTTATATAAAGGCATTGTAAAAGAGAGAATATAAAGTCCATGAATGTGCCTGTAGGTCAAGATCATGACTATCCCATACCCTCACATACCAGATCTAAAACTCTAAACATAGAAATCTACAAAACATATAACAGATAACAACATTTTAACATTTTAACCTGTTCACCCCCTTCCAGGTTTCTTTTATCACATAAAGAATATCTGTGAACCGCATCATCTTATGGCCCTTTTGCCAATGATTTTCCTTTACCCAGTGTGGAAAAGCTTTGCAGCTAACTTTTGATGTCCCTGGGTTTTCCCAGCTTTTGCACCCATTCGAATTGCACAATCTTGTTCTTATGTGTTCATATATATATTTTTTTATACATATGCATAGTTTATATAAAGAATCAAGAACAAAGTACAGATACACTTATAATAACACTGTCTGATGAAAATTATTTTATAAAAATATTGCAAAAAATGTTATAAGGGATCAAAGATATGAGATCTCGGGTGTTAGAGCAAAAAAAAACCCTGCAAAAGGGCTTTAACGCTGAGATAAATACAGATACATAGCTAAAGATGTATATGTATGTGTATATACATATATATATATATATATATATATATATATATATATACATACATATATATGTTCATTAGAGCCCTTTGCCATTAAAGAGACACTGAACCCAATTTTATTTGTTCAAGATTCAGATAGAGCATGCATGTTTAAGCAACTTTATAATTTACTTCTATTATCAAATTTTCTTCGTTCTCTTGCTATCTTTATTGAAAAAGAAGGCATCTAAGCTAAGGAGCCAGCACATTTTTGGTTCAGACCATGGACAGCACTTGTTTACGGTGCTGTCCAATCAGCAAGGACAACCCAGGTTGTTCACCAAAAATGGGCCGGCATCTAAAATTTCATTCTTGCTTTTCAAATAAACATACCAAGAGAATGAAGAAAATGTGATAATAGGAGTAAATTAGAAAGTTGCTTAAAATTGCATGCTCTATCTGAATCACGAAAGAAAAAAATTGGGTTCAGTGTCATTTAGTAGATAAAAATGTGATAAAACATATATATGTAATATTGATATTTAATACAAATGTTAACTATGTATTTACTGTAAATGTTTTATATTTGCTAATTCGAATATGATATGTTGTTTGCATGACATTCAGGTGTTAGGTTTTTTTTTCTATTTTTGTTTCCATTAATTTCTATGGGGGAATACATGCATGCACATGAAATAATTTGTTAAGATTTTTACGCAATTTTTTTTTGGGAACTTGTAATATGAACGATAACCTGAATAGCGCAAGTAGCTTAACTCTAACAGAATTTTCGCGATTGTGAAAAAAAATACTGCTCCACTTGCAATTTTGCCCTTTATATGGGGTTAAATTTAAATGGACATGAAACCTACAATATTTCTTCCGTGGTTCAGATATAGGTGTAGATTTATTATGCTGCGAATGCAGCTGTTTACGCATGAGCCTTCAGGCTCGCTGCTCCTTAACTCATCTGCCACCTCTGAGGTGACGAACAGCAATCATCTCAATCCGATCCGATCAGGGTGATTGACAACCCCTGCTAGCGGCCGATTGGCAGCGAATGTGCAGGGGGTGGCATTGCACAAGCATTTTTACAAGAATTGCTTGTGCAATGTTAAATGCCAATGATGTCGGGCGGACATGATCTGTGCCTGACAGTTGATACCCCATAGTATACAGTTAAAAAAAAAACAATTCCAATTCACTTCTATTTTCAATGTTGCCTTTTGCTTCCAATTTTTGTTGAAAAGGCTACCTAGGTAGGTAGCGTGCACATATCTTGATCACTTTATGGCAGCAAAGCACTGCTGCCATTTAGTGCTCTTACCAATGTATAACATTTTTAAAAGCATTCTTGCAAAACTGCTACAATATAGTACTCCAGAAACGCCCTTTGCCAAGCTCCTAAGCGTACAGAATTGCTTGACAGCAAAGGACATCAAGCAAACAAAGTATATTTAATAATAGAAATAAATTGGAAAGTTTTTTGTTTTGTTTCATTTTACACTCTGATTCATGAAATCAGATTGAAAGGGTTGCAACATAATTAAGATAAAACGCAAAGTTTATTTTTTTAACGCTCATAACTTTTTACCAATCTCAAATTGTTTCTTGTTACCAAAAGCCTAAAAGGTAAAACTCAAATATAACAGGCTACAATAGAAATATTCTTAGTTGGGCATCTCTGACATTTACTTCAGTGTTTTAAATAACATTTTTAGAATTTAAGCATCTTTAGTGATATGCTGTATCATTATTTCATTGACTTGACCTACAAAATATGTTAAGCTCTCCTATGATCTGATTTGCCTGAGCCAATTTATCTTCACTTTGATCTTACACATATTTTTATTTTATCTCTTCCATGCTTGTATATTCCCAATTGATTTTATTTTAGTTTTTTTAATTAAATCCATAATCAAAAGTTCCTTAAAAATAAACTGCTGTTTACCTGTTATAGCAGTGTTTATATCCCTCAAAGACAATATCTAAGACACAAAAGAAATTGCACAGACCCTGACCGATTTAAAGGGACTGTCAACCCCAGAATCGTTGTTGTTTAAAAAGATAGATAATTCCTTTATTACCCATTCCCCAGTTTTGCATAACCAACACAGTTATAATAAAACACTTTTTACCTCTGTGAGTACCTTGTATCTAAGCCTCTGCAAACTGCCCCCTTATTTCAGTTCTTTTGAAAGACTTGCATTTTAGCCAGTCAGTCCTTACTCCTAGGTAACTTCACATGTGTGAACTCAATGCTATCTATATGACACACATGAACTAACGCCTTCTAGTGGTGAAAAACTGTCAAAATCCATTCACATAAGAGGCCGCCTTCAAGGTCTAAGAAATTAGCATATGAGTCTACCTAGGTTGTGCTTTCAACTAAGAATACCAAGAGAACAAAGCAACATTGGTGCTAAAAGTAAATTGGAAAGTTGTTTAAAATTGCATGCCCTATTTGAATCATGAAAGTTTATTTTGGACTTGACTGTCCGTTTAAGGTTGAAGCAAGACAGCTTCAGGAGAGATTTAGAGAAGGAGGATATTCAGAGGGCTCCCTAAAAAGGCCTATAATAAAGCAAGAAATACTAATAGAGAGACACTACTATACCAAACAATTGTTTAAAATGACATGCCCTATTTGACTCATGAAAGTTTATTTTGGACTTGACTGTCCCTTTAAGGTTGAAGCAAGACAGCTTCAGGAGAGATTTAGAGAAAGAGGGTATTCAGAGGGCTCCATAAAAAATGCCTATTGTACGGCATTGCCCTAAGTTAAACAGCTCTTTTACCTGAAAAAGAAAAATACAAAGACCCCCCAACAGTAAAACCCACCACCCAAACAACCCCCCCAAAATAAAAAAAACTAACTCTAACAAAAACCTAAGCTGTCCATTGCCCTGAAAAGGGCATTTAGCTCTTTTACAAGCCCAAACCCTTATCTAAAAAAAAAAACCCACCCAAAAAAAACCCCTTAAAAAACCTAACATTAATCGCCGAAGATTCACTTACAGTTTTTGAAGTCCCGCTTGAACGATCTTCTATCTTCATCCAGGTGGCGAAGTCTTCATCCAGGCGGCGAGAAGTCTTCATCCAGACGGCCTCTTCTATTTTCATCCCAACGGCACGGTGCAGGTCCATCTTGAAGACATCCTGCGTGGAGCATCCTATTTATACGGTCGCCACCGTACACTGAATCTTCAATGCAAGGTACGCAATCCAAGATGGCCTCCCTTGCATTCCTATTGGCTGAAAATTTTGAATCAGCCAATAGGAATTAGAGCTGCTAAAATCCTATTGGGTGTTGAAATCATCCAATAGGATTAAAGCAGCTCTTATTCTATTGGCGACCGTATGAAAAGGATGCTCCGTGCCGGATATCTTCAGGATGGACCCGCTCCGTGCCGCCGGGATCAAGATAGAAGATACCACCTGGATGAAGATAGAAGAGGCCGTCTGGATGAAGACTTCTCGCCGCCTGGATGAGGACTTTGCTGCCTGGATGAAGATGGAAGAGGCCGTCTGGATGAAGACTTCTCGCCGCCTGGATGAGGACTTTGCCGCCTGGATGAAGATGGAAGAGGCCGTCTGGATGAAGACTTCTCGCCGCCTGGATGAAAATTGTTCAAGCGGGACTTCAAAAACTGTAAGTGGATCATCAGGGTTAGTGTTAGGTTTTTTTTAAGGGTTTTTGGGATTTTTTTTTTTTTAGATTGGGGTTTGGGCATACAAATGTCCTTTTCAGTGCAATGGGTAATTTTTTTCAGGTAAAAGAGCTGTTTAATTTAGGGCAATGCCCTACGAAAGACCCTTTTAAGGGCTATTGGTAGTTAATTCTAGATTAGGTTTTTTTGGGCTGTTTTTTTTAAATGGGTATTTTTGATAATATGTTTGTTATTTTGTGTAATTTATTTTTTTCTTTTTGGGGTGGGTTTTTATTTTTAGATTAGGGCTTGAGCAGCAAAATAACTAAATGCCCTTTTAAGGGTAATGCCCATACAAATACCCTTTTCAGGGCAATGTGTAGATTAGGTTTTACTTTATTTTTATTTTGTCGGTTTCAGGGGGTGGGGGTTTGTATACTGTTAGGGGGTGTTTGTTTTGTTTTGTAGCAAAAGAGCTGTTAACTTTAGGGCAATGCCCTACAAAAGGTCATTTTAAGGGCTCCCCAAAAGGTCCTTTTAAGGGCCCTTGGTTGTTTATTATAGATTAGGGTTTTTTTTTTTAAAAGGGTATTAGAATAGGAATCATTTGTATTGTTTTGTGTAATTTTGTTTGCTATTTTTTTGTAATGCTAGGTTGTTGTTTTTTAATTTTAGTGTTTCTTTTTTTGTAATGTTAGGGTTTAGTGTAAGGTAGCTTAGGTTTTATTTGACAGGTAAGTTTGTATTTATTTTAACTAGGTAGTTAGTAAATAGTTAATAACTATTTACTAACTAATCTACCTAGTTAAAATAAATACAAACTTACCTGTCAAATAAAAATAAAACCTAATCTAGCTACAAGGTAACTATTAGTTATATTGTAGCTAGCTTAGGTTTTATTTCACAGGTAAGTATTTAGTTTTAAATAGGAATTATTTAGTTAATAATTGTAAGTTTAATTTAGCTCTATTTTAAATATGTTAAAGTTATGGGGGTGTTAGGGTTAGGCTTAGGGTTACGTTAGGGTTAGGTTTAGGGATAAATATAGTTTAATTTAGGTTGTTGCTATGTGGGGGGCTGGCGGTTTAGGGGTTAATAGTTTTATTTAGTGGTAGTGATGTGGGAGGCCAGAGGTTTAGGGGTAATAGCTTTATTTAGTTGAAGCAATGTCGGGGAGAGGCGGAATAGGGGTTAATAGATTTATTATAGTGTGGGCAATGTTGGGGTGCAGGTGAATAGGGGTTAATAACTTTAGTATAGTGGCAACGATATCGGGAGCAGCAGATTAGGGGTTAATATATTTATTTAGGTGCCAGCGATATCGGGAGCAGCAGATTAGGAGTTAATAACATTATGTAGGTGGCGGCGATGTCGGGGGCGGCAGATTAGGGGTGTTTAGAAGTGAGGTTTATGTTAAGGTGTTAGGTTTAAACATTAGTTTTTTTCCACATAGACATCAATGGGGCTGCGTTATGGAGCTTTTCTTTCTGATCGCAGGTGTTAGACCTTTTTCTGACCCGCTCTCCCCATTGATGTCTATGGGGAAAGCGTGCACAAGTACGTCAAAACAGCGCTTGTTTTTTGTGCAGTATGGAGCTTAAAAGCACCATATCGCGCGCACAAGCCGGGTTTTTAAAAACTTGTATTGACTGCGCTATAGGGGGTTAAATAACGCAACTTTTGTTAGGTTCGTTAATTTCCTTTTAGCGCGCATAACTCGTAATCTAGCTGAATGAGAATTAGATGCTTACAATAGGTAAAAAGAACTGTTAGATATATGCAACATTTTTGTTGAAATGTAGTGGGGTTTTAAGTGATATATACACCTCGTTATCTTTTGTCATCATATAAGGGACAGAGTAACATCTTTAGAATGATATGCATGTAAATTAAATAAAGTAGTACGAAAATTGATGGATTTATTTTTAAGATGACCCGTAGCAAGGATAATGATATCACTTGGGGGATTTAGCACACCTGTTCTACATTAGACTATTGCTTGAGCAATAACAAAATAATTTGTAATAGCGCAATAATAGAAGTGCTTTTGATGGTTCTCAAGCAATGTTAACACACAATAGTACTATTATTTTAGCACTCCACTTGTAATCTAGGTTATAATAGGGCTACAAATATTATGCACTTGATTTTAGGTCACCTATTCTATGTAGTGAATATAAGGGTCATGTATTCTGATCTGGGGCCCGATCTGATATGCAGCGTCGCCCGCAAAAGCCAGCGACACCGAAATTTGCGCTGGTTTGGTATCACATATACGGCGTAACCTAGAAGTTACGCTTGTATATTTCTGCCTTCGCCCGTAGTTTTTTGGGCCATAGGCAGGTATACCAAACCAGCGCAGTTTGGTATCCAATATACAGCGTAAGGACTTACGTGTCGAAAATGGAGAAATCTTACTCCATTTTCACCTCGCCACAAAATACAGCCGTAGTAAGCCTTACGCTGTCTATTGGAGCCCCGTAACTCCCTAAACTAGCTGCTAAATAAAACCTAACGCCTAACGCATGCGCAAAGTCTATCTACCTGTCAACCACGATCCCCCGCCGCAATCCCTAATAAAGTATTTAACCCCTAAACCACCGCTCCCGGACCCCGCCGCCACCTACATTAAAAGTATAACCCCCTAATGTGATCCCCCTACACCGTCGCCAGCTACATTACATACCCCCTAATGTGAGCCCCTTACACCGCCGCCATCTACCTTACCTACCCCCTAAAGTGAGCCCCTACCCTGCCACCATCTACCTTACCTACCCCCTAAAGTGAGCCCCTACCCCGCCGCTATCTACCTTACCTACCCCCTAAAGTGAGCCCCTACCCCGCCACCATCTACCTTACCTACCCCCTAAAGTGAGCTCCTACCCCGACGCCATTTATTTAAAAAATATTAACCCCTAATTTAATCCCCCTACACCGCTGCCGCCTATATTAAACACATTAACCCCTAATTATATTAGGGTTAATATAGTTAATATAATTATTATATTATATATATTAACCCTAATTATATTAGGGTTAATATAGTTAATATCGTTATTATATTATATATATTAACTATATTAACCCTAATTATATTAGGGTTAATATAGTTAATATCGTTATTATATTATATATATATTAAGTATAATAACCCTATCTAACTCTAACATCCCTAACTAAATTCTTATGAAAATAAATCTAATTAATATTAACTAAATTACAAAAAAAAACACTAAATTACAAAAAATAAAAAGATTTTTAAGCTAATTACACCTATTCTAAGCCCCCTAATAAAATAATAAGGCCCCCCAAAATAAAAAAAATTCCCTACCCTATTCTAAATTAAAAAAGTTCACAGCTCTTTTACCTTACCAGCCCTTAAAAGGGCCTTTTGAGGGGCATGCCCCAAAGAAAACAGCTCTTTTGCCTGTAATAAAAAAACACAATACCACCCCCCAACATTACAACCCACCACCCACATACCCCTATTCTAACCCCCCCTTAAAAAAACCTAACACTACCCCCCTGAAGATCTCCCTACCTTGTCTTCACCCAGCCAGGCAGAACTCTTCATCCGATCCGGGCGATGTCCAATCAAGCGGCAGAGAAGTCTTCTTCCATCCGGGAATGTCTTCAATCCATCCGGAGCGAAGAAAGAAGATTGAAGATGCCGCTTTGCTTGAAGACATCTCCGGATGGAAGAAGACTTCACTGCCGCTTGATTGAAGACATCGCCGGATGGAAGAAGACTTCACTGCCGCTTGATTGAAGACATCGCCGGATGGAAGAAGACTTCACTGCCGCTTGATTGGACATCGCCCGAATCGGATGAAGAGTTCTGCCCGGCTGGGTGAAGACAAGGTAGGGAGATCTTCAGGGGGGTAGTGTTAGGTTTTTTTAAGGGGGGTTTAGAATAGGGGTATGTGGGTGGTGGGTTGTAATGTTGGGGGGTGGTATTGTGTCTTTTTATTACAGGCAAAAGAGCTGTTTTCTTTGGGGCATGCCCCACAAAAGGCCCTTTTAAGGGCTGGTAAGGTAAAAGAGCTGTGAACTTTTTTAATTTAGAATAGGGTAGGGAAATTTTTTTATTTTGGGGGGCTTTATTATTTTATTAGGGGGCTTAGAATAGGTGTAATTAGCTTAAAAATCTTGTAGGTTAGGATTTATTTTACAGGTAAATTGGTAATTATTTTAACTAGGTAGCTATTAAATAGTTATTAACTATTTAATAGCTATTGTACCTAGTTAAAATAAATACCAAGTTACCTGTAAAATAAATATAAACCCTAAAATAGCTACAATGTAATTATTAATTACATTGTAGCTATCTTAGGATTTATTTTATAGGTAAGTATTTAGATTTAAATAGGAATATTTTAATTAATAATATTAATATTAATTAGATTTATTTTAATAAGAATTTAGTTAGGGATGTTAGAGTTAGATAGGGTTATTATACTTAATATATATACAATATAATAATGATATTAACTATATTAACCCTAATATAATTAGGGTTAATATAGTTAATATATATAATATAATAACGATATTAACTATATTAACCCTAATATAATTAGGGTTAATATAGTTAATATAGCTGGCGGCGGTGTAGGGGGATTAAATTAGGGGTTAATATTTTTAAAATAGATGGCGGCGGTGTAAGGGTCTCACTTTAGGAGGTAGGTAAGGTAGATGGAGGCGGGGTAGGGGCTCACTTTAGGGGGTAGGTAAGGTAGATGGCGGCGGGGTAGGAGCTCACTTTAGTGGGTAGGTAAGGTAGATGGAGGCGGGGTAGGGGCTCACTTTAGGGGGTAGGTAAGGTAGATGGCGGCGGGGTAGGAGTTCACTTTAGGGGGTAGGTAAGGTAGATGGCGGCGGGGTAGGGGCTCACTTTTATTGGGTAGGTAAGGTAGATGGCGGCGGGGTAGGAGCTCACTTTAGGGGTAGGTAAGGTAGATGGCGGCGGGGTAGGGGCTCACTTTAGGGTTTAGGTAAGGTAGATGGCGGCGGGGTAGGGGCTCACTTTAGGGGGTAGGTAAGGTAGATGGCGGCGGGGTAGGAGCTCACTTTAGGGGGTAGGTAAGGTAGATGGCGGTGGGGTAGGGGCTCACTTTAGGGGGTAGGTAAGGTAGATGGCGGCGGGGTAGGAGCTCACTTTAGGGGGGTAGGTAAGGTAGATGGCGGCGTGGTAGGGGCTCACTTTAGGGGGTAGGTAAGGTAGATGGCGGCGGGGTAGGGGCTCACATTAGGGGGTTATAGATTTAATATAGCTGGCGGCGGGGTCCGGGAGCGGCGGTTTAGGGGTTAATAACTTTATTAGGTGGCGGCGGGGTCCGGGAGCGGCGGTTTAGGGGTTTATACATTTTTTATTGTTAGGATAGTGAGGGGGGATAGCGGATAGAGGGTTAGACGTGTCGGGCTATGTTTGGGAGGCGTGTTAAACAGTATGGGTGATTTTATAACTTAGTCAGGTTTTGTAGGCGCTGGCAGTTTCTAAAGTGCCGTAAGTCACTGGCGACTCCAGAAATTTGTGCTTACGCAGATTTCTGGACATCGCTGGTTTGTCAGACTTACGGCACTTTAGCCTCTGACGGCACCGTATATGGGATAGCTCGAGTTGCGAGCTGAAACTACGGGCGGCGGGGGTTCCCTCGCTTGCGCTGCAAACTACGATCTTTATCGGATCGCGCCCCTGAGATCTTACTAGAAGATTTAAAGGACCAGTCAATACAGTAGATTTGCATAATCAACAAATGCATGATAAGAAGACAATACAATAACACTTAGTCTGAATCAAATGAGAAGTAGATTTTTGTTAAATAAATTGCAAAGTTATGTCTATTTCCACTCCCCCTGTATCATGTGACAGCCATCAGCCAATAACAAATGCATATACGTATATGCTGTGAATTCTTGCACATGCTCAGTAGGGGTTGGTGACTCAAAAAGTGTAAATATAAAAAGACTGTACACATTTTGTTAATGGAAGTAAATTGGAAAGTTGTTTAAAATTGCATGCTGTATCTAAATCATGAATTTTAATTTTGACTTGAGTGTCCCTTTAACTGGCCAGACGAGATTTGCTTAGATATTTTACAAATTATTTCTCAACCTCAAAAATGCATTCATTTTAAAATATAAACTTAAAAAAAAGTTAATTCAATTTATTTTAAACTTTTCTTGGATGCATGCGCATTTCGGTAAACAAAGTAATGCCAAAAATATTGTCTTTAGTTAGTTGTGATTATTATTTTATATTAAAATATTAGGCTATGTTTTTATGTGGTATGGAATACTGGATGGTTATAAGAAATAAACTGTTACAAGTGTACATCAAAGTGAATTATTGGCTTTGAGTTCTCACTCTTTTATCCAAAAAATGTTTTCAGGAAGTCTTATTTTTTTTTTACAGCACAGAAGAGCTCTGCCAGATAATATATCTCACAAAATACTGCCCCTTTTATGTATAAAATAAGCTAAAATAAGTTCAGCTACTGAAGTCTGTTCTATTTTCAATAACAGTCATGAGATTTGGAGGTCTTCAGTTTTAAGCATGGCTTACTGACAAGGGGAAAGAAAATCACGTCCAATGCAAGTTCTCATGGGAAATAACCAGCTTCTCTCCAGGGTGAACATTTTATTAACTGGTTTTTTTCTGTTG
This sequence comes from Bombina bombina, assembly GCF_027579735.1. Lineage (NCBI taxonomy): Eukaryota > Metazoa > Chordata > Amphibia > Anura > Bombinatoridae > Bombina > Bombina bombina. The sequence continues at coordinate 1,041,500,019 of NC_069502.1, forward strand.
TTTATACACATAATTTTATAAAACTACTTTCCTAAAGCTTTGAAGAAAAAAAATTCTATATTTTATGTGCATTTTAGCATAGTTTTCTTGTGATTGTAATATAAAATAAATATGCACAGTAAAAGAATCTTGCAACATACTTTAATTATTTACCCCCCCCCCTTTCATGAAATGCCAATCTAAGAATTGTTTTCTAATTCTCAGAACTGAAAATGCGCCCTGCAGATGTCTCAAGTCTAACACTGCTACATATCCCTGTCCCTAAATGGCCTTAGCAGATAACAGATTTCTAACCTATGCACTTTTTGCTAACATAATGACCCTGGCTAGCCTTTTCTACTCCAGTAACAAGTCCAAATTGACTCCTCCTTATAAGGCAAATGGAGGTGAAGTTTGGATGTTAAAAATCAATTGCAGCAAACAAGCTATTCGTTTTTTAAAAGTTTTAAACTTGGCTGATATTTTATCGAGAGACAATAGAAATAGCTTGTTATAATTGTAAGCTGTTTAATGTCTCTTTAATACCAAAAATCCACCAACATCTCAATATTTAAAGGGAAATTATCTTCTGACATTGTTAGATGTGCAGATAAAGTGTGGCAAGTACATATGTTAACAGTTATTTGAACTGTGTAATTTATATATACTTTTAATTTTGTGACTAATTCCTTAATGTTTATGCATTTCCTGTGAGACTACAGCAACCTCCTAACTAAGCGCAACTGGGCAGAATTGTTCGCTGCTATAAAAACGTAACAGTCTCATATGCACCACCAACAAGTCCTGGCAATATATGTTATATTATATTCTATTTTAATTTATCCCAGGTTAGCCTAAATAATTTATTAAATGCATCACACATCAAACAATACTCAAACAATTTCAGGCGTATAAAGATAAATAATACTTTCATCCAACAGTTCAAAATGAATCTGCCCTAATGTTACTGTTTTTCAAAGATGGCTCACTTTCCAATCTTTCCAATTTTGTCTTGACACGCAGAGCCAGAGAGCATAGTTAACATCTTATTTAAAGGGAAAATAAAGTCAACATTAAACTTTCATGGTTCAGATAGACTATATGATTTTAAACAACTCTCAGGTTACTTCTATTATCAAATTTGCCTTATTCTTTTAGTATTCTTTGATGAAGAAAAAACCAAGGTAGGCTCAGCAGTAGTAATGCACCCATACTACACCCATATGCCTTTTGCTATTGGTTCACAAAATATCTTCAGCTAGCTCCCAGTAGTGCATTGCTGCTCCTAATCCTATACAGTGGCCGACACTATAACATTTGCAGGTCTAGACGTGATTTTCTAAACCAACACTGGCAGGGCCAGCCCTTGTGGAATTCTATAGTGTCTGTCCTTGTGAGTGGTGAGATGTCTCCCATACAAATAATGCGCGCTCTCTGCTAGGTAAAAGTTCACAATGCAGGGCGAAGTACAGAGGGGGAAACTGGCGGGTTTTAAAAATGGAATATTACTCTTAAAACAAATCAAATAAAGCTTTTTCTCAGTGCACTGTACATTAAATTTGCTGTAATTTTTATATGTGTAGGTTTTCCTTTTAGAATAATTAGTGTTTTGAGCATTTTGTTTATAGAATTCCACTAGGATTTGAGAGAAAATGACATATACGCCCATGGAACATCCATGTTCAGCCCCTTTTTACGAAAAAACAACAATTACGCTTAGTATTTTGTACTTCTAACTATGAATTTCTTTGTGGTTTTTTCATATCTAGTGTACTCAAAGAGACATTCAACACAACATTTTTCTTTCATGATTCAGATAGAGAATATAATTTTGAAAAGATTTCCAATTTACTTCTATTCTCGCATTTGCTTTGTTCTCATTTTATTCTTTGTTGGATAGATATCTAGATAGGTAGCGTGCACATGCCTGAAGCACTACATGACAGAAAATAGTGCTCTTTCTAATGTATAACATTGTGAGAAAACTGCTACCATATAGTACTGCAGACTCGTGCACACACCTGAACTTACCTTCATGTTTTTCAACAAAAGATAACAAGAAAACAAAAGAAATTTGATAATAAAAGTGTATTGGAAAGTTGTTTCAAATGCTATCTGAATAACGTAAGAAAACATTTGGGTTTTATGTCCCTTTAAATTACAATTTACGCTATTCATATTTAATACGATTTATTCCTGTGTAATTTACATACAAATCTCTTAAATTTTTTATAAAATGCGATTTTTGATGCCCCTTAACAATAAAAGATTTTCTTGCGTATTTTGTTTGAATTGTTCAATTATTAGTTTTGTATGATTATTAAATTATGAATTTAATTGTGCACTTTTGTAATGTGTCCTCCCCATACACAAATGTAATATACGCCCCTAAGCGAAACTCTTATAGAATTTCACCAGCCCAGAGAACTTTATAGAACCAGGCCCCTAGAGAAAAAAGCGATTTTGATAATAATAATAATAAAATTGGAAAATTGTTTAAAATTGCATGCTCTGTTGGAATCATGGAAGTTTAAATTTATTTTTTATTGTCCCTTTAATTAAAATGCAAATGTATTTTTTGGTCCTGCATGTCAATATGGAAAGTGAGCCCTCTTGAAAAAACAGTAATATTAAAGGGACATTATACAATAGATTTTTCTTTGCAGAAATGTTTTGTAGATTATCCATTTATATAGCTCATCTGGGAGTGTTTTTTGTAAAAATGTATAGTTTTGCATATTTTTTAATAACATTGTGCTGACTCCTAACCAAGCCCCAATGTTTTATATGTATACTGATGTCTACAGATTCCTGCAGCTCCTGTTTGTATAATCGGTCTTTTCATATTCAGGGGAGGGGGGAGGGCCTGCTGTTCCTGTTTTCTCAGCCCCATTCATTGGGTGTCCCAGCCTAACCTCATCAACAGTGCTAAACTGGGAGCTTCTAAGCAAGTTTTAAAAAGGTTTTATACTGGATATTAAGATCAGTATCTGGGCATATTCTTCTTTTACATGCAGTTAATTGAAAATTGATGTATAATGTCTCTTTAACCCCTTAATGACCGGACCATTTTTCAATTTTCTTACCCTTAATGACAATGGCTATTTTTACATTTCTGCAGTGTTTGTGTTTAGCTGTAATTTTCCTCTTACTCATTTACTGTACCCACACATATTATATACCGTTTTTCTCGCCATTAAATGGACTTTCTAAAGATACCATTATTTTCATCATATCTTATAATTTACTAAAAAAAAAATAATAAAATATGAGGAAAAAATGGAAAAAAACACACTTTTTCTAACTTTGACCCCCAAAATCTGTTACACATCTACAATCACCAAAAAACACCCATACTAAATAGTTTCTAAATTTTGTCCTGAGTTTAGAAATACCCAATGTTTACATGTTCTTAGCTTTTTTTGCAAGTTATAGGGCCATAAATACAAGTAGCACTTCGCTATTTCCAAACCACTTTTTTTCAAAATTAGCGCTAGTTACATTGGAACCCTGATATCTGTCAGGAATACCTGAATATCCCTTGACATGTATATATTTTTTGTTAGAAGACAACCCAAAGTATTGATCTAGGCACATTTTGGTATATTTTATTCCACCATTTCACCGCCAAATGCGAGCAAATAAAAAAAAAACTTTACATTTTTCACAATTTTAGGTTTCTCACTGAAATTATTTACAAACAGCTTGTGCTATTATGGCACAAATTGTTGTATAAGCTTCTTTGGGATCCCCTTTGTTCAGAAATAGCAGACTTATATGGCTTTGGCATTGCTTTTTTGTAATTAGAAGGCCGCTAAATGCTGCTGCGCACCACACGTAAATTATGCCCAGCAGTGAAGGGGTTAATTAGGTAGGTTGTAGGGAGCTTGCAGGGTTAATTTTAGCTTTAGGGTAGAGATCAGCCTCCCACCTGACACATCCCACCCCCTGATCCCTCCCAAACAGCTCTCTTCCCTCCCCCACCCCACAAATGTCCCCGCCATCTTAAGTACTGGCAGAAAGTCTGCCAGTACTAAATAAAAGGAGTTTTTTTTTTTTTTTTTATAAAAAAAATAAAATATTTTAGCTGTGATGGACTCCTGCCTTAGCCCCAACCTCCATGATCCCCCCCCCCCAGCTCTCTAACCCTCTCCCCTATCTAATTGCGGCCATCTTGGGTACTGGCAGCTGTCTGCCAGTACCCAATTTGCACAAAAACATATAAGTATTTTCTGCTTTTTTTCTTTTTTGGGGGGTTTTCTGTAGTGTAGCAGCCCCCCACAATACCCCTACCCCCCTCCCCCTCCCAGATCCTTTTATATGATTATCATTAAGGGGTTAAGGCATATTAGTTTTGAACTGATATATGGATGTATTATTTATATGAGATTATGATTAAACTAAATTAAACATTTTACAATAATTTCATTAAGTATGAATATGTCAGATTTACTTTTTCTTTTTTTCAGAAAATGCCCAACAAATTAAAGGACCAGTAAATAATACAGTAGAGTTGCATAATCAACAGATGTATGCTAACAAGACAATGCAATAGCACTTAGTCTGAATTTCAAATCAGAAGTAGATTTTTTTTTACAAATTTCAGTCATGTCTATTTCCACTCCTCCTGTATCATGTGACAGCCATTAGCCAATCACAAATGCATATATGTCTATTCTGTGAAGTTTTGCACATGCTCAGTAGTAGATGATGACTCAAAAAGTGTAAATATAAAAAGTTTGTGTACATTTTGTTAATGGAAGTAAATGGGAAAGTTGTTTAAAATTGCATGCGCTATCTGAATCATTCAAGTTTGATTTTGACTTGAGTTTCCCTTTAATTATATGCTTAAATGATGTCCAGTGAACTGATACTTAATATACCACATATTGTGGAAAATGGCGAGAAAACGCTTAAGAGTTTTATAACTTTTAGTTTCATACAATATATATTTTTTAGGTAGCAATTAAGAAAAAATATTCAACTAATTGCTGTGATATTATTTAATGTCATAAGTGAATGTAATAGATATCAGAATGTCAATATAACATGGTGGGTCATCATCCAATATTACCAACTGATGAACAACATGACTGCATGAATAATAATACAATGTGCGTACTTATTCTAGTATAAGAAAACAATATGAAGAGCAACAACAAAAACTCTTGCTTATTATATAGATCTCTTTTCACCCAACCTGACACCCATCCATTTTGATTAAAGGAACAGTCTAGTCAAAATTAAACTTTCATGATTCAGACAGAGCATGCAATTTCAAACAACTTTCTAATTTACTCCTATTATCAATTTTTATTTGTTCTCTTGGTATCTTTATCTAAAAAAGCAGGAATGTAAGCATAGGAGCCAGACCATTTTTGGTTCAGGACTTGGGTAGCACTTTCTGATTGGTTTCTAAATGTAGCCAGCAATCAGCAAGCGCTACCCAGGTGCTGAACCAAAAATAGTCCGGCTCCTAAACTTACATTCAAATAAAGATTCCAAGAGAACAAAGAAAATGTGATAATAGGAGTAAATTAGAAAGTTAGTTAAAATTTTCAGCTCTATCTGGATCATGAAAGTTTAATTTTGACTAGACTATCCCTTTAATAAGCTAAGTAACATTTTGAAGAACTTATGATCACATAGGAATGAATGAACATATAGGCATTTTTATTAAACATAATATAGTAATATTTGATTTAAACAGATCACATTAAAAAAGACACACAACTTTCAAATGTTTCACATAGTCTTTAAAATTAGTCTTTAAAACCAATTTTTAAAACTGAATAACAATATTTCTAATGTGTTATTTTTAAATTGAGTATTACATTCAATACTCAAAAAGTTACAGTTAGGTTTACAGAACAGCAAGATTTTTTTTTGTAACGTTACATTCATTTTTAAGACATATTTGAACCATATAATTCAATCTTGGAAAACAGCAAAAGCACAAACTAATAAAGGGCACAGAACATTGGATTAGCCACTTCCAAATATCACTGAAAAAAAAAAGAAATTAGTACCAGCCTCAATTTTTTTTAAAAAAAGGGACATTTATTGCTTCATATCAGGGTCCAGATAAAAAAACAGCAGTTTTGCAAAACAAAGTTTTGAGCCTACAATCAGCACTTAAAAGGATATTAAATACAAAATAAATGCCATTCAAAGAAAAGATTTGTCTGAGAATATCATGTAGATATATTTTTTAAAGTTTCATTGGTTGTTTAAATAGAGACAAAATAAGTGTAAAGTTTTAGTGTCTATGAAACAATGGGAGCTGCCATGTTGTAACTAGGTTACCTTCTCTGCTGTGACCAATTAGAGACGGTTATAAATAGGTCACTATAGTGTGCAGCCAATGGCTGTGTGGAATTTAACAGTGTCCTGCGTTTCCAATTCTAACAGGAACTGAAATGCTCACAATTTTATAATGGAATTACAGGAAAAGGGGACAAAAGAAATAATGAATTATATTGTATTTTTTTTATATATATATGATTTATAATTTTATATTATTATCTCAAAGTGTTACTTAGGGTAAATTGTTGGCATTAATTAATTAATTAAAACATTGTTTTTTTCCTGGACCTTGATATGGAGCAATAAAGGTCCTGTTTTAAAAAAAAATTAAGGCTGGAACCAATTTCTTTTTTCAGTGATTTATGAACCATATATTAAGTGAAATATAAAGTATCCTTTTCAAATGCAATATATATATATATACAGACTCACTCACAAGCAGTAGCAGAAAAAACTTTTGTAAACTTGAACAGTTTTACTACCTAAGGTTTTCTTATTCTAGTTGGATACTTAATTTTAAAATTTCAAGCACAGTACAAATATTGTAAAGATATAACAGCCTATTTGTTTTGTTTCCTATTATTTAAAAAGTAATATTTGATAAAAGGAAATACATAAATAATCTATTTATCTATCTATTGTATATATATATATATATATATATATATATATATATATATAGAGAGAGAGAGAGAGAGAGAGAGAGAGAGAGAGAGAGAGAGATAGATAGATAGATAGATAGATAGATAGATAGACACAGAACATATATAACCGTGAAAACAACTTACTTCTTAACAGGAATTTTTCCTTCTTGATTAACTTGAAGTTTAAACTTGGTATATCTAAAGAAAACCAAAACAGCAGGATTAGTTTAGCAATATTTGATTAAATATAAGCTGCTATAGCAACCGAATAAAGTATATTGGGACGCTGTATTTCCAAATGAGGATAGGTAGAAAAGAGTCTGATTATGGTCAAATATTGTAAATGATATTAGTTTACACACAGATTGTTATGGAAAATAATGATGGTAACAGTTGCTACCTAATATACACATATTCTCACACATACATTTAGACTATGCCTTCTATACGGTTCATATTCCTACTGTTCAATATTACTTTTTGTGGTTTCATTCATTTTAAGGTTAATGTTAAAGGTACATCCTAGAGGAAAAATAAAATGTTCTATTTCCTTAGTATATTTCATTTTTACACAAAGTCCTTACTTTTTCTATAATTTACTTATCAGCTGGTCCTGAGTGAAAATATGGGTGAGCCAATCTGCGCCAGTAGTCACATGACCCAGTTGAAGATATAGTGAATGGAATTGACTTCTATTATCAATTTTCTTTGTTCTCTTGGTATCTTTTTTTGAAAAGCAGTAAGTAAAGAAGTAAGCTCAGGAGCGTGCACGTGTCTGGAACAATATAGTTTGCAAGAATGTTACCTATTTGCAAGATCACTATATGGCAGCATTATTTCCTGCCATGTACTGCTCCAGACACCTATCTCTTCAACAAAGAATATTATGGGAATGAAGCAAAATTGATAGCTGTAGTAAATTGGAAACTTTTTTGAAAAATTGTATAGTCTCTCTGAATCACAATTTATTTTTTTTGGTTTAATATCCCTTTAAACTCCATGGTGTTTGTATTAGCCTTTTCTGACACATACAAATTAGTTTTTCAGTTTATTTGTCTTCAGGCCAATATGATTAGTTTGCAAGAAAAACACATTATGAAAAAATGATATTATTTTAGCTTTTATTTATATTTTTGTATAGCTTGACAAAAATTACAGTTTTCAAATATATAAATTAATCACTAAAACCAACAATCTAAAAACACCAAAACATAAGTAGCATTTTTTTTTCTCTCGTTAATTTCTCTTTTTTTCCAACTTTGGTTTTGCCAGAATGATTGAAGGCCCCAAGAAGGTTTTATTGATTTTGTTTTGTGCTTAATGAAAAATCAACATTATCTAATGAATTGTTATTATCTGGATTGAGAAAAGGAAAATAGGGAAATAATATCTTTTCTAGAGCAAACACCATTAGGAGGTTTGTCTATTTTACCTGCTGGAGATAATAAATTGTTTAACAATAGCTGATTTACCTTTATTTTGGCATTTAAAATAGCTGATTTTAACTGTGGTATGCCTCCTTATACTAAACATTTTTACACTTAAATACTGACTATAGAAAAGCTTTGTAAACATAGCCAACGGCGGGGTTAAGAGAGAAAAGTAATACAATGTTAATTTTCAATTGTTCTCTCTAAGTATTGGGCTTTGGTATACAGACAAGGATAATATAAAGAAGCATGCGTGTATGTGCCTACGTTGGGTTCAAAGTTAAAACAGCAATTGTATTAAAGTGTGGTATTTACTGTATAACTTCAATATTAACTAATATTTTATTGATATTGATCATTTTATTGCTGACTGAGAATTGAATCTTACAACGTTTTTCTACGCTATACGTTCAGATATATATTTCTTCTGTATTTGTATTTTTGTGTTCTCAATAAAAATAATAAAAATAAAAAAAAAAGAAGCATGTGTGTGTACACAAAGTGATGAAACAAGGAAATCTGTTTTTCCTGCAAGCTCAACCCATTTTAAATGTTGTTTGTGGTTTCAAAGAACAAAAACAGCTACTTCATACACAAAAATAAATATAAGGAAACAATTTCTCATACATTTTATACAGCTGGTATAACAAGTAATTAGAAACACATTAACCCCTTAAGACTTTTGGACGTAGATCTACGTCATGCGGTACATAGCCCATTGTACTGTATAACATAGATCTATGTCTGACATGCTGGAAGCCCAAGCAGTCTCGGTTTTAGAGTGACAACAGAGACTTGCTGTTCCTGAGCTTCCAGCATCTGCCTTCATATTGTAACAAAGCTACTATATAAAGGCAGATTCCGAGATTGTTACAGTGACACAGTCTAACAGAGCTTAATCGGTGCTCTGCTACCATATGAAGGCAGATTACAAGATCGTTACAGACAGTTATATGGTCTTTGTCACTGTCTGTAATGATCTCCATTGGTGCCTGTGCTAGGGAAGGTGGGAGGTGGGTGTGCGGCCCAGTGGTAGAGGGGGGGAGCAAAAGAGGAGGTAGTGGGAGGGACCCTATGCTACAGAGAAAACATTTGAAGGGAGAGGGAGGGATGGGGAAAAGGGTAATCACTGGGAGGGGGACCTCTGCACTACAGAAAAAATAATAATAAATAAATTAATAAAATAATAAAAAATACTTAGAAACTTGGTACTGGCAGAAAACAGCCAGTATCTAAATTGGTGGAGACAATTAGGAGAGGGAAAGTTATAGAGTGGTTTGTGAGAGATCAGGGAGATGGAAGGGTAAGGGGGGATCCTACAAATCAGAAAAAATAAATAAAAATTATGTAATAATTAAAAAAAATTTTTTTAAAAAGGGACATTCCGTACGAGTAGCAAGATGTTCCTTATCAAAATTAATGGAGTCTACAGGAAAGGGAAACTTTTCTGTGTAGGGTGAAGTTAGCAGTGAGCAGTGGGTAAACTTTAAAAATGAAATCCTGCAGCCAAAGATTTGAGAGAAAATTTCATACATGCCAATGGAATTCTAATGCTCAGCTCATTTTATGAAAAAAAACAACAATTATACTTTATATTTTTTACTTATATGTATGAAATTTTATGTGTTTCTTGCACATCCAGTGTACTTAAAATTACGCTGTGCATATATAATAAGATTTATTCCTGTGTAATGTACATACAAAAGTTATTTGTAAAATAGGTTTTTCGGTGAGCAACTTTGTTACAATGTTTGATGCACCTTAACAATACAATTTTCTTACTGTTTATTTTTGTTTGAAAGGTTAAATTATTTGTTTTGTATGATTTTTAAATTCTGAATTTAAAAGTGCACTTTTGTAATGTATGCATCTCCTTCACATATGAAGGCAGTTTACGACCTTAAGGGAGACACCAGGAAAATGGTACTGCTGAGAATTCGTATAGAATCTCACCAGCCCACAGAGCATTAGATAATTGGCCCCAAAGGTGGTGGCGACTGGCGAGAAGTATGTGTGGGGTGGGGGGGATTGAGAGCTGTTTGGGAAGGAGGTGGGATGTGTCAGGTGGGAGGGTAATAAGTTAATTACAATACTTTGATCCGTATCAGCTAACTAATTAACCCCTTCACTGCCGTGTGGTGAAGTGTGGTGTATCTGCAATTAGCGGCCTTCAAATTAACAAAAACATGCATGCCTGCTATTTCTGAACAAAGGGGTTCTTAGAAGCGTTTACATATATAAGTGCTATGGTCCATAATTAGTATGTAAGCAATTTCAGTGAGAAAGAAGTTTGTGAAAAAGGTAACAATTAGTTTTTTATATATATATATATATATATATATATATGATTGCATTTGGTGGAGAAATGGTGGCATGAAATATACCAAAATGGGCATAGATCAATACCTTGGGTTGTCTACTTAAACTAAAAATAATAATAATATATATTTATATATATATATATATATATATATATATATGTACAGTATCTCACACAAGTAAGTACACCCCTCACATATATGTAAATATTTTATTATATCTTTTCATGTGACAACACTGAATAAATGACACTTTGCTACAATGTAAAGTAGTGAGTGTACAGCCTGTATAACAGTGTAAATTTGCTGTGCTCTCAAAATAACTCAACACACAGCCATTAATGTATAAACCATTGGCAACAAAAGTGAGTACACCCCTAAGTGGAAATGTCCAAATTGGGCCCAAAGTGTCAATATTTTGTGCGGCCACCATTATTTTCAAGCACTGCCTTAACCCTCTTGGGCATGGAGTTCACCAGAGCTTCACAGGTTGCCACTGGAGTCCTCTTCCACTCCTCCATGATGACATCATGGAGCTGGTGGATGTTAGAGACCTTGCACTTCCTCACCTTCTGTTTGAGGATTCCCCACAGATGCTCAATAGAGTTTAGGTCTGGAGACATGCTTGGCCAGTACATCACCGTTACCCTCAACTTCTTTAGCAAGGCAGTGGTCGTCTTGGAGGTGTGTTTGGGGTCGGTATCCTGTTGGAATTCTTCCCTGCAGCCCAGTCTCCGAAGGGAGGGGATCATGCTCTGCTTCAGTATGTCACAGTACATGTTGGCATTCATGGTTCCCTCAATGAACTGTAGCTCCCCAGTGCCGGCAGCACTAATGCAGGCCCAGACCATGACACTACCACCACCATGCTTGACTGTAGGCAAGACACACTTGTCTTTGTACTCCTCACCTGGTTGCCACCACACATGCTTGACACCATCTGAACTAAATTAGTTTATCTTGGTCTCATCAGACCACAGGACATGGTTCCAGTAACCTATGTCCTTAGTCTGCTTGTCTTCAGCAAACTGTTTGCGGGCTTTCTTGTGCATCATCTTTAGAAGAGGCTTCCTTTTGGGACGACAGCCATGCAGACCAATTTGATGCAGTGTGCAGCGTATGGTCTGAGCAAATGTACACTGTTATACAGGCTGTACACTTACTACTTTACATTGTAGCAAAGTGTCATTTCTCCAGTGTTGTCACATGAAAAGATATAATAAAATATTTACAAAAATGTGAGGGGTGTACTCACTTTTGTGAGATACTATATATATATATATATATATATATATATATATATATATATATATACAGGGAGTGCAGAATTATTAGGCAAGTTGTATTTTTGAGGATTAATTTTATTATTGAACAACAACCATGTTCTCAATGAACCCAAAAAACTCATTAATATCAAAGCTGAATAGTTTTGGAAGTAGTTTTTAGTTTGTTTTTAGTTATAGCTATTTTAGGGGGATATCTGTGTGTGCAGGTGACTATTACTGTGCATAATTATTAGGCAACTTAACAAAAAACAAATATATACCCATTTCAATTATTTATTTTTACCAGTGAAACCAATATAACATCTCAACATTCACAAATATACATTTCTGACATTCAAAAACAAAACAAAAACAAATCAGTGACCAATATAGCCACCTTTCTTTGCAAGGACACTCAAAAGCCTGCCATCCATGGATTCTGTCAGTGTTTTGATCTGTTCACCATCAACATTGCGTGCAGCAGCAACCACAGCTTCCCAGACACTGTTCAGAGAGGTGTACTGTTTTCCCTCCTTGTAAATCTCACATTTGATGATGGACCACAGGTTCTCAATGGGGTTCAGATCAGGTGAACAAGGAGGCCATGTCATTAGATTTTCTTCTTTTATACCCTTTCTTGCCAGCCACGCTGTGGAGTACTTGGACGCGTGTGATGGAGCATTGTCCTGCATGAAAATCATGTTTTTCTTGAAGGATGCAGACTTCTTCCTGTACCACTGCTTGAAGAAGGTGTCTTCCAGAAACTGGCAGTAGGACTGGGAGTTGAGCTTGACTTCATCCTCAACCCGAAAAGGCCCCACAAGCTCATCTTTGATGATACCAGCCCAAACCAGTACTCCACCTCCACCTTGCTGGCGTCTGAGTCGGACTGGAGCTCTCTGCCCTTTACCAATCCAGCCACGGGCCCATCCATCTGGCCCATCAAGACTCACTCTCATTTCATCAGTCCATAAAACCTTAGAAAAATCAGTCTTGAGATATTTCTTGGCCCAGTCTTGACGTTTCAGCTTGTGTGTCTTGTTCAGTGGTGGTCGTCTTTCAGCCTTTCTTACATTGGCCATGTCTCTGAGTATTGCACACCTTGTGCTTTTGGGCACTCCAGTGATGTTGCAGCTCTGAAATATGGCCAAACTGGTGGCAAGTGGCATCTTGGCAGCTGCACGCTTGACTTTTCTCAGTTCATGGGCAGTTATTTTGCGCCTTGGTTTTTCCACACGCTTCTTGCGACCCTGTTGACTATTTTGAATGAAACGCTTGATTGTTCGATGATCACGCTTCAGAAGCTTTGCAATTTTAAGAGTGCTGCATCCCTCTGCAAGATATCTCACTATTTTTGACTTTTCTGAGCCTGTCAAGTCCTTCTTTTGACCCATTTTGCCAAAGGAAAGGAAGTTGCCTAATAATTATGCACACCTGATATAGGGTGTTGATGTCATTAGACCACACCCCTTCTCATTACAGAGATGCACATCACCTAATATGCTTAATTGGTAGTAGGCTTTCGAGCCTATACAGCTTGGAGTAAGACAACATGCATAAAGAGGATGATGTGGTCAAAATACTAATTTGCCTAATAATTCTGCACTCCCTGTATATATATAGCTATATGGAAAAAAAAAACAAGGCTATATTTCTGTTTAAATGGCGTGATAGCAAAAATGCTGAAAATTCTCTGGTATTTTGGGCAAGTTTTCTCTGAAATTCCTGGTAGTGAAGGGGTTAAAGGGATGGTAAATTTTACCATGTAAGACCATCCATTATTGTTTATCAATAGATGTTGTTGATAGTCGCTAACTTATAATTTTATTTTCTAATCGTCTAATAAACTTGAAACTTACATTTTTGTTATTTCATGCCTAAGCTCCGCCCCTTTATACTTCCTGTATAATTTCTTTTTTCCAATATCGTCTCCACCCCCTCTATTATCATGATGTGTTCGTGTTCTATTTTTCTATGTCATAATACATATTATATTAGTTTTATATCCTTTATTGCGGTTTTTATTACAGTTAAATTGATTACAATAAATCTAATTACGCTTGGCTCGCATCCAATAATTATAAACAATACTTACAAAACAATCTTGCTAATTATGTGGTCCGTGTATAAGCTTTTTGCGATGAACTGGGGGCATGTGTGTCTTCATAATTGTACTGCGCATATGCAACTCATGAAAAAAAACAAGAAGCCATGGCTTTGATTGGTTGAGGAAAAAACGTCACAGAATAGAAAAAAAATGCTCTTTGTGTCGGGGCTGACGGGGGACAACACAGTAAATTAGTGTAAATATATATTTGAATATAGTAATTGGTTAAATATAAAAATTTGATGAATTACAGTCCTATTATTTTTACATTTTACTTATAATAGCGATTGGCATAGAGCATTGAATTTACCATCCCTTTAAGGGAAAAACAGTATACATACATACAGTATATACACATATATACACAAATATGCACATTTTTATTTTTTAAATGTTTTACTGTGCTCTTACTGTAAATATTTTATATTCCAATGTTCTTCACTTAGAAGAAAGTGTTCTTTGTATTTTAATATATATATATATATATATATATATATATATATATATTTATTTATTTATTTATATATATTTAAAAAAAATAAAAATAAAAATATATTTACAAATAAAAATAAACATTTTCTTCTATGTGAGAAACACTGGAAGGTAAAATATGCATAACTACCTTCGGGTTTAGCACAGTAGGTCTAATGTGTGTCAAGTTAGCACACAAGCGATAAGTGTGATTTTTTTTTAGCAACATGCTCTATTGAAGTCTATGGGAAGTAGAAGTTAATGCGTTCACAATATCCAAAGTCCTCAAGTTAGCGCGCATCGGGTTTTCTTGCACGCTAACGTTTTACTTTCAACTTGGAATAAAACAAAATAAAATCTTTTACCCTGACACTTGTAATCTGGCCCAAAATGTATTAAAATAATAGTGGAGCCAAAGGTTAAAAAAAATGTTTTAACAGAGATTGAACCAATGGTGCAAACAACAAAAATATGTAGTGAAGGAAACGTGTATAATTTAATTTCTGGTTTGCAAATACAAAAATACTCCATATAAAATTAATTTTAATTTTGGGAATTTTTTTAATCTTAAACTGGCTTAGATTCACTAGGGACCAGTGCAATAAGCAAATAGGAGAATCAGCATTCCTATAGAGGACATAAATTGGCATGAAAAAATATTTTATGATTGTATAAACCTTCAATCTAGTCAAACACAAGTTTCAGTTAAGAATCTTTGATTTAGAGGGTGATATAATTAAGGGAAAAAAAATATTTGCTTACATTTTAACTTAGATTAAACAAAAAACAAACTACATATGTTATTGTCATTAAATTATATGACAAACTGCAAGATGACATTTTTTCAAAGTTCCCTCCCTAAAGAGAAAATATATCAAAATATAATTACAGAGACATAAACAGCATAAAAAGTATATGGTGATAATACATAAATATCTATTTGGAGGGAAACTAAAATAATACACATATATATATATATATATATAAAACAACAATTAAAATTATGGGGAGGCGAAAAGTGAGTTCAAAATCCTCCTCTAAATACAAAATGTAGAGAAAATAACTAATTGTGTAACCCATTTACAAATGAAGACAAGTCAAATGACTTGCTTTTCCCACAGAAACTCTCTGAATACATTCAGCTAGATTACGAGTCTTGCATTATGAGTAAAATAGCAGCATTAAGCCTCATAACGCTGCTTTTTTACTACCACTGATATCACGAGTCTTGTAGATACAGCTGTCCCGCACACTTTTTTGGCCTTACAGTAAATCAACTTACGCAAATTGCATATAGTCTTTTTTCTATGGGACTTCCATAGCGCCGGTATTACGAGCTTGTCCTGGGAGGCCAAAAAGTGAGCGGTACAGCCTACCCCGTCAAGATTTGTACCGCATTCTAAAGTCAGTAGTTATGAGTTTTACACTACAAAGCTGTAGCATAAAACTCATAACTAAAGTGCTAAAAAGTACAAAACACCCATAAACTACCTATTAACCCCTAAACCGAGGCCCTCCCACATCGCAAACACTAAATTAAAATTATTAACCCCTAATCTGCCGCTCCCGAAATCGCTACCACTATAATAAACATATTAACCCCTAAACCGCCGCACTCCAGCCTCGCAAACATTAATTAAATATTATTAACCCCTAATCTGCTGTCCCTAACATCGCCGCCACCTACCTACATTTATTAACCCCTAATCTGCCGCCCCCAACGTCGCCGCCACTATATTAAATTTATTACCCCCAAAATCTAAGTCTAACCCTAACAACCCCTAACTTAAATATAATTAAAATAAATATAAATAAAACTTACTATTAATAACTAAATAATTCCTATTTTAAACTAAATACTTACCTATAAAATAAACCCTAAGATAGCTACAATATAATTAATAGTTAAGGGCTATTGGTAGTTTAGTTTAGGCTAGGGTTTTTTATTTTGGGTGGGCTTTTTTATTTTGATAGGGCTATTAGATTAGGTGTAATTAGTTTAAAGATCTTGTAATTTGGTTTTTATTTTCTGTAATTTAGTGGGTTTTTTTTGTAATTTAGCTAATTGTTTAGAATTTAGTTATTTGTATTTAATTTAGGGAATTGATTTAATTGTAGTGTAGTGATAGGTGTTATTGTAACTTAGTTTAGGTTTTATTTTACAGGTCAATTTGTATTTATTTTAGCTAGGTAGTTATTAAATAGTTAATAACTATTTAGTAACTAATCTACCTAGTTAAAATAAATACAAACTTGCCTGTAAAATAAAAATAAACCCTAAGCTAGCTACAATGTAACTATTAGTAGGTAAGTATTTAGTTTTAAATAGGGGTTCATAAGTATAAAGTAGGTGGCGGCGATGTCCAGAGTGGTAGATTAGGGGTTAATAAGTATAATGTAGGTGTCAGCGATGTTGGGGGCGGCAGATTAGGGGTTAATAAGTATAAGATTAGGGGTGTTTAGACTCGGGGTTCATGTTAGGGTGTTAGGTGTAAACATAAATGTGTTTCCCTATAGGAATCAATGGGGTTGCGTTACTGAGCTTTACGTTGCTTTTTGGCAGGTGTTAGGCTTTTTTTCAGCCGGCTCTCCCCATTGATGTCTATGGGGAAATCGTGCACAAGCACGTACAATGAGCTCACCGCTGACTTAAGCAGCGCTGGTATTGGAGCGCGGTATGGAGCACAATTTTGCTCTACGCTCACTTCTTGCCTTTTAACGCCAGGTTTATAAAAACCTGTAATACCATTGCTGTAGGTAAGTAAGCGGTGAGAATAACGTGCAAGTTAACACCGCACCCTTCATACCGCAAAACTCGTAATCTGGCTGATTGTTTCCAATGCAGCAAAGGATTCTGGGTGAGATATGCAAATGAGCTTCACAATGACTCACTTTTTTACTTTTAGCCTTACTTTTTATTTAATTATTTTTTTCAAATAGGAAAAAATGGTTGATTAGGTTCACTCCCTTTCTTGGCAAAATACCTCTATCAGTTACAGCAACACATGAGAAAAGCAAGCAGATTTAATGCATGGAATTTAGAACTAGACTGAGCAAAATGTTCATCCTAAGTGACTGAATATAGTTATATAATAGGAATTTAGTTTGTCAGTAGCATTCTCTAAGACATTTCTGTACTTCTCTATAAGTGTTGACAGTGTAAAGAACTGTCAGCAGGCAGAAAGCATTTAGCCAGCAGAATTCAGTGGCTAGCATTTACTGTAAACATTCCAATGCAAGGAAAACAGTTTAACATAAACACTAACATGTCATATAGTCAAAACTACAGACCGTTCTTATTCACTAGGTATTTGGAATAAGCATTTGGAATATGAAATGCAGGACATATCTGTTTTTTTCTTGAAATAGAAGCATCTTAAATTCATAACAACTCACTACACAATGAAGGTAATTGAGTTAAACTGTAAACTTCCTGAGACCTTTCAGATGAAATACAAGCTACAGAGAAATAATGAATAATAGGTTGTAGAATACATTATTAATAGGCATTTTAACAAGATTTATACTTGAGTCATTTTCCAATGAATGCATCTACAAACTTCCTTTAGCAGAATGTTCCAAGAGACCTTTCAGCCTTTCCCAACTTTATTTAAGAACCTGAAGCCCTTTAAGTACACAAGAAGCTAAAAATGTCTTAGTAACTTGGCAAAGCTAAAGTCAGGGGAGGATTTTCTCTTATACAGATTGAACACGGTAAACGCTGCCAGTTTCTAAATCTCACTTTGGATCAAGCACTATAATCTCTAATTACTGAGTAAGCAGTAACTGAACATACATAAGTGAAAACTGGTATTTTGTTAAATTCTGAAAGCAAAAGATAACAAATTAAAAATATAGAATATATACAACACTGTGCACTTTTAAAACACAAACGGCTAGATTACGAGTTTTGCAGTATGAGTGAAAAAGCAGCGTTAAGGCTCTTTTTCACTACTGCTGGTATTACGAGTCTTGCAGGTATATCTGTATCGCACACTTTTTTGGCCAGAACGCAACGTAACTACGGCAGCTTTTAAAAAGTCCTTTTTTAATGGGACTTCCACAGCGCCGGTATTACGAGTTTGCCTGTCCAGCCAAAAAGTGAGCAGTACAGCCAATACTATAACGTAAATTGAAAGTCAGTAGTTATGGGTTTTATGCTAGAACTTATATTAATTGTAGAGAAGAAAAGAAGCATTATAATGGCACACTTATTGGCTATATTACCAAATCAAAATGAAAAGAAGGGCGGTATAAGTTTTTACAAAATAAGACCAATGATTAATAAAATATAACTTTTATTAGTATTGTATAGAAGAATTGTGGACCATGCCACCATTAAAACAAGTGTATGTGGAGTGTGTGATTGTGTTTTTTTTAAAACATAAACAATAATGAGCACTGCTAATCTTCCAAAATAGGCAAAATAATATTTGCCTGATAACCAATACTTGATCAAAACAATTTATCTATATACACATTCTCTAAGAATTATATAATAATTCCCTAATTAGACAAATAAGTGGTGTCAGCTAGATTCGGCACCAATAAAACTTATAAAGTAGTCGTATTGTAACGTTATAATTGCTGGTTGTCAAATAGAGGTATAGTGTGTGGTCACAGAGGTAGACTACCTCTAGACAAATCCGCTATTGAGGCTGTTCCACAATTGGTTAAAACATAACAACACTGTTTAGATAGAGAACAGAGTGGAACTCTAATATATTAGGGTATTAGGGTTAGACTTAAGTTTAGGGGTTAATAACTTTAGTGTAGTGGCGGCGATGTTAGGGACAGCAGATTAGGGGTTAATAAGTGTAGGTAGGTGGTGGCGACATTGGGGGCGGAAGATTAGGGATTAATAAGTGTAGGTAGGTGGCGGCGGTGTTGGGGGCGGCAGATTAGGAGTTAATAAGTGTAATGTAGGTGTCGGAAATGTCGGGGGCTGCAGATTAGGGTTTAATAAATGTACTGCATGTGGCGGCGATGTCGGGGGCGGCAGATTAGGGGTGTTTAGACTCGGGTTTATGTTAGGGTGTTAGGTGTAAACATGACTTTTGTTTCCCCATAGGAATCAATGAGGCTGCATTACAGAGCTTTATGCTCCTTTATTGCAGGTGTTAGGTTTTTTTTTAGCCGACTCTCCCCATTGATGTCTCTGGGGAAATCGTGCACGAGTACGTAAAACCAGCTCAAAGCAGCGCTGGTATTTGAGTGCGGTATGGAGTTCAATTTTGCTCAACACTGCAATATTGCCCGCTAACGCCGGGTTTTTTCAAACCTGTATTAGCAGCGATATAGAGAGGTGAGTGGTGGAAATAACTTGCAAGTTAGTACCGAGCCACTCTTACCGCAAAACTCGTAATCTAGCCGAAAGTCAGGTATTTAATTTGCAAGTTAAAAATTTGACTTTGCTTTATATGTGCACAGTACAGTAAATGAAGATCACTTTTCAAGTTATTTTTTTATTTTCTCCCTTTTTCTTCTCCATTAATGCATGTAATAGTTATTTACAAGTTTAATAGTTTTATTTAACTCTGTAATTGGCATTGCACTCTCAGTACACAAAGATTACTGTAAGACATACACAATTTCCAATTTCTTTCTGCCCTGCCAATTGAAGATCACACAATATTTTTCTAATGAAATACAGCTAATAAGAGGCCTTTTCAACTAACCATTTTATACCAAAAAAGGACAGATTTTTCTAAGGCATTTAACCTCTACCCCATAGACTCACAGAGTGGGATTCTATGTAAAGGCATCATTATGTAAGCATTAGTTAAATGTAGTTGCTTTTAGATGTGTATTTGGATTAGACAAATTTAATAAAAATCACAAATTTACACTATTCTAATGGAAAAGACTTCAGAAGTTTAAATCTATTCTATTAAATAACTATATCCAGCAATTTAATTGCCAATTGATTATTTTATGTGTGGGTATGTGTCAGCCAGAAAGTAAGTAAGCTTCACTTTTGTTATTGTCAATTCTGACCCTATACATTAAATAATAATGTGCTACTTCTGTCTTATAGTAGAAGCGCTAGCTACTACTTTAACTTTATTTAAGTTTAAGCTTCTGTTTAGCTGGCTTCTTCTACACTGAATATGCTTCCCATAGGAAATAAGGGGATAACAAATTTCTGTTAACAATCAAACGGCTAGATTTAGAGTTGGGCGGTAGCCGTCAAAACCAGCGTTAGAGGCTCCTAACGTTGGTTTTTACCGCCCTCTGGTATTTGGAGTCAGTCAGGAAAGGGTCTAACGCTCACTTTACAGCCGCGACTTTTCCATACCACAGATCCCCCTACGCCATTTGCGTATCCTATCTTTTCAATGGGATCTTTCTAACACCGGTATTTAGAGTCGTGGCTGAAGTGAGCGTTAGAAATCTAACGACAAAACTCCAGCCGCAGAAAAAAAACAGGAGTTAAGAGCTTTCTGGGCTAACGCCGGTTTATAAAGCTCTTAACTACTGTGCTCTAAAGTACACTAACACCCATAAACTACCTATGTACCCCTAAACCGAGGTCCCCCCACATCGCCGCCACTCTAATTAATTTTTTTAACCCCTAATCTGCCGTCCGCACGCCGCCGCAAGCTATGTTATACTTATGTACCCCTAATCTGCTGCCCCTAACACGACCGACCCCTATATTATATTTATTAACCCCTAATCTGCCCCCCTCAACGTAGCCTCCACCTGCCTACACTTATTAACCCCTAATCTGCCGACCGGACCGCGCCGCTATTATAATAAAGTTATTAACCCCTAATCCGCCTCACTCCCGCCTCAATAACCCTATAATAAATAGTATTAACCCCTAATCTGCCCTCCCTAACATCACCGACACCTAACTTCAAGCATTAACCCCTAATCTGCCGACTGGAGCTCACCACTACGATAATACATTTTTTAACCCCTAAAGCTAAGTCTAACCCTAACACTAACACCCCCCTAAATTAAATATAATTTAAATCTAACGAAATAAATTAACTCTTATTA
Organism: Bombina bombina; assembly: GCF_027579735.1. Taxonomy (NCBI): domain Eukaryota; kingdom Metazoa; phylum Chordata; class Amphibia; order Anura; family Bombinatoridae; genus Bombina; species Bombina bombina. The sequence continues at coordinate 1,041,521,547 of NC_069502.1, forward strand.
AATAAATTATTCCTATTTAAAGCTAAATACTTACCTGTAAAATAAACCATAATATAGCTACAATATAAATTATAATTATATTGTAGCTATTTTAGGATTAATATTTATTTTACAGACAACTTTGTATTTATTTTAACCAGGTACAATAGCTATTAAATAGTTAATAACTATTTAATAGTTACCTAGTTAAAATAATTACAAAATTACCTGTAAAATAAATCCTAACCTAAGTTACAATTAAACCTAACACTACACTATCAATAAATAAATTAAATAAAATACCTACAATTATCTACAATTAAACCTAACACTACACTATCAATAAATTAATTAAATACAATACCTACAAATAAATACAATGAAATAAACTAACTAAAGTACAAAAAATAAAAAAGAACTAAGTTACAAAAAATAAAAAAATATTTACAAGCATTAGAAAAATATTACAACAATTTTAAACTAATTACACCTACTCTAAGCCCCCTAATAAAATAAAAAGCCCCCCAAAATAAAAAAATGCCCTACCCTATTCTAAATTAAAAAAGTTCAAAGCTCTTTTACCTTACCAGCCCTGAAAAGGGCCCTTTGCGGGGCATGCCCCAAATAATTCAGCTCTTTTGCCTGTATAAAAAAACCATACAATACCCCCCAACATTACAACCCACATACCCCTAATCTAACCCAAACCCCCCTTAAATAAACCTAACACTAAGCCCCTGAAGATCTCCCTACCTTGTCTTCACCTCACCGGGTTCAGCGATCGGTCCAGAAGAGGGTCCGAAGTCTTGATCCAAGCGGCGGTTGAAGAACTCCATCATCGGGCTGAAGTCGGAAGTCCATCATCAGGATGAAGTCTTCTATCAAGCGGCATCTTCAATCTTCTTTCTTCCGGAGCGGAGCGGAGCCATCTTCTTCCCAGCCGACGCTGATCCAACCTCTTCAACCGACGCCTACTCGCCGAATGACGGTTCCTTTAAATGACCTCATCCAAGATGGCGTCCCTCGAATTCCGATTGGCTGATAGGATTCTATCAGCCAATCGGAATTAAGGTAGGAATATTCTGATTGGCTGATGGAATCAGCCAATCAGATTCAAGTTCAATCCGATTGGCTGATCCAATCAGCCAATCAGATTGAGCTTGCATTCTATTGGCTGTTCCGATCAGCCAATAGAATGCGATCTCAATCTGATTGGCTGATTGGATCAGCCAATCGGATTGAACTTGAATCTGATTGCTGATTCCATCAGCCAATCAGAATTTTCCTACCTTAATTCCGATTGGCTGATAGAATCCTATCAGCCAATCGGAATTCGAGGGACGCCATCTTGGATGACGTCCCTTAAAGGCACAGTCATTCGTCGGAAAGTCGTCGGTGAAGATGGATGGATCCGCGCTGGAGGTCTTGACGACCAGCCGGTCGTCATCGGATTGAAGAACATAGAAGATGCGGCTTGGAAGAAGATGTTTGCCGGTCCGGATGTCCTCTTCTGCCCGCTTGGATCAAGACTTCAGCTGGAGGATGGACGTCACTCTTCAGCCCCCGCTTGGGCTTGGATCAACACTTCAGAGGCAACACTTCAGAGGCTTGGATCAAGACTTCCGAGGACGGATCGGTGAACCTGGCATGGTGAAGATAAGGTAGGAAGATCTTCAGGGGCTTAGTGTTAGGTTTATTTAAGGGGGGTTTGGGTTAGATTAGGGGTATGTGGGTGGTGGGTTGTAATGTTGGGGGGGTATTGTATGTTTTTTTTTACAGGCAAAAGAGCTGAATTATTTGGGGCATGCCCCACAAATGGCCCTTTTCAGGGCTGGTAAGGTAAAAGAGCTTTGAACTTTTTTAATTTAGAATAGGGTAGGGCATTTTTTTATTTTGGGGGGCTTTTTTATTTTATTAGGGGGCTTAGAGTAGGTGTAATTAGTTTAAAATTGTTGTAAATATTTTTTTATTTTTTGTAACTTAGTTCTTTTTTATTTTTTGTACTTTAGTTAGTTTATTTCATTGTAGTTATTTGTAGGTATTTTATTTAATTAATTTATTGATAGTGTAGTGTTAGGTTTAATTGTAGGTAATTGTAGGTAGTTTATTTAATTAATTTATTGATAGTGTAGTGTTAGGTTTAATTGTAACTTAGGTTAGGATTTATTTTACAGGTAATTTTGTAATTATTTTAACTATTTTAGCTATTAAATAGTTATTAACTATATAATAGCTATTGTACCTGATTCAAATAAATACAAAGTTGCCTGTAAAATAAATATTAATCCTTAAATAGCTACAATATTATTATTATTTATATTGTAGCTATATTAGGGTTTATTTTACAGGTAAGTATTTAGCTTTAAATAGGAATAATTTATATAATAAGAGTTAATTTATTTCGTTAGATTTAAATTATATTTAACTTTGGGGGGTGTTAGTGTTAGGGTTAGACTTAGCTTTAGGGGTTAAAAAATGTATTAGAATAGCGGTGAGCTCCGGTCGGCAGATTAGGGGTTAATTATTGTAGGTAGCTGGTGGCGACATTGTGGGGGGCAGATTAGGGGTTAATACATATAATATAGGGGTCGGCGTGTAAGGTGCAACAGATTAGGGGTACATAGGTATAATGTAGGTTGCGGCGGTACACGGAGCGGCAGATTAGGGGTTAAAAAAATATGCAGGTGTCAGCGATAGCGGGGGCTGCAGATTAGGGGTTGATAAGTTTAAGGTTAGGGGTGTTTAGACTCGGGGTACATGATAGATTGTTAGGTGCAGACGTAGGAAGTGTTTCCCCATAGTAAACAATGGGGCTGCGTTAGGAGCTGAACGCTGCTTTTTTGCAGGTGTTAGGTTTTTTTTTCAACTCAAATGGCCCCATTGTTTTCTATGGGGGAATCGTGCACGAGCACGTTTTTGAAGCTGGCCGCGTCCGTAAGCACAGCTGGTATCGAGAGTTGCAGTGGCGTTAAATATGCTCTACGCTCCCTTTTTGGAGCCTAACGCAGCCCTTCTGTGAACTCTAAATACCAGCGGTATTTAAAAGGTGCGGGGGGAAAAAAGCATGCGTAGCTAACGCACCCTTTGGCTGCAGAACTCTAAATGTAGCTGAAATAATGTTGTCACCATCTGGCCAAACCAAAAGACCCCAGAAACTAATCTTGGACAAAATGAAAAAAAAAAATTCATTGATTTGTCCATTATTTTTTTTTGTCTGTGTATATCACATTTCTATGTATTCAGTAATTTCAAACATACATGGTAGATGGCTACAAGTCCATCAATAAGAAAGTAATCATAGAACAAATGTTACCCAAGGGAGGTTAGCTGCTGGCTTTACCCCATAAAAGAAGACAATAATAACCTAAAAAATTATTACCGTCTGTATTCCAACAGATATTATATCTTGTAATATATCCTGTGATTCTAGATATATGGAACATATACTTCCTGTAATGCAACATACAAGAGAAGCAGAGCCCTCAAACTGTTCTGTATTGTTGTGCATTGCCTTTATTCATTGTACTCTATACATAGTAAAGCTTAATTACATATAAATGCAGGGTTGTGGAGTACATATTGAAGAGACTGTCCTATTTTAATAGCACTTTGCTTGGGATTGTATCTTAAGACATACAATGATGAAGTAATGTTACATGTTTTGTCTTGTGTGTAAGGCACTAACAATTACCATAGAGAGTTGTCATGGGTATCTCAAGAACCTTAACATACATTTTGTTATAGGCATTCAATACTTAATTTTCATATATTCAGGACACCAGCCCTCACATACTTAACAGTGCCTGTTTGGTTGTCAACACTGCTCCAGAAGTCTCTATATGAAAAGATTTCAAATGAAGGAAGTCATCAATATATAAAAGGAAGAAACTAATGGCTAGATTACGAGTTGTGCTTTAGGGTAAAAAGGCAGCGTTAAGAGGTCCTAACTCTGCTTTTTTATGCCCGCTGCTATTACGAGTCTTGAAGGTTTAAGGGCACTGCACACTTCTTTGTCCTCACCGCAAAACGACTTACGTAAACTTTGTAAAGTCTTTTTTCTATGGGACTTCCATAAGCGCTGATATTACGAGTCTGTCCTGGGAGGCCAAAAAGTGAGTGGTACACCCTACCCCGTCAAGAGTCCTAACACATTTAAAAGTCAGTAGTTATGAGTTTTATGATACAACGCTGTAACATAAAACTCGTAATTAAAGTGCTAAAAAGTACACTAACACCCATAAACTACCTATTAACCCCTAAACCGTGGCCCTTCCGCATCGCAAACACTATAATAAAATTTTTAACCCCTAATCTGCCGCTCCGGACACCGCCGCCACCTACATTATATTTATATGAACCCCTAATCTACTGCCCCCAACATCGCCGCAACCTACATTATATTTATTAACCCCTAATCTGCCACCCCAGACATCGCAGACACCTACATTATAATTATTAAAGGGACAGTCTAGGCCAAAATAAACTTTCATGATTCAGATTGAGCATGTCATTTTAAACCATTTTCTAATTTATTTTTATCACCAATTTTGCTTTGTTCTCTTGGTATTCTTAGTTGAAAGCTTAACCTAGGAAGTTCATATGCTAATTTCTTAGACCTTGAAGCCCACCTCTTTTCAATTGCATTTTAACAGTTTTTCACCACTAGAGGGTGTTCACGTATTTCATATAGATAACACTGTGCTCGTGCACGTGAAGTTATCTGGGAGCCAGCACTGATTGGCTAGACTGCAAGTCTGTCAAAAGAACTGAAAAAAGGGGCAGTTTGCAGAGGCTTAGATACAAGATAATCACAGAGGTTAAAAGTATATTAATATAACTGTGTTGGTTATGCAAAACTGGGGAATGGATAATAAAGGGATTATCTATCTTTTAAACCAATAAAAATTCTGGTGTAGACTGTCCCTTTAACCCCTAATCTGCCGCTCCGGACACCGCCGCCACCTACATTATATGTATTATTCCCTAATATGCTGCCCCCAACATTGCCGACACCTACATACTATTTATTAACCCCTAATCTGCCGCCCCCAATGTCGCCGCAACCTACCTACATTTATTAACCCCTAATCTGCCGCTCTCAACGTCACCACCACTAGATTAAAGTTATTAACCCCTAAACCTAAGTCTAACCTTAACCCTAACACCCCCTAACTTAAATAAAACTACAATAAATCTAAATAAATATTCCTATCATTAACTAAAGTATTCCTATTTAAAACTAAATACTTACCTATAAAATAAACCCTAAGCTAGCTACAAGATAACTAATAGTTACATTGTAGCTAGCTTAGGGTTTATTTTTATTTTATAGGCAAGTTTGTATTTATTTTAACTAGGTAGAATAGTTACTAAATAGTTATTAACTATTTACTAACTACCTAGCTAAAATAAATACAAATTTCCCTGAATTACACTAACACCTAACCTTACACTACAAATAAATAAATTAACTAAATTAAATACAATTACCTAAATTAAATTAGCTAAAATACAAAAAAAAAAAATTACAGAAAATAATAAACAAATTACAGATATTTAAATTAATTACACCTAATCTAATAGCCCTATTAAAATAAAAAAGCCCCTCAAAATAAAAAAAAAACCCTAGCCTAAACTAAACTACCAATAGCCCTTAAAAGGGCCTTTTGCGGGGCTTTGCCCCAGTAAGTAATTAGCTCTTTTACCTGTAAAAAAACAAAACAACCCCCAACATTAAAACCCACCACCCACACAATCAACCCCCCAAATAAAATACTATCTAAAAAAAACTAAAAATGGCATTTAAAAGGGGCATTGCCCTTAAATAGGGCAGTTAGCTCTATTGCAGCCCAAAGTCCCCATTCCCTAACCAAAAAATAAAACCCACAAAATACATCCTTAAAAAAATCTAACACTAAACCCCTGAAGATCGACTTACCGGGAGACATCTTCATCCAAGCCGGGCCTAAGTCCTCAACGAAGCCGGGAGAAGTCTTCATCCAAGCCTTGCGAAGTGGTCCTCCAGACGGACAAAGTCTTCATCCAGACGGCATCTTCTTTCTTCATCCATCCGGCGTGGAGCGGGTCCATCTTCAAGACATCCGAAGCGGAGCATCCTCTTCATCCGGAGTCTTCTTACTGAATGAAGCTTCCTTTAAGTGACGTCATCCAAGTCCCTTAGATTCCGATTGGCTGATAGAATTCTATCAGCCAATCGTAATTAAGGTAGAAAAATCCTATTGGCTGATTAGATCAGCAAATAGGATTGAAGTTCAATCCTATTGGCTGATACAATCAGCCAATAGGATTGAGCTTGCATTATATTGGCTGATTGGAACAGCCAATAGAATGTGAGCTCAATTCTATTGGCTGATTGGATCAGCTAATAAGATTGAAATTCAATCCGCTGATTGCGGAATCTAAGGGATGCCATCTTGGAAGAAGTCACTTAAAGGAACCTTCATTCAGTAAAAAGACTCCGGATGAAGAGGATGCTCCATGTCGGATGTCTTGAAGATGGACCCGCTCCGCACCGGATGGATGAAGATAGAAGATGTTGTCTGGATGAAAACTTCTGCCCATCTGGAGGACCATTTCACCCGGCTAGTATGAAGACTTCTCCTGGCTTCGATGAGGACTTCGGCCCGGCTTGGATGAAGACGTCTCCCGGTAAGTCGATCTTCAGGGGGTTAGTGTTAAGTTTTTTTAAGGGTGTATTGGGTGGGTTTTATTTTTAGGTTAGGGACTTTGGGCTGCAATAGAGCTAACTGCCCTTTTTAAGGGCAATGCCCATCCAAATGCCCTTTTCAGGGCAATGGGGAGCTTAGGTTTTTTTAGATAATATTTTATTTGGGAGGTTGATCGTGTGGGTGGTGGGTTTTACTGTTGGGGGGTTGTTTGTATTTTTTTTTACAGGTAAAAGAGCTGATTATTACTTTGGGTTTAGTTTAAACTAGGGTTCTTTTATTTTGGGGGGCTTTTTTATTTTAATAGGGCTATTAGATAATTAGTTTTAGTAGCTGTAATTTGTTTATTATTTTTTGTAATTTAGTGGGGGGTTTTTTTTTTTGTACTTTAGGTAATTGTATTTAATTTAGTTAATTTATTTAATTATAGTGTAGTGTTAGGTGTTAGTGTAACTTAGGCTAGGTTTTATTTTACAGGTACTTTTGTATTTATTTTAGCTAGGTAGTTATTAAATAGTTAATAACTATTTAATAACTATTCTACCTAGTTAAAATAAATACAAACTTTGCCTGTAAAATAAAAATAAATCCTTAGCTAACTACAATGTAACTATTAGTTATATTGTAGCTAGTTTAGGGTTTATTTTACAAGTAAGTATTTAGTTTTAAATAGGAATAATTTAGTTAATGATAGGAATATTTATTTAGATTGATTGTAATTATATTTAAGTTAGGGGTGTTAGGGATAGGGTTAGACTTAGGTTTAGGGGTTAATAACTTTAATATAGTGGCGGTGACATTGGGGGTGGCAGATTAGGGGTTATAAATGTAGGTAGGTTATGGCGACATTGGGGGTGGCAGATTAGGGGTTAATAAATAGTATGTAGGTGTCAGCGATGTTGGGGGCAGAAGATTAGGGGTTAATACATATAATGTAGGTGGCGGTGGTGTCTGGAGTGGCAGATTAGGGGTTAATAAGTATAATGCAGGTGTCAGTGATGTCGGGGGTGGCAGATTAGGGTTAATAAGTGTAAAATTAGGGGTGTTTAGACTCGGGGTTCATGTTAGGGTGTTAGGTGTAGACATAAATTTTATTTCCCCATAGGAATCAATGGGGCTGCGTTACTGAGTTATACGTTGCTTTTTTGCAGGTGTTAGACTTTTTCTCAGCCGGCTCTCCCCGTTGATTCCTATGGGGAAATCGTGCACGAGCACGTACGACCAGCTCACCGCTGACTTAAGCAGCGCTGGTATTGGAGTGTGGTAATGAGCAAAATTTTGCTCAACGCTCACTTCTTGTCTTTTAATGACGGGTTTCTGAAAACTCATAATACCAGCGCTGCATGTAAGTGAGCGGTGAGACAAAACTGCTCGTTAGCACCGCATAGCCTCTAAAGCAAAAATCGTAATCTGGGCCTAACTGTTTAACATACATACTAAGAAAAATACATTTCATCTTAAATCTATAAATACAACTTATTGTCACGCATGCTATTTATTTCTGTTTTATTAAATTTATTGGCTAAAATGTAGAGTGTGTTGGATTAACTATTTATATACTATAATAACATACACTGTATGTAAAGGGTCATTATAATGTAATTGTCCAATACATGCTTAATTATGTATAGTAAAACAAACTCAGCGATATCCTTTTGCTATTTACTTTATCTTTATCATTTTTGCATGCTTGCCATTAGTATATGTGAAATATCATGACCATGGCCATGAAATGCGTCGGACCTTCCACAGTCAGCTGCTCATTCATGTTTGCAAGGTCTTCAAGATACCTCTCTTTCTATCTAGCTAGACCATTTTACACAGAATATTTTACACTTACAATTAATCACATTAATCATGTTTTCTTAATTGTTGTTGCAGTTGTATTTGTTTTATCTGCAAAGCAATAGCTACTTGTTTCATATCGGGCATTGGATGCAGCTATAGATTTTAATTGCAGGTACGCTTTATAAAAAATATAGGTGAAAAGATGCTCTGTTCATTTGGAATATGATCCCCCTTTAACAAGCATCTTTGAATCTAGCCCACAGTGTATGAGCTTTTTATAAATTATAATAAATCCTAAACATAGTTAGAGTGGACATGGAATTCCATATAATTCTACTATATATTTAAATATTATTCAAATGTAATATAGAATTTTTATGGCTGAAATATATGTAAAATACCCTGAGTGCAGTATCTCTTGTACTTTTGCTGTAGAATATCTAACTGTCAGGCTTTCTAATCCCTGCCAACATAAAGTCTATGAAGTGTGACTGTGCTGGAAATCTTTCTACACGCCCCGTCACCTTTTAGATCACTGTTTTAAAGTCTAAAGCCTTTCACTACCTAAGATCTCAAATGAATTACATTGGAACTATTTAAGAGTAAGAAAATTGGCTTAAATTATATGTTCAATAGCAAAACATTTGAAAAGTTATAATAATATAAATAGATAGTAGTAGTAGATGGCGCTGGTCTATTGAATGATTTTCTCTAGTAAGTGAAGAGAAAAAAGGCTTGATGCATATATTGAAGCCAATTAATATGGGTGCAGTATACTCACTCCATAAGATGAATCTTTACAGCTGAAATGGAACGTAGTGTCAGATGGCAAGAATCAACAGGTTCCTGGAGTCAAATACTGAATTTTCAGGTTTATCCAAAAGTGGACTATAAATGAATAGAGACCCAAATGATAAAAGTATCCAGTGTATAATTGAAAAAAATTAGTAACTTACTCCATAAATAAGGAGATTCCAGCTCAGCACAGCAAAACAAGATCTTGACAATCTTTAAACAAAGGATAAAAGGTTTTATTTGCTCAACGCGTTTCAACGTATTACACGTCTTTATCAAGAGCATACATTAAAACAAGTAAAACAGGTAAAACCAAGTATTATACACTGGATACTTTGTCATTTGGGTCTCTATTCATTTATAGTCCACTTTTGGATAAACCTGAAAATTCAGTATTTGACTCCAGGAACCTGTGGACTCTTGCCATCTGACACTACGTTCCCTTTCAGCTGTAAAGATTCATCTTATGGAGTGAGTATACTGCACCCATATTAATTGGCTTCAATATATGCATCAAGCCTTTTTTCTCTTCACTTACTAAAGAAAATCATTCAATAGACCAGCGCCATCTACTACTACTATCTATCTATACACAGTCACAAGGGAGAGACTGCAAGAAGGCTGCGGTCTGACCTAAAGGAGAGTATCAGTTCTTAGTTCATTTGCACAGAATATTGTGTGTTTTTTTCCATCTTGCACCTCTGTATATTGTTTTCCTCTTTATAATAATATAAGGTTTACATTTTAGAAAATCATTTGATGGTGTGGTTGAAATAATACAAATGTTATCAAATGCTAAAATATGTCATTTAATAATGACATTACAATGAAGTGAGCAATTTAATTCTGCCTTTTAATGAAAATGATGGTTGTCAATATCAAGTCAGATTATGAAATAGAGTGATACACTGTTTGCAGTCTGTATTCCAGATGATATTATGGAAAAGCATTCATACATAGTAAAGTGACTATAAACATCAGATTGTGCAAGTATCCTGTAGTTCAGAGATCAACAACATATGTACATCTCACCATTTCATTCTTTAGTGTATGTCAGACAGGCTGTATGCATGGCAAGCAGCAACATAGTATTAAATAACTACTCACTGCACAGCAAGGCTTAGATCTTAGTGGCGCATTACAAAAGTAGATGATACCCAAGAATTTAGTGACAGAAATGTTTTCTTCATGCTGAAGCTGTACAAGTGTCACAATAAACCCACATAGTTATACATATTTAGTGTTAGCACACTAGGTGTCTGTAACTATAACATTATGGCTATTAATGTCTATTCACTATGACCAGCCAATTAGGGATCTGTTAATCCCAGATACCATTACACGGGTACCTATGTCATAGCCTTGTGTCCCCAACTTCAACAAAGCTCTACTACAACACAACCCCACCTGGATTAACCCCTCTATACCACCCCTCCAGAATAACCATTTAACACCTACCAAATCCCGCCACACCTCAATTAACCACAGCTATAAACAGCTGAATTAACCAGTCCCCCAAAATCAGATTGGCTCCAATAGACTGTCTCAGCCCTCCAATGTGATTTCCCATCCACATAAACCAATTTAAAAATATTCCCTCACAACCCCCCTTGAGTGTAACCCCATATATAACCTTTAATTGAAAACTCCACTTCCTTAATGTTACCACCCCACTATCACCAATATTACAAGTTGTGCGTAAATAACGAAAAAAAATTAGATTGCACTCTCCATAGTGCTGCTGTTACAAGTTACTGAAAAACTTCTTTTGTTGTGTGGTATGGTGCGTTAAGCTCCATACCGCACAAAACCCAAGGCCTGACTTGACTTTCTCGTGCACGTTTTCCCACATATACATCAATGGTGAGAAAGTGTTAGAAAAAACTAACACCTGCGATTGCGGAATGGCGAATGCTATAACGCATTCCCCATTGATGTCTATGGGGAAAAGAAAGTTACATAAAAACCTAACACTCTAATATAAAACCCTAGTCTAAATACCCCTAATCCACTGCCCCCCAACATCATTGACACTAAATAAAGTGATTATTAACCCCTAAACCAGAGCTTTCCAAACCGTTCATGTTGGTGACACACTTTTTAGATCTACATTATTTTGCGACACAGTAATTCAGTTGTATTAGGAAACAGGAGGTTAAACTAACTTGTTTTAAGAGATACGGACACATACGTAAATGATATAATAACAGAATGTATTTACAAGTAACAGTATGTAAGTATGTGCCAGAATTGAAAAAAAGTTTAATAACACCAATGACTACTTAGTTTTTTAAGGGGATGTATGGGGTTGATGAGATGAACACCGTTTTTGAATGGTTGGTGGAATATTAGATAAAGACACTCGCATTTCATCAAGCAGCTGTCCCATTCACTGACTACACATGCAGTCACAAGCCAACTGAGGAGACTACACATGCAGTCACAAGCCAACTGAGGAGACTACACATGCAGTCAAGAGCCAACTGAGGAGACTACACATGCAGTCACAAGCCAACTGAGGAGACTACACATGCAGTCACAAGCCAACTGAGGAGACTACACATGCAGTCACAAGCCAACTGAGGAGACTACACATGCAGTCACAAGCCAACTGAGGAGACTACACATGCAGTCAAGAGCCAACTGAGGAGACTACACATGCAGTCACAAGCCAACTGAGGAGACTACACATGCAGTCACAAGCCAACTGAGGAGACTACACATGCAGTCAAGAGCCAACTGAGGAGACTACACATGCAGTCACAAGCCAACTGAGGAGACTACACATGCAGTCACAAGCCAACTGAGGAGACTACACATGCAGTCAAGAGCCAACTGAGGAGACTACACATGCAGTCACAAGCCAACTGAGGAGACTACACATGCAGTCACAAGCCAACTGAGGAGACTACACATGCAGTCAAGAGCCAACTGAGGAGACTACACATGCAGTCACAAGCCAACTGAGGAGACTACACATGCAGTCACAAGCCAACTGAGGAGACTACACATGCAGTCACAAGCCAACTGAGGAGACTACACATGCAGTCACAAGCCAACTGAGGAGACTACACATGCAGTCACAAGCCAACTGAGGAGACTACACATGCAGTCAAGAGCCAACTGAGGAGACTACACATGCAGTCACAAGCCAACTGAGGAGACTACACATGCAGTCACAAGCCAACTGAGGAGACTACACATGCAGTCAAGAGCCAACTGAGGAGACTACACATGCAGTCATAAGCCAACTGAGGAGACTACACATGCAGTCACAAGCCAACTGAGGAGACTACACATGCAGTCACAAGCCAACTGAGGAGACTACACATGCAGTCACAAGCCAACTGAGGAGACTACACATGCAGTCAGGAGCCAATGTGCCATCAAAGCCACCAATGGAAATAGTTTCAGTTCCAGCTGAGCTGCGCCAATAGGTTAAGATGATCCGTGACCCACTAGGTATCAATCATGTGTCAACTATGTGATATGCGTATCAGGCCGGTGAAAAGTCGGAAACAAAAAAAAAATTTTAAAAAAATTAAATTCAAAAAAATTTGTGCTGAAGCAGGGACACACCTACATACTGCCGCCGACACAATGATGTGTCACGACGCACAGTTTGGAAAGCACTGCCCTAAACGGTCACCCCCGCATTGCTAAAACCTAAATAATCCTATTAACCCATAAACTGCCAGCCCCCCACAAAGCTGCTACTATAATAAACCCATTACCCCCTTAACCGCTGCCCCACGCATCGCTAACACCTAAATAAAGTTATTAATCCATAAACTGCCGGCTTCCCACATCGCTACTACTATAATAAACCTTTTAACCCCTAAGCCGCTGGCCCCCTAAGATACTAATAAAATAAACCTATTAACCCCTAAACCGTCATCCCCCTCAGCACAATAAACCTAATTAAAACTATTAACCCATAAACCGCCATCCCCCCACAAGGCAAATAACTAATTTAGTCACTAAGTCCCCTAGCCTAACACCCCCTAAATTAACCCTAATTACATAAAATTAACATTACTTAAAAAAAATAAGATTAAATTAAAATACATAAAACTAAAATTACAAAAAATAAAAAAGTCTAATAAAAAGTCTAAAATTACAGAAAAAAATAAACCAAATTATCAAAAATAAAAAATTAAACCTAATCTAATACCCCTATAAAAATAAAAAGCCCCCCAAAATAAAAACATCCCCTAATCTAACACTAAGCTACCAATAGCCCTTAAAAGGGCCCTTTGTAGGGCATTGTCCTTAGTTAGACAGCTCTTTTACCTCAAAAATACAAATTAACCCCTAACAGTAAACCCCCCAACCCACCAAACCCCCCAAAATAAAAAAAAACCTAACACTAAAACAACCTATGAGCAAAAAGAGACCGTCAATCCTCGAAGGCACAATCAAATTGTAGAAATATTTAATATCAGGTAAATCAGAAACAATATATATATATATAAAACATATAGAAATAAGACTTCATGATGTCAGCAAAAGCAAGTGTCTAACATGTTTCGGCTCAATCAGCCTTAATCATAGACATGGTGGAGTAGCAGGCAGCAGGCCTTAAATACCGCACACATCCCACCAATCAATCAATTATTTTGCTGAATCCTTAAAGGTACACTAATTGTCATCTAACTTAACACATCATATGGGACGATCAAAAAATGAGGAGCACAAGAATGCATTACCTATGGGGTTTCAAAAAAATATATATTAAAACATGTGAAAGGAGAAATGCTGAGCTTACAAGTATGTAATGGCATTGCTACATATCTGCACTAGTAAAAAAAAATCACTTACGACTAGATTATTAGTTTTGCGTTAGGCTTAAAAAGCAGCGTTAGCCGGTCCTAACGCTGCTTTTTAACGCCCGCTGGTATTACGAGTCTTGAAGGTACAGGCTCACAGCTCACTTTTTTGTCCAGACTTGGAAATACCGCAAATCCACTTACGTAAACTGTGTATCCTCTTTTTTCAATGGGACTTGCATAGCGCCGGTATTACGAGTCTGCCAAAAAGTGAGCGGTAGACCCTCTCCTGTCAAGACTGGTAAAGCATTCTAAAGTCAGTAGAGTTTTACACTACAACGCTGTAGCATAAAACTCTTAACTAAAGTGCTAAAAAATACACTAACACCCATAAACTACCTATTAACCCCTAAACCAAGGCACTCCCGCATCACAAACACTTAAAAAAAAAATGTAACCCCTAATCTGCCGAACCGGACATCACCGCCACTATAATAAATATATTAACCCCTAAACCGCCGCACTCCCCCCTCGCAAACATTAGTTCAATATTATTAACCCCTAATCTGCCGTCCCTAACATCGCCGACACCTACCTACATTTATTAATCCCTAATCTGCCGCCCCCAACGTTGCCGCCACTATACTAAAGTTATTAACCCCTAAATCTTAGTCTAACCCTAACCCTAACACCCCTTAACTTAAATATAATTTTAATAAATCTAAATAAAATTCCTAACATTAACTAAATTATTCCTATTTAAAACTAAATACAGGTAGCCCTCAGTTTATGCCAGGGTTAGGTTCCAGAAGGAATGGTTGTAAATTGAAACCGTTGTAAATTGAAACCTAGTTTACAATGTAAGTCAATGGGAAGTGCCCTCACTTCCCATTGACTTACATTGTAAACTGGGTTTCAATTTACAACGGTTTCAATTTACAGGCCCCTCTCAAAATTGTCATAAGTAACACCTAATACATTATTTTTAAAGCTTTGAAATGAAGACTTTAAATGCTAAACAGCATTATAAACCTAATAAAATAATCACACAACACACACTTTACTTGCATTATTCTGCAAACAGTTCTTTCTATGCATTCCAATCAGGAAGATCTTGTTCCATTGAAATCTGCTCTATAGCTCAGGTCTGGTTAAACTGATTAATTTCCGCTTGCTTGGCTTTGCTGCAACACAAGCGGACAGCTCCACCTACTGTCTATTTTAATAAATGCACTGCTTCTCAATGCTTTCAATAGCAGTCACATGACTGGAAAAAAAGGTTGTTATTCTGAAACGGTGTAAATTGAACGGTTGTAAAACGAGGGCCACCTGTACTTAATTGTAAAATAAATCCTAAAATAGCTACAATATAACTAATAGTTACATTGTATCTATCTTAGGGTTTATTTTTATTTTACAGGCAAGTTTGTATTTATTTTAACTAGGTAGAATAGTTTTTAAATAGTTATTAAATATTAATTAATTAACTACCTAGCTAAAATAAATGCAAATTGACCTGTAAAATAAAACCTAACCTAAGTTACACTAACACCTAACACTACACTATAATTAAATTAATTCCCTAAATTAAATACAATTAAATAAAATAAGATAAAGTACAAAACCCCCCCACTAAATTACAGAAAATAATAAACAAATTACAAGATTTTTAAACTAATTACACCTAATCTAACCCCACTAACAAAATAAAAAATACCCCCCAAAATAAAAAAAAACCTACCTTACACTAAATTACAAATAGCCCTTAAAAGGGCCTTTTGCGGGGCATTGCCCCAAAGTAATCAGCTCTTTTACCTGTAAAAAAAAAATTACAAATCCCCGCCAACATTAAAACCCACCACCCACACAACCAACCCTACTCTAACCCCCTTAAAAAAAAACTAACACTAACCCCTTGAAGATCACCTTACCGGGAGAAGTCTTCATCCAACCGGGCCGAAGTCCTCAATGAAGCCGGGAGAAGTCTTCATCCAAGCCGGGCAAAGTGGTCCTCCAGACGGGCAGAGGTCTTCATCCAGACGGCATCATCTATCTTCATCCATCCGGCGTGGAGCGGGTTCATCTTCAAGAAATCTGACGTGGAGCATCCTCTTCATCCGACGGCTAACACTGAATGAAGGTTCCTTTAAATGACGTCATCCAAGATTGCGTTACTTCAATTCCGATTGGCTGATAGAATTCTGATAGTTCCAATCAGTCAATAGAATGCCAGCTCAATCCTATTGGCTGATTGCATCAGCCAACAGGATTTTTTCTACCTTAATTCTGATTGGCTGATAGAATTCTATCAGTCAATCGGAATTGAAGGGACGCCATCTTGGATGACGTCATTTAAAGGAACTTTAGTGATAGCCGTCGGATGAAGAGGATCCTCATCGTCGGATGTCTTGAAGATGGACCCGCTCCGTGCCGGATGGATGAAGATAGAAGGTGCCGTCTGGATGAAGACTTCTGCCCGTCTGGAGGACCACTTTGCCCGGCTTGGATGAAGACTTGGGGTATTGGGTATTTTAGAGTAGGATTGGTTGTGTGGGTGGTAGGTTTTAATGTTGGGGGGATTTGTAATTTTTGTTACAGGTAAAAGAGCTGATTACTTTGGGGCAATGCCCCGCAAAAGGCCTTTTTAAGGGCTATTTGTAATTTAGTGTAGGGTAGGGCTTTTTATTTTGGGGGGATTAGATTAGGTGTAATTAGTTTAAAAATCTTATAATTTGTTTATATCAGGGTGCCAGGAATCAGACTGAGACGAGAAGTGCAAAAATAATCACACCTTTATTAATAGCAAAAAATAATAAAAAGTCCACAAGTCAAATAACAAGCCAGAAGTCAAAACCAGAGCTGGTAGTCAGACGAACCGAGTCAGGAACCAAAGCGAATAGTCAGACGAGCCGGAATCAGGAACAAGGAAAACAGCAGAGTCAGGAACAAGCCAGGGATCAGGAACCAGGAAGGACGTCTGGCAGCCAGGTAATACACAGGAACTCTACAAACAGGTCTGAGACAACGCAAAGGCAAAGCATACTGAATAGAGGCCCTTTAAATAATAAGTGATGACATCACAATTCTGAGACTGCATCCTGTCTCACACGGATGATGCACACCAGTCTGGCCATAAAAGGAAGTGCAGGAAATGAGCAGCATCCCCCACACCCCACAATGCACCATAGTCAGCAAGAGAGGTGAGTAAAATGGCTGCCAGCAGCACATGGCAAACAAAACAGGGAAAAAACCCTGACAGTTTATTATTTTCTGTAATTTAGTGTTTGTTTTTTTTTGTACTTTAGCTAATTTTATTTAATTGTATTTAAAGAGACAGTCTACAATATAATTGTTATTGTTTTAAAAGATAGATAATCCCTTTATTACCCATTCCCCAGTTTTGCATAACCAACACAGTTATATTAATATACGCCTAGATTTAGAGTTCTGCATTAGCTGTCAAAAGCAGCGTTGTATTTAGAGTCTTGGCTGAAGTGAGCGGTAGAGCCTCTACCGACAAGACTTCAGCCGCAGAAAAAGTCAGTAGTTAAGAGCTTTCTGGGCTAAGGCTGGTTTATAAAGCTCTTAACTACTGTGCTCTAAAGTACACTAACACCCATAAACTACCTATGTACCCCTAAACCGAAGTCCCCCCACATCGCCGCCACTATAATAAATATTTTTAACCCCTAATCTGCCGACCGCACACCGCCGCCACCTACATTATCCCTATGTACCCCTAATCTGCTGCCCCTAACATCGCCGACACCTACATAATATTTATTAACCCCTAATCTGCCTCCCCCATCGCCACTACCTAACTACACTTATTAACCCCTAATCTGCCGACCGGACCTCGCCGCTTCTCTAATAAAGTTATTAACCCCTAAACCGCCGCACTCCCGTCTCACAAACACTATAATAAATAGTATTAACCCCTAATCTGCCGACCGGACCACGCCGCTACTCTAATAAATGTATTAACCCTAAAGCTAAGTCTAACCCTAACCCTAACACCCCCCTAAATTAAATATAATTTTTATCTAACAAAATAAATTTAATATTATTAACTAAAGTCTTCCTATTTAAAACTAAATACTTACCTTTAAAATAAACCCTAATATAGCTACAATATAACGAATAATTATATTGTAGCTTTTGTAGGATTTATATTTATTTTACAGGCAACTTTGTATTTATTTTAACTAGGTACAATAGCTATTAAATAGTTATTTAATATTTAATAGCTACCTAGTTAAAATAATTACAAAATTACCTGTAAAATAAATCCTAACCTAAGTTACAATTAAACCTAACACTACACTATCAATAAATTAATTAAATCAATTAACTACAAGTACCTACAATTACCTACAATTAAATAAACTAAACTAAATTACAAAAAATAAAAAAAGATTACAAGAATTTTAAGCTAATTACACCAACTCTAAGCCCCCTAATAAAATAACGAAGCCCCCCAAAATAAAAAAATTCCAATCAGATTGAGCTCGCATTCTGTTGGCTGATCGGAACAGCCAATAGAATGCAAGCTCAATCTGATTGGCTGATTGGATTAGCCAATCAGATTGAACTTGAATCTGATTGGCTGATTCAATCAGCCAATCAGATTTTTCCTACCTTAATTCTGATTGGCTGATAGAATCCTATCAGCCAATCGGAATTCGAGGGACGCCATCTTGGATGACGTCACTTACAGGAACCTTCATTCATCGGTAGTCGTCGGTAGGAAGAGGATGTTCCGCGCCGGAGGTCTTGAAGATGGAGCCGCTCCTCGTCGGATGGATGAAGATAGAAGATGCCGCTTGGATGAAGATGTCTGCCGGTCCGGATGTCCTCTTCTGCCCGGATAGGATGAAGAGTTCTGCCGCTCCGGATGTCTTCTTTTGGTCCATCGCTGCTCGGCTGAGTGAAGACGACTCAAGGTAGGGAGATCTTCAGGGGGGTAGTGTTAGGTTTATTTAAGGGGGGTTTGGGTTAGAGTAGGGGTATGTGGGTGGTGGGTTGTAATGTTGGGGGGTGGTATTGTGGGTTTTTTACTGGCAAAAGAGCTGATTTCTTTGGGGCATGCCCCGCAAAAAGCCCTTTTAAGGGCTGGTAAGGTAATTGAGCTGTTAACTTTTTTAATTTAGATTAGGGTAGGGAATTTTTTTATTTTGGGGAGCTTTGTTATTTTATTAGGGGGCTTAGAGTAGGTGTAATTAGCTTAAAATTCTTGTAATCTTTTTTTATTTTTTTGTAATTTAGTGTTAGTTTTTTTTTGCAATTTAGTTTATTTAATTGTAGGTACTTGTAGTTAATTGATTTAATTAATTTATTGATAGTGTAGTGTTAGGTTTAATTGTAACTTAGGTTAGGATTTATTTTACAGGTAATTTTGTAATTATTTTAACTAGGTAGCTATTAAATAGTAAATAACTATTTAATAGCTATTGTACCTAGTTAAAATAAATACAAAGTTGCCTGTAAAATATAAATATAAATCCTAAAATAGCTACAATATAATTATTCGTTATATTGTAGCTATATTAGGGTTTATTTTACAGGTAAGTATTTAGCTTTAAATAGGAAGACTTTAGTTAATAATATTAAAATTCATTTTGTTAGATTAAAATTATATTTAATTTAGGGGAGTGTTAGGGTTAGGGTTAGACTTAGCTTTAGGGGTTAATACATTTATTAGAGTAGCGGCGAGGTCTGGTCGGCAGATTAGGGGTTAATACTTGTAGGTAAGGTAGCGGCGACGTTGGGGGGGGGCAGATTAGGGGTTAATACTATTTATTATAGGGTTTTGCGAGGCGGGACTGCGGCGGTTTAGGGGTTAATACATTTATTATAGTGGCGGCAAGGTCTGGGCGGCAGATTAGGGGTTAATAAGTGTAGGTAAGGTAGCGGCGACGTTGGGGGCAGCAGATTAGGGGTTAATAAGTGTAGGTAAGGTAGCGGTGACGTTGGGGCGGCAGATTAGGGGTTAATAAATATAATATAGGTGTCGGCGATGTTAGGGGCAGCAGATTAGGGGTTCATAAGTATAATGTAGTTTGCGGCGGTGTCCGGTTGGCAGATTAGGGGTTAATAATATAATGCAAGTGTCAGCGATAGCGGGGGCGGCAGATTAGGGGTTAATAAGTGTAAGGTTAGGGGTGTTAGGTGCAGACTTAGAAAGTGTTTCCCCATAGGAAACAATGGGGCTGCGTTAGGAGCTTAACGCTGCTTTTTTGCAGGTGTTAAGGTTTTTTTTCAGCCCAAACTGCCCCATTGTTTCCTATGGGGAAATCGTGCACGAGCACATTTTTCCAGCTAGCCGCTACCGTAAGCAACGCTGGTATTGAGAGTTGAAGTGGTGGTAAATATGCCTGTACGCTCCCTTTTTGGAGCCTAACGCAGCCCTTCAGAGAACTCTAAATACCAGCGTTGTTTAGAAGCAGCGTTAGAAAAAAAAACATGCATAGCTAACGCACCCCTTTGGCCGCAAAACTCTAAATCTTGGCGATACTTTTTACCTCTGTGATTACCTTGTATCTAAGAACCTTCTTCCAGCCCCCTGATCACATGGCTGTGACTGTTTATTATCTATTGTCTTGCATTTAGCATTGTTTTGAGCTAAATCTTAAATAACTCCCTGTGCCTGAACACAGTGTTATCTATATGGCCCACGTATACTTTCTGTCTCTTTGTGTTGAAAAGGAATTTAAAAAGCCTGTGATTAGAGGCAGCCTTCAAGGGCTTAGAAATTAGCATATGAGCCTACCTATGTTTAGTTTAAACTAAGAATACCAAGAGAAAAAAAGCAAATCTGATGATAAAAGTAAATTGGAAAGTTGATTAGAATTTCTAGTCCTATCTAAATAATGAAAGTTTAATTTTGACTAGACTGTCCCTTTAATTTAGGGAATTAATAAATTATAGTGTAGTGTTAGGTGTAATTGTAACTTAGGTTAGGTTTTATTTTACAGGCACTTTTGTATTTATTTTAGCTAGGTAGGTATTAAATAGTTAATAACTATTTAATAACTATTCTACCTAGTTAAAATAAATACAAACTTGCCTGTAAAATAAAAATAAACCCTAAGCTAGCTACAATGTAACTATTAGTTATATTGTAGCTATCTTAGGGTTTATTTTATAGGTAAGTGTTTAGTTTTAAATAGGAATAATTTAGTTAATGATAGTAATATTTATTTAGATTTAAATTATATTTAAGTTAGGGGGTGTTAGGTTTAGGGGTTAATAACTTTAATATAGTGGCGGCGACCTTGGGGGCAGCAGATTAGGGGTTAATAAATGTAGGTAGGTGGCGGCGATGTTAGGGCCGGCAGATTAGGTGTTAATAATATTTAACTAATGTTTGCAAGGCGGGAGTGCTGCGGTTTAGGGGTTAATATCTTTATTATAGTGGCGGCAACGTTGGGGCGGCAGATTAGGGGTTAATAAGTGTAGGTAGGTGGCAGCGACATTGGGGGCAGCAGAGTAGGGGTTAATAAATATAATGTAGGGTTCTGCGATGTTGGGGGCAGCAGATTAGGGGTTTATAAGTAGTGATGTCGTGAACCTAAAAATTTGGGTTCGTGAACAGCGAACGCGAACTTCCCCAAAAGTTTGCGAACCGAGCGAACCCCCATTGACTTCAATAAGCAGGCGAATTTTTAAACCCACAGGGACTCTTTCTGGCCACAATAGTGATGGAAAAGTTGTTTCAAGGGGACTAACACCTGGACTGTGGCATGCCGGAGGGGGATCCATGGCAAAACTCCCATGGAAAATTACATAGTTGATGCAGAGTCTGGTTTTAATCCATAAAGGGCATAAATCACCTAACATTCCTAAATTGTTTGGAATAACGTGCTTTAAAACATCAGGTATGATGTTGTATCGATCAGGTAGTGTCACCCCAGTGTCAGTGCCCTGGCAGGCAGGCCCTGAAACGCACACGTGTGAAGGAAACTGACTGCTATTATTTAACACAGTCAAAAAAGTGTTGTTTTTTTTAAATCTACACTACTGTTACACCACATATGAGTTGCACTGGGGTGACACTGTGCCCTGGCAGGCAGGCACTGAAACGCACACGTGTGAAGGAAACTGACTGCTATTATTTAACACAGTCAAAAAAGTGTTGTTTTTTTTTAAATCTACACTACTGTTACACCAGATATGAGTTGCACTGGGGTGACACTGTGCCCTGGCAGGCAGGCCCTGAAACGCACACATGTGAAGGAAACTGACTGCTATTATTTAACACAGTCAAAAAAGTTTTTTTTTTTTTTTTTAAATCTACACTACTGTTACACCAAATATGAGTTGCACTGGGGTGACACTGTGCCCTGACAGGCAGGCAGGCACTGAAACGCACACGTGTGAAGGAAAATGACTGCTATTATTTAACACAGTCAAAAAAGTGTTGTTTTTTTTTAAATCTACACTACTGTTACACCAGATGAGTTGCACTGGGGTGACACTGTGCCCTGGCAGGCAGGCTCTGAAACGCACACATGTGAAGGAAACTGACTGCTATTATTTAACACAGTCAAAAAAGTGTTGTTTTTTTTAAATCTACACTACTGTTACACCAGATATGAGTTGCACTGGGGTGACACTGTGCCCTGGCAGGCAGGCAGGCTCTGAAACGCACACGTGTGAAGGAAACTGACTGCTATTATTTAACACAGTCAAAAAAGTGTTTTTTGTTTTAAATCTACACTACTGTTACACCAGATATGAGTTGCACTTGGGTGACACTGTGCCCTGGCAGGCAGGCAGGCACTGAAACGCACACGTGTGAAGGAAAATGACTGCTATTATTTAACACAGTCAAAAAAGTGTTGTTTTTTAAAAATTTACACTACTGTTACACCAGATATGAGTTGCACTGGGGTGACACTGTGCCCTGGCAGGCAGGCTCTGAAACGCACACGTGTGAAGGAAACTGATTGCTATTATTTAACACAGTCAAAAAAGTGTTGTTTTTTTTAAATCTACACTACTGTTACACCAGATATGAGTGGTGGCACTGGGCAAGTGGGCACAGTATACGCAGGAAAAAAAAAAGCAGACTGATGTTCTAGCCCTAAAAAGGGCTTTTTGGGCTGCTGTCCTTACAGCAGAGATCAGATGAGTCCTTCAGGACTGTAGTGGACACTGAATACACTAGCCTAGCTATCAATTTCCCTATTAAATCAGCAGCAGCTACACTGTCCCTCCTCTCACTAAGAATGCAGCTTCCAAATGAATCTAAAATGGATGCTGTCCAGGAGGTAGGAGGGTCTGGGAGGGAGTGTCTGCTGCTGATTGACTGGAATGTGTCTTCTGACTGTGAGGTACAGGGTCAAAGTATTACTCAATGATGACGAATAGGTGGCAGATCGAACATCGCATATGTTCGCCCGCTGCGGCGAACGCGAACATGCTATGTTCTCCGGGAACTATTCGCCGGCGAACTATTCGCGACATCACTATTCATAAGTATAATGTAGGTAGCGGCGGTGTCCGGAGCGGCAGATTAAGGGTTAATAATTATAATGTAGGTGTCGGCGATGTCAGGGGCAGAAGATTAGGGGTTAATAAGTGTAAGATTAGGGGTGTTTAGACTTGGGGTTCATGTTAGGGTGATAGGTGTAGACATAAAATGTATTTCACCATAGGAATCAATGGGGCTGCATTAAGGAGTTTTGCGCTGCAGTTTGGCAGGTGTTAGACTTTTTTTCAGCCGTCTGTCCCCGTTGACTCCTATGGGGAAATCGTGCACGAGCACGTTACAAAAGCTCACCGCTGACTTAAGCAGCGCTGGTATTGGAGTGTGGTAATGAACAAAATTTTGCTCAACGCTCACTTCTTGTCTTTTAACGACGTGTTTGTAAAAACTCGTAATACCAGCGCTGTAGGTAAGTGAGCGGTGAGACAAAACTGCTCGTTAGCACCGCATAGCCTCTAACGCAAAACTCGTAATCTGGGCTTTAGTTTGTACATTAATATATAGTTCTCTGGACCCTATTAATATTTCCACCCTTACTATACCTAATTAGAAGCACATTTGTTAATGTGTCATCCATAGTATTAATTAATCGGGTTAATTTTAAATGTAGATATAGCTAGGTCAAGTGAGTTTTAGCTACAATATATCTGGAATGGTCTCCTATGCCATGTGAAAATAAAAATAAATAAATACTTTATCTTTGCCAAAAATTAATAATGTCTCCTTCAGTGTTAAACCCTGCTGGTTTTCTGGTCTTCAAATAGACAATCCAGAATGCCTCCCTAAAAAGCAGATTATTTGCCCTATCCCCACCTCTTGGTCGTGCCTTCACGTGTTCAATGATCTGAAACTGGTGACAACTTGTTGGTGTTCAAAAAATTAAATGTCTGGCTAGGTCTGAGCACTCAGTTGCCCTCTCAGTGTCATTTAAATGCTCCTTAATTCTATTTCTTACTTCTCTCGTTGAGCACCCGACATATTGTTTATTACACAGGGTACACTCAATTAAATATACCAAAAATATAGTTCTACAGTTCATTCACTAAGGTCATATACCCTGTGGGTGACTTTGGACTGGAAAAAAATGAGTCTTCACAGTATAGCTACATGTTATGCATTTGCTATAATGGCATTAGAGTGGCCTTTGATATTAAGCCAACTGCTATTCTTTTTTTAGTTGTTTTTTAGCATACTAAGGGATAGGATGTTGCCTAGAGTACAGCCACGTTTAGTGACAAAGTTACAACCTTGGCAGACATAGTCCTTAAGGTTGTCTTCTGCCATTAGGATTGGCAGGTGTTTAGCCACTATATCCCACAACTCTTTAAAATGTGGGCTGAAAGTTGTTACTAAAGTTGGTTTTGATTCATCAAATCTGCTTGATTTGTGGGCCAATTGTTTGGTGTGTAGCTTTTCAGATCTATCCATCCTTACAACCTCTAAAAGGGCTCTGTCAACTGTCATTTTAGAGTAACTACTATCCGACAATTGCTGCTTTAGGGTACTACTCTCTTTCTCAAAATCTAATTGTGTTTTGTTCGTATAAATTGCCCTTTGGCTACACCAAAACCAGTATGGTGAGGATGGTTGCTACGAGCATGAAGAACTGCATTAGAACGTATTGTTTTTTTTTTGTACAGATTAGAGCTGATCTTATGAGTCTGGACTTCGCCAGCTAATCTTACGTCCAGATAGGGTATACTTGTTTTTTGAAACATGTATGTAAACTGTAAGTTTACTCTGTTTAAATTTAAATAAAATACAAAATTCCTGGCCTCCTCTTCGGTACCAGTCCAGACCAGCAGGAGATCGTCGATGTATCGTTTGTATGTTTTTATATAACGACTAAAGGGGTTTGTTTCTCTAAAGACGTGGGACCTCTCCCACCAACCCTTAAAAAGGTTTGTGTAGGCAGGGGCAAACTTGGCCCCCATAGCAGTCCCACATCTTTGGAGAAAGAACTCCCCATAAAAATACCTAAGCTACCCATTAAAATAAAAAATACCTAATCTTAAAAAAAAAGCACCCCTAAAAAAAAAAAAAAGCCTAAGTCTAACCCCGAAATAGGTAATCACCATTCCTGAAGTCCGGCGGGGAAGGTCTTCTTCCAGGCGGCGACATCTTCATCCAGCATGGGGACCTCTTCTATCTTTATCCAGGGCAAAGGTGACGCAGAGCGGAGGTGGCCGCGGAACAGGACTGCCAATAGGATAAGAGATACTGAAATCTTATTGGCTGTTGAAATCGGCCAATAAGATTTCATTAGTTCTCATTCTATTGGCTGATTTGAATTTTTTAGCCAATAGGAATGCAAGTTACCCCAAACATAAAACGGGTACCTTGCATTGAACCTTCAGTGTGCGGCGGATGATCGCATGAAGAGCATCCTCCATGCTGGATGGCTCCACGGCCGCCGCTCCTGTTCCGAGGCCACCTCCGCTCCGCACCGCCTTTGCCCTGGATGAAGATAGAAGAGGTTCCTGCACTGGATGAAAATGTCGCCACCTGGAAGAAGACCTTCACCGCCAGACTTCAAGAATTGCGAGTACCTATTTTGGGGTTAGACTTAGGCTTTTTTTTGGGGGGGGGTTAGATTAGGGATTTTTTATTTTAATGGGCTTCAAAAGAGCTGATTGCCATTTAAGGGCAATGCCCATACAAATGCCCCTTTAGGGGCAATGGGTAGCATAGGTTTTTTAGTGTTAGTTTTTTTTTATGTTGGGGGGTTTAGTGGGTTGGAGGGTTTACTGTTAGGGGTTAAGTTGCATTTTTGAGGTAAAAGAGCTGTTTAACTTAGGGCAATGCCCTACCAAAGGCCCTTTTAAGGGTTATTGGTAGCTTAGTGTTAGATTAGGGGGTGTTTTTATTTTGGGGGTGCTTTTTTATTTTTATAGGGTTATTAGATTAGGTTTCATTTTTTATGTTTGATAATTTGGTTAATTTATTTCTGTAATTTTAGACTTTTTTATTTTTTGTAATTTTAGATTTATTTTAATTTAATCTTAGGTTGTTTTTTTTAAGTAATGTTGGGATTTTTTATTTTAATTTTAACTTAGTATTTTTTATTTTATGTAATTGGGGTTAATTTAGGGGTGTTAGGTTAGGGGGCTTAGTGATTAAATTAGTTATTTGCGCTGTGGGGGATGGTGATTTAGGTGTTAATAGTTTAATGTTTTTTGCGTTGTGGGGGATGACAGTTTAGGGGTTTAAAGGTTTATTTTATTAGTAGCGGTGTGGGGGGTGGCGGTTTAGGGGTTAATAGGTTTATTTTATTAATAGCGATGTGAAGGGACGGTGGTTTAGGGGTTAATATGTTTATTATAGTAGTAGCAATGTGGGGGCCAGTGGTTTAAGGGTTAATAGCTTGATTTAGGTGTTAGTGGTGTGGGGGGCTGGCGGTTTAGGGGTTAATAGGTTTATTTAGTGTTGGCTATGTGAGGGGTTGGCTGATTAGGGGTTAATAGGTTTAACATAGTATTTGTGATGTGGGGGTGGCAGTTTAGGGGTTGATATGTAGTTTATAGGTATAAGTGTACTTTGTAACATTTTAGTTATGAGTTTTATAAAACATTTTTGTTTTGCAAAATCCATAACTACTGGTCTCAGATAGTGGACTGAATCGCGGGGGTATAAGCTATAACGCTAGCGTTATAGCCGGACTGCAAAACCTGTAATACAGGCGCAATGAAAATACTGCACTCAAAAGTAATTTTTTGAGTGCGGAATGGAGAGTTATGTAAAGGCTAAAATGCTAGTGGTATAGCCGTACTGCCGCGACTTGTAATAAGGGAGACCTGCATATTCTGTGCGCAATGGCCAATTTTTCAGCGATATAGCCGTACCGCACAACTTGTAATTTTGCTGATTATGAGGGCTTATTGTAATAAGCTTTATTGCTGTGGGGGCTAGCTGAATGTGGAGGAATATTTGCTACCTTTAGGTTTGTCTGTTACTATGTTGTAAAGATTCCAATAGAAACAAATGTGTTATGCCATTACTTTGGGGCTGCTGCTACATGGTTACAGTCACATATTTGTGTGACTTGATTTTGATCACATATAAGTGGCATTTTGCAAGATCAGGATTCCCTCTATGTAGCTACACTGTTGCTATAACCTTAAACTGACTAATTTTAGAAGATGACTAACCTTTCTGCTACCTCAGAGGTAGTGGAGTTGAATCATCCCAGACTGATTTGCCTACGATGATTTAAAAGCCCTGTTCTCATGCAATTGGTTGCATGAGAAAAGGGCATAGGGCTGCACAAACAATTTCTTGTGCAATCTGAAAAGTGGGTGCCTCACAAGGCCTGAATGCAAGTAAACAGGTTTCCTGGATAAGAACATCGTCCACAGTCATGTTGAAAATTGAGGACCAATGTATGTTTGATCTACCCATATGTGTAATTTATTGCTTTAACATAAAAATGTAGTTTAGGGAAAATAAATCCAATTTTCTGTATTTATAAAATGACAATCCAGTTGCTCTACTTGTGGAAAGGAACAAAACATGAAACATTGTTTTATTCAGCACAGCAATATCCATTAAACTTTAAAATTCCCATTATTAGACTGAACAAAATTATTATTGTGTACAGCATCCCTTTAAATACTTTACAGAAACTGAGATTTTCTTGTGCTTTAAAATCCACCACCATTTTTTAATTCTTACAGTAAATAATTAAGTTTAAATCACAGAGAACAACATTACTTTAAACATTTCCATCATGTATATGAAATATCACTACTTAAAATTTGTTGTCCCGAAACGTCACTGATTTATATAAAAGCATGTAACACAGATGGATGTTGGCTGAAGTCCAGAGAGTGCTTATTAAGGAAGATATGTGTCACTGGTGAGAGTGCACCTGTAGTGAATTATATATATAAATATATATATACAGTATACTATCTATCTATCTATCTATCTATCTATCTATCTATCTATCTATCTATATATACAAACACACACTACATTTGTATCCCTTTAAAAACATATAATTAAATATAGTTTAGCATATTACACTGCATCTGTGCTTCTGCTATTGTTGGTCTGCTTTGATATTGCATGTACACTCCTATTATTGCAAGCTGAAAATCTCTGTTTATAAAAGTGACAAGCTTTTTAGGCATAAGCAATGAAATGTAAAAGGGCTGTCACAAGTTAAAGGAAATGAACTCAGAAAACACAAATAACACTCTGTGCAATAAATCTAGGAACTGCAGTACTTACGCTTTTTCCAGAAACGCATCTCTGGACATGTTGTGCGCCAGCAAGTTTGTTGCCAGGTTGAAAATCTCATCTGTCCAATCCTAAGTACAAATAAAATAAACATGCTTTAGCTAAAGCACAGACTCATAAGCTGTTCAGTTTGATCTTTCCCTGTAGACACCCAAATATTTTTTATGTTGCATAGTAGAGAGAAAATACAGAGGTGAATATAAACGATGTATACTTACTTCTACCTGGGAAGAACAAAACAAATATTTCATACTGTGTTGCTGAATTCATTCTATTTATTTATTATTATTTATTTTTTTAAATAGCAGTAAAGACACATGCACTATAATAATATATCAATTCACAAACAATAAATTAATACAAACACATTTAAAATTAAAGTTAGAGTTTTTAAATAAAACAAAAAAATCATTGGAATTGTTTCTATATGGTTTTATTAAATCATTCTGAATTTGTATGTACCCTCTGATTTTTGGTAATTATGGGGTCAGTCATAACCATTTATAAAAGCTTATTCAATTCTTTATTTACAAAAATCCAGGTATACTTTAATGGTAAAATTTGTAGAAATAAAATCAATAGACTTTTATGTTGCTTTAAATTGAAACAATTACAAAAAATACAGCTGTATCAGATGTGTACTTTAAATTAAGGCAATTGAATGCAGTAGTATCAGGGATGTACTTTTTATTAATGCTCATTGGCTGAAAGGTACTTCTTTACTAATGCTCATTGGCTGAAAGGTACTTCTTACTAATGCTCATTGGCTGATAGGTACTTGTTACTAATGCTCATTGGCTGATAGGTACTTCTTACTAATGCTCAATGGCTGATAGGTACTTCTTAATAATGCTCATTTGCTGATAGGTACTTCATACTAATGATCATTGGCTGATAGGTGCTTCTTACTAATGCAAAACAAATATAGCACTAGAGGTATAGTTAGGTATCTTTAGCTTTGTCTCAATATATCTCTTCCCAGATAGATATATGATAATATAATTATAAAGAAAAATGGTAGAGTCAAAGCGCTAAACAGAAAAGATACCTGGAGGCTGATAGTAGTATAAAACACAAAGCAAACTGCTCCTAAAAAAAAATCACATAGGGTAAAAGTTATCACATACATTTCTAAAAACACATAGATGCACAGGGTATTTATATGTCTAAAAAGTATATACAGACAGGGACATCTCCCTTGAAATTGATATATATCAGCAGGATTTTAAAAATGTATGCTTCAATTCATGCACAAGATAAACCACAGCGTATTCCACTTTTATGTATTTACAAAGCCTCAATTTGACTGGATAGCAATTGAGAGTTTGACCAATCCACATTTCAATATAAATGATAGTTCAACTTGTTTATGGTCTAATGTAGTACTGCACACATAGCAATTATGTAACTAAAGCTTAGGTGGATTAGATGTTGCTAGTTAGCTATAGATTAATTCACATATTAATATAGATAAAAAAAAGTCACGTTATATAAATTCTACATAAAAGTCATGTTATATAAATTCTACACAAATTTATTATATTTTGCCACAAAAAGTTTAAAGATTTATTTTATTTTATTATTCTCTACATATATATTTTTTTATATTATTCTTAGATCACTCACTAAAATAACCCTATAAATAACAAAAAGAATATCAAGTCTATTCTAGAAATATGTACCATTTAACTAACCCTATGTGATTATTTTTTTTAGGAGCAGTTTGCTCAAACAAATTGATTATATATTTTTTTACTACTATCAACCTCCAGGTATCTATGCTGTTTAGTGCTTTTAGTCTACCATTTTTCTTTGCTTCTTACTAATGCTCATTGACTGATAGGTACTTTTTACTAATGCTCATTGGCTGATAGGTACTTCTTACTAATGCTCATTGGCTGATAGTTGCTTCTTACTAATGCTCATTGGTTGATAGATACTTCTTACAAATGCTCATTGGCTGATAGTTGCTTCTTACTAATTCTCATTGGATGATAGTTACTTCCTCATAATAGAATTAGTTGGACATATACTTCCTGATAATGCTCACTGATCATTAGTAAGATGTACCTTTAAGAAAATAACCTTATGTGAAAAGCGCACAACTGATGATACTGGAATATTAATTTAAATGTAAACTGCTTTTACCTCATTTATTTTTCTGCCAAAAAATGTCAATATGTTTAAAAGCTGCTCTTTGGTGATATAGTTATCATTGGTCAGCATGATTTCTTAAGGCAGAGACTGTAAAATTACTCTTGGAAGAAAAAAATATTGTGACATGTAATCAGCATATAACCATGCCTCAATATTTATATGTTGTAAGTGCCTTAGGATTAAAGTGGAACTATACCTCTCAACATATTAAAGGGACATTCCAGTTAAAATTGGAATCTACATTGATTTATTTTAATTATGAATAGAAGCATTTTTGTAATGTACATGAATTAGCAAAATGTTTCTAATAAAAGCTAAAGCTGTTTCAAAAGTGTATTTAAAGGGACAGTCTTTAATAGAATTGTTATTGTTTTAAAAGATAGACAATCCCTTTATTAGCCATTCCCCAGTTTTGCACAACCAACACAGTTATAATAATATACTTTTTACCTCTGTGATTACTTTGTATCTAAGCCTCTTCTGACAAAACCCTGATAACGTGACTTTGTATTTATTATCTATTGACTTTCATTTAGTACTGTGTTGTGCTAACGCTTAAATATCTCCCCAGGCATGAACACAATATTATCTATATGGCCCACATGAACTAGCAGTCTCCTGTTGTGAAAAGCAAATACATAAGCATGTGATAAAGAGGCTGTCAATATAGCCTTTGAAACAGGCAGACATTAAGAGGTTTAAATGTTATAAAGTTTATTAATCTAACAATGTTGGTTTTACAATGCTGAGGAATGAGTAGTAAAGGCGTTATCTATGTTTTTAAACAATAACACATTTTGTGTAGATTGTCCCTTTCAGTATTTAACACAGCTCCTCCTCAGAGAGACTAAGGCTCTTGCACATCTGCTAATGACTATATTTATTCAACTCTGACATGATACACGCCCCACTGGTGCTCTGAGCAGCTGCAGTATTTAAAATGCTGGTGCACTTAGAATATCTAGCTGTGCTTCACATGCTCATGCAGAGAAAAATGTTAACTCTAAAACAGTGATACATTTACTAGAAGCTTTTTTCCAATACGTGTATTTAGCAAATATGTTTGTATTCAAAGATGTAACTTATCTATGTGTGTGTGCATTAAATTTTGACCGGAATGTCCCTTTTAACACCTTTAACATGACTAAATATTCAGGGGTGAAACCTAGATGGCCTGGACAGTGTTTCATAATTTGGGCAAGTTTATTCTAGGTTAGGGTTTAGATGGTCTTAAATTTCTGAAAGAAAATGGGCTGTATAAAAAAATACAAGATAATAGCAAGCTTTCCTAACACATGCGTTTAAAGGGACACTGAACCCAAAATTTTTCTTTTGTAATTCAGATAGAGTGTGCAATTTTAAGCAACTTTCTAATTTACTCCTATTATCAATTTTTCTTCGTTCTCTTGCTATCTTTATTTGAAAAAGATGGCATCTGAGCTTTTTTTGGGATCAGAACTTCCGGAAAGCACTTTTTTTTATTGGTGGATGAATTTATCCACCAATCAGCAAGGACAACCCAGGTTGTTCACCAAAAATGGGCCAGCATCTAAACTTACATTCTTGCATTTCAAATAAAGATACCAAGAGAATGAAGAAAATTTGATAATAGGAGTAAATTAGAAAGTTGCTTAAAATTTCATGCTCAATCTGAATCACGAAAGAAAATTTTTGGGTACATTGTCCCTTTAACAATTTACATTTTACTGCTCTGTATTTTTTCTATCACATTAAAGGACCATTAAACACGGTATAATAATATAATCAACAAATGCATTATAGAAAAGATAATGCAAAACAGTACGTTTGAATTTCAAATGAGTAGTAGATTTTTTTCGGACACATTTCAGTTAGTTCAACTTCCCTGCCCACTGCGTCATGTGACAGCCATCAGCCAATCGCATAACCCCTGCGTGTGGGTTAAACATATAAGGCTCCATTTAGAAAGCTGCAAAAGCACCTTTATAGCTACTTCAGCTGCAGGTTTGCATGAGCAAGCCCGCAGCTGATATTTAAGAAGCAGCAGTCATCTGACTGCTTCCTAAACTGCTACACCAACTAAAAAGGGGCGTTTCTCAATTGCTCTGGACTTCTCTGACTGGGGTGATTGACAGCCCCTGCTTGCATGCAATTGACAGCGACTTGTGCAATGATAAATGGGGGTAGAGAATTGCTACCTCCCAGACGCAAAGCTGGGCGGACAGGGGCGGAGATGTCCACCCAGGGATGATAAATGGACCTCATAGTATTGTATCATCATAATTAAAGCATCTCATGTTATCACTATAATCTCCCATTAAAGAGACACATTCTTAACATAGTATCAATAAATATTAATTTGCTAACTCATTGCTCAGTTTGCATGAAAAACACAGCCTATTTCTTGCCTTTGAATAGATTTGATAAGTCCTGGCAAATGCAAGAAAATGGGAACATGCTGTTCCTTTGTATACAACTGTGGCTCTAAAATCTAGTCCTGGTTAAAGCTGCCCTTTGAATCTGTTGGCAGGAACTAAGAACTAATTGTATGTGATATTTTCCTGAAAGATATATTAGTCCGGTTGCCATGCACATTCACAGAGTTAATCAAAAATGAAAGAAAAGACTTGCATTTATAATTCTAAACCACACTGCTCACAGTTTCAAAGGCAACACTTCTGCTATTCTTTTATTAAATATTCTATCCTCCAGACAAAAAAACTTCAATTCCAGGAATATACAGTTTAGATTCTCACAAAAAAAATATGTCTCTATTCTGCACTAACTGGATCTGTAATTCAGATTTATGTTTTTCTTCATAAGAGCTCTTCTGTAATTTACAGACTAACAATGCTCACTTTCTGGCCAGGCAAATACAAAAAGGAATTAATCTTCACAAAAGAACCGCTCAAAAATGTTTAAATACGCACATGGATGATTTAGCAAGTAAACAAACATTTACCACAAGAAATAACTAAAATTCAAACCGACTACACAAGAATAAAATGATCTAAATAATCAGCAGGAAGCCTGACACTATCAATAAATCTTCCTAGATGATTGCCTGGCTTTATGTAGTCTGTTTATCATGAGATTTTATTTTGCAGAGCAGATATTTAAATAGGTCACCAACCATCCTAATTACTGAAATGAGAAGGGTATCTGTTAACCTTGTTATTTGTGACAGGGGCAATATTATGACTCTATTGTTTTCTAATAATTTGTTATGAAAAGTTTGACTTTATTTTATATTTTAGCTGAATAAATACATAAGCAAAATCTTTGTGTAGCTACTAACAATTGGCTAGATAACGAGTTTTGCACTATATCGGGTGCGTAAATAAAATGAGCGGTACCCCACTTTCCATAGCGCTGCCATTACGAGTTACTGAAAAGCCTCCTTGTGCTGTGCATTATGGTGCGTTAAGCTCCATGCCGCACAAAAGCCAAGGGCTGAGTTTACGTGCTCGTGCACACTTTCCCCCCTAAGACATCGATGGGGAGAGAGTGTTAGAAAAAAACTAACACCTGCGATTGCAGAATGGTAAATCGCTGTTATGCAACCCCATTGATGTCTATGGGGAAAAGAAAGTTACATTTAAACCTAACACCCTAACATAAATCCCTAGCCTAAACACCCCTAGTCCACCGCCCCCGATATTGCAGACACTAAATAAACCTATTAACCCGTAAACCACCGGCCCCCACATCGCTACTACTATAATAAAACTATTAACCTCTAAACCACCACCCCGACAACTAAATAAGGTTATTAACCCCTAATCCGCCACTCCCCCACATCGCCAATGCTAAATAAAGTGATTAACCCCTAATCCGCCGCTCTTCAACATTGCTGACACTAAATAAACGTATTAACCCCTTAACCGCTTGCCCCACAGCACAACTAATAAATAAACCTATTAACCCCTAAGCCGCCGACCCCCCACATTGCAAAACACTACATTTAACTATTAACCCCTAAGCCTAACACCCCCTAATTTAAAATTAAAAGTTACAATAAAAATATCTTTAAAAAAACCTTACCTGTGAAATAAAAAAAACCTAATATTAAACTATAAATTGACGTATTATCCCCTAACCCGCCGGCCCCCCGCATCGCCAACACTATATAAACCTATTAACCCCTAATCTGCCGGCTCCCCACATTACCAACACTATATAAACCTATTAACCCCTAAAACGCGAGCCCCCACATTGCCAAAACTATATAAACCTATTAACCCCTAAACCACCAGCCCCCCACATCGTAACTAATAAACTATATCTATTAACCCCTAAACCACCAGCCCCCCACATAGTAAATAATAAACTAAGCCTATTAACCCATAAACCGCCTGCCCCCTACATCGCAAAACACTAAATTAAAATATTAACTCCTAAACCTAACAGCCCCTAACTTTAAATTAAAAGTTACAATATAACTTTCTTTAAATAAATAAAAACTTACCTGTGAAATAAAAAAAACTAACATTAAACTATAAATTAGCCTAACATTACTATTCTAATAAAATAAAAAAATATACTAATTATAAAATCTAAATTACAAATTTAAATACACCTAATACTACGAAAGAATAAAAAAACTAACATTACAAAAAATAATAAACACTAAAAATACGAAAAATAAAAAACTCTAAGATTACAAAAAATAATAAACAAAGTTATCAAAAATAAAAACAATTATTATTTTTTGTAATCTTAGAGTTTTTAGTGTTTACTATTTTTTCTAATGTTAGATTTTTTAATTTTTTTCGTAGTATTAGGTTTATTTAAATTTGTAATTTAGGTTTTTTAATTGGTAGTTTTTATTTTATTTTATTAGAATAGTAATGTTAGGTTAATTTATAGTTTAATGTTAGTTTTTTTTATTTCACAGGTAAGTTTTTATTTATTTAAAGATAGTTATATTGTAACTTTTAATTTAAAATTAGGGGGTGTTAGGTTTATGAGTTAATATTTTAATTTAGTGTCTTGCAATGTGGGGGGCCGGCGGTTTAGGGGTTAATAGGTTTATTTTAGTGTCTGCGATGTGGGTGGGTGGCGGATTAGGGTTTAATAAGTTTAATATAGTATTTACAATGTGGGAGGGTGACTGGTCAGGGGTTAATAGGTAGTTTATGGGTGTTAGTGTACTTTGTAATATTTTAGTTAGGAGTTTTGTGAAACATTTTTGTTTTGCAAAATCTATAACTACTGCTCTCAGATTGCGGTATAGGCTGTAACTCAGGCATTTTAGCTGGACCGCACAGCCTGTAATACGGCGCAATGGAAAATCCTGCACTCAAATGTAATTTTTTGAGTGCGGAATGGACGTTGCGTTACAGACTAAAATGCTTGCGGTATAGCTATACCGCCGCAACACGTAATATGCGTTACTGGCCATTCCACGTGCAATGGCCAATTTTTCAGTGGTATAGCCGTACCGCAAAACTTGTAAAATAGGTGAATATCTTTTCAATTCAAGATTATGATTTTTATAAAATTCAAGGAATATAAAACCCAGTTTATTTCTTTCAGAATTCAGCTAATGCACACAATTTATTGTAAAATTTGCTTTATTTTCTTGGTATCATTTGAGGAAGGAGCAATAATGCACTACTGGCTTCTTACTGAAAACATTGGTGAGCCAATGACAAGAGGCTTTTATGTGCAGCCACCAATCAGCATTTATATCTCAGCTGTGCCTGAGCCTACCTAGGTATTCATCAAGGAGAACAAAGCAAAGTAGGTTATATATTTAAATTGAAAAATTGCTTACATTTTCATGCTATATCTGAGGAAACGGGTGTTCCCCGAGAAACGCGTCGCTTATACACTCTGTATTTTGTTAGGAGATCTATTTTTACACACCCAGCTGTAAACTTGTTATACTTTTGATATTTTTATTTTGTATAATAAAATACTGATTTTAACTTTTACATAAGTCTGGTAGTCGGTGTGATAGTCTCCGTATCAGTAACCCAAGGGTATCATAGCCCTTCTCCCTATCCAACTTGCAGTTCCAGCCTGAGGGAGCCATTGCCATTGAGATTTGAGGTCCGGTGATCTGGTGCCATAGCATTCCAGTGCTGTATGAATCTGGTGGAGATCCCTCGGTACAGCTAGCTGGTTTGCTGCCGAAACACCAGCCCGCTCCTATTGGCATAATAGAGTGCCATCATCTTTGTGAGTACCCTGTATCTATTCATACTTGGATTTTTGGTCCTTATTGATCTACACATGTGGCGCCTCTGTTTTTGTTTTTGTCTTTTTATCATTTGCTACAAAATGCTTCCATACAGGTCAAGCCATGTATGTATTTATGTTTATTCATAAAGAACTGCAACAAAAAAAAACTCATTGTTCATATATTTTACTTTGTGCTATACATGAGTACTATGTAAAGCTACTATACTTCCATGAAACCGTACATAAGTGTGTATCTTACATGGACACAACATGAACATTTATCATTTGTCAATCAGGACTTATAGGGAAAATATTCTATGCAGCAATACCTCCCTTTTATGCTACATGTATATGTCATTGTTGCTGCTATGTACTTTAACGAAGAATCAGTGTCATAAAACTAAAGTAAATACTTTTTTTTGTGTGTTCCACTATCTTGGCTCTATTTGCCCCCCCCCCCACTGCCCCCCCACTGCTTAAAATGGGCAATAACATTTCTAGCCGGAGTAGGTGTGGATCTGTGTGATAAAGATATGTTCACATGGAGTTTGAATTGCTATTCCTGTAAGCCCTTATTGTTTGCTGCAACTATGGAAAAGCCTTATATAGGGCATTTTGAATACCGAGTGTCTGTATTTCATAAATCTACTCTTGATTTTGTAAATGCTGTGTGTTTATCCTCTCTTTGGGGTGAAACATACAGCTCACAGCTATATGCAATCAACAGTGCAATGAAAAATTGATCTAACATGATAGAACCGTTAATTTACAACTTCCTAACTTATGTCTACTGTCAATTTTTTTGTTCTCTTTGTATCTTTTGTTAAAAAGCAGGGATTTATGCTTAGGACCCATCCCATTTCTGGAACATTATATTGCAGCAGTTTTGCAAGAATGTTATCAGTTTGCACTAGATGGCAACACTATTTCCTGGCATGTATTGCTTCAGATGCCTACCTAGGTGTCTCTTCAATACTGAATATCATGGGAATGAAGCAAATTTGACAATAGAAGTAGGTTGGAAACCTTTTTTAAAATGGCATGCTTTATCTGAATTGCAAAAGAAAATGTTTGGATTTCATATGATGGTCAGTAGTTATGTACACTAGACCAAAGTTCCCACTTAAAAAAAAAAAAAATATATATATATATATATATATATATTTTACATGAAAAAGGTTAAAGTAATGATAAATGATAGTTACTAGGGAGTTTAATGGCTGAACAGTATATATCTTTTCTCCTATTACAAACCACATAGAGGCGCGCCCCCCCCCTGACCTATCAGCTACCTCTGGCACGTTGACTGACAGCAGCTGGCGTGACAGGACTACTTACAGCCCTCCCACACCGTTGCTCTGGTTAGTGCATTTGTATCCACACCTCTAGACACACGGTGCTGCTGTTTTGGACTGTTACCATACACGGTACGTTCTTGGGAGTAGTGCTCGGCAGTAGGATCAGAGTTATAGATGTGTTAGGGGGAGATAGGCATATCTGCAATCTACACTGATGTTGCTTTATTATTCTTAATGCTGGATATAGGTGTAACGTTGTTTCATTTTCCTCAGTGCTACGAATATTAGCATGTTTATCGCATCCTGCATGGTTATTTGATCCTACTTTATGCAGTATGTCTCAATCTCCAATTGATTAAGTGCCAATTTATTTAGTGCACATTATGTTGTATTTCCTATTTGCTGCACTGCTATTCCTCTGGTCACATTACAAATTGGCATGTATATATATTTATATCGTGATGTGTATTTAGATTACTGCTATGCTTTTATCATTGCTATGACATTTCTCCCTTTTTCTTTCTTTTTTCTTTCTTTTTTCTCTGTGGTAGCAGCAAGTTATGTCCATCACTTTGTCTTGTAATTTGTACTTTTTAATGTTATATGTTCACTTAGATTGAGGTGGATGTCCTGGGATACATTGGGTACATTGTATCTGATACTAATTAACTTGTATTTGGGTGTGTATGTATTTTGGTGTAAACAGTGTATGGTTGCCTTGACAACTGTTTTTGGAGCAATTTCTGTTCACTGGGGGAGGGTCTTAGAGGGTATAAATGTTTGCTTGTCACATTTTATTGTTGGTCTGATGAAGGGAAGCTGTCCCCGGAACGTCACGTAAATAAAAGCTTCTATTGCTTATCCTTAAGCCCAGCGAGTGCTGTCTTCTATTACCTTTTATATATATATATATATATATATATATATATATATATATATATATATATATATATATATTATACAAAAGAACAGCAACAGATCAGGATTTGCATCAAAGAATAAAGCCAAATTTATTGACGTTTCGGGGATATATTTCCCCTTCTTCAGAACAATAATTACACACAAGTGTTGTGCTTAAATAGTGTACAGAAATACAACAATACCTCCCACTTCCTGTTAAAAAAGCGCCAAATTTACATCATCTCCAGTAATCATGAGTGTATACACCCAGATGAACCGGAAGTCATTTACTGCTGGGTTAATGAAGACTAGTTTCCTGGCATAATTGCACACACAGAGTGTAACATAAACAAAATCAAAGTATAATAAATAATGTACATAACATGTTTCTTATGTGCATAAAGTAAATTGCAAAACACCTACTGCAGTTATTTATATAATATTCAATTCAAATAGTTCTGAATTGCCTCCTCTAAAAAACTGAGCAATGGGGAGGCAGGGTCAGTGTAGGGGGGGGGGGGGGGGATAATCTTGTGTTGTTACCAGTGATCATTACCAAAAGTTAATTAAGTTAAACTCTGAGTTTATCCTGTTTGGGGTCCTGGTCTTCAATTTGAAGATCCAGAAAACCTCTTGCCTGGCAAGCTTTCTGTCCCTATCCCCACACCTACTCCCAACATGAACTTAATCTATTATTGTCCACCTCAAGGTGTTAGGTCTTTGTCGATGAAAATCCTTAAAGTGTCTAATGAGGGGTGTGGTCAGGGATCCTGTTACCAACATGTTTTCTTATTCTAGTTCTGACCTCCCTTGTGGTCATACCCACGTATTGGATCTTACACTCCATACACGTGAGAAAATAGACCACATAGGTGGTGCTACAATTGTAACATTTGTTGTGTGAAAATGTATCTCCTGTCATCTCACATTTGAATCCATCCCCTATTGGTACATACTCACAGGCTTTACAGGTGGAGTTGTGACACATGTATACCCCCTTTACAGTCAACCATGAGCTAGATGTTAGATTTGCAGGTTTTTGATAGGTGGGGGGATACCATATTCCTTATCATCACACCCTGCTTGTAGGTGAACTTGCACCCTTTTTCTTCTAAGTCAACTGGATCTTCATCTGCAGTCAGCATCTTAAAGTGTTTACTCACTATTTTGCAGATCTCATTATACTGATCATTATATGTAGTGATAAAAAGAGCTTGTTTAGCTGTCCTAGATGAATCATTCCTTTGCTTGTTCCTGTTCTTCAATAGTGTTTCCCTGTCTAAAGAAGCTACCAACTTCCTTACTCCCTTTGTCATGGTTTCCGGATACTTCCTATACTTGAGCCTGCCCAATAGGGAATTAGATTACTTCTCAAACTGAGACTGAGTGGTGCAATTTATTCTAACCCTGTCCATCTGGCCCTTAGCTATGGCCTTAAAGAACCTTTTCAGGTGGTTAGTGTTCGCATGAAGGAGTGTGTTACCCGTGATTGGTTTCCTGTATAGATCTGTACTGTGCCTTTCTCCCCATTACTCTCACCAATCAGTATGACATCCAAATAATTCACCTCATGTTTCTGTATCTCAAAGGTAAAAGTAATGCCTATGTTGTTTGAATTCAGCCAAGCTAGAAATGAGGCTGTCGCGTCCTCACTACCCCTCCAGACAAAAATCAAATCATCAATGAGATAGAAACGATCCTGGAATTTAAAGAAATTGTGAGTTAATAAAAACTCAGTAACTCTCAGTATAAAGGCACAGCTGTCCTCATCAAACAACATAGACCTCTCCAACAAGAACTTAACTGTTTTCAAGCTTTTATTGTGTTGCATAGAGGTGTACAAGGCCTTCACATCTACCATTAAGCCAAAAGTAGGATTGTGACCAGTTTATATCTTGTATTAGACCCAACAGATGTTTCATATCTCTCAAATAACTGGAAAGTTTTGTCACAAGTGGCTGGAGTATCACATCTAGCCACTGAGAGAGTCGTTCAGACAGAGAGCCAATCCCACTCACTATGGGGCATCCCTCCACTTTAGAGAGGGACTTATGGCTTTTGGGTAGATGGTTGAATATGGGAACGATTGGTTTATCAACCATTAAAAATGATGCTGTTTCCTCATCCATGAACCCATTTTCCTTCCAATTATCTATAAGATCTCTTAGCTCCCTCTGAACCTTGTGATGGCATTGGCAATAAGCTGAATATACTGTGTCCTGTCTTCTAGATGTCTAACGGCCTCCTGTACAAAGAACCCCCTATCCATAACAACTATGGAGCCCTCCTTGTCTGCTGATCTAATGACCAAGTCAGTGTTTTCTTTGAGGGCAACCAAAATTTCTCTTTCTTTCCTGGTCAAGTTATTCTTTCTGGAATGCTTGTTCCTCAGACTCACTAGTTCAGTAAGGTCCCTCTCGACCCTTTTTTGAAAAGATACTATAGTATCACCTCGGTTATGGATGGGATAAAACCTAGACTATTCTTTATAGTGTGGAAAATTGTCGCCTCCTGCTTCCACTACTGTCCCCTCCTGATAGAGTGCCTCCATGGATACCCTGTCACACTGCTCAGAAAAATCAAAATTGTGTTTATAGTTGTGTACTACCCAAGTGCCCATGGACGGGTGCTCATCAGGATGATTATGATGTTTATAAAATGTATGTAGGGTGATGTTCCTAATCATTTTATTAACATCAATTAAGTGTGTTGAAAAGATTAAAACCATTGGAGGGTACATAGCCCAATCCCAAGCCCAGAACCTTGTTTTTAGCTTTTGATACGGCATAGCTGGAAAGATTTACCACACTATCTATTGGTACTTTGTGTGCTATTGCTGCTGCTGGTATCCCCTCCTCAAGGGGTACCGATTCGTTGGCCTAAGTGAAAAACCTATTTGATATCGCTCCTATTTGGGCCACTGGCTTGGGAATTAGGTGGAACTTCAGTGTTGTCAGAACTCTTTTTATTTACTGCGTGTTTTCCTTCTGAAATCCTGTCTCAGGATTGGTTGAGGTGGAATTGCACCTTCTTTGGGTCTAACAGCCTGTGTGTAATGCTCGTGGGATTTTTTCACTATCAGACCGAACTCGGCCAGTAGTCTTCTTATCCCGGCGTCAAGCCAGAATGATAGGGAATATTCCAGAGCAGAGAAAGTTTGCAAGATGAGGTAAGCGGCACACACCACAGGCAGGGTAGTCTTCGGCGGCAACAGGCAGGGAGTCAGAGCAGTCCAAAGGTAAACCACTAGGATGGTCAGGCCGGCAGGGTTTGGCAAAAGTAAAGCAGTCCAAGGGTAAACCACTAGAATGGTCAGGCAGGCAGGGTTTTGCAACGGTAAAGCAGTCGCAGTCCAGGGTAAACCACTAGAATAGTCAGGCAGGCAGGCAGGGATTGGCAACAGAGAGGCAATCCAGAACAATAGGGGTTATCAAGCAGAATGGTCAGACAAGCAGAGATCAGCAGCAGTATATCAATCCAGAAATAAGGGGTTAACAGGCAGAGTGGTCAGACAAGCAGAGTTCAGCAGCAGTATATCAATCCAGCAATTAAGGGGTTAACAGGCAGAGTGGTCAGACAAGCAGAGTTCAGCAGCAGTATATCAATCCAGAAATAAGGGGTTAACAGACAGAGTGGTCAGACAGCAGAGTTCAGCCGCAGTATATCAATCCAGCAATTAAGGGGTTAACAGGCAGAGTGGTCAGACAAGCAGAGAGTTCAGCAGCAGTATATCAATCCAGCAATATAGCAACAATAACACCCAGGAGAACAGAAAGTAACACCTATACTTGGACACAGTATGATTTGCTGATAGAATTCTGGCTGATTGCAACAGCCAATAGGATAGAATTCATTCTTTGTTGACCATCAGAAGAAGAGGATGCTCCGCGCCGGATGTCTTGAAGATGGACCCGCTCTGCGCCGGATGGATGAAGATAGAAGATGCCGTCTGGATGAAGATAGAAGATGCCATCTAGATGAAGACTTCTGCCCGCTTGGATGAAGACTTCTGCCGGCTTCAATGAGGACTTCGGCCCGCTTGGATGAGGACTTTGCCGGCTGGATGAGGATGGATGTCCGGTCTTCGAAAACTGTAAGTGGATCGTCGGGTGTTAGTGTTAGGATTTTTTAAGGATTTATTGGGTAGGTTTTATTTTTAGCTTAGGGTTTGTGCAGTAAAATAGCTAAATGTCCTTTAAAGGGCAATGCCCATCCAAATGCCCTTTTCAGGGCAATGGTTAGCTTAGGTTTATTTAGATAGGTTTTTATTTGGATGTCTTGAAGATGGACCCGCTCTGCGCCGGATGAATGAAGATTGAAGATGCTGTCTGGATGAAGATAGAAGATGCCATCAAGATGAAAACTTCTGCCCGCTTGGATGAAGACTTCTGCTGGCTTCAATGAGGACTTCGGCCCGCTTGGATGAGGACTTTGCTGGCTGGATGTGGATGGATGCATGGAAACTTCGAAAACTGTAAGTGGATCGTCGGGGGTTAGTGTTAGGATTTTTTAAGGATTTATTGGGTGGGTTTTATTTTTAGCTTAGGGTTTGGGCAGTAAAAGAGCTAAATGCCCTTTTAAGGGCAATGCCAATCCAAATGCCGTTTTCAGGGCAATGGTTAGCTTAGGTTTATTTAGTTAGGGTTTATTTGGGGTTTTGGTTTTGTGGGTGTAGGTTTTACTGTTGATAGGGCTATTAGATTAGGAGTAATTCATTTTTTATATTTGATCATTTCATTTTTTATTTTGTGTAATTTAGTGTTTATTTTTTTTGTAATTCAGATAATTGTATTTGATTAATTTAATTTATTTTATTTTATTGTAATGTTAGGTTTTAGTGTAAGGCAGGTTAGGTTTTATTTTACAGGTAACTTTGTATTTATTTTAACTAGGTAGCTAGTAAATAGTTAATAATTTTTTACTAACTAGTCTACCTAGTTAAAATAAATACAAACTTACCTGTGAAATAAATATAAAACCTAAAATAGCTACAAAAATAGCTTAGGTTTTATTTTACAGGTAAGTATTTAGTTTTAAATAGGAATTATTTAGGTAATAAT
The DNA here is from genome assembly GCF_027579735.1 of Bombina bombina. Lineage (NCBI taxonomy): Eukaryota > Metazoa > Chordata > Amphibia > Anura > Bombinatoridae > Bombina > Bombina bombina. The sequence goes on from NC_069502.1 coordinate 1,041,565,878, forward strand.
TGTAAGTTTTATTTAGAATGATTTCAATTATATTTAAGTTAGGGGGTGTTAGGGTTAGAGTTAGGGTTAGACTTAGGGTTACGTTAGGGTTATGCTTAGGGTTAGGGTTACGTTAGGGTTAGGATTAGGAGTTAATATATTTATTTAGTGTTAGTGATGTTGTAGGCCAGAGGTTTAGGGGTTAATAACTTTAGTATAGTGGTGGCGACATTGGGGGCTGTAACTCTAATGTAGGTGGCGGCAATGTTAATGGAGGCAGATTAGGGGTTAATAACATTATGTAGGTGGCGGCGATGTCGGGGGTGGCAGATTAGGGGTTAATAACTGTAAGGTAGGTGGCGGCAATGTTAAGGGAGGCAGATTAGGGATTAATAACAAGTGTATTTAAGTGGCCGTAATGTTAAGGGCAGCAGATTAGGGGTTAATAGTTTTATGTATGTGGCGGCAATATAGGGGGTGGCAGATTAGGGTTTAATAACTGTAATGTAGGTGGCGGCGATGTTAAGGGCGGCAGATTAGGGGTTAATAGTTTTATGTGGGTGGCGGCAATGTAGGGGTGTTTAGACGTGTTTTTATGTTAGGGTGTTAGGTTTAAACGTAACATTTTCTTTCCCCATAGACATCAATGGGGCTGCATTAAGGTAAAGTATATTAATATAACAATGTTGGTTGTGCAAAGCTGGGGAATGGGTAGTAAAGGCAGTATCTATCTTTTTAAACAATAACAATTTTGGTGTTGACTGTCCCTTTAAGTTAAAGCTGTATATTTTGCTTTTTTAATCTAAGAGGAAGTACAAATGGGACTTAAGGACTGATTGCTCACTGGCTGATAAGCAGATCTGCCACTGATTTACTAGTGGAGAGTGACAACTAATCAATTAGCTGGCAGGATTAGGTATAAGCTGTTTTATATTGATAAGTGGTTTTATCTGACTGCTTCATGAATGTATCATTTTTAGTGAGATTTATATCTAACCAGAGCGTGTCATATTATTTTTCTGATGCTTTTTCTACTTCTTGTACTGCAAATGTTTAGCTGCTAGGTTACAACATTAATCATTTTGCCCCAGAGGAAGGCCTAGGGGTCTATTTTAAAATCATTTGAAAACGTTACAATATGCTATTTATTTCATGTTTTTCAAATGCTTTAGCACTACATAAAAAAACAACAGAATAAGCAAACACTTTCTTTGCAGCAGTTTGTAATTTAGTATCCTGAACCTGTTGAAAACACAGTTTTGCCTTTTTCAAGTGTTATTTCCTAGCTTTCGTTAATGTTAAATTTCTTCTGCATGTTAACTACAGGTGTTAAGAAATAATAAATTAATTTACTAAATTGTGATATTAAAATGTTCCTTTATAATTATGCAAAATTATATAAAATAATTAATTGAACACATCATGAACTGATTCTAATTTTTAAGTGAAAAGAAAAAAAAAAAATATTAGCTCCAAGTTTCCTTTATCTTTGACCTTGTACCATTTGCTTATGTGAAGGTCTGTTGCAAGTGTACGCACAATGATTGTCATTAGTTTAAATACATTTTGCTCTTATAAAGTTTTGTATTTGAAGCATAGAAACTTCAGCCCATACAGACAGGAAGCAAGACAGCATATACAGCCAGAATTTATTATGGTACAAATAATAGCTTGTGCAACCCCACCACTTGCTCTCACACAACTAACTGCATGAGAACAGGGCTTGTTAATCATCACAGATTTATCATTCCAAAATAGTATCTACAGCTTTATAAATAGAACCATATATGTTTCAAACTCCTAGACATATAGGCCTGATGATCGAAAGTGCTAAGAGGTGGCAAAATATTCCAAGGAATCCGCCGCTATGTCAAGGGAGCCTGTTGAAATATTCCAAGCTCTTGACATAGTGGTATTGCCCAGAGGCGCTTACTATGCATGCCACTGGTTGGTGATGCTGGCTATAGAAAACACCCAGCATTGCCACCCATTTTGATGATGTATAGTAAAGGATCCTTTGAAATAGAACTTCCGGGCCTAACCACCAATCCTAATACCCCTCAACTAAAGTACCCCACGATCGTAAACTAACACTACATTAATAAATATCTACACCACATACCCATAGAAAGAACATATCCTGTTATCCCATATACAGCCACATACCCACTGCAAGTACCTATCTAGCCTTGTAACCCCTAAACCTCCAATCACCCACCACAAGTATCTATCCTATTACCCCTACACCGCCACATACCCACTGCAAGTACCTATCCTACTAACTTTTTACTGCCACATACCCACTGAAAGTTCCCTACACTATTAACCCTAAACCACCACAAACCCAAACGCAATCTAACCCTACTCTACCTAACACTGAATCCCCCCTCTAAACTAAACCCTCTAAGTTACATGAAAAACAAAAAACTAAGTTACAATAAAATAAAATAATCTGTTACAAAAAATAATAAAATTCAATATTCAAAATAAAAAAAACACCATTATACCTAACACTAACCTACATGTCCCATAAAATAAAAAACCCACCCAAAACAAAAATTACCTAAGCCCTAACACTATAATAAACTGTTATAGCCCTTATTAAGGGCCTTTGTGAATGGCATTTCCCTAAAGATTATTCAGCTCTTTTAAAATAAATAACAATTACAACCCCCCCCTCTACAATACAAGTAACCCCCAACCCCCAAATATTAACATCTACATAAAAAATCTTTCCTAAAAAATTAGAATTAAAATAAATAAGAACACCCAAAAGAATCTCTAACTAACCCAAAAGGTTGTACTCACCGATCGAAAATCTGGCTTATCTTGTAATATTTTTTCATTGTAAAAGAGCTGAATTATCTTTAGGGCAATGCCCCACAATGCCCTTTTAAGAGCTATTGTAACTTATTTTGGTGTTAGTTTTTTTTTTTGTGGTGGGTTTTTTATTTCATGGAAATGTAGACTAGTATTAGGTATAATGGTGGGTTTTTTATTTTGGATACTGTAATTTATTATTTTTTGTAACTTAGATTTTTTTATTTTATTGTAATTTAGGAGGTTTAGTTTAGGGGGTTAAGTGTTAGTTAGTGAAGTTCTAGTTTGCTTTGGGAAGTGTCGGTTTAGGCCATACCTGTAGGGGGTTGATTTGGTGATTATTGATGTTTAGCATTTAGTAGGCCTTAATAACCTAATCACTCCCCATACCTATATGGGGGTTAATTAGATGATTAGGTTAAGGCAGCTTAGGGGTTAATATTGCATTTATCTAGAATGTTTAAAATATTATGCATTCTTATGTATGATGCATATTCTTTTAAGTATTGTATATAAATTAATATGTATTTATTTTTTCTTGTGTTTTTTATTGCAGACAAATATATTTTTTTAAAATTATATTTATTTTACAAGAGTCATTAGTATTACAATTTTATTATTACATAACAGGCATGCAGTTATGTACTACTATAATGCAACTGTCCATAATTATAATACAACTGTTTTTTAAACATAAATTATAAACAAATATGCATTATACATGATCATGCATTTTATTTTAAACATTGTAGATATAATGTATACATTGATATTCAATATTTAAAATATTATTATTATTATTATTATTATTATTGGTTATTTGTAGAGCACCAACAGATTCCGCAGCGCTATGTATATTGCATATTGTTTTAAGTTTTAAAATATATTTGTTAGCTTGTGTTTATTAGTGATAACATAGATATATATGTTAATATAGTACAAATATACAAATGTACAACAACAGATTAAAACGGTTGAAGTATTCAAACACACTGATCTGAAACAAAAATCTACCTTCTTTCCCAGTCATGAAAAAGGAAGTTTTATACAAACTTTTGAACAATTAGTGAACAAGATATCGATAGTTTTGAACTATCAAAAGAAAAGTAAAAAAGAAGTATAAATTGGAATCTGACATTAAAAGAAAAAGAGATTTTAAAAAAACTTGCAAAAAAGAGAGGACCTAGTTATAAAGCACGCGGATAAAGGGGGAGGAATTGTAGTAATGAGTAAAAACTATTATTTGGAAGAAGCAAATAGAATACTTGAGGACAAAAAAGACTAAAGAATGATCCGGGTGACAACCATTTTTCTGAAATTCAAGAATTAATGAAAAAAGCCCATTCTATAGGATTATTAAACAGTTCGGAATTAAATTTCATTATAATACAAAACTTTAGAACACCAATCTTTTATTTTATACCTAAGATTCATAAAAACTTACATAACCCTCCACGGCGTCCAATAATATCAGGTATCAATTCCATCACTTCAAATTTATCCCATTACATAGATCATTTTCTACAAAGATATGTCAAAGATTTACCATCTTACTTAGCAGATTCAACACAATTTTTAAATTTACTCAAATCAATAGAATGGAAAAAAAATTATCTTTTAGTGACCTGCGACACCAGTTCATTATATACAAGTATACAGCATAATTTGGGACTGGCAGCCATTTCATATTATTTACAATCAGATCCTGAAATGAAAAATACACAAGAAAAATTCATACTAGACTGCATAGAATTTATACTTACTAAAAACTATTTTAAATTCAATGATAAATTCTATTTACAGATACAAGGAACAGCTATGGGCACAAGATTCGCACCCAGTTATGTGAATTTATTCATGGGACATTTTGAGAAGGATTTATTCGAGAATGGACCATGGGGTGCGAATTTTGTGCTCTATAAGCGTTATATAGACGATTTGTTTTTAATCTGGAAAGGAGACTCAGAGTTATTTGAATTATTCTTGGAAGATCTCAATAATAATGAATTTGGGCTGTCATTTACATCTGAATATAGTACGAATAAAATAAATTTTTTGGACATAGAAGTAGAGATTATCAATAATGAAATCAAAACCAGAACATACTTCAAGAAAGTAGACTCCAACAATTATGTGGACTCAAGGAGTTGCCATCATAGTAAATGGAAAAACAATATACCCAAAGGCCAACTATTAAGAGTCAGGAAAAATTGTACTGATAATGATGATTTTGACCAACAGTCAGAAATTCTAATTAATAGATTTAAACAGAAAGGATATGAAGAAAAAAGAATTGTAGAATTAGCTAAGACAGTAAAACTAGTGGATAGAGAGACTTTATTGAATAAATCAAATATAAAAAAAGAGAAGACATATCAAAAAGGAGAATTCAATCAAGGGACACATTTAAATGGAGAATTAAATTCAGAAATACCAATAATAGCAACATATTCAGAACAACATAAATTCTTTGAAAAAAATTGTTAAGAGACATTGGCCTTTATTATTAAAAGATCCAGTTATAGGACACACATTGGGGAGAAATCCGAAATTTATTTATAAAAAAGCAAAGAATTTCAAAAGCATATTGGCACCAAGTGAGTATAGACGGAATAAAATGACTCTGACAAATATTAAGGATCTGGAGGGAAACCAAATTGAAGGTTTCTTTCCATGTAGGCAATGTAAATCATGTAAATTTAGTAGCAAAATAAAAAATATAAAATCAGACAAAATGGGAAAAACAGTGAAAATCAATGGGATATTAAGATGTTCAGATATGAATGTAATATATTTAATACAATGCAGCTGTAATTTGAAATATTTCGGGCAAACTGGCAGGAAACTGAAAGACCGCATAAGAGAACATCTCCTGACAATAGAGCATAACAGAAAAGACACAAACCTTTACAGACATTTTTTGGAGGTCCATTCAGGTAAATTAGAATACTTTAAATATTGGGGAATTAAAAAGATAGAACCCGATGGGAGACGAGGAAATATGAAGGAAAAACTTATCAGACAGGAAGCAGAACTAATTTATAGTTTTGGTACATTAGCTCCAAAGGGTCTAAATAGTGAATTAGATCTCAACTTTTTTCTCAAATAAATAAAAACAATATAATTTTGCTAAACTGGACCTATTATAATACTATAAAATCTGATTTCATTTTTTAGATTTCCATAAAATGAATTCATAATTATAAAATGATATATAAAACACATTGCCTGCAATAACTTAGTAAAGGTAATATATGCCAATATCTGCTAAATCCAGTAATCTACTGAGGAAAAAGTTCCTGTCAAATAAAATAAAAAAAAATTAAAAATTGGAAACATTCTATCTGTTAGGAAAGTGTATAGATGTATTTATATTCTCAATTAACATGTATAAATGGATGTTGAAAACAACATATCTTATTATAGAAGACTAAAGAAGAATAAATAATGATTATTAAAAGGGTATACAAAATCTAACAGTTGCTTTTATGCAACATTTAAACACAGCCAATCAAATATACTTTATATATACTTATCATTTTTCCAGTTAAGAATATTGTAAGAGAATCAGAGAGAACATTTTATTTTATTAAATCTCCTATATAGTGTAAATAATCTCCATATGAGAATAGATATTGTATATCAGACACATCTTAGAACGATGATTAAATTTGGTAAAATCCCTCAGATAGATAGGGAAGACACAAATCCGTCAGTCATCTTCCGAAAAAGATAACACAAAGAATAATAAAATAACCGAGTGGCACAGTTCCATTTAGAAATTGAATATGGATAAAAGGTAAGGTCTAAAAAACTAGTTTAAATATACGGATCCAATGTTCATCTAAGAGAAGAGGGAAGGGGTGACAAAGTTGTTCTAATAAATAATTGACAAACTAATTGACATAAAATATTTAGGTAGTATATTTCCAACTGTATTTTTATTTGTATGTTTATTGAGAATAGAAATGGGATTATACTTTATGATGATACACTCAAATATCAGTTTACAGACGTAAATATTTTATATACAAGTGAGCAGTATATAGCAGCAAATTAGTAGGTGTAATTGGGTCAAACCAAAATATGCAAATTGAGCAAAGAAATGATGAAAGGGTTAAGCATACGGGTATAAAAGGAAGGAGCGGTAGTTAAGAAACCATCTTGATAAAGGCTATTTTATTAGCTGAAACGCTTAGATCATACTACTCAGCTCCCAGATCTAAAGACACGCTAAACAGATCTCCCAGGACCTGTATCAGTATTGCACTGACATATTTAGGTGCAAACTGAATTGGTAGGAGACTGTTTGATCCCACTCCCAGAACCAATTCTGAATACAGATAGAAGCGGTAGGAGACGGGAATTCAACAGACAAGATTTTCAAAAAGTGCGCGCACTCATCATACTCCACACGGATTGGATAAGATTGGACACAGCAAAACAGACTGTAAATAGACCAGTCAGTCGAAGCATCAAGTGAAACAAAGTAGCTTCTAAGAACTGTGAGTAAACATACAATATTACCAGCTCTGAAGCCGAAGAAACAACAGTGAGTACATATTGAAATTATAATATAGCAACCATCTGGAACACAAACAAACCATATCTTGAAACAGTTGCTTATTTATCGAAAATTGAATATCATTGTACCCAAACACACCACGATATACACCTGGACATTCCTAATTCATTATTCATACGCTAAAGGAGAGAAATAATGGACTAATGTATTACTCATAATTTCACTGTATATCAGAACACATTTATCAAGTATTGTGAATATATTTCCAGTATCTTATATTATCTTCATGCATGTAATACGTGGCTGTTAGTAGCAGCAATATTGAAATGCCTCTATCATCAGATAATTGTATCAATGTTTTTATGCATAGTCACCAACATTAGTATATTTTATTGATAGCGACACCGGTGTCTATATTTTATTGATTAATAATATTAGCATATACCGAGATATTGAATTCTCAATTTCTTTGTATTTTATACATTAAATTCTTATTTATATAGATCCATCTTGTTGCATTATTTTTGACAAGTTTCTCACAGAGCGAACATTGGGTCTGTAAGTGTATTCTCAAAGTTTCGTAAAACACTATTTGATCACCCACATATAGTCCATATATAATTAAGGTTATTTAGTGATTCGCAACAGGGAATATTGTACTTAGTATTTCATCTTATTATAGATACAATTCAAGTTTATATATTTGAAGTAAAGTCACTTTCACAGTCAGCCTTTAGGGGCGCTCCTAACACAACGTCACTCCAATACACCATGTTAATATAGTAGTCAGTAGCATTAAATTATATTCTTAAATAACAGGCATGCAGTAATGTAGAACTATAATTTTAAATTATACTGCCTTTAATAACAAATAATAAATAACAACAAGCAACATTAATTAAATTTAAATTTATATTAAATTTTAATGTATATGCAAATATTTAAATAATATGCATTCTACATAACAATGCATCAATTTAAATATTGAACATCTATGTGTAGGGCCTTAGCTTCTAAAGTTAGTTTTACGTTATGATAGTTTAGGGGCCAATGTTTAAATGATATGCATAGTCGCTGTACAATGCATAATGTTTAAAGTATTGTATATATGTATAAAGTAAAATATATTTTATGATGCTTTCTATTATTTTAAACATAAACATATATTTGTAAATATATATTTATGTTTGAAATAATAGCAAGCAACCATTAAATACCTTTTAAGATATCTACAATACTTTAAATAATCTACATTGTACATGGCACATTTTAAATGGGGTGCCATTTGAGCAGAGTGCAGAGTGCAGAGTATCAAGTCACCCTTTAAGTATCTTGTCTGCAATATGATGAGGTACCTGGGGATACCACTTGTTTTAGGGTGCTACCTTCTGGAAATAATGGGGGAACACTTCAATTCTGATCCCTAATTCCTCCCAGAAGGTGGTATCCCTAGTTGCCTCCTCAAATTTCCAACAACATACTAAAAGGAAGACTTGATCCCATGTGCCCTGTTTGATTGGCATCCCTTTTAAGATGCACAAGACCGGGGCTCAATTTCAGCTGGCGAGACTAAATCGCCTGAGGTAGTAGAATAAGTGTTGTAGAAGTTAGGTCCCGCAGGCAATATTTGGAGTGTGACTACACTGAAAATATTTTTAGTTTCAGTGAGCGCACTGTCTGCACCATGTAGGCCCACTTCAAATAGGGCCCCCCCCCAGCCACAGAAAAATGCTAATGAGCGACGATGATGGCGATGCGGGTGGTGACGTTACACTCCCATTGTTTTCTATGGGAAAGACATTGCCGCTCAACATCACTGCTCAACCAGGCCAGTAAGATAGTTTCTCTTTGGTATGTCGATGTTTTGAATATTGGGGTCATAGTGACGGTTAGACATATAGTGAGTGTCTTATATCAGGTATATCCTGGAGCCAGTACTGAACAGGAAATGGCCAAAGATTGGTGGTTACACGCATATGTTGCTACTGATTGGTTCGATGACCACGTCCTGCTCATGAACAGAAATACAGATGGCAATGGGGCTCCTAAAAATAACTTTAGTTGTTTAACCCTTTGAAAGATATAATTAAGCACATTTTACCAGAGAACATATGTAAAATAGTTGTTTTAAAAAAGACCGCTGCTCCTTAACTCATCCGCCACCTCTGAGGCGGCGGACAGCAATCAGCCCTATCGGGTACGATCGGGTTGATTGAGACCCCCTACTAGTGGCCGATTGGCTCTGAATCTGCAGGAGGCAGCATTGCACAAGCATTTCACTAGAAATGCTTGTGCAATGATAAATGCTGACAGCATATGCTGTCAGCATTTATTGATGTGCGGCGGACATGTCCACCTACACATTAGTTAATCGGCCCCCTTGTGTTTTGTATAAAACTAGAAACTTTAAAAAGTGCTATGAGTGAAATTATGTACATATTGGGATTAAAGTAGTGCATCCCTTTAAGATCAAATCAATATATTCCAAATTGTAATCTGTTCCCAATATACCCCAGGCTCTCATTGTTAATAATCTCACTTTTAGGGACCTTAAAAGCAACTGAGATTATTTTTTTATTAATTCACAATAATTGTCTGACTTTCAATACAGATTTTTGCAAATGTATATACCCAAGAACAAAAAAAAAAACAACACACACATTTTATTTCCCAAAATTTGTATATGACATATGTACTGCACATTTGCAAAATACACTATATGGCCAAAGTATATGGATGCCTAACCATTACACTTGTGTGAACTCGTTGTACATCCCATTCCAAAACTATGGCCATTATTATGTAGAAGATCTACATCCCTTTGCGGCTATAAGAGCATCCACTGTTCTGGGAAGGTTTTCCATAAGATTTTGGAGTTTGTCTGTGGGAATTTTTGCCCATTCAGCCAAAAGAGCATTTATGAGATTGGATGAGAAATAGGCTCTGGCTCGCTATCAGTGTTCAAATTCATCCCAAATGTGTTCAATGGGGTTGAGTTCAGGGATCTGTGCAGGCCACTAAAGTTCCTCCACAATAAACTCATAAAACCATGTCTTCATGAACCTTGCTTTGTGCACAGGGACACAGTCATACTGGAACAGGAAATATCTCAAATAGGCTTGATACACAATAGGTAGGTTAAAATCAAACTTTATTTCATAATATTTAAAATTTAACAAACGTTGCTGGCATATTCAAAGAAACAGAAATTTAAATCTTAATATCACTCATGGTATTGACCGACAAGATGCTGCCATTCCGATAACACAGTAGCCATAGATAATAAAACTGCTCCATGTTTGTTATTAAATACATATGCAAGCTAATTTAATTGGTTTGTGTTAATTATCAAAACTTTTTGACTGCAATTGCAAGCTCCTCATATTTAAAGGGACACTGAACTGAAATTTTATCTTTCATGATTCAGATAGAGCATGCAATTTTAAGCAACTTTCTAATTAAGCCCACCTGATTATTTAGGTATCTCACAACTTTCAACCCCATGCTATAAAAAGATCAGAGTGTCTATAAAATTGTGATATAAATTTATGCTGTATATGAAGGGATTAAAGTCTACAAAGACGTGGGGCCTCTCCCAGCTATCCATAAAAAAGTTAGCATGGAATGGGGAGAGCTAGAACAGGAAAAAGCCTTCCCCAAACTGTTGCCACAAATAATCAACCAGAGATTTTTACCTTATTAACGATTATATATATATCATTCAGCACAGCATTAATAAATCTGATCCAGCCACAATAATACAATTTCTAGAATATTTTACAGTAACTTCAAATCAATTTATAAGTATAAAATACAAAATCTCTCTTTTCCACAACGGTAAGTTGGTCTATGATATATAAAATTATAACTATAAATTACACTTACAGCTTCAATTTAACTACTGCTATAAAGAATATCTTTGCTTTAAACTATTTAAATATAAAAATACATTAAACCTCTATACGTTACCAGTTGCCAATATTTGACAGTTTCAGTATCCAAAATTTCTCTATTGTCATACGTGAAGGGATTTACTATTTTGCAAGCAGGATAACAGGTCACAGAGTTATATCTCTCTGTCCCCGAGAGAGAGTTCCAGCATAGGGTCTCTCTGTACCCAAGAGAGAGTTCCAGCATAGAGTCTCTCTGTCCCCAAGAGAGAGTTCCAGCATAGGGTTCAGGGACTATTCACCAGATACTTGTCCAAAAGCAGGCCCCAAACAATGTGTGAGTCTCTGGGTAACAAAGTGAGTCTGTCCCTCTTCCTTGCATAGTGTGGAGTATATTCTCTGACATAGCTCCTTCTTCATTTTAGAATCGGTCAATAAGAAAAATTCTGGGTGTGAATTTAGCTCTCATTGACTCATTGGTAATTTAATCCTCCCCAATTAGATTACCTCTGGCTGCATCACCCGGCCTCGGTCACCAGGGGCACAGGACCTTAATTCCTGGAATTCTGTTTGTCTAAAAAGATAACTATATCTTTTTAAATGTTTTTATATAGTATTCATTTAAAATACACTTATGATTTTATGTTTCAATAAGACATCTGGTCATTGTCATATGGCCTATTTAATTGAACTGAGTATATCTATTTAATATTAGACACGTGTGTAACTGCATATTTGCTAATATATATTCAATGTATGTTTCTATACAATTTCCTACTTATAGTATTTTAAGTGATGCATTTGGAGAGCTATATTGAATTAGTAATATAATTTAATCTTTTCAGTAATTTATATTATATTCATTATTAGTTCAGGAAATTTAGAATAGTATCATTTCATTCCCTATTTATATAGTATATTTTAAGAGATAAATTTAAAAGTCATATTTCTATTTGGGGACTTAGTAGCTACACTATATTAATTATTTGATTTTAATAGAATCATATAATTTAATATTCTGGTATATATTGTTAAACTTTATTGCTATATCCCTGTCATAAACATACATGTAAGTAGAATTATGTAGTAATTAATTATATAGATATATTTATATCTGATTCCTATTCCATCTAATATAAATATATTCCACATCTAGTGTACACCACATTTCTTTAGTTTTGAGTGCATAAAAACATAATTATGATATACTTCATAGTACAAATTATTAGGTATGAGTCAGTCATCTCAGAGCCTTTATATCTTTTCTAAATATAATTTGTCAAATATTTTAAACATCTCCAATCCAGTTGTTTATTTAATTCACATCATAGTTGTGCTAGGCATTTGACATATCTCCTAGACTTACACATATTGACACATTCATAAGTCTTAGTATATTAAATATGCCTGCAAATTATATTAACAATTTATTTTATTTTAACTTTAGGGTCACAATATTACCACATGCCTGCCAGTGTTCCTTCTAGACAGGGATATGTATATTGGGAATGTTCAAAGAGATTTAGTGATTTATCATTTATTTATTATAGGTATGTCTGATCCACCACATTTCCTGGGGAATCTGACTGGGCATCTATGTCATCACAGGGGGTCTATGATAAGCTAGGATGAGAGATCTAAACTCTCTAAGCAATGAAGTAAAGAATTATTTTAAGTTTGTATCTTACAGTTGTAACAAATGTTCTTTTTGTACTTTTGAGACATCAGATAACTGGATTATTGATGTGTATTAAAATCCTGACTTCAGAACTGTAATAAAAAGATTTGTGACAATACAGTACATTTTTTAAAATGGTTTCATATATAGATGAATTCATCTGTATATTTTACGAAGTTATTTCACTTTTTACATGAGATATCTATTCATATAGATATATATTTTACATTAACATTATCACACATATATATATAAATATATATTTAATTACAAAAATAAAAAAAAATTCTAAGTGAAGAACATAGGAATGTAAAATATGCATAACCCACTTCAGGTTTTGCACTTTAGGTCTAATGCAGTGTCAGGTTAGCGTACACGAAAAATTAAGCAAACTTACAAAATAATTATATATAATTCTGCACATATTTTCTATTCAGAGACGTAATTCATCATTGGTAAAACATTTTTTTCCATTTAAGTAGAATTAGTTTAGGTTATTTTATTGGTTTAGTTATTTAACACTTATAGATACAACAGTTATATACCTTTAATTTTAATTATTATTGGTTTATAATATAGCATTGGCAAAATACCCCACATTCATTATTATTATATTATTATATTATTGAATCAACACCCCACATGTTATCATTATTGTATTATTAGGAATAAAGGTTGAAAAAATCCTATTGGCTGATGCAATCAGCCAATAGGATTGAACTTCAATCATATTGGCTGATCCAATCAGCCAATAGGATTGAGCTTGCATTCTATTGGCTGTTCCATTTTTCAACCTTAATTCTGATTGGGTGATAGAATTCTATCAGCTAATCGGAATCTAAGGACACCATCTTGGATGACGTCATTTAAAGGAACCTTCATTCAACAAGAAGACGTCGGAAGAAGAGGATGCTCCGCACCGGTAAGTGGATCTTCGAGGGTTAAGCGTTAGGATTTTTTAAGGGTGTATTGGGTGGGTTTTATTTTTAGGTTAGGGCTTTGGGCCACAATAGAGCTAAATGCCCTTTTAAGGGCAATGCCCATCCAAATGCCCTTTTCAGGGCAATGGGGAGCTTAGGTTTTTTTAGTTAGGGGGGTTGGTTGTGTGGGTGGTGGGTTTTACTGTTGGGGGGGACTGTTTGTATTTTTTTTACAGGTAAAAGAGCTGATTTCATTGGGGCAATGCCCCGCAAAAGGCCCTTTTAAGGGCTATTGGTAGTTTACTTTAGGATAGTTTTTTTTTTTATTCTGGGTGAGCTTTTTTTACTTTGATAGGGCTATTAGATTAGGTGTAATTAGTTTAAAGATCTTGTAATTTTTTTTTCTGCAATTTAGTGGGGTTTTGTTTGTAATTTAGCTAATTGTTTTGAATTTTTAGTTAATTGTATTTAAATTAGGGAATTTATTTCATTGTAGTGTAGTGTTAGGTATTTATTTTAGCTAGGTAGTAATTAAATAGTTAATAACTATTTAGTAACTATTCTACCTAGTTAAAATAAATACAAACTTGCCTGTAAAATAAAAAGAAACCCTAAGCTAGATACAATGTAACTATTAGTTATATTGTAGCTATCTTAGGGTTTATTTTATAGGTAAGTATTTTAAATAGGAATTATTTAGTTAATGATAGGAATTTGTATTTATATTTATTTTAATTATATTTAAGTTAGGGGTTGTTAAGGTTAGACTTAGGGTTAGAGGTTAATAAATTTAGTATAGTGGCAGCGATGTTGGGGGTGGCAGATTAGGGGTTAATAAATGTAGGTAGGTGGCAGTGATGTTAGGGACAGCAGATTAGGGGTTAATATGTTTATTATAGTGGCGGTGACGTTGGGGCAGCAGATTAGGGGTTAATAAGTGTAGTTAGGTTGCGGTGACATTGGGGGCAGGAGATTAGGGGTTAATAAATATTATGTAGGTGGCGGCAATGTTGGGGTCAGCAGATTAGGGGTTCATAAGTATAATGTAGGTGACGGCGATGTCCGGAGTGGCAGATTAGGGCTTAATAAGTATAATGTAGGTGGCGGCAATGTCAGATTAGGGGTTAATAAGTGTAAGATTAGGGGTGTTTAGACTCGGGGTTCATGTTAGGGTGTTAGGTATAAACATAAAATGTGTTTCCCCATAGGAATCAATAGGGCTGCGTTATGGAGCTTTACGCTGCTTTATTGCAGGTGTGAGGCTGTTAGGGTGTTAAGCCGGTTCTCTCCATTGATGTCTATGGGGAAATTGTGCACAAGCACGTACAACCAGCTCACCACTGACTTAAGCAGCACTGGTATTGGAGTGCGGTATGGAGCACAATTTTGCTCTACGCTCACTTCTTGCCTTTTAACGCTGGGTTTGTACAAACCTGTAATACCAGCGATGTAGGTAAGTGAGCGGTGACAATAACGTGTAAGTTAGTACCGCACCCCTCATAACACAAAACTCGTAATCTGGCCGTTAGTATTTTAATTTATTATTGTTTTTACTGGGATATTGTACTGTATCCCACATGCACATCTATTGTCCTGATATACAAATTATAATAATATGTTTATGCATGCATATGTTTTATATTAATGGTTTATTCATTTGTGTTTTATTTGTTATTAACTGAGACCACTATCAGCTTCAAATGTTTTTTAGGTCTGTATATATGAAGGTAGTTCAAGAGGTAAATATTATATGCCTGAGGAAAATTCTTGTAAGCAGAGAAACACTTTGCATTACATTAAGGGTTAACCACTTTTTGTTGAATACATTTATATTTAACATTCAACAATCCATTTGGTTCCTGTTTTGCTACCTTCAACACACCTCACATTGGAGTTTTAGATTGCTGGAGAATAGTGAGCTGAAGCACTACAAATATTCAGTCTGCGTCTGTAAGCACAATTGAGTGCTGCTACCAAATGTGAGTACCCTGTATATATTTTAATCATTATGAGTACCATTTGGAATTGCTGATACACACAGGAGACCCCTTTCGTTTGCTTTCTTTGCAGAAACGTTTGATCACGTAATTTATCTATGTGCATTTAAATTTTAACCATAATTCCCTTTAAGATACTTTTTAAGTTTACCTCTCCTATCAAATGTACTCCATTCTCTTGGTATCTTTTGTTGAATAGCTCATCTCAGCAGGCATAGGTTCAGCAATGCACTACTGGGAGCTAGCTTGTGATTTGTGGCTACACACATATGCCTCTGGTCATTAGCTCATGAAATGCATTCAGCTATCTCCCAGTACTGCATTGCTGCTCTGGACCTGATTTTAACTATATGTTTAGCCACTTTGCATCAAACAAACAAATGTGCAATAATAACACATTTGTGCATTTTATTTTTCCACTTGTATGTCAGTTTAACATCTAGAATAAGTAAACTTCACATTATTTACATATATTAGTGTTCTGTATTCATTTCTATCTATAAAAAAAATAAAATATTTAAATACATTTTGAAAAAAATAAAACTATGATGTACCAAAAAACACACACAAAACATGCAGATTTGTAATTATTAGGTCTCCTCTAGATTTGGTTTAAAACACAAATGTGTATATTACAATCAATAAAATAGGATATATCACCTTTGCAATTTCTTCTTGATATGCCACTAAGTTCAAGTACGATATGTTTACAAGGTCTGGCCCATAAACAACGGTAAACATACGATATTCCAGTCGTCCTCCGAAGTTTCCAACTTCCAACTGTTCGCGTAATTTAGGATCCTAGAAGCAAAAATGAAAAATATTTATTACAAATCATTATGACCTGATTTTATTTTATTAATTGTTCACACCTTTCACAAACAATTCCTTAAAGGGGTTGATCACATCCTTTAGAAAAATTAAAATTATTATCAACACAAAAAAACATTTAAAGTGCGTTGGTATTTTTGTAGATAAATAATTTGATAAGTTTTTCTAAACAATGCGATCGACCCTTGAACTATGTAAATATACACTGAATGTTATTGGTTATGTTCAAATTTAAAGAGGTATAAAATTAAACATTAAAAAAAAAAAAAAAACGTTAAAGAGATATGAAACCCAAAAATTTTCTTTCATGATTCAAATTTTAACCAACTTTCTAATTTACTTTTATTGTCAATGTTTATTTGTTCTCTTGGCATCTTTTGTTCAAAGCTGGGATATATGCTTAGGAGCCAGTCCCTTATTTTGTAAGAGTTTTGCAAGAATGTTACCCATTTGCAATAACACTAGATGGCAGCACTAATTCCAGCCATGTAGTGTTCCAGGTGGCTACCTAGGTATCTCTTCAACACAGAATATCATGGGAACAAAGCAAATGTATTAATAAAAATTGGAAACCTTTTAAATGTGGTATGCTCCGTCAATCACAAAAGAACATTTTTAGGTTTCATATCCATTTAATAGCTACTTGAAGAATGAAGAAAAACAGCAAACAATAATCACTGTGTATGTGTAAATATCTATAAATAAATATATGTGTGTGTGTATATAGTAATATACTTTATTTATAAAGCGCCAACATATTCCGCAGCGCTGTCCATGGGTACAATTCATTTAAATAAAACAATCATATAAAACTTGTAAGAAACAGGACAATTTTTTACAAACATCCTACCCTTGACATTCTAGAAGGGTAGGAGGTTGAGAAACATGAGATGAGGACTGCAAGATTTAGAATATATCAAAAATAGAAAAAGAAGTTCGATCCCAATATCCGTAATGTAAAAAATAGCCTTTATTATTCAAATTTTAAAATACCAACATGATACACACACAAGAGGAGTATCAGGTTTTACGCGTTTCGGCTGGTGCCGTACTCATAAACCTGATTAGGCACAGGTGAGTGCCCGCTTAAAAAGGTAACAGAAGAGATGGTTATTGGTTGGTGTTCAACACACCCCTATTAACCATCAAAGTACTGAGAGCACACAATCAATTAATTATATCACACTTTAGATAAAATGGGAAAATGGGGAAAAAAAACATATACATGTAATTTAAGGTCTGGTATTTGGTAACAAGATAGAAGGGTGATGAATGGCCAGTACATACAGGTTTAGATCCACATGTATGCTGCTAAGCATATTTTCAATATTTTGAATATAGGAAAAACAAGCATGTTATTGCTATGTTGCAGAACAAAAAGGCATATTAAATGACAAAATCAAAGATGTAGGAATAATAAAACAACATTAAGTGCATGTACATTTGATAAACTGGACCCATTGGTATTAACACATACAAGAGGAACTGACATTCTAGAAGGGTAGGAGGTTGAGAAACATGAGATGAGGACTGCAAGATTTAGAATATATATACTGTATAGTATTAGGATTTAGAGAAAGTATGCATATTCAATATTTAGATTATTTTGTATTATTTACTAATGTTTTCCTTTCTATTTTATGTATTATACATTAGTTTTATATGAAATCACAAATTGAAGTGATAGAGGCAAATTTATACTGGCAGTGTTAAAGCTCAAAGAATGTTATCGTTTTCCTGTAAAAGTTTGGTGCACAAGCTAATAATATGTAACAGGAACCATTAGATGCAACATTTAATGCCCCCAAGTTTCTCCTTACCCACAATTCCAAGTCATAAAGTTCAAACATTGAGAGGATGAGATTTAGAGGGTTGTCTATATTGGTTTATTGCCAGTAGTCAGGTCACAATATAGATGGAAAATAAAGAAATATTATGCATAACATATATTCAGAAATGGCTCTATATAGGTAACAAATTAAGTAACCTTAGCGCATTAGATAGAAGTATTACATAACATATAAATCCTAATATTTTAAGTGACCAGACATGGAAAGTTGTTTACATTTGGTCACTTCAATAAATAAGTGTTTTTGTGTTTCCTATTTTAGACTACTGACATTTTACTTATCCTTTACCTTATTTCAACTTTCCCCTCTGCATTTCTATTAAAAAAACATTAAAACTCACAATCGCACCTATCCTGTAGGTTAGTTTGTTTAAAGGGATTTTTTGTCTCTCGAGCAATAGTCTAGTGCTCACCAACATCGGCATGTCGGATATCATTTGTATGTAAGTCCCTCTCATAATATACTTCAATAAGGGAGCACAGTAACATTTATATTTGATACTAAGTGGCATGTTAATCACTACACAAGTAGTTAATTATTTGATATGTTATTATTAATAATGGTTTACTTAAAGGGACAGTCTAGGCCAAAATAAACTTTCATGATTCAGATAGAGCATGTTATTTTAAACAATTTTCCAATTTACTTTTATCACCAATTTTGCTTTGTTCTCTTGGTATTCTTAATTGAAAGCTTAACCCAGGAGGTTCATATGCTAATTTCTTTGACCTTGAATCCCACCTCTTTCTTTTCAGAATGCATTTTAACAGTTTTTCACCACTAGAGGGTGTTAGTTCACGTATTTCATATAGATAACACTGTGCTCGTGCACGTGAAGTTATCTGGGAGCAGGCACTGATTGGCTAGACTGCAAGTCTGTCAAAAGAACTGAAATAAAGGGGCAGTTTGCAGAGGTTTAGATACAAGATAATCACAGAGGTAAAAAGTATATTAATATAACTGTGTTGGTTGTGCAAAACTGGGGAATGGGCAATAAAGGGATTATCTATCTTTTAAAACAATAACAATTCTGGTGTAGACTGTCCCTTTAATGTCTTAAAAAGTGCTACATTATACAGTGCTATTTTTGATTGCACTATTTATAATACAATTGCAGTGACTGCACTAATAGCGCTCTCTGTGCTAGCCATTAAGGGCATGCTAAAAAAGTTTTGACAGTCTAAAAATATTTAACCATTCACTTGTAATACCACATTAGTCATTATTCCTTTGCCATCCAGCCATATGTATGGAATTATGAAGTTGGGAAGTTTTTTTTTTGTAGATTACAAGTTTTGTGCTATAGAGGGTGCGAAACGAACGTAACAAAAAAGTTACATTATTTCATCCTCCATAGCGCTGCCATTACAAGTTTTTGAGAAGCCGCCTTGTGTGCGCGATATGGTGGCGATAAGCTCCATACCACACAAAATCCAAGCGCTGCTTTAATGTGCTCGTGCACTCTTTCCCCATAGACATCAATGGGGAGAAGGTGTTAGGTTTTTTTCTAATACCTGAAGCGCAGAATGAAAAGCACCCTAACGCAAACCCATTGATGTCTATGGGGAAAAAAAAGTTACATTTAAACCTAACACCCTGACATAAACCCCACGTCTAAACACCCCTAATCTGCTGTCCCCGACATTGCTGACACCTAAATAAAGTTATTAACCCCTAATCTTCTGCTCCCGATATCACAGTCAATATAATAAAGTTATTAACCCCTTTTCCCCCGCACCCCAACATCGCCCACACTATAATAAAGATATTAACCTCTATTCTGCCGCTCCACGACATCGCTGCCACTAAATAAAGTTATTAACCCCTAAACCTCTGGCCTCCCACATAATTGCCATTAAACCTATTAACCCCTAAACCCACATCGCAAAAAACTAAAAACCTAACAACTCCATAACTTTATATTAAAATTACAAGATCCCTATCTTAAAATAAATAAAAACTTACCTGGTAAATTAAAAAAAACATAAGTTTAAACTATAAATTAAACTAACATTAATATTATACTAAAATTAAAATAACTATCAATTAAATAAATTAAATCACACATTTAAAAAACCTAACTACTAAAAAAATTAAATCTACAATTACATCAAATAAAAATCACTAAAGTAAAGAAAATAAAAAACACCAAAGTACAAAAAATAACAAACATTAAATTATGAAAAATAACAAACAAAATAATCCAAAATAAAAACAATTACACCTAATCTAATAGCCCTATAAAATAAAAAGCCCCCCCAAAATAAAAAACCTAGCCTACAATAAACTACCAATAGCCCTTAAAAGGGCCTTTTGTTGGGCATTGCACTAAAGAAATCAGGTCTTTTCCCTGAAAAATAAAATACAAAGACACCCCCAACAGTAAAACCCACTACCCAACCAACCCCCCAAAATAGAAAACCTAACTCTAACAAAAACCTAAGTTACCCATTACCCTGAAAAGGGCATTTGTATGGGCATTGCCCTTAAACGGCATTCAGCTCTTTTTCTTGCCCTGAAAAGGGCATTTAGCTCTTTTATGAAAAGCTCAAACCCTAATCTAAAAAAAACACCCAAAAAAAGTTTAAAAAAACTTAACACTAACCCTCGACGATCCACTTACAGTTTCTGAAGTCCAGACATCCAGGCAGCGAGAAGTCTTCATCCAGGCAGCGAGGTCTTCATCAATCCAGGCGGCGTCTTTTATCTCCATCCAGGCGGCATCTTCTATCTTCATCCCGGCGGCGCGGAGAATCCTCTTTATACGGTCGCCGCCATATACTGAATCTTCAATGCAAGGGAGCGTTTTCAAAATGGTGTCTCTTGCATTCCTATTGGCTGATTTGATTTTTAAAATTCAAATCAGCCAATAGGATGAGAGCTACTTAAAATCCTATTGGCTGTTCAAATCATTCAATAGGATGAGAGCTACTGAAATTATATTGGCTATTCAAATCAGCCAATAGAATTTCAGTAGCTCTCATCCTATTGGCTGATTTGAACAGCTTTTTAGTAGCTCTCATCCTATTGGCTGATTTGAATTTGAAAAATAAAATCAGGCAATAGGAATGCAAGGGACACCATTTTGAAAAGGCTCCCTTGCATTGAAGATTCAGTATACGGCGGCGACCGTATGAAGAGGATGCTCTGCGCCGGATATCTTCAGGATGGACCCGCTCCACGCAGCCTGGAAGAAGATAGAAGACGCCGCCTGGATGGATAAAGACCTCGCCGCCTGGATGAAGACTTCGCCACCTGGATGTCCGGACTTCAGAAACTGTAAGTGGATCGTCAGGGATTAGTGTTAGGTTTTTTTAGGTGGGTTTTGTTTTAGATTAGGGTTTAGGCTTTTCTTAAAAGAGCTAAATGCCCTTTTCAGGGCAAAGAAAAAGAGCTGAATTCCCTTTTAAGGGCAATGCCCATACAAATGCCCTTTTCAGGGCAATGAGTAGCTTAGGTTTTTGTTCGAGTTAGGTTTTTTTATTTTGGGGGGTTGGTTGGTCTTTGTATTTTTTTTCAGGGAAAAGAGCTGATTTCTTTAGGGCAATGCCCTACAAAAGGCCCTTTTGAGGGCTATTGGTAGTTTATTGTATGCTAGTTTTTTTTTATAGGGTTATTAGATTAGGTGTAATTGTTTTAATTTTGGATAATTTTATTTGTTATTTTTGTACTTGTGCTTTTATTTTTTGTAATTTTAGTAATTTTTATTTTTTGTAATTGTAGATTTTATTTTTTTTAGTAGTGTTAGGTTTTTTTAATGTGTAATTTGATTTATTTAATTGATAGTTCATTTCATTTTAGTATAATAGTAATGTTAGTTTAATTTATAGTTTAAACTTAGGTTTTTTTAATTTCCCAGGTAAGTTTTTATTTATTTTAAGATACTTATCTTGCAATTTTAATTTAACGTTGCGGGGGGGGGTTAGGTTTAGGGGTTATTAGTTTAATTTAGGGGTTAGTAACTTTATTTAGTGGGGCGATGTCAGGGAGAGGCGGAATAGGGGTTCATATCTTTATTATAGCGTGGGTGATGTTGGGGTGCAGAGGAATAGGGGTTAATAACTTTATTATAATGGTGACAATGTTGGGGAGTGCCGGAATAGGGGTTAATTAATGTTATTAGTGGCGGCTATGTCGGGAGCAGCAGATTAGGGGTTAATAAGATTAATTTAGTGTTTGCAATGCGGGAGGGCGGCGGAATAGGGGTTAATAGGTAGTTTATGGGTGTTAGTGTACTTTGTAACACTTAAGTTATGAGTTTTGTGAAACATTTTGTTACACAAAACTCATAACTACTGGTCTCAGATCGTGTCGGTATAGGCTGTAACGCAAGCTTTTTAGCCTCACCGCAAAACTTGTTTTTGCATGGGATTTCCATAGCGCTGCCATTATGTCATTTTTTTGAGTGCGGGATTGACGTTGCATTACAGGCTAAAATGCTTGCGGTACAGCTATACCGACAAGACTCGTAATGGCTGCATTCCGGTTTTTACGCTGAAATGGACTCGTAATCTAGGTGAAAGGAAATAAAATGTATTTCATGTGGATTATCAAATTTATTGTAGATGGCTAGTAAAAAGAAACTTACACTCCCCTATATCAATTTAGGTATGTATAGCCACAAAAAATACTTTACTAAAGCCATTCATGGTTATCAGTAATTTTTGTTTTGCACAAAGGAAAAACAAATGGCCAGATTATAAATGGAGTGCAAACGTTTGAGCACCAGAGATTAGGGGTTTATCGCGGGTGTTTATGCTCATCGGGCTTATCGCTTGTATTACGAGTTGAAAGTAAACGCAAATGTTTGATCACAATTTATGCTGGAATGATTACCGCAACTTCAGAGCTCTGGTTAACTGTTTCGCAAAACAAAAAAGTTGCACAAAATACATTAAAAAATTACAAAGTATAGTTACACTTATAATAACATTATCTAATAACAATTATTTAAAAAAAAATATTGTACACAAAAGTTATAAAGCCTCAAAGATATGAGATAGGCAAAAGGCTTACACATATATAGATACATATACATGTCATATACATGTCAAAATATTTATTTGTATGTAAATTTATATATCTTTAAATGTATAAATATATATTTACATGTTTATATGTGTATTTATTTAAAGACATATATACACAAATAAATACATAGATACATTTGTACACATATATAGAACTATGTATAAGTGCATTGGAGCTGATTTCTTTAGGGCAATTAGATGTAACATGTAATAGCATATTTAGGCAATATTCATATTTAAAAACGGTTTTAACTATGTATTTAAAGTAAATATTTCACATTCCAATGTTCTATGTATTTATATTATGATATTCCTATATATATCTGTATATGTTTATACCTATATATAATCATGTGTGTATGTATATGTGTGTATATGTGTGTGTGTATATATATATGTATATATATATATATATATATATATATATATATATTGTACCAAAAAAATCATATATACGTAGAAATATTTATTTATAAATAAATAGAATATATTCTTGTATGTGAGTGAAGAACATTGGAATGTGAAATATTCACATTTTCATGTTGGGTTAGCGCACATGGGAATATGTGATCAAGTTTGCGCAAGAGTGGGGTGGGTTTTTTCCCACTTTTTTCTCCATTGACTTCTATGGGAAAATTACATGAAGGGCACAAAATATTATTTTTGCGCTGGTCGGGATAGTGCATGAGCAAAAACAGTTTACTTTTAACTCATAATACCAGTGCAGCCTGACAAGAGTAGAAAGCTTAATTCTAGCACAATTAATGCTCTAGCGGGAGCGTTAATTAGCCTCCTTGTAATCTGGCCTACGTATGTATTGTATACTCAAATAATCATTGAAATATGTAATTATTAATATGTATTTTTTATTTAAATATTTAAACACAAATACAAATTAATTATGACAAACGTTTTAACAAGATAATGAGACACTTTGTAATTTCTACTTTTTGTATGTATTCAAACAATTTTTCTTTCTATCAACTGCTTGATAAATCTTCAGCTTAACCTTACCTAAAATATATTAGGTATTTGTGTATAGTGCATTACATTTTCTGCAATACTAATATAAGAATTCAGTTTAGATGCTGTCACATTTCATCAAACAGGGAAAGACTACAGGCTTATAATCAAAAGACTGTCTGTTCCTCTTACCAAGGAATCAATATTATTTTTTTCTCTTTTTTGATAAATGAGGTTAGGCTATCTGTGGTTTATTTGTTACTAATCCTTTTCCTAAGATTAAAATAAAAATCACTGTGGGTACATCATCTCCAGTGAATCAGATTAAAGAGGTTAGTTTATTTTTTAGGACTCAATTAATATGTGAGATGAGAAAATAGTATTTGCAACATTCTCACAGATGTTTAAATTCTACATAAGTTTGAAAATGTATAACATTAAAGAACTTTTTACAAAATTATAATTAAAATAAATAAATAAAGATGAATAAAATAAATACAGTTTTAAGTAATCACATGTGCATGTTTTCATTTTACAAAATATATATTTCTATTTTAATTAATTATATGTATATCTTTATCTTTAATTTTTTTCAATTTCCAAAACATCTATTATATATATATAACAACTCCCAGGGGTGTCTGCATTCTCACTCCAGTAGGTCAGCTACCAAGGTGCCAAATACAAATTTAAATATAAAAAAGAACATAGAACTGCATTTGTGTGTTAAACATCCTAAGTTTAATACAAAAACAGTGAGTCAATGACCTCTTCCACAGACTGATCCGAAATGTTACTGTTTTTGTACTAAACTTTGGATGTTTAACACTTGAAAATCCAGTGAGTTCAGTTCTGTGTCTATTTTGTGTGTGTGTGTATATATATATATATATATATATATATATATATATATATATATATATATATATATATATATATATTATATATATGTGTGTATGTATATATATATGTGTGTGTGTATATATATATATATATTTATATGTGTGTGTATGTGTGTATATATAATATATATATATATATATATATATATATATATATATATATATGTGTGTGTGTGTGTGTGTGTGTGTGTATGTATATATACAGTATCCCACAAATGTGAGTACACCCCTCACATTTTTGTAAATATTTTATTATATCTTTTCATGTGAAGAAATGATACTTTGCTGCAATGTAAAGTAGTGAGTGCACAGCCTGTATAACAGTGTACATTTGCTTTCCCCTCAAAATAACTCAACACAAATGTCTAAACCAATGGCAACAAAAGTGAGTACACCCCTAAGTGGAAATGTCCAAATTGGGTCCAATTAGCCATTTTCCCTCCCAGGTGTGTTAAATTTGGTGTTATTACTTTCACACTCTCTCATACTGGTCACTGGAAGTTCAACATGACACCTCATGGCAAAGAACTCTCTGAGAATCTGAAAAAAAAATTGTTGCTCTACATAAAGATAGCCTAGGCTATAAGAAGATTGCCAAGACCTTGAAACTGAGCTGTAGCACGGTGGGCAAGACCATACAGTGGTTTCACAGGACAGGTTCCACTCAGAACAGGCCTCGCCATGGTCAACCAAAGAAGTTGAGTGCACATGCTCAGCGTCATATCCAGAGGTTGTCTTCGGGAAATAGACGTATGAGTGCTGCCAGCATTGCTGCAGAGGTTGAAGGGGTGGGGGGTCAGCCTGTCAGTGCTCAGACCATACACCGCACACTGCATCAAATTGGTCTGCATGGCTGTTGTCTCAGAAGGAAGCCTCTTCTAAAGATAATGCACAAGAAAGCCTGCAAACAGTTTGCTGGAGATGAGCAGACTAAGGACATGGATTACTGGAATCATGTCTTGTTGTCCGATGAGACCAATATAAACTTATTTGGTTCAGATGGTGTCAAGTGTGTGGTGGCAACCAGGTTAGGAGTATAAAGACAAGTGTGTCTTACCTACAGTCAAGCATGGTGGTGGGAGTGTCATAGTCTGGGCCTGCATGAGTGTTGCCGGCACTGGGGGGCTACAGTTCATTGAGGGAACCATGAATGCCAACATGTACTATGACATACTGAAGCAGAGCATGATCCCCTCCCTCTGGAGACTGGGCCACAGGGCAGTATTCCAACATAACGACCCCAAACACACATCCAAGATGACCACTGCCTTGCTAAAGAAGCTGAAGGTAAAGGTGATGGACTGGCCAAGCATTTCTCCAGACCTAAAACCTATTGAGCATTCTCAAACAGAAGTTGGGGGAGCACAAGGACTCTAACAACCACCAACTCTGTGATGTTGCCATGGAGGAGTGGAAGAGGACTCCAGAGGCAACCTGTGAAGCTCTGGGGAACTCCATGCCCAAGAGGGTTAAGGCAGTGCTGGAAAATAATGGTGTCCACACAAAATATTGACACTTTGGACCCAATTTGGACATTTCCACTTAGGGGTATACTTACTTTTGTTACCAATAGTTTAGACATTAATATCTGTGTGTTGAGTTATTTTGAGGGGACAGCAAATTTACACTGTTATACAGGCTGTACACTCACTACTTTACATTGTAGCAAAGTGTCATTTCTTCAGTGTTGTCACATGAAGAAATAATGAAATATTTACAAAAATGTGAGGGGTGTACTCACTTTTGTGGGATACAGTGTGTGTATATATATGTATGTGTATATATATATCTATATATATATATATATATATATGTGTGTATGTGTATAATATATATATATATATATATGTGTGTGTGTGTGTACATATATATATATATATATATATATATATATATGTATATATATGTATATGTGTGTGTTTCAAATTTACTAAATAATTATTTTCAATTTAGAAAATATTTAATCTATTTTTCAATAATTCACAATACTCCAAAACTGTTATAAATTGCATTTGGCACTTTAGATTATTCTGGGCCTGATGATCTAATGCTCTCCGTGCTGGTTTTCTAAAAAATTTTGACAAAGCTGCAAGGTGCCTTAAACCCTTAACCACAGCTGTCAGCAAGACCAGTGCTATTAAACTCAAGGAAGTGTGGCAGCCAACGTAGAATTTTGTTGGCTGACATTAATGGGTTATAACCTTTAAGAAAGGCAAATTTTAGTTTAACCTGTTTATCTGGCTATGCTGGGTTCTAGGTGTGAAGGAGAGACACGTATTACAATAAAATGCTCAAAAAACAACAAACCAAAAAACTAAGATTTCTCACTATACTGGTGAGTTTTTAATCATCGGGCCCTCAGTGAGACAATAGCGTTTTAAGGGGGTAATAAATTATTTTATTTTTTGCATCTATTAAGGGATTTTTTTTATTTTTTGTGTAAAACAGATGTTTGATAATTACATTGAAATTGACTGTTTAAAGTAATGCGGACATGAAATTATCAGCAGGTTCTTCACTTTTTCAGTTGTTGCTTGTTATAACTAAAGTATCAGTTTTATTGGAACATATATCCCATGAATTTTATATTTATGTTAAACAAAAGATTACTTAGGAGACATCCTACTATTTTGAATTGTTTTTCATAAATGCTAGAATGTGTTTTCTGAAAATAAATGAATAAGTGATTTGGATTTTTTATTTTTATAATATACTTAATGTTTCATAACATTGTTATCAACATTAATAGATATGATTCTATAAGTGAGTCTTATAGTAGACAGTGATCTCATTGCCTCTGTTACCACCCACCTCCATTTGATACATCTCATTCCCTGATCACCTGAAAAATTGGATTGTGCTTGATTGTGATCATAAAAGTACAACCAGCTTTGCAATAAATATTGTAATGCTGTCTTGTTTCAAGAGATTACCCACTTATAATAGATTTACTTCTCATTTAGAGAGTATTGCTCTGATAACAGCCAGAACAGACTTTGATCCAACAGCCTGAACGATTCACTAACAATTTGTAACAGTTATAAAAGAACTGTTGAGTTGATTGACAGGACTAATATGTTCAAAAATATGACATTTTTAATTAAGATAAAATCTTTGGCAGTTCTAACACTTTTTTGCTGTAAAGGCAGAAAACTAGAATAGCTTATAAGAAAGAAGCAATAAAGAGGCTGAACATTAGCTCATTACTTGAAACACACTACAGCAGCCAAGAATATAGTAAACAAACATTTATTTGAGATGTTATGATATTCTGAGTCAAAAGTATTGTTACTCGCACCACTATAATTCAGTGTGACACAACACAAATTAGACTAATGTGCAGTTATTTAGTGCTAATTGTAGCAAATTAAGTATATATTACGGCTGCAAATGTAGGTTCTTAAAAGACATTACAGAAATGCCTAAACATGAATTGTGGATAAAATTGTTCAGGTTATTTTTCACACATATTTTTTGGGCTTCACATCAATGCACTTACAAATTAAGTTTTGGCATATATTTTATGGGTCAGCAAGATATATAATTTCATTAGTGATTTTGCCCACTTTTTCTGTAATTAACTTCTGCAAACTGTTGCTTTACTTGTGCCCTCAGAGAGGATGTAAAGCTTACTGCAGAATTTAGAAGCCTAACTTAGCTACATACTACACAGTGATTGATTGGTTAATTGATTGATTTATCTGTGAATATTTATTACCCTAACACAGCAAAGAAGAAACTATATACATACAAGAAGCTAAAAAAACCCTAAATTATACACATTTTGCTAACAAAATTACACATTTAAATATATATAAAACATGTATGTGTATGTAGGTCTTCTTAAATGAAGAGCCTATTTGGAAATATATGTTATACATATTTTTAATAGTTTGAGTTAAACAATTAGTTTTCCTTAGTTTACTTTCTAGCTATATTTAAATGAAAGAGAAAGAACCTCAACAATGAATAAAATACAGGCGGTCTATGAAAGTTGGTTTCACATTAGGACACTCCCATAAGATCTAACTAAATTACAGATCGTTTTGTTCCTTTATTATTCTAATGAACTATGGAGATTTATTTAAGAATGTAATTGAGGACTGAAAGCTAGGAATTTCCAAGATTTTGTTTAATTAACAAATATTTATGTGGGTGAATGTGTTTAAAAAAAAGCTAAGGACCTCGAGACCTTGAGAGCTGTATAAGTATGCTTGCACCAAGCCATAGATACTACCAGAAATTTGTATAGCTTATGCTACCTTCAAACCATATTTGGGGCCAATTTATCTGAAATGTGTTCACAAATTAGCTGTATATGCCAATTGTTTTAAGGTGCAATTTGTTTTTTCTTAAACAATGGGCCCCATGTACTTGGGAAGCTGTCCATCTGACTTTGCGGCAAACGGGCAATGTACAATACCTCTGCGCCCGGATTTATCATTACACACACACTTTCATGCTTAATGCTGCTCCCATGCAGCCAATCATGAGAGAACGGCCTGTCAATCACCCAAGAAAAATGTGCTTGGGGTGACTTATATCAGTCAACTCAGAGGTGGCAGAGAGGGTGGTCTGGTGACTTCTGCTTCTTACATCGCAGTAGCAGTATACCCTGCTTAGTACATTGAGCTCAATTTATATAAAGTCTATTTCAACCTTCCATTCTAGTAATTGTAATATTAATTTACATGTATGAAATCTACAAAAACAAATGTTACTTTAAATCACTGGTGTTTTTTAATGATTAAGATGTCTTGTGGAAATTCTCTTCCTTGAGTATATGTTCATTTTAAATATTTTTGAATAAAGTATTTTGTCTTTTAAGCCTTTTTGAGTGCGGCAGTATTTTTGCCTTTGGGTTTTTAATGATTACCAATCCATGGTGAAATACTACACTTCTGCTAAATCCAGTTATACAAATGTAAAACAATAACTGTAAAGAGACACAGAAGTAATAATTTTCTTTGATAAAAGCGATTTAAAAAAAAAAAAAATCATATGTAATACCCAATATTTGCTACAGTTAGATTTTTTTGAAATGATATATTCAATTATTCATGAGTTGAAAAACATTTTTTTATTCATGTATAGAATTCCATTATTCATCCACAGAGATAGTTTTCTTCATCAGCCAGTGAGCTTTTTAGCTTAAAGGGACACTGAACCCAAAATTTGTATTTCGTGATTCAGATAGAGCATGCAATTTTAAGCAACTTTCTAATTTACTCCTATTATCAATGTTTCTTCATTCTCTTGCTATCTTTATATAAAAAAGAAGGCATCTAAGCTTTTTTCTTAGTTCAGAACTCTGGACAGCAGTTTTTTGATTGGCGGATGACTTTATCCACCAATCAGCAAGGACAACCTAGGTTGTTCACCAAAAATGGGCCGGCATTTAAACTTACATTCTTGCATTTCAAATAAAGATTCAAAGAGAATGAAAAAAAATTGATAATAGGAGTAAATTAGAAAGTTGCTTAAAATGTCATGCTCTATCTGAATCACAAAAGAAAAAAATTGGGTTCAGTGTCCCTTTAACCTTTTTTTCATACAAATACAACCAACCCACCACATATTTTTAAACCGTGTTCTTTCATATGCATGAATGACATTTCTTGAGGTTAGATTCCCTTTAAACTCTAGCTGCATGTGTTTGTGTGTGTATTTGGCTCACTAACATTTATGTTTTTAAACATTTCCTAGAGCTACACAATGACTTTTATCTGTTATGCTTTGATTAATCTATGCATGCGCATGCTATTTTGAATAAAACATCTAAAAGCATTTCTAAAAAGTATCTTACTTTCATGTGCACCCGTTTAGCTCTAGTGCAATAATATTTGAATATTTAAGAATGAGGGTAACCATACATATTTTATACAAATAGAAGAAGATGCTGCAAGGCTCATATTGACTCTGCACAATTTCTTTAATCTCATGATAATTTACAGCTGCATTTTTATACATGCACATATTTTATTATGGACAAACTAGAAATGTTATATTTCTACACCAAGCAATGTATTCTTTGAAGTACTCAGAGTTTTGTATCTAATTTAAACTGGACATAGCTGCTCAGTGAACATTTATATGTTTTTGTTTATTTCAAGAAAGGAAAAACATAAAGCTAACAA
Source organism: Bombina bombina (assembly GCF_027579735.1). Classification (NCBI taxonomy): domain Eukaryota; kingdom Metazoa; phylum Chordata; class Amphibia; order Anura; family Bombinatoridae; genus Bombina; species Bombina bombina. Next base: position 1,041,597,400 of record NC_069502.1, read on the forward strand.
CATATAACATAAATGCCTGTAGTTAGTAACATGTATCCTAACTATAAATGTAAACATATATAAATGATTTACTTAGAGGTCATGTTAAGATCACCAGAGGGCTTATCTCTTTATCTGCTGTTGGTGTTTGTTAGTCTGTCATACATGACCAGGAACACAATAACATGTATTACATTGGGGGTCTTGGCAGTAATTGGCTGAACTTTCTTTTATGATTACTCTGTATTTCCAGTATTAAAGGAATAGTCTAGTCAAAAATAAACTTTTATGATTCGGATAGAGCATGCAACTTTTTAATTTACTCCTATTATCAATTTTTCTTCATTCTCTTGGCATCTTTATTTAAAAAAGCTGGAAAGTAAGCTTAGGAGCCAGCTCATTTTTGGTTCCGCACCTGGGTAGCGCTTGCTGATTGGATGGCTACATTAAGACAACAATCAGCAAGTGCTACCCAGGTTCTGAACCAAAAATGGGCCGGCTCCTATGCTTACATTCCAGTTTTTTAAAATAAAGATACCAAGAGAACAAAGAAAAAAATGATAATACGAGTAAATAGAAAGTTGCTTAAAATTGCATGCTGTATCTGAATCATGAAAGTTTAATTTTGACTAGACAATCCCTTTAACTTCTCCTATTGATCATTTAAACATGTAACTTTCAATGACTTTGTATTTAAATGGAAATTAAAGTCAAAATTAAATCTCCATAATTCAGATACCACATGCAAATTTAAAACAAATTTTAAATGTACTTTAATTATCAAATTTGATGTACTCTTTTGCTATCTTTTGTTAAAAAGCTACCTGGGTAGGCTCAGGAGCAGCAATGCACATATTTGCCTCTTATCATTGGCTCACCTGATGTGTTAGGCTAGTTCTCAGTAGTGCATTGCTGGTTCTTCAACAAAGCATACAAAGAGAATGAAGCAAATTTGATAACATAAGTACATTGGAAAGATTTTTTTTCAATTGTATGTTCTGTCTGATTCATAAAAGAAAACATTTGGGTTTTCTTATTAATATTATCAGGTATTTGAATGTGTTGGGGTATATAAAGAAGCCAAAATGAATTGTTTCAAAAAAAATATCAAGCAGCTTCTTATATAGACAATGGGGTAGATTTATCAAATGTTGGGCAGACATGATCCACTGTAGCGGATCACGTCCGCCCAATATTAATAAATGCTTGCAGCATACGCTGTCTGCATTTATCATTGCACAAGCATTTCTTGTGAAATGCTTGTGCAATGCCACCCCCTGCACATTCGCGGCCAATCAGCCGCTACCACGGATTATTCAGATGATTGCAGTCCGCCACCTCAGAGGTGGCAAATGAGTTAAGGAGTAGCTGCTTCTTAACTTATGTTTCTGGGAAGACTCGTGCGGAAACAGCTGCATACGCTGCATGATAAATCTACCCCAATGGGTATATTCAATGTAACCCTTAGGCAGATAATTCCTCTCTCTTTAAATTAAAAAGCAATCGCTGTTACTGACAAAGTAAAATCATTTATAAAGTTACAGCAATAAATTATTAACAGAACACAACATTTTTATGTGAATAGAACTAAAAATGTTTTTTATTAACTATGCATTTTTTTATAATCTTAATAATTAAAAAAGAGATTTTTTTGAGATCCTGAAATAATTTTCAGTCAAAGAAATATATCAAAATTACTATTGTAATGTTATAACCATATTTCATTGAAACACTAAACATTATTTTGATTAGACATTGTTTTTGACTAATCATTCATCACAAAACAAAGGGTCTTTGTTTTTGTCCGATATTCGATAGTGTTGTTTGGAATTTGTTTGCTAACAAAAATACATTTGTCTGCTATTTCCTACAGTAAATATTTTCATGGCAGCAGAGGGCAGCTGGACAGCAGCTTAAAAACTTAAATATAATTTATTAGCTTTGCAAGTGCTACAAGCCAGCAGCATTACTAAAATCTCTTTTTTAATGGAGTAAGGATTGGCCAAGAAAAAAGTGAAGCTTACACACTTATTGGCTGACACCGGAATCAATCAACTTTGAAAAGCCTCATATGCATCTATGCTATATACACGCCAGAAAAAAAAGAGTGACACTGTGCATGTAATGCTCTTTGTATTACAGGCAGCCAAGCATGGTAAAAACCCAGCTGTGCCTTATGTGTACTGGCCCTCTCAGGATGTTAAATACTGCTTTGTTTTTTGTTTTTTACTGGAAACCATGCAGGTATAAAACACTGCGCAGTGTGTGTGCTCAGTGTGTGCTACTGGCAGTCAAAGTTAAAGTAAAATAATGGATTTTATTTTCCTGACACCCAATGGAATACAATCACTGCTCCTTTGAGAAAAATATATTATACAGTTCAATAGTGGAGCCTAAGCTAGTGCTTTTGAGACAGGCCTTTGTATAACTCCATCTACTTATGCCCAAGCACCTATAAGTCATCCAGTATTAGCTGGAATCCTGAGTCCGACTAGAAGGTCTAGACAAATTTCAAATTTTCAAAGATAATTTTAATTCTGAGGCAAGGATCAAAAGCTAAAATTCCTAAACTTTCAAGCACAGCTACAATTATATATATATATATATATATATATATATATATATATATATATATATATATATATATATATATACAGTATATACAAATAGAGTCCAGCACTATTTAACTTTTTTACCTGGCTGTGTGCTCGTTACAATGGGGTATCATCAAAAACCCAAATAGATACAGTCCATATGTAGAAAGTAACAGCACGATTAAGGACCATGTAGGTCCGAAACGTCGCTGTTTTAATGGTTGTGATATTACCAATAAAGAAATAATTCACCTTTAAGAATATTGATGCAATATATATATATATATATATATATGAGACAAAGCTAATTTATCAAGATAAGATTGGCGTTTCTCAAGAAGTTGTCTAGCTCTCCATAGCTAAATATATCCCTTTTCCTGCGTTATTTCTCCCACACAATTGATCTAATTTTTGGTCATTTAACCCTTTCATGACATAGGCAATTGTTCAAGTTCTGAACGTAAACGAAACCTTGAATTTCAGCTATATGTCTTTTCAACCATAATTTACCCCTTTCACATTAAGTGCACCCACACTAATTATATATTGTTTTTTAGAGGACAGATAGGGCTTTCTTTTGGCATAAAAGATTTATTTCTCAACTATAATTTTATATTAAAAAAATCAAAGTAAGTGTGAGAAATTAAGAAATTTGAAGCTTTCCAAATGATTTTATTGTGAATATCATCATCCTGATATATGTTACTGCAATAAAACACCCATACTTGTGTTAAGCGATGTCCCATGAGTATAACGATACCCCCCATGTACAGGTTTTCTGAGTTTTCTGGAATTTACAAGGCCCAACATACGGCCTAACCATTTACATAGAAATCTGGCACATTCATTTTCTGGGCTTAAGTTGCCTTTCATACATATAGCAGCCCAGGAATGAAAATGACCCCATTCATGGCATACCATTTACAAAAGTAGACACCCTAGGGTATTCCAAAAGGGCCATGTCACGTCTTTTTGTGAAGCCCCTTAGTCACAACACCTGGCCAAATGTAGTGGTCATTTTGTTGTATGCGTTTTTTACACAAACACTGCACTTTGGCTGTTTCTGTCATCAAGCTTTTTATGTTTTACTGCTATAAAACACACATATTTGTGTTTGTCAATGTCCTACGAGTACAACAGTACCCCCCATGTACAGGTTTCACGGGGTTTACAGGAGTTACTGGGCCAAATATGGGGTCTGCCCATTTCAGTCCTTTATGCATGGAAATTTGGCACCTTAATTTTCTGTGCCTATGTCCTCTTTGAGACATTATAGCAGCCCAGGAATGAAAATTACCCCATCATGGCATACCATTTTCAAAAGAAGACACCCCTAGGGTATTCCAAAAGGGCCATTTCACATCTTTTTGTGAAGCCCCTTAGGCATAACATCTGGCCAAATGTAGTGCTCATTTATTTTTAATGTGTTTTTTCACAAACACTGCACTTTGGCTGTTTCTGTCATCAAGCTTTTATGTTTTACTGCTATAAAACACACATATTAGTGTTTGTAAAGGTTCCTACGAGTAAAACAGTACCCCCCCATGTACAGGTTTTATGGGGTTTACAGAAGTTACAGGGCCAAATATGGGGTCTGCCCATTTCAGTTTTTATGCATGGAAATTTGGCACCTTAATTTTCTGTGCCTATGTCCACTTTGAGACATTATAGCAGCCCAGGAATGAAAATTACCCCATCATGGCATACCATTTTCAAAAGAAGACACCTTAGGGTATTCCAAAAGGCCCATGTCACATCTTTTTGTGAAGCCCCTTAGTCACAACACCTGGCCAAATGTAATGGTGATTTTTTTTGCATGCGTTTTTTGCACAAACACTGCACTTTGGCTGTCTCTGTCATCAACCTTTTATGTTTTGCTGCTATAAAACACACATATTAGTGTTTGTCAAGGTCCTACGAGTAAAACAGTACCCCCCATGTACAGGTTTTATGGGGTTTACAGAAGTTACAGGGCCAAATATGGGGTCTGCCCATTTCAGTTTTTATGCATGGAAATTTGGCACCTTAATTTTCTGTGCCTATGTCCTCTTTGAGACATTATAGCAGCCCAGGAATGAAAATTACCCCATCATGGCATACCATTTTCAAAAGAAGACACCCTAGGGTATTCCAAAAGGCCCATGTCACATCTTTTTGTGAAGCCCCTTAGTCACAACACCTGGCCAAATGTAATGGTGATTTTTTTTGCATGCGTTTTTTGCAGAAACACTGCACTTTGGCTGTCTCTGTCATCAACCTTTTATGTTTTGCTGCTATAAAACACACATATTAGTGTTTGTCGAGGTCCTACGAGTAAAACAGTACCCCCCATGTACAGGTTTTATGGGGTTTACAGAAGTTACAGGGCCAAATATGGGGTCTGCCCATTTCAGTTTTTATGCATGGAAATTTGGCACCTTAATTTTCTGTGCCTATGTCCTCTTTGAGACATTATAGCAGCCCAGGAATGAAAATTACCCCATCATGGCATACCATTTTCAAAAGAAGACACCCTAGGGTATTCCAAAAGGGCCATTTCACATCTTTTTGTGAAGCCCCTTAGGCATAACATCTGGCCAAATGTAGTGCTCATTTATTTTTAATGCGTTTTTTTCACAAACACTGCACTTTGGCTGTTTCTGTCATCAAGCTTTTATGTTTTACTGCTATAAAACACACATATTAGTGTTTGTCAAGGTCCTACGAGTAAAACAGTACCCCCCATGTACAGGTTTTATGGGGTTTACAGAAGTTACAGGGCCAAATATGAGGTCTGCCCATTTCAGTTTTTATGCATGGAAATTTGGCACCTTAATTTTCTGTGCCTATGTCCACTTTGAGACATTATAGCAGCCCAGGAATGAAAATTACCCCATCATGGCATACCATTTTCAAAAGAAGACACCCTAGGGTATTCCAAAAGGCCCATGTCACATCTTTTTGTGAAGCCCCTTAGTCACAACACCTGGCCAAATGTAATGGTGATTTTTTTTGCATGCGTTTTTTTGCACAAACACTGCACTTTGGCTGTCTCTGTCATCAACCTTTTATGTTTTGCTGCTATAAAACACACATATTAGTGTTTGTCAAGGTCCTACGAGTAAAACAGTACCCCCCATGTACAGGTTTTATGGGGTTTACAGAAGTTACAGGGCCAAATATGGGGTCTGCCCATTTCAGTTTTTATGCATGGAAATTTGGCACCTTAATTTTCTGTGCCTATGTCCTCTTTGAGACATTATAGCAGCCCAGGAATGAAATTACCCCATCATGGGCATACCATTTTCAAAAGAAGACACCCTAGGGTATTCCAAAAGGCCCATGTCACATCTTTTTGTGAAGCCCCTTAGTCACAACACCTGGCCAAATGTAATGGTGATTTTTTTTGCATGCGTTTTTTGCACAAACACTGCACTTTGGCTGTCTCTGTCATCAACCTTTTATGTTTTGCTGCTATAAAACACACATATTAGTGTTTGTCAAGGTCCTACGAGTAAAACAGTACCCCCCATGTACAGGTTTTATGGGGTTTACAGAAGTTACAGGGCCAAATATGGGGTCTGCCCATTTCAGTTTTTATGCATGGAAATTTGGCACCTTAATTTTCTGTGCCTATGTCCTCTTTGAGACATTATAGCAGCCCAGGAATGAAAATTACCCCATCATGGCATACCATTTCAAAAGAAGACACCCTAGGGTATTCCAAAAGGCCCATGTCACATCTTTTTGTGAAGCCCCTTAGTCACAACACCTGGCCAAATGTAATGGTGATTTTTTTTTGCATGCGTTTTTTGCACAAACACTGCACTTTGGCTGTCTCTGTCATCAACCTTTTATGTTTTGCTGCTATAAAACACACATATTAGTGTTTGTCAAGGTCCTACGAGTAAAACAGTACCCCCCATGTACAGGTTTTATGGGGTTTACAGAAGTTACAGGGCCAAATATGGGGTCTGCCCATTTCAGTTTTTATGCATGGAAATTTGGCACCTTAATTTTCTGTGCCTATGTCCTCTTTGAGACATTATAGCAGCCCAGGAATGAAAATTACCCCATCATGGCATACCATTTTCAAAAGAAGACACCCTAGGGTATTCCAAAAGGGCCATTTCACATCTTTTTGTGAAGCCCCTTAGGCATAACATCTGGCCAAATGTAGTGCTCATTTATTTTTAATGCGTTTGTTTTCACAAACACTGCACTTTGGCTGTTTCTGTCATCAAGCTTTTATGTTTTACTGCTATAAAACACACATATTAGTGTTTGTCAAGGTCCTACGAGTAAAACAGTACCCCCCATGTACAGGTTTTATGGGGTTTACAGAAGTTACAGGGCCAAATATGAGGTCTGCCCATTTCAGTTTTTATGCATGAAATTTGGCACCTTAATTTTCTGTGCCTATGTCCACTTTGAGACATTATAGCAGCCCAGGAATGAAAATTACCCCATCATGGCATACCATTTTCAAAAGAAGACACCCTAGGGTATTCCAAAAGGCCCATGTCACATCTTTTTGTGAAGCCCCTTAGTCACAACACCTGGCCAAATGTAATGGTGATTTTTTTTGCATGCGTTTTTTTGCACAAACACTGCACTTTGGCTGTCTCTGTCATCAACCTTTTATGTTTTGCTGCTATAAAACACACATATTAGTGTTTGTCAAGGTCCTACGAGTAAAACAGTACCCCCCCATGTACAGGTTTTATGGGGTTTACAGAAGTTACAGGGCCAAATATGGGGTCTGCCCATTTCAGTTTTTATGCATGGAAATTTGGCACCTTAATTTTCTGTGCCTATGTCCTCTTTGAGACATTATAGCAGCCCAGGAATGAAAATTACCCCATCATGGCATACCATTTTCAAAAGAAGACACCCTAGGGTATTCCAAAAGGCCCATGTCACATCTTTTTGTGAAGCCCCTTAGTCACAACACCTGGCCAAATGTAATGGTGATTTTTTTTTGCATGCGTTTTTGCACAAACACTGCACTTTGGCTGTCTCTGTCATCAACCTTTTATGTTTTGCTGCTATAAAACACACATAGTAGTGTTTGTCAAGGTCCTACGAGTAAAACAGTACCCCCCATGTACAGGTTTTATGGGGTTTACAGAAGTTACAGGGCCAAATATGGGGTCTGCCCATTTCAGTTTTTATGCATGGAAATTTGGCACCTTAATTTTCTGTGCCTATGTCCTCTTTGAGACATTTATAGCAGCCCAGGAATGAAAATTACCCCATCATGGCATACCATTTTCAAAAGAAGACACCCTAGGGTATTTCAAAAGGCCCATGTCACATATTTTTGTGAAGCCCCTTAGTCACAACACCTGGCCAAATGTAATGGTGATTTTTTTTGCATGCGTTTTTTGCACAAACACTGCACTTTGGCTGTCTCTGTCATCAACCTTTTATGTTTTGCTGCTATAAAACACACATATTAGTGTTTGTCAAGGTCCTACGAGTAAAACAGTACCCCCCATGTACAGGTTTTATGGGGTTTACAGAAGTTACAGGGCCAAATATGGGGTCTGCCCATTTCAGTTTTTATGCATGGAAATTTGGCACCTTAATTTTCTGTGCCTATGTCCTCTTTGAGACATTATAGCAGCCCAGGAATGAAAATTACCCCATCATGGCATACCATTTTCAAAAGAAGACACCCTAGGGTATTCCAAAAGGCCCATGTCACATATTTTTGTGAAGCCCCTTAGTCACAACACCTGGCCAAATGTAATGGTCATTTTTTTTGCATGCGTTTTTTCACAAACACTGCACTTTGGCTGTCTCTGTCATCAACCTTTTATGTTTTGCTGCTATAAAACACACATATTAGTGTTTGTCAAGGTCCTACGAGTAAAACAGTACCCCCCATGTACAGGTTTTATGGGGTTTACAGAAGTTACAGGGCCAAATATGGGGTCTGCCCATTTCAGTTTTTATGCATGGAAATTTGGCACCTTAATTTTCTGTGCCATGTCCTCTTTGAGACATTATAGCAGCCCAGGAATGAAAATTACCCCATCATGGCATACCATTTTCAAAAGAAGACACCCTAGGGTATTCCAAAAGGCCCATGTCACATCTTTTATTTTATGTTTTGCTGCTATAAAACACACATATTTGTGTTTGTCAATGTCCTAAGAGTAAAACAGTACCCCCCATGTACAGGTTTTATGGGGTTTACAGATGTTACAGGGCCAAATATGGGATCTGACCATTTACATAGAAAATTGGCACATTCATTTTATGGGCCTTTGTCCTCTTTGAGACATTATAGCAGCCCAGGAATGAAAATTACCCCATCGTGGCATACCATTTATAAAAGTAGACAGCCCAGGGTATTGAAAAAGGACTATGTTTAGTCTTTGTTTGTAGCCACTTAGTCACAACATCTGGCCAAAGGTAATGTTCATATTTCAGTTTTAGTTTATCACAAAAACACTGCCTTTTTGCTGTTTATATCATCCTTTTATGTTTTACTGCTATAATACACCCATCTTTGTGTTCAGCGATGTCCCATGAGTACAACAATACCCCCTATGTACAGGTTTTATGTGGTTTTAGGAAGTTACAGCGCCCAATATAGGGTCTGCCAATTTGCATGGAAATTGGGCACATTGATTTTATGGACCTTTGTTGCCTTTGAGACAGTATGGCAGCGCAGGAATGAAAATTACCCCACCATGGCATACCATTTGCAAAAGTAGACAACCCAGGGTATTAAAAAAGGACTATGTTTAGTCTTTTTTTGTAGCCACAAAACCTGGTCAAATTTAGTGGTCATATTTTTTTATTTGCTTTTTTCACACAGACTTTGCATGTTTTCTATTTAGATCAACATCATTATATTTTTTACTGCTATAATACACCCATATCTGTGTTCAGTGATCTCCCATGAGTGCAACAATACCCCCTATGCACAGGTTTTTATGTGGTTTTAGGAAGTTACAGGGCCAATATAGGGTCTGCATAGAAATTTGGCACATTGATTTTCTGGCCCTATGTTGCCTTTGAGACAGTATGGCAGCCCAGGAATGAAAATTACCCCCCTCATGACATACCATTTGCAAAAGTAGATAACTCAGGATATTCTAAAAGGAGTATTTTAGTTGTTTTGTATAACTTATAATGGCCTTAGAGTGGATGGGCTTAACATATAAAGGGACAGGACAAGGTCAGGGGATTTATGAAGTTAGGAATACAGAATAATAAAATAAAATAAATTAGGAACACATACAGATTGCTTTCAAATTAAAAGTTTAACTCTGTGTGATATATTCGAAAGCAATCAGTGATACAGAGGCCAGGTTGAGAGGGGCAGTCAGGGCAATGGTAACTAGAATCCCTCCTCCCTCCTTTTTTATAGCAGACTCTGCATCTTTTCTGGGGTGTTAATTTGCAGGCAGTGGGGGGGATCATAGTGGGAAAATGCCTGCCACAGAGTCGCTCAACATTTTCAGATTGAACAGTGGGAGGATTAGGGGTCTGGTTAAACAAAATATCAGATGTTACATTTAACACAAATTCCAAAAAAGTATAAGTTTTCCCTGTGCCTGTTTTTTTTGTACAGCACATATGCATTATATACTGCGATCTGCATAATATAAAAGGCTACTTTTTTATACCAAGTTCTAGTTTTTCTTTGAATTAGATATGGCTGCAGGCACCGGTCAGCTAAATCTACCCCCCCCATGTTTTTGTTGTACTCCACAATGCACTTTGGCTTTCGGATCTGTGCAGATCTTCCCTTCACAGACACTGGCACTGTAGCTTCATCGTGCATTGTGGAGAGCATGTACACATCTTTTTTATCAGTGTACCGAAGGGCCAGTAGCTCATTGTGGCGTAAAGCTGACGTTGTGCCCCTACTTTTTTTTCCATATGTCAGCTTCTGGGGGAAACCTTTGCGATTTTTTCTTGTTGTGCCACAGGCCACGGTTTCAAAATAAAACAAAAATTTTAATAGCTCTGTGCTGGTGTAAAAATTATCGAGCCACAAATAGTACCCTTTATTTAGCAGGGGTAGTAGGAGATCCCACACAATTTTCCCACTTGTGCCAACTGAATCTGGGCAGCCAGGTGGATCCAAGTGGCTATCCTTTCCCTGGTAGATGCGAAATGCCCAGGTATACCCAGTACTGCATTCACAGAGCTTATAAAATTTTACCCCATAGCGGGACCTCTTGGATGGTATATATTGCTTGAAAAGCAATCTCCCCTTAAATTTCATGAGGGACTCATCAATGCAAATGTCCTGCTCAGGTATGTAAACTTCTTTAAATTTTTGGGACAGGTGGCTTATCAGGGGCCTTAGTTTATATAACCTGTCATGCAGGGGGTCATTTTTGGGGGGGCACTTGGTATTATCATTAAAATGGAGAAACTGCAGCAATTGTTCATATCTGTCCCTCTTCATAACCCCTGGAAAAAGAGGGGTAGCCAGGATGGGGTTCTGGCTCCAGTATGAACGAATGCTGGGTTTCTTCACAATCCCCATTATTAATGTCAGGGCCCAAAACTTTTTAATCTCTGGTATGTCAGTGGGATGCCAGGTATTTTTTCTGACATACAGAGATTGGGGATTTTTGGACAGATACTGGCTGGCATATAAATTTGTTTGAGCAACTATATGCTCAAACATAGCATCTGTCAGAATCAGTGACATATAGTTTATTGGCTCACATACTGGAACATCACTTGTTATGCCAGGAGTCTCAGTAAATTCTGGCATTTCTGGGGCAGTGAAATTTGGGGGTATCCAATTTTGGTCATTTGTGCGACGCCTCCTTTTAGGTGGCGGGCAGGGAGCACCAGCATCAGATGTATCACTCAGGGGCTCTATATCTGATGCCGTAAGGGTTGCGCTGTCAGACAGAGCAGAGAGGGTTTCACTCCCTGAATCTGCGGCAAGAATGGCATAAGCCTCTTCTGCTGAATAGCGTGCCATAAGGGATTTTTTTCAGTACAAATTACCACTTCACCACCACCAATTACCACTTCACCTTCCCCAAAATCCCACTAAACCACCCCAATTACCACCTCCCAATTACCACCCACCTATTCCCACCCACCCTATTCCCTATTTTTTTTTTTTTTTAAATTATGATTTTTTCTTTATATATATATTTTTTTTTTTTTTTATAAACTAAAAAAAAAAAGGAACTGGGAAGGGTAGTGATTGGGAACAGCAGGGAAGGGGTTAATAATAACTAAAGATCCCCACAAATAAACTTTTGGGCACTGATCAAAGCCCTGACAGGCTGATCACTGTGATATTAGGCTGATCACAGTAGCAGCTCAGTGATCAGCAGCAAAAACAATATATATATATATTTGTAACCCCCACAAATAAACCCCCAACGCTTTTGATCAACACTGATCAAAGCCCTAACAGGCTAAGCAAGTTATATTAGGCTGATCACAGTAGCAGCTCTGTGATCAGCAGCAAAAAAAATATATATATTGTTTGTAACTATATTTTTTCTCCCTCTCCGCTTTCTGCAGCACACACCAACACTAAACTGTCTTCCTCTCTCTCTCAGATCGCACTGAGAGCAGAGAGGAAGCGGATACACTTGTAACAGCCAATGATTCCACTCATTGGCTGCTACAGTGTTACAGGGGACAATCGATACACCCCCTCCATGCTGATTGGATCCTGGGGGAGTGCCAGAGGTGCTAGGCACATCCCCCAACCGGATCCACAACAAACAAAATAACGGAGGGGGCACAGGAGCTGAAAACCGTTATGCCGTTCTATTCCGTCATAACGGCTCTAAAGCCCAGTGTAATTATGACGGAATGGAACGGCATAACGGCGTTAAAAGGTTAATTGTAATGTTCCAAACAAAAACTAGGACAGATGGACTAATATATATATATATAGAAATATCTTTGGACAGAGTTAATTCCCTTAGACTATTAGAGAACTTGCTTGGCCTAATAAATATACAAGACTAACAGATGCTTGTCAAATCAGTAGCCAGTATCCTCCCAGGAAATGCTAATTATAGCCAATTTCATGCCCATCAACAACAATGTCTTTACATTCTTTATCATCAACTAAGTTGCTACATAGTTTTAAAAAAATAGATCTTTCAGGTATTATTTACATTTTTTCTTAGTGAAAGAAAATACAAGTTTTAGCATGGAATGTGCGCATAGATTTTTCACATGACTTTAAAAAATATCTGAATATACATCAACCATGTTAAAACCCAAAGGAGATTTTTAGTAAACAAAGGTCAGTATTGTACCCTTTCCTTTTTTTCTTTTCTTTTTTTTGCATCTAAAGCAGGGCGTTTTCAACAAAAGTGACAAACATTTTGAAAGTCAAAATAACTCCAGAGATTTCCCCAACTACAGAAATCAAGGTCATAATATATAGTATAAATGAATCACAGTTGTTATCTCCAAACTAAATGAACAATAGATAAAAGTAATTATACTGGACTTCCGGTGGGCGGGCTGAAGTGAGTGCAGCTAGGAAAGAGAGCTCCGGTGCTTAGAGCCTTTCTAAAGGATTATCCCTGAAACCATACTTTGGTAAAAGTGAAATAATCTGCCTCCTAACAGCCCAAAGGTGCCCCAGCCTTGGTACATTCAGTGCCCGGCATTTAGACACTGGTAACTGTCATCTACCCCCGCCGCAAGTCCCTCAGCACATGTAAGTGCGCCGGCCCACAGAAACTTCATACTCTGCACCCTGCTTGTGTGGCATCATCCGGAGAGGTCCCAGTGGGGAAACCAGCACAGCTTAACCAGGGCCAGACGATATTGGAGCCTAACAGTGTGGCGGAGGCTGGGCTGGTCCCCCCCCCCCTTTGCGGCCCCCACGCTTACCTGCTGAGCGCAACAGATACCTCATGGACTTCAGGGCTTACATCGGAGCCTCTCCCTGATCATCCCGGTGGGGCTCTTGGCCAGGATTGGCATCTGGGGTCCACAGACTTACCCCCCATCGGCTGTAGCAAGCGGCTTCCTGAAGGCGCGAAAAGTGCGGGCGCCAACTTGTCCTGTGTGCAGCGTGATTGTGAGCTGCCCTTCTTCATCCACCCTGCGGCATTGCTTGGACACTAGAGGAGTACTGGACGACGAGCCGCAACTTCTTTTCCCTGACCGGCTTCTGACAACTCCCGGAGTGGCTCTCCTCCTGGCTCTGGTCTGTAAGTGGATCACCGCTGGGTAAAGTACCGCATATACACCCACACAAGGGCCCTTCTGACACACTTTGGCTACCTCCTTGCTGGGTGTTGGGATTGGGGAGCCCCTTCATTACCCCTACTGCGGTGTAGTGACCAGCAGTCGTGGCGCTATTATATCTCCCTTCTTTGCCTAATTTGAATGCTTGGCTACTAACTGAGGCCCTAGTTACTGACCCCCTAGCACCCAGAGAGCAGAAGCTTCACAGGGACACTTGTTAGTGTGGAGCCGAATTGCTGTGAAAGTTATTTGGGATAAGAGCTGAAGCCTGTGTCTCAGTGAGAGGCATACAATATATTGCTGCAGGAGATCTTTTACAAAGAGACTTTACATCCTCATTTTTTGCCTATCATTTCACGGACCTTTGCAACCTAGACCAGGCCACAAAGTGCCCTGGGTGCTAAATACTGAACACTGCTAACCTATTGTGATCCATAGACTCTGGCCCAAAGGGGTTTCTGTTCTTGTTCTTAGTGACACTGAAGGCTGTACTACATACCAACGGCTGAGAAACATTGTGTATGCTTGATTGCTGTTATTTTTGCTATTACCTGTACTGGCTAGCATAGAGGGAAGGGGAGAGGGGAGAAACAAAGAGTGTGTTCATCTATGTTGGTTTATGGATAAGTTTCTGACAGGTGGTAAAATGTCTAATAAAAATAAAAGTGTGAGCAGGAACAAGGGAGCTGCTGACCATTTGCATGACACTCCTTCTAGTGTACAAGAGCCCACTGCAAGTTCTATAGACACACATGTAGTGGTTCAGCAGCTCTCTTCTATCTTCCTCCCCAAAATTGAGAATTTGCAAAAAGGCTTAGACCATTTGACTGGGGAAATGAAGCAATTTTCTGTAAGATTCACTGAATTGGAGGATAGAGTGTCAGGGCTTGAAGACACCTCTGTAACACATGACACCCAGTTAGATGCCCTTCTAAAACAAAACATAAACCTACATCAGCGGCTAGAAGACTTAGAAAACAGGTCTCGCCGCAATAACCTGCGCATATTGGGAATACCTGAAAGTGTTAAACCCAAAGATCTCATTTGTTTTGTAGAAGAAACCTTGCCCAGGCTACTCAAATTGACCCCAACAGTGTTTAAAGGTAGTGTAGAAAGGGCACACAGGGTAGGCCCTGAAAGGCAGCCAGAGCGAGGCAACGCACAACCTAGGCAGGTCATGACCAAACTACTGCACTTCCAGCTAAAAGTAGAGATGTTGAGGGCCTATAGGAAAGTTGCCCCAGTTGTATTTGAGGGCTCTAAGCTTTTGATATTCCAGGACTACTCCTCAGGGCTAATGAGAAAACGTAAGGAGTTCTCCCCAATATGTTCAGAGCTGAATAGGAAGGGAAGAAAGGTATACCTTTTATATCCAGCTAGACTAAAGCTTTTGACTCCCTCTGGCCCCAGATTTTTTGACTCTTCTTCTTCTGAGTACTTAGGTACTATTGGAACAGGGATGGGGAGGCCTCACCTAGATCCCCCTGCTCTGACCCAGGTTGAGGGATAGGAGTGAGAGATAGGAGGTTAATTCATGGTCTGTATCTTGAGTGGCGGCAACCCTAATCTTGATTGTTAAAGGGGCACTGTAACCAAAAATTTTCTTTCATGATTCAGATTGAGCATGAAATTTTAAGCAACTTTCTAATTTACTCCTATTATCAAATTTTCTTCATTCTCTTGGCATCTTTATTTGAAATGCAAGAATGTAAGTTTAGATGCCGGCCCATTTTTGGTGAACAACCTGGGTTGTCCTTGCTGATTGGTGGATAAATTCATCCACCAATAAAAAAGTGCTGTCCAGAGTACTGAAACAAAAAAAGCTCTTTTTCAAATAATGATAGCAAGAGAACGAAGAAAAATTGAAAATAGGAGTAAATTAGAAAGTTCTCTTTCTGAATTACAAAAGAAAAAATTTGGGTTCAGTGTCCATTTAAGTTAATGTATTATATTGGTATGTTTAATTATGCAGATGATTCTGTCTTTTGTATTGTATTTTTTTTTCGTTATTCTAACCCAGCTTACCTGGGTAGCCCTTTCCCTTAATTACCCTCACCTGGCTGGATTACAAACATCGCACTTTATGGCGATACACTGGCAATCCATTAGTTTAAATCCGCCTTGCTATATAGATGAACCACGCCCTCCCCAGCCAGGAAAACAGCGAACATTGTTACTTTGTGAAAAGGTGCTACCTGAATATTACTTGCATATTTATGTTTGTGGAATTTATGTAAGCATGCTACCCATTTTACTTATTGTAGCCAGACTACTGTTAGGCCCCCTTAGGAATGAAACACTGGCTCAACACCTGGATGTGGCGGATCCAGAATTAATTAGTTTAAATATTCATGTCAATATAAATGTAAGACAAAATCCTCATTCCGGAGGGCTAGGCAGTACATTATGCTCTCACCCAAGGCTTAGGGTAGCTGATATACTCTCCCATAAGGTACTACTCAATGCTCATGTGACTTTTTTTTTTTTTCCCTCTTCTTCTTCTTTCTCCCTTTCCTCTCCTACCAGCCTTCGGATGGCAAACATGACGCGGGCTCGCACTCCGATGGGTGAATGGGGGTAAGCTTTGTAACTTGGAACGTGGGAGGGATTAACTCCCCTATCAAGAGACGCACCATACTAACACATTTGAGATGTTTAGGGACGGACATGGCATTGTTACAGGAGACCCATCTATCCGAGATGGAACATGAAAAGCTTAGGAGGGATTGGGTGGGCTCGGTAGAACATGCATCTTACACTAATTCTAGTAGAGGCATCGCAATTCTCTTTGGTAGGAGGGGGAACGCTGAGGTTCTAACTACGCATAAAGATAGTGAGGGGAGGTTTTTGGTGGTGAAGGTCAGGATACATCAGAGGATTCTGGTTATATGCAACATATACACCCCTAACTGTAAGTCCACAGCTTTCTGGACGAGATTTATTCAAACACTTACACCATACTTAGGCCATGACATTCTATTAGGAGGGGACTTCAATCTAGCTCCGAATCCTGTCTGTGACAGGATGCAGGACCTGGAACGCGCAATGGGAGGGGAGGGCAGACCTAGAGGGAAAGGTACATTTGAACGGAAAGTGTTCTCTCGGTTGTCAAGCTCTTTACAGCTTGTAGATGTCTGGAGGTTACGAAACTCGGAGAGCAAAGACTTCACTTGTATTTCTAGAGCCACACCAACGCTATCGTGTATTGATCTATTCATGATCTCCTCCACTGTGGTCTAGAGAGTAACTAAATCCAAGATCCACAATGTAATGGTCTCAGGCCATGCACCGGTCGAACTGGTGATCTCACTGAGTGCCTCGGTCTCAAACAAAAATACGCTCCGATTCCTGGGCTACCTATACACTTCCGACGCTTTCTCTAAGCACCTAACTCATGCGTGGAACGACTACTTTACCGATAATCAGGGCCATCAAGACAATCCAGAATTATTCTGGAACGCGGCTAAGGCGGTCCTGACAGGCGACATCATTTCCTATGTAGCGGCCTTGCGAAGAAAGGCATAAGCTAAGCTGCAGAGGTTGCAGGAAGCCCTGACAGACTCTTACCAAACATTTTGTGGTAACCCCTCCCAGTCCTCTAAAGATGTTTATCTCACCTGCAAGGGCGAACTTGACGTGTTCCTGAGCCATCAGGCAGTGGCACAGCTTCTGCGGTCCAATGCCAGGTACTATAGAGAAGGGGATAGATCTGGTAAACTGATGGCCTCATTTGTAAATAGACGTATAGCTCGCAAACCGATCGCAGCCATTACCTATAATGGCAAAACACATAAAACTCCAGAATCCATAGTAGAGGCCCTGGCACAATACTACTCTACTCTTTACACTAGCCAAAAGCCACCCCCTCGGGAGGCCATAGACTCCTTCTGGAATGACTTAAACCTCCCAAAGATCAAAGACGAGCAGCTCGCAGCCCTCAATTCCCCTATATCTTCTGATGAAATCTTGAAGACTATTTCCTCCATGTCAAATGGAAAGGCAGCGGGCCCTGATGGCCTGCCCATTGAATTCTTTAAACTATTAAAGACTCAAGTCACGCCTACTCTCACTAAATTATTTAACCTATATTATAAAGACCTGGCCTCCACCCTAGGACGTTTACCATGGCTCATGTGTCCCTAATTCCGAAACTGGGAAAGGACCCTGGCAGACCCGAATCTTATCGCCCCATTTCCCTCCTCAATTCGGATTACAAGATATTAGTGAAAATCTTGACTGATAGGCTGAAAGTAATATTGACGGACATTATTCACCCAGATCAGACCGGGTTCATGTGCCACAGAACCTCGGTGACCAATGTACAAAGAGTGCTACATGCTATGGTGCACTTTGGGGGGGGATCTGGGGTCCGAAGAATGCAAGAGGAATCAGAGGCCTTCCTGCTGTCCTTGGACGCAGAGAAGGCCTTTGACAGAGTGGAATGGAGCCACCTTTTGCACGCACTGCGACGATTCTCGGGTTCGTTCCATCACTATATCGGTAATATTTATTCAGCCCCATGGATTCATATCATGGCCAACGGTATGTTTTCTCCGCGCATAACTCTGCAGAGGGGCACTCGTCAGGGATGCCCTCTGTCCCCCCTCCTCTTCAACTTGGCTCTGGAGCCTTTGGCCCTCAAGTTGCGTAAAATATTTCCCGGGATCGTGATAGGGGAGGTGAGGCTCCTTCTCACACTCTATGCAGACGACATGCTGCTATTTATTGAGCACCCAGCAAAACATGTCCCAAACATACTAGTTACAATTGAAGCATTTGGATCCTTCTCGGGTTATAGAATAAACAAAACCAAATCAGAGATTCTATGGCTTCGAAAGCGCCAACCCCAATCATATGCATACCCTTTCCAAGAGGCTAACCCCACCATGACCTACCTAGGCATCCAGCTATCCACCAATGCCCAGACCCTATACCATACTAATATCACGCTATTATGCCGCGACATTGAGCGGACCCTGGAGGGTTGGAAGAACCTTCCGGTCTCGCTCACGGGGCGCGTTAACCTGATTAAAATGGTAATTCTGCCACGAATTCTCTACCCTCTCCTAATGCTACCTTTACTAATCACAAAAAAGGACATGAAGTTGTACACCCGGGCTCTCTCGACCTTCCTGTGGAAAGGGGGCAGGCCTAGGATAGCGCTCACCAAATTGTATGCCCAGCCCTCGCAGGGCAGTCTGGGCCTGCCCAACCTCAAGCTATACAACTGGGCAGCACTCAATCAGCTCATGTTGGACTGCAGTTAAAAACGGGGCACTTCTATGCACCTGACTTAGAGAAGCATGCCCTAGGAAAGTTTGATCTTTCACTCTTACCTTACACCCCAATTACTAGTGTCCCTGCGATGGTCAGGGATAGCCCTCTTTATGGCAATGTGCTAAGGGCGTGGAGGTTAGCCCTAAGACATATTGGTCGTCGGTGCGTGTCCTCGCGGACAATCCCACTGAGAAACAATCTTGGTTTCCCCCCGGGGATTGACACCTCTCCGTTTATTACATGGGAAAGCAAAGGGCTATGTCTTGTAGGAGACGCCCTGGATGTCCCCAGAAAATGTATAAAGTCTTTTGCTGAACTACAGACCCAGTTCGGACTACCGAGAGTTCACTTCTATGCTTACCTCCAGCTCCGACATTACACTACTCAACTGATAAGGGATGACCCGCAATTTTGGGAGCCGCACGCATTTAGCGCGTCGGTGGCTTCATTTAAATTAGGCAAATTCACAATCTCAGGGATTTACAAAACATTATTAAGCCAGGTTGAATCCAGCAATCTGACTCTGCTAGAAAACAAATAGAACAGGAGCCTAGACAGGGAGGAGATAGTAACAGTAATACAACAAAGCATAGAAAATGTTAAAAAGGCAACATTATCCATGACTCTTAGAGAATCTCAAGTCAGAATGATACATAGAGACTATGTCATACCACGGAGACTATCTAAATGGGACCCTAGGGTGGCAAATAAGTGTACTAAGTGCAGGATTGATGATCCGGACTTTCTTCATTACTTTGTTGATTGCCCGAAGGTCAGACAGTTCTGGGGTAGGGTCACCTTCTGGATCAGCGGTGTCCTGAGGATTAGAGTTCAGATTGCTATGGAACAAATTTGCTTCTTGGAGTGGGGGGAGCAGAGCCATAGGCTCATCCCTTTGCTTACCACAATAGTCTTGATAGCTAGGAAGGTTATCCTAAAGGTGTGGACAGAACGTGCTGCACCAGCCTTTAGCTCATTCAAACACGCCATACACAAACAACTGCTCATTGAGCAACTGGACACTAGGATGGACACGAATAAAAGACTCAAACACTTCATTAATAAATGGCGAGAATACATAGTGACACTAGGCCTGGACTCTCAGAGACAAATACTGATGCCCTTTGCACACACGGAATATATGCTCTCGGCCTCTTTAAGGGGCGAGTGGGAATTTTTGCATCAGGTGCGGGATGGGGAGGGGGGGGGGGAGAGAGAGAATAACCAGAATAGCCATATAGTATATATCATGGACGGGCTCTTTTCACCTTCACTTTTCCCCTTTTTTTTTTTTTTTTTCCTTCTCCGCAAAGAGCGTACCTAGAACCTATATACCACGCTGTGTTAAATGTTTGGTTGAAGAGTTTAAGGTTGTTGGTTGAAATATGTTTATACTGCTCGTGTTTGTACACACTGTTAGTGTATAGGCGGAGTAAAACGGTTAAGATAAAAGAAAAGAGGACTGAGACGCTGATGCGCAACATCGTTGTTGTATACTTTGTGATATACCTAGGATGATTTCATGTAATCATATGTCTACTAAAATCTTATGTCACACTGTTAAACTGTACTGTCTAATTCTCTCTGTTCCTCAATAAAAACAGTATTTAAAAAAAAAAAAAAGTAATTATACTGATTTTCTAATGCTGGACAGTGCCAGACCCACCCTTTGGTTAATTAGTATTGTGTCCAGGTTACCAAGACTCCTTCCCTAGCCTCTCAGTCCTGGATACTAGAAGGAAAACTATTGGAAAGGTATGAAAGTGCTGTGGTATTAGGTATTTGTAATAGTATCTCATGAATTTATATTTATTAGATATCT
The DNA here is from genome assembly GCF_027579735.1 of Bombina bombina. Taxonomy (NCBI): domain Eukaryota; kingdom Metazoa; phylum Chordata; class Amphibia; order Anura; family Bombinatoridae; genus Bombina; species Bombina bombina. The sequence continues at coordinate 1,041,618,274 of NC_069502.1, forward strand.
GTGCATTCGTTTAATTATGAATGAAAATTTGTAACAAAAATGGATATTCCTTTCATTTTCATGAAATTAATATATGAACGAATGCACCAACTAAATTTAAAGAGACTTAGGGGCTGATTTATTAAAGTGCGAGCAGACATGATACGATGTAGCGTATCATGTCTGCCGCACATCGATAAATGCCGACAGCATACACTGTCAGAATTAATCATTGCACAAGCAGTTCTTGTGAACTGATTGTGCAATGCCTCCCCCTGCACTATTGCAGCCAATCGGCCGCTAGCAGGGGGTGTCAATCAGCCTGATTGTAGAGGATCGGGCGGATTGATGTCCGCAGCCTCAGAGCAGGTGGACAAGTTATGGAGCAGCGGTCTTTAGAGGGGCATCAAGCTCTATTCGGAGCTTGATAATTCGGCCCCTTAGTATGGTGGATGCCAGAGCCTTTATTAAATTAGAAGGTCCTTTAACACATGCCCTGGGATCCTCCATGCTAAACCTCTCGTTAGCGGGGTCCAGGGCTCTATGAAGAAGGGCCAGGTTTAGCAAAGCTCTCCAGCGTGCTATAGATAAACTTTTTCACCTTTAGCAAAGGAACATTTACATAGCAAAAATGTTCCACAAATATTCAGTGTTCATTTTGTTTAAAACTAAATTAATACCATATAGTGCAGCAGACAAATGTTCAGAGAAACTGATTTTCCCCAATATTTGAACCAAAAGATTCGGACAAACCATTTTTATCTCGCCTGCACGTCTAATATTTATTTTATGCTCTCAAGTAAAAATGGGTGCAGGGGAAAATGATGAGATTCCTTTATGCCTGGATAGTAGTAAACATTTTTAGTAATTATATACAGAAAGGCTACGGATATATACTATATATAATTACCTAAAACAGAGGGATAAACATGTTTTTACTAATTCTATTGAATTGCACTAATAAAACAGTGTTCTGCAGAATTGTTTCATTTAAGTTTTAACAAATTTATGTCATACATATGAAAGGCGTCATTCAAACATGTAAGTTTTTTTTTTTACATAAAAAAGCATCTTAAGTAAAATGTGTTTATTTTTGAACAGAAAGTGGATGGCTCTCTGCACAGTTGCGCCAAAGGTTTGACGTTAACTATCTAATAAGGAAAATTCTCACATCTCTGCTGGTCACTGTCACTAAAATTTTATGTATTCATAGATAGATGTTTGCATCTCATACATGCAATGCTTGTTCACTGGAATACAGAAGCAAAACAAATATTCCATTACAATTTACATATAAGATTAACCATTTATTTGGCTCCCAAAAGCCATTGGCTATGACTTTTTGACTAATTCATTATAGAAACAACTGGTGACTCCCGTTCAATGACTCACTCCAACCAAATAGCCCTAAGGATGCACCACTTCATTAGGTAGCTACTTAACTATAAACCTATTTTATTCGGTCAATCAATGTCAAGAGGATGTCTGAAAAAAAATAGCATTGGACCCTAAGACGCACCAGCCATAAAAGCAACAGAGTATTTTTAATTGAAAAATATAAACCATTTATAAGCCTGTTTCAATTTTCCTAAATGTTTATGTCTAGACTTTTTTCTCTAATTTCTCATTTCAGCTAAAACTCGTCCTCTGCCTTTTCCACCTCTGTTTCCTTTCTCTTCTCTCTCAAACTATACCCCCCCATCCCTAATAGCTTCTTGATATTTTTTATCTATTCATCTATCTAACAGCTGTAATGGAGTGTAAACAAGACAAATCCTTGTTCTATCCTCTTGTAGACTTGATGGAAGAGAGCATAGAAATCAACCTCTAAAGAAAAGGAAAAACAAGGAACAAAAAGTAGTGACAGTGAATAGAGGGATGAAAATCAGAATATTAGTGGTTGCATAGGCCTAGATTTGGAGTTTTGTCGGTAAGGACCCGCGTAGCTAACGCCGGCTTTTTTCTGGCCGCACCATAAAAATAACTCTGGTATTAAGAGTCCACATAAAGGCTGCGTTAGGCTCCAAAAAAGGAGCGTAGATCATTTTTAACGCAGCTTCAACTCTCAATACCAGAGTTGCTTACGCAAGCGGCCAGCCTCAAAAACGTGCTCGTGCACGATTCCCCCATAGAAAACAATGGGGCTGTTTGAGCTGAAAAAAAACCTAACACCTGCAAAAAAGCCGCGTTCAGCTCTTAACGCAGCCCCATTGTTTGCTATGCGGAAACACCTCCTAAGTCTGCACCTAACACCCTAACATGTACCCCGAGTCTAAACACCCCTAACCTTACACTTATTAACCCCTAATCTGCCGTCCCCGCTATCGCTGACACCTGCATTTTATTTTTAACCCCTAATCTGCCGCTCCGTAAACCGCCGCTACTTACATTATCCTTATGTACCCCTAATCTGCTGCCCCTAACACCGCCGACCCCTATATTATATTTATTAACCCCTAATCTGCCCCCCACAACGTCGCCTCCACCTGCCTACACTTATTAACCCCTAATCTGCCGACCGGACCGCACCGCTATTATTATAAAGTTATTAACCCCTAATCCGCCTCACTAACCCTATAATAAATAGTATTAACCCCTAATCTGCCCTCCCTAACATCGCCGACACCTAACTTCAAACATTAACCCCTAATCTGCCGACCGGAGCTCACCGCTATTCTAATAAATGTATTAACCCCTAAAGCTAAGTCTAACCCTAACACTAACACCCCCCTAAGTTAAATATAATTTTATTCTAACGAAATAAATTAACTCTTATTAAATAAATTATTCCTATTTAAAGCTAAATACTTACCTGTAAAATAAATCCTAATATAGCTACAATATAAATTATAATTACATTGTAGCTATTTTAGGATTAATATTTATTTTACAGGCAACTTTGTAATTATTTTAACCAGGTACAATAGCTATTAAATAGTTAAGAACTATTTAATAGTTACCTAGTTAAAATAATTACAAAATTACCTGTAAAATAAATCCTAACCTACGTTACAATTAAACCTAACACTATACTATCATTAAATTAATTAAATAAAATACCTACAATTACCTACAATTAAACCTAACACTACACTATCAATACATTAATTAAATACAATACCTACAAATAAATACATTTAAATAAACTAACTAAAGTACAAAAATTAAAAAAGAACTAAGTTACAAAAAATAAAAAAATATTTACAAACATAAGAAAAATATTACAACAATTTTAAACTAATTACACCTACTCTAAGCCCCCTAATAAAATAACAAAGCCCCCCAAAATAAAAAAATGCCCTACCCTATTCTAAATTACTAAAGTTCAAAGCTCTTTTACCTTACCAGCCCTGAACAGGGCCCTTTGCGGGGCATGCCCCAAGAAGTTCAGCTCTTTTGCCTGTAAAAAAAAACATACAATACCCCCCCCCCAACATTACAACCCACCACCCACATACCCCTAATCTAACCCAAACCCCCCTTAAATAAACCTAACACTAAGCCCCTGAAGATCTTCCTACCTTGTCTTCACCCTGCCAGGTTCACCGATCGGTCCAGAAGAGCTCCTCCGATGTCCTGATCCAAGCCCAAGCAGGGGGCTGAAGAGGTCCATGATCCGGCTGAAGTCTTCATCCAAGCGGGGCAGAAGAGGTCTTCCATCCGATTGAAGTCTTCATCCAAGCGGGATCTTCTATGGTCATCCATCCGGAGCGGAGCAGCAGGATCCTGAAGACCTCCGACGCGGAACATCCATCCTGGCCGACGACTGAACGACGAATGACGGTTCCTTTAAATGACGTCATCCAAGATGGCGTCCCTCGAATTCCGATTGGCTGATAGGATTCTATCAGCCAATCGGAATTAAGGTAGGAATATTCTGATTGGCTGATGGAATCAGCCAATCAGAATCAAGTTCAATCCGATTGGCAGATTGGATCAGCCAATCGGATTGAACTTGATTCTGATTGGCTGATTCCATCAGCCAATCAGAATATTCCTACCTTAATTCCGATTGGCTGATAGAATCCTATCAGCCAATCGAAATTCGAGGGACGCCATCTTGGATGACGTCATTTAAAGGAACCGTCATTCGTCGTTCAGTCGTCGGCCAGGATGGATGTTCCGCGTTGGAGGTCTTCAGGATCCTGCCGATCCGCTCCAGATGGATGACCATAGAAGATCCCGCTTGGATGAAGACTTCAATCGGATGGAAGACCTCTTCTGCCCCGCTTGGATGAAGACTTCAGCCGGATCATGGACTTCTTCAGCCCCCCGCTTGGGCTTGGATCAGGACATCGGAGGAGCTCTTCTGGACCGATCGGTGAACCTGGCAGGGTGAAGACAAGGTAGGAAGATCTTCAGGGGCTTAGTGTTAGGTTTATTTAAGGGGGGTTTGGGTTAGATTAGGGGTATGTGGGTGGTGGGTTGTAATGTTGGGGGGGGGGTATTGTATTTTTTTTTTACAGGCAAAAGAGCTGAACTTCTTGGGGCATGCCCCGCAAAGGGCCCTGTTCAGGGCTGGTAAGGTAAAAGAGCTTTGAACTTTAGTAATTTAGAATAGGGTAGGGCATTTTTTTATTTTGGGGGGCTTTGTTATTTTATCAGGGGGCTTAGAGTAAGTGTAATTAGTTTAAAATTGTTGTAATATTTTTCTTATGTTTGTAAATATTTTTTTATTTTTTGTAACTTAGTTTTTTTTTATTTTTTGTACTTTAGATAGTTTATTTCATTGTAGTTATTTGTAGGCATTGTATTTAATTTATTTATTGATAGTGTAGTGTTAGGTTTAATTGTAGATAATTATAGGTATTTTATTTAATTAATTTATTGATAGTGTAGTGGTAGGTTTATTTGTAACTTAGGTTAGGATTTATTTTACAGGTAAATTTGTAATTATTTTAACTATTTTAGCTATTAAATAGTTCTTAACTATTAAATAGCTATTGTACCTGGTTAAAATAAATACAAAGTTACCTGTAAAATAAATATTAATCCTAAAATAGCTACAATGTAATTATAATTTATATTGTAGCTATATTAGGATTTATTTTACAGGTAAGTATTTAGCTTTAAATAGGAATAATTTATTTAATAAGAGTTAATTAATTTCGTTAGATTAAAATTATATTTAATTTAGGGGGGGTGTTAGTGTTAGGGTTAGACTTAGCTTTAGGGGTTAATACATTTATTAGAATAGCGGTGAGCTCCGGTCGGCAGATTAGAGGTTAATAATTGGTTAGGTGTCGGCGATGTTAGGGAGGGCAGATTAAGGGTTAATACTATTTATTATAGGGTTAGTGAGGCGGATTAGGGGTTAATAACTTTATTATAGTAGCGGTGCGGTCCGCTCAGCAGATTAGGGGTTAATAGGTGTAGGCAGGTGGAGGCGATGTTGAGGGGGGCAGATTAGGGGTTAATATATATAATATAGGTGTCGGCGGTGTTAGGGGCAGCATATTAGGGGTACATAAGTATAACGTAGGTGGCGGCGCTTTGCGGTCAGCAGATTAGGGGTTAATTATTGTAGGTAGCTGGCTGCGACGTTGTGGGGGGCAGGTTAGGGGTTAATAAATATAATATAGGGGTCGGCGGTGTTAGGGGCAGCAGATTAGGGGTACATAAGTATAACGTAGGTGGCGGTCGGCAGATTAGGGGTTAAAAAATTTTAATCGAGTGGCGGCGATGTGGGGGGACCTCGGTTTAGGGGTACATAGGTAGTTTATGGGTGTTAGTGTACTTTAGAGTACAGTAGTTAAGAGCTTTATGAACCGGCGTTAGCCCAGAAAGCCAATCAGAATATTCCTACCTTAATTCCGATTGGCTGATAGAATCCTATCAGCCAATCGGAATTCGAGGGACGCCATCTTGGATGACGTCATTTAAAGGAACCGTCATTCGTCGTTCAGTCGTCGGCCAGGATGGATGTTCCGCGTCGGAGGTCTTCAGGATCCTGCCGCTCCGCTCCGGATGGATGACCATAGAAGATCCCGCTTGGATGAAGACTTCAATCGGATGGAAGACCTCTTCTGCCCCGCTTGGATGAAGACTTCGGCCGGATCATGGACCTCTTCAGCCCCCCGCTTGGGCTTGGATCAGGACATCGGAGGAGCTCTTCTGGACCGATCGGTGAACCTGGCAGGGTGAAGACAAGGTAGGAAGATCTTCAGGGGCTTAGTGTTAGGTTTATTTAAGGGGGGTTTGGGTTAGATTAGGGGTATGTGGGTGGTGGGTTGTAATGTTGGGGGGGGTATTGTATGTTTTTTTTTACAGGCAAAAGAGCTGAACTTCTTGGGGCATGCCCCGCAAAGGGCCCTGTTCAGGGCTGGTAAGGTAAAAGAGCTTTGAACTTTAGTAATTTAGAATAGGGTAGGGCATTTTTTTATTTTGGGGGGCTTTGTTATTTTATCAGGGGGCTTAGAGTAGGTGTAATTAGTTTAAAATTGTTATAATATTTTTCTTATGTTTGTAAATATTTTTTTATTTTTTGTAACTTAGTTCTTTTTTATTTTTTGTACTTTAGATAGTTTATTTCATTGTAGTTATTTGTAGACGTATTTAATTTATTTATTGATAGTGTAGTGTTAGGTTTAATTGTAGATAATTATAGGTATTTTATTTAATTAATTTATTGAGAGTGTAGTGGTAGGTTTAATTGTAACTTAGGTTAGGATTTATTTTACAGGTAAATTTTTAATTATTTTAACTATTTTAGCTATTAAATAGTTCTTAACTATTAAATAGCTATTGTACCTGGTTAAAATAAATACAAAGTTACCTGTAAAATAAATATTAATCCTAAAATAGCTACAATGTAATTATAATTTATGGGTGTTAGTGTACTTTAGAGTACAGTAGTTAAGAGCTTTATGAACCGGCGTTAGCCCAGAAAGCTCTTAAAGGACCAGTCAACACAGTAGATTTGCATAATCAACAATTGTAAGATGATAAGACAATGCAAATGCACTTAGTCTGAACTTCAAATGAGTAGATTTTTTTTCTGACAATTTTAAAAGTTATGTCTTTTTCCACTCCCCCTGTACCATGTGACATCCATCAGCCATTCACAAATGCATACACGTACCATGTGACAGCCATCAGCCATTCACAAATGCATACACACTTATTCTTGCACATGCTCAGTAGGAGCTGCTGACTCAAAAAGTTTAAATATAAAAAGAATGTGCACATTTTGTTAATGGAAGTAAATTGGAAAGTTGTTTAAAATGGCATGCTCTATCTGAATAATGAAGGTTTAATTTTGATTGAGTGTCCCTTTAACTACTGACTTTTTTCCTGCGGCTGGAGTTTTGTCGTTAGATGTCTAACGCTCACTTCAGACACGACTCTAAGACTCTAAATACCGGAGTTAGAAAAATCCCATTGAAAAGATAGGATACGCAATTCACGTAAGGGGATCTGCGGTATGGAAAAGTCGCGGCTGAAAAGTGAGCGTTAGACCCTATTTTGAGTGACTCCAAATACCGGAGGTAGCCTAAAACCAGCGTTAGGAGCCTCTAACGCTGGTTTTCACGGCTAACGCCAAACTCTAAATCTAGGCCATAGTTAATAAGCCAAATCTTGAGCATATTTCCTGAATGTGGTGTGATCCTCAGTAAATCGTAAAGGGATATGAAGCCCAGATTTTTTTCTTTCATTATACAAAAAGAAAAGACAATTTTAAAAAAGTATTTAATTTACTTCTATTGGCAAATTTCCTTCATTCTCATGTTATTCTTTGTTGAAGAGATTCCTAGGTTGGTAGTGTGCACATGCCTGACGCAGTACATGAAAGGAAATAGTGATGCCATCTAGTGCTCTTGCTAATATATAACTTTGTTGCAAAACTGCTGCCATATAGTGCTGAAGACACGTGCACATTCCTGAGCTTACATCCCTGCTTTTCCACAAAGGACAAGAAAAAAAGAAAATAATTGATAATAGAAGTAAATTAGAAAGCTGTTTAAAATTGTATGATCTATCTCACTGGCTTTCAAACCGGTCATCAGGCCTCCCCAACAGGCCAGGTTTTCTGGATTACCTTGGATGAGAGCAGGTAAAATAACCATAGTTACTAATCAGCTGATTGTTTCACCTGTGCTCTATCTCAGATAATTACAGAATGTGACCTGTTAGAGAGGCCTGAGGCCAGGTTTGAAAACCAGTGATCTAGATGAATCATGAAAGAAAAATGTGGGGCTTTATTTCTCTTTAATCATAATTTATAGAGGATTGTGCCTATCACTGTACATTTTACAGTCTGTTTCAGACTTTCTTTAAACAGCAGCTTAATTTAATTTCCCCCATGCTCCTATATAGTCTTAATGCAGCTTCCTGCTTATCAAAGAGAGAAGGGAAATGAAAATATAAGGTGGCAAATGTGTGGTATTGGGCCCTTATGGCAATCATCTGAGAACAAACATTTAGGGGCCCATTTATCAAACTCCGGATGGAGCTTGAGGGCCCGTGTTTCTGGCGAGCCTGCAGGCACGTTAGAAACACCAGTTATGAAGCAGCGGTCTAAAGATCACTGCTCCATAACCCTGTCCGACTGCTCTGAGCAGGCGGACAGACATCGCCGGAATTCAACCTGATTAAGTACGATCAGACAGGCTTATTAAGGTCATTGGCCAGGCTAGTAGGTTGATATGATAATCAGTAATATTACTACTGGGCGGACGTCATTTCATTCTCTGACATAGGCAGCTAATATCTTGAGTAAGCCCTGAGAGAGATAAGGCCAAACATATAATGGCTCATACAACGTCTGTACCTATTGGGCAAGGCAAGTGCCTTTCTCCTTGAACACTCCTATGTTCTTCTGACAGCAATGCCCTCTAACACATTGGTGCGTTTTTAATATCTCTTTGAGTATTCTGTACTCTACTTTTGTATTTAAAAGGACAGTTTATTTTGACTATAATATACCATTTAAATAACAAAGATCATTGGCTACCAGAGAAAACTGCAAAGCATTTCTCTAAGGTTTATTGAATTCCTCTTCAACAAGGTATTAGTCTAAGAGTTAGGATGTGAATATGATCATCCTGCATATGAATATGTCTTACTTACACTACTGAATAACATGGTTTAACAGCAGAATGGTTATGTTTTTAGATCTAGATCATTGTGAGTGTTTGTTTATCTTTTTATTTTATTTTTGCTTATACTTTTTGGGTGGCACAGGACTTTTTGGCTCATTGTTTCTTAAAGTGATGATAAACACCAAAATGTTATTGTTTAAAAAGACATAATACCTTTATTTACCATTCCCCAGTTTTGCATTACCAACACTGTTATATTAATACACTTTTTACCTCTATGATTGCCATGTATCTAAGCTTCTGCAGACTGCCCCCTTATCTCAGCTCTTTTGACAGACTTGCATTTCAGACAATTAGTGCAGACTCTTAAATAACTCCACTGTGGTGAGCAAAATGTTATCTATATGGCACACATGAACAAACAGTATGTTATTAGCTATTCACAGCCAGACAGTGAGATAAGAGGTAGACTGCAGAGTCTTAGAAATCAGCCTATGAGCCTACGTAGGTTTAGTCTTTTACAAAAAATACCAAGAGAAAAAAAAGCTAATTTGATTACAGAAGAAAATTGGAAAGTTGTTTAAAATGGCATGCCCTATATGAATCATAAAAGTTTAATTTGGTCCTTACTGTCCCTTTAACTTCCATTGGAGATAACACCATTTTTCATCCACATATTAATGATGTTAATGCTCAATGCACATTGCACAAACTAACCATCGACCCCACACTCCCTGGTAGGATCTAACCCTCTAGTTTTTCTCTAATATCATAATAACATAATCATATCTTTTTGGTGTATTTTTATCTACATATAACCAAATTCTTTATAGCTTCTACCCACTAATTCCCCTTACCAATCCTAATTTAATTAAAACCCCTAACTTTTGTTGGTGTTTTTCCTGGTATCTTCTAACCACACACCCAGGCCAACCGTAATATTATGAACTCCACTGGTGAGTATTTTATATTTTAACTTCATTCTATTTATAAAATATTGTTTTTACACAAATTGATACTGGTGACTAATTTTCAAATGCATTCAGCTTGGAATAAACCCCTCCATGCAAACTGTGGTGTTAAACTGGATAATGATGGCATGCATTGGCAAAATGGAGATTGTGAAATGGAACAGTTAAAAACATGTTAGCAGTAATACAAAAACAAAATTTATGCTTACCTGATAAATTTCTTTCTTTCCGGATATGGAGAGTCCATCTGATAAATTTCTTTCTTTCCGGATATGGAGAGTCCACAACGTCATTCAATTACTAGTGGGGAAATAACTCCTGGCCAGCAGGTGGAGGCAAAGAGCACCACAGCAAAGCTGTAGAGTTACTCCCCTACCCATAATCCCCAGTCATTCGACCGTAGGGAAATGGAAAAGGAATAACAAAAATGTTTAGAGGTGCCTGAGGTTTAGTAAAAACATAACTGACTTAATAAAGGGTGGGGTCATGGAAATTTATCAGGTAAGCATCAATTTTGTTTTCTTTCCAAAGATGTGGAGAGTCCACAATGTCATTCAATTACTAGTGGGAACCAATACCCAAGATAGAGGACACAGAATGAACAGGGACGGAGAACAAGACAGGCAGACCTAAACAGAACCTCCGCTTGAAGAACCTTTCTCCCAAGAGAGGCTGCAGCCAAGGCAAAATTATCAAATTTGGAAAAAGTATTCAGAGAAGGCCAAGTTGCAGCCTTGCAAATCTGTTCCACAGAAGCTTCTTTTTTGAAAGCCCAAGAAGAGGAGACAGCCCTAGTGAATGAGCTGTAATTCTCTCAGGATGCTGCTTTCCAGCAGTCTCATAAGCAACACTAATTATACTTCTCAACGAGAGGGAAAGAGAAGTAGCAGTAGCCTTTTGATCCTTACGCTTTCCTGAGAAACAAACAAACAGGGCAGAAGACTGGTGAAAATCCTGTCGCCTTTAGGTAGAATTTTAGAGCACGCACAACATCCAAGTTGTGCAACAGATGTTCTTTATGAGAAGAAGGATTGGAGAAGAGAGAAGGAACAACAATTTCCTGATTAATATTTCTTTCTGAAACCACTTTAGGAAGAAACCCCAATTTAGTACGAAGAACCGCCCTATCAGCATGAAAGATAAGGAGAGGCGAATCACACTGCTAAGCTGAGAGTTCCGAAACTCTCTGAGCAGAAGAGATAGCAATAAGAAACAAAACCTTTCACGATAGCAACTTAATATCTATGGAATGCATTGGCTCAAACAGAGCCTGCTGCAAAACTTTAAGAACAAGATTAAGGCTTAAAGGAGGAGCAACAGGTTTAAACACAGTCCTGATTCTGACCAGAGCCTGACAAAAAGATTGAATATCTGGCACATCCGCCAGACGCTTGTGTAACAAAATAGATAATGCAGAAATCTGACCTTTCAGAGAACTGACTGACAACCCTTTTTCAAGACCTTCCAGAAGAAAAGACAACATTCTAGGAATCCTGACCATACTCCAAGAGTAGCCCTTAGATTCCCACCAATAAATGTATTTACACCATACTTTATGGAAAAAAATTTGAATAACAGGCTTGCGAGCCTGGATCATGGTCTCAATGATGACTCAGAAAATCCACGCTTAGACAGAACTAAACATTCAATCTCCAAGCAGTCAGCTTCAGAGAAATGAGATTTGGATGGAGGAATGGACCCTGAGCTAGAAGGTTATTCCTCAGAGGCAACCTCCAAGGTGGCCAAGATGATATCTTCACTAGGTCTGCAATCCAGATCCTGTGAGGCCATGCAGGAGCTATTAGAATTACTGATGCTCTCTCCTGTTTGATACAAGCAATAACTTGTGGAAGGAGCACAAACAGAGAAAACAGGTATGCTAGACCGAAATCCCAAGGAACCGCAAGAGCATCTATCAGAGCGGCCTGAGGATCTCTTGACCTTGATCCGTACCTTGGAAGCTTTACATTCTGCCGGGACGCCATTAGATCCAACTCTGGCACCCCTCATTTGAGGGTTAACCTGGAGAACACCTCCGGAGGGAGAGTCCACTCCCTGGGATGAAATGTCTGTCTGCTCAAGAAATCTGCTTCCTAGTTGTACACTCCAAGAATGTGGGTGGCAGACAACAATTGTGAACTTCTCTCACTAAATAATCCATGCCACCTCCTTCATGGCTAAGGAACTCCGAGTTCCTCCCTGGTGGTTGATGTAAGCCACTTAGGTGATGTTGTCCGACTAAAACCTGATAAACCGGGCTAAGGACAAATTAGTCCAAGCCATCAGAGCATTATAAATCGCTCTCAATTCCAAAATGTTTATGGGGAGAGCAAACTCCTCCTGAGTCCATAGTCCCTGCATCTTTAACGAGTCCCAGACTGCTCCCCAGCCTAGCAGGCTGGAATCCGTGGTCACAATCACCCAGGAATGTCTCTGGAAGCATGTGCCCTGAGACAGATGGTCCTGAGAAAGCCACCATGGGAGAGCATCTTTTGTAGACTGGTCTAGATCTAGCCTCTGAGACAGATATGAGTGGTCTCAGTTCCATTGTCTGAGCATGCATAATTGCAGAGCTCTCAAATGGAATTGAGCAAAGGGAGTGATGTCCATGGAAGCGACCATCAGACCAATTACCTCCATATATTGAGCCACTGATGGCCAAACAGTAGACTGTAGAAAGAGGCAAGAGAAGAATTTTGGATTTTTAAACCTCCATCAGAATTTTTTTTATAGATAGGGAATCTATTATGGTCCCTAAGAAAACCAGCCTTGTAGCTGGAACAAGGGAACTCTTTTCCAGATTCACTTTCCAACAGTGGGAATGTAGAAAAGACAACAAGATCTCTGTATGGGAGTTTGCTTGTTGAAAAGATGGCGCCTTAACCAATATGCCATCCAGGTAAGGCACCACTGCAATTCCCAGAGACCTGATCACTGTCAAAAGAGCCCCCAGAACCTTTAAGAAAATTCTGGGAGCTGTGGCAAGGCCAAGCGGAAGAGCCGCAAACTAAAAGTGTTTGTCTAGAAAGGTGAATCTCAGGAATTTGTGTTAATCCCTGTGGATGGGAACATGAAGACATGTGTCCTTTAGGTTTATGGTCTTCATGAACTGATCCTTTTGGACCAAAGGAAGAATGGAACAAATGGTTTCCATTTTGAAGGACAGTACCCTGAGGAACTTGTTGAGGCACTTAAGGTCTAAAATGGGTCAAAACATTCCTCCTTTTTTGGCCACCAGGACCTGATTTAAATAGAATCCTAGACCCTGTTCCCTTACTGGAACTGGAACAATCACTCTCTTTTTAACTGGTCTGCAGATAATCTTGAGAGGTGGAATCTGCCCCTGGGAGGGAAAGTTTTGAATTCTATTTTGTAACCATGAGATACTATGTCCACAGCCCAAGGATATGTGACATCTTGTCTCCACAGTTGACAAAACAGGAAAAGTCTGACCCCCACCTGATCGGATCCTGGACCGGGAGCCGACTCTTCCTGTTGACTTAGACTCAGTTAAGGGTTTCTTTGATTGCTTACCCTTATTCCAGGACTGATTGGGCTTCCAAGAAGACTTGGACTACTCCTGCTTGGAAGAAGGAGAGGAAGACTTTTGACCTTTGAAGTTACGAAAGGAACGAAAATTACTTTGACGTCCTTTGAGTCTGTTCTTCTTGTCTTGCCAGACCAGTTCCGAACAAGGTCTTACCCTTGTCAGGAAGCACCAGAAGCTTGGAATTAGAGGTAACATCAGCTGACCAAGATTTTAGCCACAATGCCCTGCTGGCTAGGACAGTGAAGCCAGACTTCTTGTCTCCCAGTCTAATAACTTGTATGTTAGCAGATAATCCTATCTTGTATCTCCTCCAATGGAGTCTCTACTAAAATTGATTCAGACAAGACGTTGCACCAATAAGATGCTGCACTTGCTACTGTGGCAATACAAACTACAGGTTGCCATTGAAGACCTTGATAAACATACATCTTCTTCAAATAAGCTTCCAGCTTTTTATCCATGGGATCCTTAAAGGAGCAGCTATCCTCTATAGGGATTGCAGTTCTCATAGCCAGAGTAGAAATAGCCCCTTCTACATTAGGCATGTGCGCCAAGAAACTTTAATGGAGTCAGCAACAGAAAACATCTTTTTAAATACGGGAGACAGGGAGAAAGGAATCTCTGGCTTCTCCCATTCCTGTGAAATAATCTCCGTCACACAGTCTGGGACAGAAAAAAACTTCCACAGAGGAAGGAACATTATAGTGTTTATTAGGTTTACTAGACTTCTTAGGGTTGACAATGACAGAAGTATCGGAGTCATCCAAAGTAGCCAATACCTCCTTTAACCCTTTGAGTGCTAAGCACTTTCCCACCTGGGTGCTAAGCTTTTATAAGGTTTTTTTTGTTTTGTTTTTTTAACTTTTTCTTTTTTTTTTCAGATCCCCACACTGTTGGAAAGGTTAGGCGATAACCTTTCCAATGGTGGGTCTTGGGGGTCTGTAGCTGCTTAGATGCCTGAGATACAGGCTTCTAAGCAGCATGCCCCCTGCTCCTATACTTAACATTGTTAAGTATAAATAAAGTTGCGCAGTGACATCATCACGTCATTCTTTAGACACCAAAATTCACCTCCTCCATTGACAGAGGAAAAGAGAATGACTGGGGATAATGGGTAGGGGAGTGACACTTAAAGTGATGGTAAAGTCATCTGTTGTGCAGTACATAATCCTTTTTCTTTTACCTTAACTAGCACATCGATGTGCTTATATAAATAAAAAACAATTTATTCACGCTGTAATGATGATTTTATTTCCCCTCCGTAGAGTTTTTTTAAACAGCCTCTCTATAATTTTTTCACCGGTGCAGCTTTGATTGACAACGCTTTTAGCCAATCATCAGCTCACCATGCGCCCTATGTAAAATATGAACCGCACACTCCCGACATCTACACTAACTCTTTGCTACTTACTGCGCATGCGCACTTCTTACGCTAACTGCGCATTGCTATCTGAGAATACTCAGCTCCTGGTTTTAGCCGATGTAAGTAAACAGTAAATCATTCCTTTCGTAATGATTCACTGTTTGCTTTCATTTCTCTCATCAGCCAGATATTTTTCGATGTCTATATGTTTCAATGTTTGCTTTAATTTCTACCATCAATAATTTCTCTCTTCATATATAAAATAATTGTAAGTATTTTTGCCCAAAAAAAAGGATTATGTACTGCACAACAGATGACTTTACCATCACTTTAACAGCTTTGTTGTTGTGCTCTTTGCCTCCTCCTGCTGGCCAGGAGTGATTTTCCCACTAGTAATTGAATGACGCTGTGAACTCTCCATATCTTAGGAAAGAAATATAAACACTTTGGTACATAATTTATTGGTTTAATAATTGGAGTATGACGTGACCATATTGACCTTTGCTAACACTGTCCAATAACACATTTTTTCCATTTAATCATTATTTGTTCAAGGAATGCATTTGTTAAAAAACATATACACTATATATATACAGTCGTAAGCAAAAGTTTAGGCACCCCTGACAATTTTCATGATTTTCATTTATAAATAATTGGGTATTTGGATCAGCAATTTCATTTTCATCTATCAAATAACTGAAGGACACAGTAATATTTCAGTAGTAAAATGAAGTTTATTGGATTAACAGCAAATGTGCAATATGCATCAAAACGAAATTAGACAGGTGCATAAATGTGGGCCCCCTTGCATTTTGTTGATTTGAATACCTGTAACTACCTAGCACTGATTAATTGGAACACACAATTGATTTGGTGAGCCCATTAAGCCTTGAACTTCATAGACAGGTGTATCCAATCATGAGAAAAGGTATTTAAGGTGGCCAATTGCAAGTTGCTGTTCTCTTTGACTCTCTTCTGAAGAGTGGCAACATGGGGTCTCAAAACAACTCTCAAATGACCTGAAAACAAAGATTGTTCAAAATTATGGTTTAGGGGAAGGTTACAAAAAGCTATTGCAGAGATTTAAGCTGTCAGTGTCCATTGTGAGGAATATAGGCACAGTTCTTGTTAAGACCACAAGTAAAATATCGGAGAGGCAAAGGATGGTGAGAAGGGTCAAAAACAGCCCACAGACCACCTCCAAAGACCTACAACATCATCTTGCTGCAGATGTTGTCACTGTGCATCGTTCAACAATTCAGCGTATGGGAGAGTGATGCTGAAAAAGACTTTTCTACACACATGCCACAAACAGAGTCTCTTGAGGTATGCAAACGCACATTTGGACAAGCCAGCTTTATTTTGGAAGAAGGTGCTGTGGACTGATTAAAAAGATTCAGTTATTTGGTCATAACAAGGGGAGTTATGCATGGCGGCAAAAGAACACAGCGTTGCAATACAAACACCTGCTAGCTACAGTAAAATTTGGTAGATGTTCCATCATGCTGTGGGGCTGTGTGGCCAGTGCCGGTACTGAGATTCTTGTTAAAGCTGAGGGTCACATGGATTCCACTCAATATCAGCAGATACTTGAGAAAAATGTTGAGGAATCAGTCCCAAAGTTGAAGTTACGCTGGAGCTGGATATTTCAACAAGACAACGACCCAAAACACTGCTCAAAACCTACTCTTGCATTTACAATGTACAAGTACAATGTTCTGGAATGGCCATCCCAGTCCCCAGACCTGAATATCATTAAAAATCTGTTGGTTGATTTAAAGTGGGCTGTCCATGCTCGGCAACCATCAAACCTAACTGAACTGGAGATGTTTTGCAAGGAGGAATGGTCCAAAATACTTTCATCCAGAATCCAGACACTCATTACAGGCTATAGGAAGTGTCTAGAGGCTGTTATTTCTGCTAAAGGAGGCTCTACTAAATATTGATGCAATATTTCTGTTGGGGTGCCCAAATTTATGCACCTGTCTAATTTCGTTTTGATGCATGTTGCACATTTTCTGTTAATCCAATAAACCTCATTTTACTACTGAAATATTACTGTTTCCTTCAGTTATTTGATAGATCAAAATGAAATTGCTGATTCAAACACCCAATTATTTATAAATGAAAATCATGGAAATTGTCAGGGGTGCCTAAACTTTTGCATACGACTGTATATATATATATATAAAAAATAAACTGTATGCTAAAATCCTTAAAAAAAGATAAAACAAAAAAGAATGAAAAAAATATACTTACCAAAATAAATTCTAAGAAAAAGCTATCTGCAATTCAACAAACTTACTTTCATCAACAATTTATTGTAAAATGTCAGTTTTAAGTATTAGGTGCAATTTCCTGAAAAAAGGGCTTTTATCTTATTATTAAGAAAGCACTTTGTTATAAAGGACAAAAGCTTCTAAGTTCACAGACTGAATTCTAAAGTAAGCATTCTAAGCATCTTCTGTACATGCAAAGCATTACTTGATGCTAGATGCATAATAACCTCATATCTATAAAAGCACTGGACTCCAGTGTGAAACAAAATGTTATTTTTTGGAAGAAAAAGGGTTGATCACTAATGCATGATGTTATATGGCTTCCCAATGAAAAATGTGTCAGTTTCTGTGTGATTCTACGTTACATTTTAACATTATGAGTATTATTGCTAAAACATATTTCAGTATTAAAAAACTATCAGGTAGATTACGAGTTATGCACGCTTTAAGGAATTTAATGAATGAAACAAAAGTTGCGTTATTTAACCATCTATAGCGCAGCCATTACAAATTTTGAAACAGCCGGCTTGTGCTTGCGATATGGTGGTTTTAATCTCTATACTGCACTAAATACAAGCACTGTTTTGACGTGCTCATGCATAGGCATTAATGAGGAGAAGGTGTCGGAAAAAAACACCTGCGATCGTGGAATGAAAAGCTCCGTAATGCAGCCCCTTTAATGTCTATGGGGGAAAAAAAGTTACGTTTAATCCTAACATAAACCCCAAGTCTAAACACCCCTAATCTGCTGCCCCCAACATCGCCACCACCTACATAAGGTTATTAACCCCTAATCTGCCGCTCCCGATATCGCCACCACCTAAATAAATCTATTAACCCCTAATCTTCTGCTCCTGATATCGCCGCCACTATACTTAAGTTATTAACCCCTATTCCCCTGCACCCCAATATCGCCCACACTATAATAAAGATATTAACCCCTATTCCGCCGCTCCCCAACATCGCCACAACTAAATAAACTATTAACCCCTAAACCTCTTGCCTCCCATATCACTACCACTAAATAAACCTATTAACCCCTAAACCACCAGCCCCCCCACATCGCAACAACCTAAATTAAACTATATTAACCCCTTAACTTAACCCTAACACCACCTAACTTTAACATAATTAAAATAGAGCTAAATTAAAGTTACAATTATTAACTAAATACTAGCTATTTAAAACTAAAAACATACTTACCTGTGAAATAAAACCTAAGCTAGCTACAATATAACTAATAGTTATATTGTAGCTAACTTAGGTTTTATTTTTATTTCACAGGTAAGTATGTTTTTAGGTATTAACTATTTACTAACTACCTAGTTAAAATAAATACAAACTTACCTGTGAAATAAAACCTAAGCTGCCTTACACTAAAACCTAACATTACAAAAAATAGAAAACACTAAAATTACAAAAAAAATAAAATAACCTACATTACAAAAAATAACAAATTAAATTATTAAAAACAAAAAAAAATATTCCTTTTCTAATATCCTTTAAAAAAAAAAAACCCACCCCTAAAATAAAAAAAACCCTAATCTATAATAAACTAAAAGGTCCTTTTGTAAGGCATTGCCCTAAA
Source organism: Bombina bombina (assembly GCF_027579735.1). Taxonomy (NCBI): domain Eukaryota; kingdom Metazoa; phylum Chordata; class Amphibia; order Anura; family Bombinatoridae; genus Bombina; species Bombina bombina. The sequence continues at coordinate 1,041,637,045 of NC_069502.1, forward strand.
CTTAACAGCTCTTTTGCTACAAAAAAAAATCAAACACCCCCTAACAGTATACAAACACCCACCCCCCAAACCCACAAAATAAAAATAAACTAAAACCTAATCTACCCATTGCCCTGAAAAGGGCATTTGTATGGGCATTGCCCTTAAATGGGCATTCAGCTCTTTTGCTGCCCATTAAAAATAAAAAAATGTCTATTCTAAAAAGAAAAAACCACCCCAAAACGAAAAAAAAACCATTACACAAAATAAACAAATTATCAAAAATAATAACAATTATTCCTATTCTACTAACCATTTTAAAAAAAAAAAACACCCCAAAATAAAAAACCCTTAAAAGGGCCTTTTGTATGGCATTGCCCTAAGTTAAACAGCTCTTTTACCTGAAAAAAATGAAAGACCGACTAACATTACAACACCCCCCCCCAAACCCACAAAATAAAAAAAAACTATCTAAAAAAACCTTATCTACCCATTGCCCTGAAAAAGGCATTTGTATGGACATTGCTCTTAAAAGGGCATTTAGCTCTTTTTGCATTGCCCTGAAAAGGGCATTTAGCTCTTTTACAAAAAGCCCAAACCCTAAACTAAAAAAAAACCTAACACTAACCCCCTTAGATCCACTTACAGTTGCTGAAGTCCCGCTTGAAGGATCTTCATCTTTATCCAGGCAGCTCCACCTTCATCCAGGCGGCACCTTCCATCTTCATCCCAGCGGCATCTTCTATCTTCATCCCAGTGGCGCGGAGCTGGTCCACCCTGAAGACATCCAGCGCGGAGCATTCTCTTTATACGGTCGCTGCCATATACTGAATCTTCAATGCAAGGTACCCAATTCAAAATGGCGTCCCTTGCATTCCTACTGGCTGATTTGATTTTGGAAATTCAAATCAGCCAATAGGATGAGATCTACTGAAATCCTATTGGCTGTTCAAATCAGCCAATAGGATGAGAGCTACTGAAATTCTATTGGCTGATTTGAATAGCCAATAGAATTTCAGTAGCTCTCATCCTATTGGCTGATTTGAACAGCCAATAGGATTTCAGTAGCTCTCATATAGGAATGCAAGGAACACCATTTTGAATCATGTACCTTGCATTGAACATTCAGTATATGGCGATGACTGTATAAAGAGGATGCTCCGCGCCGGATGTCTTCAGGATGGACCCACTCCGCGCCACCGGGATGAAGATAGAAGATGCCGCCTGGCTCAAGATGGAGCCACCTGGATGAAGATGGAGCCACCTGCTGCCTGGATGAAGATGGAGCCGCTGGGATAAAGATCCTTCAAGTGGGACTTCAGCAACTGTAAGTGGATCTTTGGGGGTTAGTGTTAGGATTTTTTAAACTTTTTTTGGGTGATTTTTTTATTTTTAGTTTAGGGTTTGGGCTTTTCGTAAAAGAGCTAAATGCCCTTTTCAGGCAACGCAAAAGAGCTAAATGCCTTTTAAGGGCAATGCCCATACAAATGTTCTTTTCAGGGCAATGGGTAGCTTAGGTTTTTGTTAGAGTTAGGCTTTTTATTTGGGGGGGTTGGTTGGGTGGTGGGTTTTACTGTTTGGGGGGTCTTTGTATTTTTTTACAGGTAAAAGAGCTGTTTAACTTACGGCAATACCCTACAAAAGGCCCTTTTAAGGGCTATTGGTAGTTTATTGTAGGCTAGGTTTTTTTTATTTTGGGTGGGCTTTTTTATTTTTATAGGGCTATTAGATTAGTTGTAATTCTTTTTTATTTTTGATAATTTCATTTGTTATGTTTCGTAATTTAGTGTTTGTTATTTTTTGTAATTAGATAGTTTGTAATTTTTATAGTAGTGTTAGAATTTTTTAAATGTGTAATATAGTTTCATTAATTAGTAGTTAGTTTAATTTTAGTTTAATAGTTATATTAGTTTAATTGTTAGTTTAAACTTAGTTTTTTAAATTTGACAGGTAAGTTTTAATTTAATTTAAGATTGGGAAATAGTAATTTTAATATAACGTTAGGGGGGCATTAGGTTTAGGGGTTACTAGTTTAAATTAGTTTATTGCGATGTGGGAGGCTTTCAGTTTAGGGATTAATAGGTTTATTTAGTATATTTTGTTGTGGGGGGCTTGCGGTTTAGGGGTTGATAGGTTTATTATAGTGGTGGCGGAATTAGGAGTTAATAACTTTAGTATAGTGGGGCGATGTGGCAGGTGGCAGATTAGGGATTAATAATATTTAAATAGTGTATGCGATGCGGGAGGGTGGAAGTTTAGGGGTTAATAGGTAGTTTATGGGTGTTTAGTGTACTTTGTAACACTTTTACATAAAACTCATAACTACAGTTTTATAGCGTAAAACTCATAACTACTGCTCTCAGATTGCGAAACGGATCGTGTCATTATAGGGTGTAATGCAAGCTTTTTAGCCTCACAGCAAAACTTGTAATGGTGGTGCTATGGAAGTCCCATGAAAAATCGTAATTTTTATGAGTATGGGACTGACGTTGCATTACGGGCTAAAAGGCTTGCTGTACAGCTATACCGACAAGACTTGTAATGGCTGCAGTGCTGTTTTAACCCTTAAATTACAATTTTTTTAGTGTTAAAACACGAACGCAAAACTTGTAATCTGCTGTATATTATTATCATTATTATTATTATTATTATCAGTTATTTGTAGAGCGCCAACAGATTCCGCAGCGCTAATTATTATTATTAGGATACTAAACCCAATTTTTTTATTTCACAATTCAGATAGAGCATGAAATTTTAAGCAACTTTCTAATTTACTACTATTATCAATTTTTCTTCGTTCTCTTGCTATCTTTATTTGAAAAAGAAGGCTTCTAAGCTAAGGAGCCAGACAATTTTTGGTTTAGACCTCGACAGCACTTGTTATTTTTTGTTGTTTTGTTTTGTTTGTTTTTTTAAACTTTATTAAAGGTAAAACAAACAAATTACTGAAAAGAGAAAATCAGTATGACTGAGACTAACTGAAAGAAGGTCACATTACAAAGTTGTTTGCGATGACACAATACATAACAGTAAAATACAAAGAACAGAAACAACATAAGATAAATATAGTGCAATGCTGTTCTCGCAGGAAAGTATTTAAGTGTCAGTTGTAGAGGAATTGGGATATATAATAAACGTTCATTAGTAGGATAATCCTTCGACCAACTGATTCCAAGTATATCTAATGCTGACTGGCTTTCAAGCTGTTGCTGGACAGCACTTGTTTAATGGTGGGTGCATTTAGCCACCAATCAGCAAGCACAACCCAGGTTGTGTACCAAAAATGTGCCGGCATCTAAACTTACATTCTTGCTTTTCAAATAAAGATAGCAAGATCATGAAGAAAAATTGATAATAGGAGTAAATTAGAAAGTTGCTTAAAAGTACATGCTCTATCTGATTCTTGAAAGAAAAAATTTGGGTTCAGTGTCCCTTTAACCCCTTAATGACCGAGGACGTGCAGGGTACGTCCTCAAAAAAAAGGCAGTTAACGCCTGAGGACGTACCCTGCACGTCCTCGGTGTGGAAAGCAGCTGGAAGCGATCCTGCTCGCTTCCAGCTGCTTTCCGGTTATTGCAGTGATGCCTCGATATGGAGGCATCCTGCAATAACCTTACATGGCCATCCGATGCAGAGAGAGCCACTCTGTGGCCCTCTCTGCACCGGACATCGATGGCCGGTATCGTTGGTGGGTGGGAGCCGACTTGGGAGGCGGGTGGGCGGCCATCGGTGTGCCGTGTGATGTCGAGGGGGGGCGGGATCGGGGGCGGGACCGTCGGGGGCGAGCATGGACACGCGCGCGTGCACGGAGGGTGGAGGGCGGGCGCGTGCACGGGGCGGGAGCGGGTGGGAACCGCTACACTACGGAAAATGAATAAAAAGTAAAATGTTAAAAGTGGCCTAAGCACAAAAAAAAATAAACACAAAAAGAGATCGTGGAGGGGTGGGGGGTTGGTTTTTGTGTGGGGGGAAGCTACACTACAGAAAAGTCTAAAAAATGTAAAACAAAAACATTTTTTCTTCTAAACTGGGTACTGGCAGACAGCTGCCAGTACCCAAGATGGCGCCCATTAAGTTAGAGTGGGAGGGTTATAGAGCTGTTTGGGGGGGATCAGTGAGGTTGGGGGCTAAGGGGGGATAGTACACAACAGCATATGTAAATATGCTTTAAAAAAAAAAAACACCAAAAAATACAAATATAGCTTTTATTTTAGTACTGGCAGACTTTCTGCCAGTACTTAAGATGGCGGGGACAATTGTGGAGTGGGGGAGGGAAGAGAGCTGTTTGGGAGGGATCAGGGGGTCTGATGTTTCAGGTGGGAGGCTGAGCTCTACACTAAATCTAATATTAACCCTGCAAGCTCCCTACAAGCTACCTAATTAACCCCTTCACTGCTAGCCATAATACACGTGTGATGCGCAGCGGCATTTAGCAGCCTTCAAAATACCAAAAAGCAACGCCAAAGCCATATATGTCTGCTATTTCTGAACAAAGGGGATCCCAGAGAAGCATTTACAACCATTTGTGCCATAACTGCACAAGCTGTTTGTAAATGATTTCAGTGAGAAACCGAAAAGTTTGAAAACTTTTACGTTTTTTTTAATTTGATCGCATTTGGCGGTGAAATGGTGGCATGAAATATACCAAAATGGGCCTAGATCAATACTTGGGGTTGTCTACTACACTACACTAAAGCTAAAATTACCCCAAAAAGCTCCCTACATGCTCCCTAATTAACCCCTTCACTGCTGGGCATAATACATGTGTGGTGCGCAGTGGCATTTAGTGGCATTCTAATTACCAAAAAGCAACACCAAAGCCATATAAGTATGCTATTTCTGAACAAAGGGGATCCCAGAGAAGAATTTACAACCATTTGTGCCATAATTGCACAAGCTGTTTGTAAATGATTTCAGTGAGAAACCTAAAGTTTGTGAAAAAAATTGTGAAAAAGTGAACGATTTTTTTTATTTGATCGCATTTGGCGGTGAAATGGTGCCGTGAAATATACCAAAATGGGCCTAGATCAATACTTTGGGATGTCTACTAAAAAAATATATATACATGTCAATGGATATTCAGAGATTCCTGAAAGATATCAGTGTTCTAATGTAACTAGCTCTAATTTTGAAAAAAAAAATGGTTTGGAAATAGCAAAGTGCTACTTGTATTTATTTCCCTATAACTTGCAAAAAAAGCAAAGAACATGTAAACATTGGGTATTTCTAAACTCAGGATAATATTTAGAAACTATTTAGCATGGGTGTTTTTTGGTGGTTGTAGATATGTAACAGATTTTGGGGGTCAAAGTTAGAAAAAGTGGGTTTTTTTCAATTTTTCCTCATATTTTATAATTTTTTTATAGTAAATTATAAGATATGATGAAAATATTGGTATATTTAGAAAGTCCATTTAATGGCGAGAAAAATGGTATATAATATGTGTGGGTACAGTAAATGAGTAAGAGGAAAATTACAGCTAAACACCGCAAAAATGTAAAAATAGCCTTGGTCCCAAACGGACAGAAAATGGAAAAGTGCTGTGGTCATTAAGGGGTTAATTTAGAAAACAAAATCAGATTTGTCAAAGTGCACTATACAAAATGCCTAAAATGTATTTTAGTGTAAATATTCAGTCATTGGTGGCACTAGTTCTCCCATAATAATGGCTGAGAGCCAGATTACAAATGAGTTATGGGGCATTAACATTTTTGAAGTACAATCCATACCACTTGGATTTTTGCTCTGGTATTACAAGTCCATGGTTAATATATATTAGATTAGATTACGTGGCACGCTAACAGATTTTTTTCACTTCACGCAAACTGCGCTCACAGTAAACTTTTTAAACGCAGGTCTGATAAACACTAATTTTGAGCCTGTGTTACTTTCAACTTGCAATATGCACACTAGTTAGTGCGATCCCGATATTGCCTATCACATCCAGTGCTAACAATAGCGTGCCACTTGTAATCTAGCCCATTGTGTGCACTATAGTATAATACATGCTACAGTATTCTTGTTGGATGGCACTACTGCATTCTTTTTTTCACATAATTTATTTCTAATTGGTCCTACACTAAAACTCATGTCAGATAACTCTCAAGCGTAAAGATGATTGAGTGCTAAAATTCCACTTAAGTATAGTTTAAGTTCCTTCTGTGTTTGAATGCCCAATAACAATTGATAACAGTTAATAAATGTTTTTTAAGTGCTAAATGCAAAAGTGGCATTTCAGAGTCCACTTAACAGACATTTGTATGAGCTCACTGCTATTGCTTCCCATTGAAAGTATAGGCCATACTATTTATGAATAGGTATCACTAAAAATACTTTGGTTAAAATGCCTGTATTTATTGTGCTTATTGCAACAGATGTGGCAGCACTTTATGTGATGTCATCAAATGCGCAAATGAATCTGTCAAAGTGATTTAATACACTAGTACTAGGAAGAAGCACATAGTTTGAATTTTTAGTGTATCCAGACCAGTATCCAGTTATGTATATTTGAAAAGAGTGCTGTTTACTTACACAAATACTATACCTTATGATTGCTTTAGCTGTATACTTGGCAGCTAACAAGCAATAAAATGTCATGGACAGCTGAATTTGACCTGAACAGTTTTTCCTGTTAACCTCTAGCTAATTTAAAGTATGAACTGCACATCTACTAGACGATGAGATGCTGGGCCAGCACAGACCATATTAGTAGAAAACCAACCAATGCAATCACAAGCAATGAACAACATAAAAAATAGACTACGCTTTAAACAATATTTGTTGAAGAACATTTATTTCTTTATTGTAGTTCAATACAATTTTTAGTCTACATACCTTAGTTCGGTAAGATGTAGTAATTAGGAAAAAATACAATTATTAAAGGAAATATAGGAAACCTGGACCTGTGTGTATGCTCTTTTTATTTTGCACTTATTTAAAATGAACTCATTTTGCCTTTTTTTCCTGATGACGTATAATTGGAATTGATAAGACAGGCAACAAGGCCATGAACACTAATAATTCTGCAGATGATGTCAAGAAAAGACCTTCGAAACCACAATGAACAGTATTAAAAATTGTGTGCACTCAGTTCAGTGACAAATTGTTCCTTTTGAAAAGAGAAATAATTTTATAAGGCTGTAATTATAAATGATGTGACTTTTAATAATGTTTATCTCTTAAATAAATAAATATATATTATACAATATGAATACAATTATGAAATGTTATTCTGTGTTGACAAATACATGTATTTATTACTTCCACCCATCATGAAACCAGGTTATTGTGACTAAGTTACATTAAAGAGATATTTAACAGTAAAAGTGTGTTGTTTAAACAAGTCCTGTGGAGTGCTCTCTCTTCTTTTGCTCTCTCTCTCTCTCTCTCTATCTCTCTCTCTCTCTCTCTCTCTCTCTATATATATATATATATATATATATATATATATATATATATGTATATATATATATATGTGTGTGTGTATATGTATGTGTGTGTGTGTGTATGTATATATATATATATATATATATATATATATAATATATATACAGTCGTATGCAAAAGTTTAGGCACCCCTGACAATTTTCATGATTTTCATTTATAAATAATAGGGTGTTTGGATCAGCAATTTTATTTTGATCTATCAATTAACAGAAGGACACAGTAATATTTCAGTAGTGAAATGAGGTTTATTGGAGTAACAGAAAATGTGCAATATGCATCAAAATGAAATTAGACAGGTGCATAAATTTGGGCACCCTTGTCATTTTGTTGATTTGAATACATGTAACTACCTACCACTGATTAATTGGAACACACAATTGGTTTGGTGAGCCCATTAAGCCTTGAACTTCATAGACAGGTGCATCCAATCATGCGAAAAGGTATTTAAGGTGGCCAATTGCAAGTTGTTGTTCTCTTTGACTCTCCTCTGAAGAGTGGCAACATGGGGGCCTCAAAACAACTCTCAAATGACCTAAAATCAAAGATTGTTCAACATTAAGGTTTAGGGGAAGGCTACAAAAAGCTATCGCAGAGATTTTAACTGTCAGTGTCCACTGTGAGGAAATGGAAGACCACAGGCACAGCTCTTGTTAAGGCCAGAAGTGGCAGGCCAAGTAAAATATCAGAGAGGCAAAGGCAAAGGATGGTGAGAACGGTCAAAAATACCACCTCCAAAGACCTACAACATCATCTTGCTGCAGATGGTGTCACTGTGCATCGTTCAACAATTCAGCGCACTTTGCGCAAGGAGAAGCTGTATGGGAGATTGATGGGAGAGTGATGCTGAAGAACCATTTTCTGTACACACGCCACAAACAGAGTCGCTTGAGGTATGCAAACATTTTGGAAGAAGGTGCTGTGGACTGATAAAACAAGAGGTATTTGGTCATAACAAGGGGCGTTATGAATGGTGGGAAAAGAACACAGCGTTCCAAGACAAACACTTGCTACCCTCAGTAAAATTTGGTAGATGTTCCATCATGCTGTGGGGCTGTGTGGCCAATGCCGGTACTGGTAATCTTGTTAAAGTTGAGGGTAGCATGGATTCCACTCAATATCAGCAGATACTTGAGAATAATGTTGAGGAATCAGTCACAAAGTTGAAGTTAAGCCGGGCTGGATATTTAAACAAGACAACGACCCAAAACACTGCTCAAAATCTACTGTGGCATTTATGCAGAGGAACAAGTACAATGTTCTGGAATGGCCATCCCAGTCCCCAGACCTGAATATCATTGAAAATCTGTGGGGTGATTTGAAGCGGGCTGTCAATGCTCGGCAACGATCAAACCTAACTAAACTGGAGATGTTTTGCAAGGAGGAATGGTCCAAAATACCTTCATCCAGAATCCAGACACTCATTAAAGGCTATAGAAAGCGTCTAGAGGCTATTATTTCTGCTAAAGGAGGCTCTACTAAATATTGATGCAATTTTTCTGTTGGGGTGCCCAAATTTATGTACCTGTCTAATTTCATTTTGATGCATATTGCACATTTTCTGTTAATCCAATAAACCTAATTTCACTACTGAAATTTTACTGTGTCCTTCAGTTATTTGATAGATCAAAATGAAATTGCTGATCCAAACACCCAATTATTTATCAATGAAAATCATGAAAATTGTCAGGATTATATATATATATATATATATATATATATATATATGTATATATATATATATATATATATATATATATATATATATGTATATATATATATATATATATATATATATATATATATAACTCCAATAGCATGTGTTCCAGCACTCCAACTTTGGTAGTTAATACAGGGTGCAATACCTGGGTGCAATACCTGGGTGCAATCCTCTATGATAATGTAGATAAGAACTCAGAAAGGGAGGGCACTCTCAGGATTTGTGTAAATTGCATACCAGCAAATAGAATTTTGTTTATTATTCTTACGACTGTACTATGTTGTTACTATGAATAATAAACGAAATTCTATTTGCTGTTATGCAATTTACACAAATCCTGAGAATGCCCTCCATTTCTGAGTTCTTATATATATATATATAGTATATAGTACATATATATATATATATATATATATATATATATATGTATATATATGTATATATATATATATATATATATATATATATATATATATATATATACAGGGAGTGCAGAATTATTAGGCAAATTAGTATTTTCACCACATCATCCTCTTTATGCATGTTGTCTTACTCCAAGCTGTATAGGCTTGAAAGCCTACTACCAATTAAGCATATTAGGTGATGTGCATCTCTGTAATGAGAAGGGGTGTGGTCTAATGACATCAACACCCTATATCAGGTGTGCATAATTATTAGGCAACTTCCTTTCCTTTGGCAAAATGGGTCAAAAGAAGGACTTGACAGGCTCAGAAAAGTCAAAAATAGTGAGATATCTTGCAGAGGGATGCAGCACTCTTAAAATTGCAAAGCTTCTGAAGCGTGATCATCGAACAATCAAGCGTTTCATTCAAAATAGTCAACAGGGTCGCAAGAAGCATGTGGAAAAACCAAGGCGCAAAATAACTGCCCATGAACTGAGAAAAGTCAAGCGTGCAGCTGCCAAGATGCCACTTGCCACCAGTTTGGCCATATTTCAGAGCTGCAACATCACTGGAGTGCCCAAAAGCACAAGGTGTGCAATACTCAGAGACATGGCCAAGGTAAGAAAGGCTGAAAGACGACCACCACTGAACAAGACACACAAGCTGAAACGTCAAGACTGGGCCAAGAAATATCTCAAGACTGATTTTTCTAAGGTTTTATGGACTGATGAAATGAGAGTGAGTCTTGATGGGCCAGATGGATGGGCCCATGGCTGGATTGGTAAAGGGCAGAGAGCTCCAGTCCGACTCAGACGCCAGCAAGGTGGAGGTGGAGTACTGGTTTGGGCTGGTATCATCAAAGATGAGCTTGTGGGGCCTTTTCGGGTTGAGGATGGAGTCAAGCTCAACTCCCAGTCCTGCTGCCAGTTTCTGGAAGACACCTTCAAGCAGTGGTACAGGAAGAAGTCTGCCTCCTTCAAAAAAACATTATTTTCATGCAGGACAATGCTCCATCACACACGTCCAAGTACTCCACAGCGTGGCTAGCAAGAAAGGGTATAAAAGAAGAAAATCTAATGACATGGCCTCCTTGTTCACCTGATCTGAACCCCATTGAGAACCTGTGGTCCATCATCAAATGTGAGATTTACAAGGAGGGAAAACAGTACACCTCTCTGAACAGTGTCTGGGAGGCTGTGGTTGCTGCTGCACGCAATGTTGATGGTGAACAGATCAAAACACTGACAGAATCCATGGATGGCAGGCTTTTGAGTGTCCTTGCAAAAAAAGGTGGCTATATTGGTAACTGATTTGTTTTTGTTTTGTTTTTGAATGTCAGAAATGTATATTTGTGAATGTTGAGATGTTATATTGGTTTCACTGGTAAAAATAAATAATTGAAATGGGTATATATTTGTTTTTTGTTAAGTTGCCTAATAATTATGCACAGTAATAGTCACCTGCACATACAGATATCCCCCTAAAATAGCTATAACTAAAAACAAACTAAAAACTACTTCCAAAACTATTCAGCTTTGATATTAATGAGTTTTTTGGGTTCATTGAGAACATGGTTGTTGTTCAATAATAAAATTAATCCTCAAAAATACAACTTGCCTAATAATTCTGCACTCCCTGTATATATATTATATATATATATATATATATATATAACCTTGGCCTACGACAAAAAGTTAGACGAATAAAAAAACAATGGCCAGGGTGAGATGAATCAGATATTCTCTTATACATTCTTGAAAAGTAAATGTCCTTAGGAGAAATAAGTTAACACCTAATATTATTTTTCTGCAGATCTCAGAATTCGTTGTAGTTGTAGATAATGCAGCAAAGCTATACCAAGTTAAAATAATGGATGATTAAACTGATTTGATGATGATTTAAATTACTGTTTAAACTTTATTCCTTTCATTAAAGTGGCAAGAGTCCATGAGCTAGTGACGTATGTGATATACATTCCTACCAGGAGGGGGCAAACCTCAAAATGCCTATAAATACACCTCCCACCCCACTCATAGCTTAGTTTTACAAACTTTGCCTTCGTTGGAGGATGGTGAAGCAAGTCGTGCTTGATTTTCTTCTGTGAAAGGTGCTTCTAAGCATTTTGAAGCCCAGTTCCTCTCAAACTACAGTGTTTGTCTGAGGGACGTGAAGGAAATATTTTCCTAATGATGCCATGTTTTCACCTATAGGAAATCTATTCTAAGGCTCTCTGTAAATTTGGTCGTGGGGATTCATCTGCCATCTCCCTTTACAGATCGACATTATACTCCTCTACCATTACCTCTGCTGATATGTTTCAGTACTGGTTTGGCTGTCTGCTATATGTGGATGGGTGTCTTCAGGTAAGTATATATCTTTTTAAGACACTCTAAGCTATGTTTGGCACTTTATATTTTTAACGTTTTAAATATATATTGCATATATTTGCCATAAGTCAGGTCTATGTTTATTTCCCTTTTTGCAGTCTAACAGTTGCAGCATGGAAAATTATGTTTGAGAGAAATTTGGTACATTTTTCTTACCTGAGGTTCCAGCTAGTTGTAACTTGGGTCTTGTTTTAAAAATTTCCGCAGGCTAATTAGGCTCACGATGGCCAAAATGATTCTATTTATTGGCGCAATTTTTTTTGGCGTGAAGGTTGCGTTTGTTGTGACGTGAGTCACGTCATTTCTTGCATCTTTGTTGACGCAATTTTTTTGGCATGAAGTCGCGCCTGTTATGACGCAAATCATGTCATTTCCTGTTAACCTTGGCGCCTAAAGTTTTTTTTTTTTTCTTGGCATTTGCGTCATCTTTGTTGGCATCATTTTTGACGCCAAAAAATGTATTATATTGAGTCTCTCACTCTTTTGCTTTCTGCTTTCATTTGTTACAGAGGGCTATGATATTTGCTTTTGTTTTTCATATAAGCATTTTTTATCTTTCCTAAAACTGCTATTTTTTTGAAATTGGATATTTTGTTTAAATGTTATTTTTTTTGTTACATTTTTCAAGATGTCTCAAACTGATCCTGCCTCTGATGTTACTGTAGAAACTATGCTGCTTGTACACAATTTCTACCAATGCTAAGTGTGTATATTGTTTAATTAGCTGATTTTATTTTCTTCAGCTCAAATATGTGGCACTTGTTATGTTTTATTATTCATACTGATAATGTTTCTATAGTACATATACATCTACTGTTTTACCTTCACAGTTTAATGTACATAATATTACTGTTGATATAAAGGATTATATTGCAAAAGACATATAGAAGGTTATGACTGCGATTCCACCTTCAAATTAAATATAAACAATCTCTCCTAACTTCTCAATCCTATGAAGTTTGTATTGATCAACAGCATACTGTAGTATTTCTGCTGATGTGGTTTTCTCTGACTCAGAGGATCCTATTTCAGAAACTGATTTTGATAATTTAAACTTTCAATTCAATGTATTCATTCTTTATTAAGTAAGTATTGTTTATTTTGAGTATTGATAGTCCTCTTGATAAAAAGAATAGCAAATGTTTGAATTCTGTTTTTTTAAGCTTCTTAGGTAACTCTTGAAGTTTTTTCTTATTCCAGATGCTATCTATTATTATTATCGGTTATTTGTAGAGCACCAACAGATTCCGCAGCGCTATATGTTTAGTAAGGAATCTAAACTTCTTTTTACCTTTTTTTACTTAGGTTTTAAAAGCTATATCCTTTACCTATGGCTAATTTAGTGTTTTTATGTAAAAGTCCCTAAAGGTGGGGCTATTTCTTCTCTTGCCGAACTTAATTCTATCCTATGGAAGATATTTCTTCTTTTAAGGATCTTTTAGATAGGAAGTTTGTTTTCTATCTTAAGAGAAGCATATTTACATATTGGCCTTGTTTTTTAACCTGCCATTTCTATGGCTAATGTTGTTGCTGCTTTCAACTTTTTTGGTTGGACAGTTTAGTTATCAGGTCTTGATTTGCCTTAGCATTGTTATTTTACTTCAACATGCTAATTATTTCATTTATGATGCTATATTTTATGTAATTTTAACTGATATTATATCTTTGTTTTTAGCCATTTTTACTAAGAAAAGTTTTATGGCTTAAATCTGATATGATGTTTAATTTTAGATTACTATCTTATTATTTTAGGATTTTTTTAAGATTTTCTATTGGATTTTATTAACTCCTCTATTATTGGGGGAAGGGAGTCTTTTCTTCCCCAAGTTAAGATATTTAAGGGTAATTTTTAAGCTCCCAAATGTTTTCTCATTCCCTCAAGCCTTATAATGTAACTAATGTCAGCCCCTAAGACTGCATAAAGTGGCAGCCTTTCAACCAGGTCTACTGGGGGGGGCAGATTGAATTTATTTAAACACATTTGGGCAGTTTCTGTTCAAATCAGTGAATTCAGAAAATTGTTTTCTCAGGAGTATCAAATAGGTTTCAGAATAAAAACCTCCCATGGGAAGATTATTTTCCATGCTATGCTAATTGTGTTTCAGATTTAGAGTTTTCAGGGGTGATGGTTCCAGTTCCTCTGCAGGAACGGAGTTTGGGTTTCTATTCAAATCTATTCATTGTCCTAAAGAAAAAAATTGTTCAGTTCAATTCTGGATCTGAAATTTTTATCTTTTTGTAAGAGTCCCAACTTTCAAGATGGTGACTATAGGGACTAGTCTGCCTTTCTGTTTAGCAAGTTTACTTCAAGTCCACTATAGACTTACAAGATGCTTGTTTTCAATTCATTCAGACCACTATTGTTTTCTGAGATTCTCTTTTCTAGATAAGCATTACTAATTTGTTGCTCATCCTTTTGGGCTATTGGCAGCTCAGAGATTCTATTCAAAGACTCTTGGTACCCTTCTATCTGTATTCAGAGAGCAGGGTATTGCAGTGTTTCCTTATTTGGATGATATTTGGTACTAGCTTTAATCTTTTAATTCAGCAGAATTTCATTTGAAACAACTAGTGTGGTTTCCTCAAGACATGGTTGGAGGATCAATTAACAATAGTGTTTCTTGATTCCTTAGACAAGGGTCACCTTTTTAGGTTTCCAGATAAATTTTAGTGTCTATGATTCTTTCTCTGAAAGACTAGAGACAAATGAAGTTAATTTTAGTTTGTCTAAACCTTCAGTCTCTATTTTTTCCTTCAGTGGTTATGTGCATGGAAGTTTTTAGTCTCATGACTGCAGCATCAGGTGCGATCCTCTTTGCTCGTTTTTGTTTGGGTCCTCTAAGATTTGCATGTTGCACCATAGGTGCAGGGATTATTTTCAGTTATTACAACTGATATACTTAAAATCCCAATACTTTTTTTTTCTCTCTGATTTGGTTGTTGGACTATCACCTTATTGTTCAGGGGGCCTCATTTGTTTATCCCTACCTGGACTGTTTTCTCAACAGATGCAAGTTTTTCAGGTGGGGGAGCTGTCTGCGAGTCTCTGGCAGCACTAGGGGTTTGGAAACCTAAGGAGGCGAGGTTACCAATCAATATTTTAGAACTCCATGCTATTTTCAGGGCTCTTCAGGTGTGGCTTCTTTTGAAGAGACAACTTTTACATTTGTTTTTTAAACAGACAATATCACAACAATGGCATTTGTCAATCATCAAGGAGGGACTCACAGTCCTTCAGTTATAGAGGAAGTATCTCGGATACTTTCATGGATGGAATTCAACTCTTGTCTAAATTCTGCAGTTCATACCTCCGGTGTAGACAATTGGGAAGGGGATTATCACAGCCGTCAGACTTTAT
Source organism: Bombina bombina (assembly GCF_027579735.1). Classification (NCBI taxonomy): domain Eukaryota; kingdom Metazoa; phylum Chordata; class Amphibia; order Anura; family Bombinatoridae; genus Bombina; species Bombina bombina. The sequence continues at coordinate 1,041,652,336 of NC_069502.1, forward strand.
ATCTGGGGGAGTGCTCTCCATTCAGATGTGTTTTTATCATCTTATACAGATGTGGGGGTCTTCTAGAAATAGATCTGATGGTCTCTCATCTTAACAAGAAGTTTTGCAGATTCTTTTCCAGGTTCAAGGAATTTCAGGTGGAGACAGTGGATGCTCTAGCAGTTATTTGTTTTTTTACCAACCTGCTTACATTTTTTCCGCCTCTGGTTCTTTTTCCAAGGGTAATCTTCAAGATCATAATGGAACAATTTTTATGTGCTTCTGATAGCTCCAGCTTGGTCTCTCAGGTTTTGGTATGCAGACCATTTCAGAATTTTCAGTTGCCAGCCTTGGCCACTTCCTTTAATGCCAGACTTTTTGTTTCAGGAGCCGTTTTTTCCATAGCATCTCACATTTCTAAATTTGAAGGTTTGGAAATTGAACGCTTAAGTATTTAGAACATAGATGTTTCTCTGACTCAGTTATTAGCACTATGATACAGGCTCATAAGTCTGTTTCTAGGAGATTTTATTTTTGGGTTTTGAAAACCTATATTTCATGATGTTTTACTCATAATTATTCTTGGCATTCTTTTAGAATTCCTAGGATTTTACAGTTTCTTCAGGATGGTTTGTATAAAGGTTTTGTCTGCAAATACTTTGAAAGGACACATTTCTGCTCTTTCTGTCTTATTTCATAGAAAAATTGCTTAACTTCCTGATATTCACTGTTTTGTTCAGGCTTTGGTTCATATTAAACCTGTTTTTAAATCTATTTCTCCTCCTTGGAGTTTCAATTAAGATTTTACAGGCTTCTCCTTTTGAGCCAATGCATTCTCTGGACATTAAATAACTTTCTTGGAAATAGTTATTTCCTGTGGCTATCTCTTCTGCTTGAAGAGTTTCTGTCTTGTCTGCTCTCTCTTGTGAGTCTCTTTATCTGATTTTCCATCAAGATAAAGCTGTTTTGCGGACTTCATTTACATTTTTGCTTAAAGTTGTGAATTCTAACAACATCAATAAGGAAATAGTTGTTCCTCCATTATGTCCTAATCCTAAGAATACTCTTGAAGGGTCTTTACATTCTTTGGAATATTATGTTGAGGCTACTTAAGATTTCAGAAAGACTTCTAGTCTATTTGTTATTTTTTCTGGCTCCAGGAAAGGTCAGAAAGCCTCTCTGGCATTTTTGCTTGAGATTTTTTTCACAAAGCTTATTCGGAGGCGGGGCAGTATTCACCTCAGAATTAAAGCTCATTTTACTAGATCAGTTGCCACTTCTTGGGCTGTTAAGAATGTTGATCAAATTTGCAAAGTAGCAACTTGGTCTTTATTGCATATTTTTTTCTAAATGTTACCCCTTTTTTGTGTTTGCTCCTTCGGAAGCAGCCTTTGGTAGAAAGGTTCTTCAGGCAGTTGTCTCAGCTTGATTCTAATGCCTTTGATTTAAGGTTTTTTTTAAAAAAAATTAAGAAATCTTAATAATTTTTTGGGATTTTTTTTCTCAGTGGAAATAGCTGTTTTTATTTTATCCCTCCCTCTCTAGTGACTCTGTGGATTTTGGGTATTATATCCCATACGTCACTAGCTCATGGACTCTTGCCACTTACATGAAAGAAAACAAAATTTATGTAAGAACTTATCTGATAAATTAATTTCTTTCATAGTGGCAAGAGTCCATGAGACCCACCCTATTTTTTGTAGTTATAATTTTTTGTATAAACCACATTATTTTTACTTTTTATATGCTTTTTACTCTAGGTAATGCACTAGTGGGAACAAGCTGGTGATTGGTGGCTGCACGTAAATACCTCTTATTATTGGCTAACCAGATACAGTACGTTCAGTTAGCTCCCAGCAGTGCATTGCTTCTCCTTCAACAAAGAATTCCAAGATAATGAAGCACATTTGATAATATAAGTAAATTAGAAAGTTTCAAAGTATAAGATCTTTATCAATCATAAAAGAAAAAATATAACAGGGCACTAAATATAGTAAATCTCTACTGTACAAATGTCTGCAAAACATTAGTGTTTTTTAGGAAAATATGTATTTATTAATAGGTAAATTATGCAAATTGTGATGATGATAATGATGATAATAATGATAATATCATTGTTAAAAATAATAATAATAATAAAATAATAACAATATTAATAACAATAACAAAATTAATAATAATAATAATAATAATAATAATAATTATAATAACAATAACACTGTGTGTGTACCAAACATCAATATGATTATATTTATATGAAAGAAAAAAACAGCTTTCTTATTATAATTATATGCCATTTTCTAACTGCTTAGAGACCAATACTTGGCCTGGCAGCTGCATAGCAACCAAAATTATTCAAGATTGTTTTTTAAGCACTGAACTATCTGATATGTCTGTGGATGTGAACAAGCTGCTGAGTTAGCTTGATTAAATATTGTACTATGTAAGTTAAGTAAGAATGGTGTGATTTTCTTTTCCTTTTAAATACAACATAGTTTTTCTGTAGAAGGCATGATGATTGGACACAAAGATATGTTTCATATTTTCTTTTTACAGTCACAACGTTCATTAAGCAAACACATATTTATAAAAAGGTAAGGGGAAAAAATATTATGTTTTGAAAGCTACATGCATTAAAACTAGGGGCTATAAAAATAGTGATCTGAAGCACACACAGGCTAATACTATAGGGCCAATATATTAAGGCCTAAATGCACCTGTTTCTGTGCAAGCCTTAAAGGTAAAAAAAAATTATTTAATGATTCAGAAAGAGCATGACATTTTAAGCAACTTTTTAATTTACTCCTATTATCAATTTTACTTTGTTCTCTTGATATAATTTGTTGAAGGAGCAGCAATCCAAAACTGGTTTCTAACTGAACACACGGGGGAGCCAATGACAATCGGTATATATATATATATATATATATATATATATATATATATATATATTGGATCAGCCAATCCGATTGAATCAGCCAATCAGATTCAAGTTCAATCGGATTGGCTGATCCAATCAGCCAATCAGATTGAGCTCGCATTCTATTGGCTGATCGGAACAGCCAATAGAATGCGAGCTCAATCCGATTGGCTGATCGGATCAGCTAATCCGATTGAACTTGAATCTGATTGGCTGATTCAATCAGCCAATCAGATTTTTCCTACCTTTTTTCCGATTGGCTGATAGAATCCTATCAGCTAATCGGAATTCGAGGGACGCCATCTTGGATGACGTCATTTAAAGGAACCTTCATTCGGCGAGTAGGCGTCGTGGAAGAAGGATGGATCCGTGTCGGCTGGAAGAAGATGGCTCTGCTCTGCTCCGGATGGATGAAGATAGAAGATGACGCCTGGATGAAGATGTCTACTGGTCCGGATGTCCTCTTCTGCCCGGATAGGATGAAGACTTCTGCCGCTCCGGATGTCCTCTTTTGGTCCATCGGTTCCCGGCTGGGTAAACAAGACTCAAGGTAGGGAGATCTTCAGGGGGGTAGTGTTAGGTTTATTTAAGGGGGGTTTGGGTTAGAGTAGGGGTATGTGGGTGATGGGTTGTAATGTTGGGGAGTGGTATTGTGTTTTTTTTTTACAGACAAAAGAGCTGATTTCTTTGGGGCATGCCCCGCAAAAAGCCCCTTTAAGGGCAGGTAATAGAGCTGTTAACTTTTTTAATTTAGATTAGGGTAGGGAATTTTTTTTATTTTGGGGGGGCTTTGTTATTTTATTAGGGGGCTTAGAGTAGGTGTAATTAGCTTAAAATTCTTGTAATCTTCTAATATTTTTTGTAATTTAGTTTAGTTTAGTTTATTTAATTGTAGGTAATTGTAGGTACTTGTAGTTAATTGATTTAATTTATTTATTGATAGTGTAGTGTTAGGTTTAATTGTAACTTAGGTTAGGATTTATTTTACAGGTAATTTTGTAATTATTTTAACTAGGTAGCTATTAAATAGTAAATAAATATTTAATAGCTATTGTACCTAGTTTAAATAAATACAAAGTTGCCTGTAAAATAAATATAAATCCTAAAATAGCTACAATATAATTATTCGTTATATTGTAGCTATATTAGGGTTTATTTTACAGGTAAGTATTTAGCTTTAAATAGGAATACTTTAGTTAATAAGATTTAATTTATTTTGTTAGATTAAAATTATATTTAATTTAGGGGGGTGTTAGGGTTAGGGTTAGACTTAGCTTTAGGGGTTAATACATTTATTAGAGTAGCGGTGAGGTCCGGTCAGCAGATTAGGGGTTAATACTTGAAGTTAGGTCGCAGCGATGTTAGGGAGGGCAGATTAGGGGTTAATACTATTTATTATAGGGTTTGTGAGGTGGGAGTGCGGTGGTTTAGGGGTTAATACATTTATTAGAGTAGCGGCGAGGTCCAGTCGGCAGATTAGGGGTTAATAATTGTAGGTAAGGTAGCGGCGACGTTGGGGGGGCAGATTAGGGGTTAATAAATATTATGTAGGTGTCGGCGATGTTAGGGGCAGATTAGGGGTTCATAGGGATAATGTAGGTGGCGGCGGTGTGCGGTTGGCAGATTAGGGGTTAAAAATATTTATTATAGTGGCGGCGATGTGGGGGGACCTCGGTTTAGGGGTACATAGGTAGTTTATGGGTGTTAGTGTACTTTATAGCACAGTAGTTAAGAGCTTTATAAACCGGCGTTAACCCAGAAAGCTTTTAACTACTGACTTTTTTCTGCGGCTGGAATCTTGTCGGTAGAGGGTCTACCACTCACTTCAGCCAAGACTCTAAATACCGGCGTTAGGCAGGTCCCATTGAAAAGATAGGATACGCAATTGGCGTAAGGGGATCTGCGGTATGTAAAAGTCGCGGCTTGAAAGTGAGCGTTAGACCCTTTCCTGCCTGACTCTAAATACCAGCGGCCGGCCAAAACCAGCGTTAGGACCCCTTAACGCTGCTTTTGACGACTAACGCAGAACTCTAAATCTAGCCATTTTATTATTTTAATTATTAGGGTGTAAAAATGGTTAATGTTTTTTAAAAGATAAAATCCCTATATTAATAATACTGTACGCAGATAGATACACACACACACACATATATATATATATATATATATATATATATTATCAGCAGGTGTTAAACGCATAGTTAAATGCAAGTAAAAGGGCAAAAATAAAATATTCTAGTACATATAGAACATTTTTATTTTTTACCCTTTAACATGTAACTTACATACAACCTGTATTGAAAAGTGTATTGTATAAGTAGACCCTTTACCAAAATGTGCTTCCGATGGGAAATATAATCCTTGTCTTGTCTAAGCTCATGAAACATGAAAACAGCAGCCTTGCACAGCATTTTCTTCCTGTAATATAGTCTCATGTTTACATATTTTAGAAATGCTATTCCTAGAGGAATCATTTACATCACTGGATACTATTGTAGTTTGCTGTTATCTTAGTATTGGTTACTGGATGTGATATTCCTCTAAATACATAAAAGGAAAAGTTAATGTTCTACGGCTCCATGGTATAGTATACTGTTTTAGGTAAAATAAAATAAATGTGATATCAATGAATATACAAGGTGCAATTAAATATAACCGCGCAATCTGTCTGAAAATTTAGTGTAATCAGTTTCGTCAACAAATGATGTGCTCAAAATACAAGAAAAAAATTCTGTTAGAAAACATCCCAGCTGTAATCTTGCCCAAACACAAAGTGAATACTTATGAATTTAGGAGCTGGGGTAGTATACAGTCCTGATCTTAAAGCTGACAGGTTTAGCTCTCCTAGAGTAGATTTCATGATGTATATACGTATGAACAGCGATTTACCAAAACAAAGAAAAAAAAAACTGTAAAATGTATAGTGTTTGAGATATACCAACACTGTATGTAAACCTAAGCACTACATCCATCTATGGAATATCAACACTAAATCATCCACAGAACATCAACACTAAATCATCCACAAAACGTCAACACTGAATCCATCCTCAGAACATCAACCCTAAATTTATCCACAGAACATTAACACTGAATTCATCTTCAGAAAATCAACACTTAATCATCCACAGAACATCAACACTAAATCCATCCACAGAACATCCACACAAAATCCATCCACAGAACATCAACCCTAAATCATCCTCAGAACATCAACACTAAATCCACCCTCCGAACATCAACACTAAATCATCCACAGAACATCAACACTAAATACATCCTGTGAACATCAACACTAAATCCATACTCAGAACATCAACACTGAATCCATCTTCCGAACGTCAACACTGAATCCATCCAGAGAACATCAACAGTAAATCCATCCAGAGAACATCAAAACTAAAACCATCCTCAGAACATTAACACTAAATCCATCCTCAGAACATCAACACTAAATAATCCACAGATCCTCAACACTAACTCATCCGCAGAACATCAACACTAAATCATCAACACTAAATGATCCACAGAACATCCACACTAAATCCATCCATCAAACATCCACACTAAATCCATCCATCAAACATCCACACTAAATCCATCCATCAAACATCCACACTAAATCCATCCATCAAACATCCACACTAAATCCATCCATCAAACATCCACACTTAATCCATTTATGGAACATACACACTAAATCCATCTATGGGACAACACTAAATCCAACCACAGAATACCCACACTAAATCAGCAAAAGAATAGACTCAGTAAATTAATCTATGGAATATCCACACTAGGGGCTCCATGTACTAAGCCGTCAATTCATCCGTCATTGTAGACGCGGATAAACTCGCCGTTACTCGCCGCGGGCGAAATGGTGTCCGCTGTCGCTATGTACTAATATTCCCCCAATAAATAGACAAGTCTAGCCCGCCGCGAGCAGTTGCGGATTGTTGAAAAATTTGACGCCTCGCTCGCCGCGACTAAGCTGATGTACTTAACTTTCAGTTGAATTGTCTGGCCAATTATTAACACGTGACATGCAAGGTGTCACGAACATCATAGTAGTCACGGGAATAGAATTTTGCTTTTATAAAAGTTCAACTTATCTAAACAACTTTATTATTGTTCAAAATTTTTTGAAGAGTGATAACAGAGCGTTATTTTTGTAATATTTATTTACAATTTGGATATGGCTTCATCTGGATCTGATAATATATAAATATTAATATAAAAATAATTATAAAGATTGACAACTATACAATACAAATTTAAAAACATAATTTATGTAAGAACTTACCTGATAAATTCATTTCTTTCATATTAGCAAGAGTCCATGAGCTAGTGACGTATGGGATATACATTCCTACCAGGAGGGGCAAAGTTTCCCAAACCTCAAAATTGAAGTTGAAGCTGCAGCAACATCAGCCAAAGATATAGCAGGTCTAAGAAGATTACCTGAACACAGATAAGCTTTTCTTAGAAAGGATTCAATTTTCCTATCTAGAGGATATTTATTTACAATTTGGATATGGCTTCATCTGGATCTGATAATATATAAATATTAATATAAAAATAATTATAAAGATTGACAACTATACAATACAAATTTAAAAACATAATTTATGTAAGAACTTACCTGATAAATTCATTTCTTTCATATTAGCAAGAGTCCATGAGCTAGTGACGTATGGGATATACATTCCTACCAGGAGGGGCAAAGTTTCCCAAACCTCAAAATGCCTATAAATACACCCCTCACCACACCCACAATTCAGTTTAACGAATAGCCAAGAAGTGGGGTGATAAAAAAGTGCGAAAGCATATAAAATAAGGAATTGGAATAATTGTGCTTTATACAAAATCATAACCACCACAAAAAAAGGGCGGGCCTCATGGACTCTTGCTAATATGAAAGAAATGAATTTATCAGGTAAGTTCTTACATAAATTATGTTTTCTTTCATGTAATTAGCAAGAGTCCATGAGCTAGTGACGTAAGGGATAATGACTACCCAAGATGTGGATCTTTCCACACAAGAGTCACTAGAGAGGGAGGAATAAAATAAAGACAGCCAATTCCTGCTGAAAATAATCCACACCCAAAATAAAGTTTAACGAAAAACATAAGCAGAAGATTCAAACTGAAACCGCTGCCTGAAGTACTTTTCTACCAAAAACTGCTTCAGAAGAAGAAAATACATCAAAATGGTAGAATTTAGTAAAAGTATGCAAAGAGGACCAAGTTGCTGCTTTGCAGATCTGGTCAACCGAAGCTTCATTCCTAAACGCCCAGGAAGTAGAAACTGACCTAGTAGAATGAGCTGTAATTCTCTGAGGCAGAGTTTTACCCGACTCAACATAGGCAAGATGAATTAAAGATTTCAACCAAGATGCCAAAGAAATGGCAGAAGCTTTCTGGCCTTTTCTAGAACCGGAAAAGATAACAAATAGACTAGAAGTCTTACGGAAAGATTTCGTAGCTTCAACATAATATTTCAAAGCTCTAACAACATCCAAAGAATGCAACGATTTCTCCTTAGAATTCTTAGGATTAGGACATAATGAAGGAACCACAATTTCTCTACTAATGTTGTTGGAATTCACAACTTTAGGTAAAAATTCAAAAGAAGTTCGCAACACCGCCTTATCCTGATGAAAAATCAGAAAAGGAGACTCACAAGAAAGAGCAGATAATTCAGAAACTCTTATGGCAGAAGAGATGGCCAAAAGGAACAAAACTTTCCAAGAAAGTAATTTAATGTCCAATGAATGCATAGGTTCAAACGGAGGAGCTTGAAGAGCTCCCAGAACCAAATTCAAACTCCAAGGAGGAGAAATTGACTTAATGACAGGTTTTATACGAACCAAAGCTTGTACAAAACAATGAATATCAGGAAGAATAGCAATCTTTCTGTGAAAAAGAACAGAAAGAGCAGAGATTTGTCCTTTCAAAGAACTTGCGGACAAACCCTTATCTAAACCATCCTGAAGAAACTGTAAAATTCTCGGTATTCTAAAAGAATGCCAGGAAAAATGATGAGAAAGACACCAAGAAATATAAGTCTTCCAGACTCTATAATATATCTCTCGAGATACAGATTTACGAGCCTGTAACATAGTATTAATCACAGAGTCAGAGAAACCTCTTTGACCAAGAATCAAGCGTTCAATCTTCATACCTTTAAATTTAAGGATTTCAGATCCTGATGGAAAAAAGGACCTTGTGACAGAAGGTCTGGTCTTAACGGAAGAGTCCACGGTTGGCAAGAGGCCATCCGGACAAGATCCGCATACCAAAACCTGTGAGGCCATGCTGGAGCTACCAGCAGAACAAACGAGCATTCCTTCAGAATCTTGGAGATTACTCTTGGAAGAAGAACTAGAGGCGGAAAGATATAGGCAGGATGATACTTCCAAGGAAGTGATAATGCATCCACTGCCTCCGCCTGAGGATCCCGGGATCTGGACAGATACCTGGGAAGTTTCTTGTTTAGATAGGACGCCATCAGATCTATTTCTGGAACTTCCCACATTTGAACAATCTGAAGAAATACCTCTGGGTGAAGAGACCATTCGCCCGGATGCAACGTTTGGCGACTGAGATAATCCGCTTCCCAATTGTCTACACCTGGGATATGAACCGCAGAGATTAGACAGGAGCTGGATTCCGCCCAAACCAAAATTCGAGATACTTCTTTCATAGCCAGAGGACTGTGAGTCCCTCCTTGATGATTGATGTATGCCACAGTTGTGACATTGTCTGTCTGAAAACAAATGAACGATTCTCTCTTCAGAAGAGGCCAAAACTGAAGAGCTCTGAAAATTGCACGGAGTTCCAAAATATTGATCGGTAATCTCACCTCCTGAGATTCCCAAACTCCTTGTGCCGTCAGAGATCCCCACACAGCTCCCCAACCTGTGAGACTTGCATCTGTTGAAATTACAGTCCAGGTCGGAAGCACAAAAGAAGCCCCCTGAATTAAACGATGGTGATCTGTCCACCATGTTAGAGAGTGTCGAACAATCGGTTTTAAAGATATTAATTGAGATATCTTCGTGTAATCCTTGCACCATTGCTTCAGCATACAGAGCTGAAGAGGTCGCATGTGAAAACGAGCAAAGGGGATCGCGTCCGATGCAGCAGTCATAAGACCTAGAATTTCCATGCATAAGGCTACCGAAGGGAATGATTGTGACTGAAGGTTTCGACAAGCTGCAATCAATTTTAGACGTCTCTTGTCTGTTAAAGACAGAGTCATGGACACTGAATCCATCTGGAAACCCAGAAAGGTTACCCTTGTCTGAGGAATCAAAGAACTTTTTGGTAAATTGATCCTCCAACCATGATCTTGAAGAAACAACACAAGTCGATTCGTATGAGATTCTGCTAAATGTAAAGACTGAGCAAGTACCAAGATATCGTCCAAATAAGGAAATACCACAATACCCTGTTCTCTGATTACAGACAGAAGGGCACCGAGAACCTTTGTAAAAATTCTTGGAGCTGTAGCTAGGCCAAATGGCAGAGCCACAAACTGGTAATGCTTGTCCAGAAACGAGAATCTCAGGAACTGATAATGATCTGGATGAATCGGAATATGCAGATATGCATCCTGTAAATCTATTGTGGACATATAATTCCCTTGCTGAACAAAAGGTAAGATAGTCCTTACAGTTACCATCTTGAACGTTGATATCCTTACATAACGATTCAATATTTTTAGATCCAGAACTGGTCTGAAGGAATTCTCCTTCTTTGGTACAATGAAGAGATTTGAATAAAACCCCATCCCCTGTTCCGGAACTGGAACTGGCATAATTACTCCAGTCAACTCTAGATCTGAAACACATTTCAGAAATGCTTGAGCTTTTACTGGATTTACTGGGACACAGGAAAGAAAAAATCTCTTTGCAGGAGGTCTCAACTTGAAACCAATTCTGTACCCTTCTGAAACAATGCTCTGAATCCAAAGATTGTGAACAGAATTGATCCAAATTTCCTTGAAAAAACGTAACCTGCCCCCTACCAGCTGAGCTGGAATGAGGGCCGCACCTTCATGTGGACTTAGAAGCAGGCTTTGCCTTTCTAGCTGGCTTGGATTTATTCCAGACTGGAGATGGTTTCCAAACTGAAACTGCTCCTGAGGATGAAGGATCAGGCTTTTGTTCTTTGTTGAAACGAAAGGAACGAAAACGATTATTAGCCCTGTTTTTACCTTTAGATTTTTTATCCTGTGGTAAAAAAGTTCCTTTCCCACCAGTAACAGTTGAAATAATGGAATCCAACTGAGAACCAAATAATTTGTTACCCTGGAAAGAAATGGAAAGTAAAGTTGATTTAGAAGCCATATCAGCATTCCAAGTTTTAAGCCATAAAGCTCTTCTAGCTAAAATAGCTAGAGACATAAACCTGACATCAACTCTGATAATATCAAAAATGGCATCACAGATAAAATTATTAGCATGCTGAAGAAGAATAATAATATCATGAGAATCACGATGTGTTACTTGTTGCGCTAAAGTTTCCAACCAAAAAGTTGAAGCTGCAGCAACATCAGCCAAAGATATAGCAGGTCTAAGAAGATTACCTGAACACAGATAAGCTTTTCTTAGAAAGGATTCAATTTTCCTATCTAGAGGATCCTTAAACGAAGTACCATCTGACGTAGGAATAGTAGTACGTTTAGCAAGGGTAGAAATAGCCCCATCAACTTTAGGGATCTTGTCCCAAAATTCTAATCTGTCAGACGGCACAGGATATAATTGCTTAAAACGTTTAGAAGGAGAAAAAGAATTACCCAAATTATCCCATTCTTTGGAAATTACTGCAGAAATAGCATTAGGAACAGGAAAAACTTCTGGAATAACCACAGGAGCTTTAAATACCTTATCTAAACGTTTAGAATTAGTATCAAGAGGACCAGAATCCTCTATTTCTAAAGCAATTAGTACTTCTTTAAGTAAAGAACGAATAAATTCCATTTTAAATAAATATGAAGATTTATCAGCATCAACCTCTGAGACAGAATCCTCTGAACCAGAGGAATCATCAGAATCAGAATGATGATGTTCATTTAAAAATTCATCTGTAGGGAGAGAAGTTTTAAAAGATGTTTTACGTTTACTAGAAGGAGAAATAACAGACATAGCCTTCTTTATGGATTCAGAAACAAAATCTCTTATATTATCAGGAACATTCTGTACCTTAGATGTTGAAGGAACTGCAACAGGCAATGGTACTTTACTAAAGGAAATATTATCTGCTTTAACAAGTTTGTCATGACAATCAATACAAACAACAGCTGGAGGAATAGCTACCAAAAGTTTACAGCAGATACACTTAGCTTTGGTAGATTCAGCACTTGACAGCGATTTTCCTGTAGTATCTTCTGACTCAGATGCAACGTGAGACATCTTGCAATATGTAAGAGAAAAAACAACATATATATAAAGCAAAATTGATCAAATTCCTTAAATGACAGTTTCAGGAATGGGAAAAAATGCCAAAGAACAAGCTTCTAGCAACCAGAAGCAATAAAAAATGAGACTTAAATAATGTGGAGACAAAAGCGACGCCCATATTTTTTCGCGCCAAATAAGACGCCCACATTATTTGGCGCCTAAATGCTTTTTGGCGCCAAAAATGACGCCACATCCGGAACGCTGACATTTTTGGCACAAAATAACGTCAAAAAATGACGCAACTTCCGGCGACACGTATGACGCCGGAAACGGAAATAGAATTTTTGCGCCAAAAAAGTCCACGCCAAGAATGACGCAATAAAATGAAGCATTTTCAGCCCCCGCGAGCCTAACAGCCCACAGGGAAAAAGTCAAATTTTAAGGTAAGAAAAATGGTTAAATCAAAATGCATTATCCCAAATATGAAACTGACTGTCTGAAAATAAGGAAAGTTGAACATTCTGAGTCAAGGCAAATAAATGTTTGAATACATATATTTAGAACTTTATAAACAAAGTGCCCAACCATAGCTTGGAGTGTCACAGAAAATAAGACTTACTTACCCCAGGACACTCATCTACATATAGCAGATAGCCAAACCAGTACTGAAACGAGAATCAGCAGAGGTAATGGTATATATAAGAGTATATCGTCGATCTGAAAAGGGAGGTAAGAGATGAATCTCTACGACCGATAACAGAGAACCTATGAAATAGACCCCTTAGAAGGAGATCACTGCATTCAAATAGGCAATACTCTCCTCACATCCCTCTGACATTCACTGCACGCTGAAAGGAAAACCGGGCTCCAACTTGCTGCGGAGCGCATATCAACGTAGAATCTAGCACAAACTTACTTCACCACCTCCATCGGAGGCAAAGTTTGTAAAACTGAATTGTGGGTGTGGTGAGGGGTGTATTTATAGGCATTTTGAGGTTTGGGAAACTTTGCCCCTCCTGGTAGGAATGTATATCCCATACGTCACTAGCTCATGGACTCTTGCTAATTACATGAAAGAAATATAGATTACTCTTTAATTACAGTCGACAAATTGGGCGCAATTTATGTACATGGAAATGAGAGACAAATTAGACGCCAGTTATGCTGTAAGTACAATGCTGATATTACTGCCTTTTATATATGTCTAGACTGGTGTCTAGATTGACTTTCCTATTGTTTTGTACCTTGCCCGCCACCTAAAAGGTGGCGAGGCAAAAATAACGAGGTGGGAGCGGAAATTGTAGCGAGCGGACAAATAGATTTTTTAGTACATTCGTTTTTGGCGAGTTGGTGGTCAAATGTGTCTAATTACAGTGAAAAATGGAGCGGTAGCGAGGTTTGGCGGATAAGTACGCTCGCAATTTTAAAGATGCGAGTTTTAACATAATTGACGGCTTTGTACATATCAGTTTGTGAATTTTGACGCGAGATTTGTTGCGGGTAGCTCGCTGACTGCTTAGTACATGGAGCCCTAAATCAATCTATGGTACATACACTAAATTAATCCACAGAACACCCACATTAAATCATCCATAGAATACCCACACTAAATTCATCTACAGGACATCCACAATAAATCAATCTATGGAGCATGCACTAAATCCAACCATGGAATACCCACACTACATCCTCCACAGAATATCCTCACTAAATTCATCTACAGAGTATCAACGATAAATCATTTTACAGAACACACACTAAATCCAACCATATTTATTTATTTATATACATCTGATGGTATTTTCCTAAAATATATATCTATACATATATATAGAGTATTATATATATATATATATATATATATATATATATATATATATATATAAATATCTACTTAGAAATACAGACAACATATTCTGCTATGTGCAGAACAATGGAATGTGAAATATTTACATTAAATACACAGTATAACACTTTATTACAAACTAATATTGCATAAATATACTTTTACATATTTTCATCTACTTAACTGCAAAGTGATCCAATGCATATGCACAAGTGATCGCGTTTACTTTCAACTAACTTTTAATACCAGCGGAAAGCCCGATGAGCGCAAACTCGTAATTTGGTGCTTTGTTGGCGACACGCATGCTAATTATTAGACATTTGCGTTTGTTACATCTTTAGTATCTGTATGTGGCCCCTTGTGCCTTTCAGCTTTATTTAGAGTCACATTTATTCTTGCGACATTGCAACACACTTTATGATGGTAGTGTGTTGCACTTTCACAAAATAAATGCGGCTCCGCTAATGAAACATCTGAATTCCCACGTCTATTAATGATTTATTATCATGATATGAAATGATTAATTCTACGCATCATTAATGATTATTATTATTGGTTAAGACAGAGAAAACCGTAATTTAAACATATCATGCAGTCTTTATCAATACTGAAATTATCTGTTAAGTCTAACTTGAGTTTGGCTGTGTATCATTTACTTCCATGAAAATCCTTGTGAAGACAATTATGCACTAACCTAGTTTTTTTCTGTGTGTGTGTATTTACCTAGGGACTGGAACCTGGGAAATATTGAAACATATCTCAGGTGTTTTTGCATTTTAATTTAGCAGTATCACTGATTAATTGGAATTGCCAATATGTTTTATGATATATAGAGGTGTTGCAAAGATTGGAAACCAGGCCATAGTGGAGGAAAAAAAACAGGAAAATGAACAGTGGCACCACACACTTATTGTCAATTATATGGCCATTAATAGAAAGACTGTAGAAGCACAAACAACTCTCCATCAACTTGTTCCATCACATTAGACATGATTTTCTAGAAAAAAATAAATAAACATAAAATATAACAAGCTATATGAAAATAAGATATGCATTTGTATGTCCCTTTACTGGTATACTATTTTCAGGACCTGGTTCATAAGGGCTGTCAAAAAAATATGAATTAAAAATATATCTGTCACATGTGTTTGTGTAATACTATGTGAGTCACATTGATTGTTACAAACACAGGTAAAAATAGAAATTGTGGTATTTTACAGGGAAATATTGCAGGGAAATACTGGTTAAGAGTGGAAAGATAGAAAAAAATTAATTTAAAGGCACATAAAAAAAGTTAAATGCAACAAAGTTATAGCACAAAAGCATTTACTTGATACACATGCATTTGGAAAACTTATATTTACTTAAAGGGATACTAAACTCAATATTTTTCTTTAATGATTCAGACAGAGTTATGCAATTTTAAGCAACTTTCTAATTTACTCCTATTATCAATTTTCTCTTGCTATCTTTATTTAAAAAGCAGTAATGTAAAGCATAGGAGCTGGCCCATTTTTGGTTCAGAACCTGGGTTGCGCTTGCTTATTGGTTAGCCAAATGTAGCCACCAATAAGCAAACGCTATCCAGGGTGCTGAACTTAAAATGGGCTGGCTCCTAAGCTTTACATTCCTGCTTTTTAAATAAAGATAGCAAGAGAATGAAGAAAATGTGATAATAGGCGTAAATTAGAAAGATGCTTAAAATGACATGCTCTATCTGAATCATAAAAAATGTAGGTTTAGTATCCCTTTAAAGTGCAATTGTACTGCAAAATTAGCTTTCTCTCAATTTATTCCCAATGACTTGTTATAGTAGCTGCAGAGTATAAAATGCATGGTAAATCGATCATTTATGTTTATTTTTATGTGAAGACACTGCTTTTACTGATTAAAGCCTCAATCCATTGTTCTTAAGAACATGCTCATATACATATGTTGACCCTGCACCCCCTACTTTGATTCACTTAACTATGTTCGAGAATTTACTATCCTTAAATCTTCATCTAGATCCAGTATTGTATTCACTTTCTCATCTTATGTCGTATATTAAGTGACCATATTTTACTATAATTTATTAACAGAAATCTTGTGTTTATTTCAGAGTTCAAGTTTGCAAAAACCCAAGAGCCAGGAAATCTTAAACTTCAGCAGCCATCTTTGCGGCATCATAAATAACATAACTTGGGCATCACATCTGACATCACTGGTTGCATGACATTGTCTATTACATCACCATTGACATAATGCTTCAAAGAACATAATATATCACATGACGAAATTAAGGAATATAAAAGAAAAGGTCTGTTATTTGTATTAATTATAAAATTTAAACTAAAATACTCCTTACGCTATACTAGATTTGCTTAGCCTGTAATGTATTTATATATTATCGCAAATCTATATCATTGTATACCAGTATCTCTGTACCCAGAAATATGAAATTTTTATGGCACTATACAAATAAATGGTAATAATAATATCCATAACTACTGTTGCTTCTTCCTACAAATGAAGCTGAATCAGGCAGTGACCATAAGGCAATAAGAGATTAAAATATGAGGCTATGATAATGGCTCAGTGCCGAAACATGTAAGCCATTTTGGTACTACGCCCTTAGTGTTTGAATTTTTGTATACTTCCATGTCTTTTACATTTCGTGCAATAAAGGAGTTTTTATTATACTACCAGCGGGACTGCTACTTTCTTGTTGCATAACAGTAAGTCCCCTAAATGTAAAAAGTTAAAACTAAAGGTCAGATTACAAAAAAAGAAAAAAAAACTAAATTTATGCTTACCTGATAAATTTCTTTCTTTCCGGACATGGAGAGTCCACAACGTCATTCCTTTTACTAGTGGGATATACACGCCTGGCCAGCAGGAGGAGGCAAAGAGCACCACTGCAAAGCTGTTAAGTGTCACTTCCCAATATCAAATTTGTAGAATTTGGAAAAAGTATGCAGAGAGGACCAAGTTGCAGCCTTGCGAATCTATTCCACAGAAGCATCATTTTTTAAAGCCCAAGAAGAGGATACAGCCCTAGTGGAATGAGTTCTAAGTCTCTCAGGAGGCTGCTGTCCAGCAGTCTCTTAAGCAAAATGAATCATACTTCTCAACCAGAGGGAAAGAGAAGTAGAAGTAGAAGCCTTCTGACCCTTACGCTTTCCAGAGAAACAAACAAACAGGGTAGAAAACTGGTGAAAATCGTTAGTAGCTTGTAGGTAGAATTTTAGAGCACGCATCACATCAAAATTGTGCAAGAGATGTTCCTTATGAGAAGAAGGATTAGGACAGAGAGAACTAACCACAATTTCCTGATTAATATTTTTATCCAAAACCACCTTAGGGAGAAACCCCAATTTAGTACGTAGGACTGTCTAATCTGCATGAAAACTAAGGTAAGGCGAATCACACTGCAAAGCCGAGAGTTCTGAAACTCTCTGAGCAGAGGAAATAGCAATAAGAAACAAAACCTTTCAAGATAACAGCTTAATATCTATGGAATGCATTGGCTCAAACTGAGCTTGCTGTAAAACTCTAAGAACTAGGGTAAGGCTCCAAGGAAGAGCAACAGAATTAAACACAGGCCTGATTCTAATCAGGGCCTGACAAAAAGACTGAAGATCTGGCACATCCGCCAGACGCTTATGTTAAAGAATAGATAATGCAGAAATCTGACCTTTCAGAGAACTGATTGACAACCCTTTCCCCAGACCATCCTGAAGAAAAGACAAAATTCTAGGAATCCTGACCCTACTCTGAGTAGCCCATTGATTCACACCAATAAAGGTATTTATGCCATACCTTATGGTAAATCTTACGAGTAACAGGCTTGCAAGCCTTAATCATAGTATCAATGACAGACTCAGAAAACCCACACTTAGCCAGAACTAAGCTTTGAATCTCCAAGCAGTCAGCTTCAGAGAAACGAGATTTGGATGAAGGAAAAGACCCTGAGTTAGAAGGTCCTTCCTCAGAGGTAACCTCCAAGGTGGAAGAGATGACATCTTCACTAGGTCCGCAAACCAGATCCTGGAAAGGCCATGCAGAAGCTATTAGAATTACAGACGCTTTCTCCTGTTTGATACGAGCAATGATTCATGGAAGGAGAGCAAACGGAGGAAACAGGTATGCTAGACCGAAATCCAAAGGAACCGCCAGAGCATCTATCAGGGCAGCCTAAGGATCTCTTGACCTTGAATTGTACCTTGGAAGCTTGGCGTTCTGACGAGATGCCATCAAATCCAACTCCAGCACCCCCCACTTGAAGGGTTAACCTGGAGAACACCTCTGGATGGAGAGCCCACTCCCCGGGATGAAAGGCCTGTCTGCTCAGGAAATCTTCCTCCCAGTTGTCCACTCCTGGAATGTGGATGGCAGATAGAAGACAATTGTGAGCTTCCACCCATTGCAGAATGGGAATCACCTCCTTCATGGCCAAGGAACTCAGAGTTCCTCCCTGGTAGTTGATGTAAGCCGATTAGGTGATATTGTCCAACTGGAATCTGATAAACCAGGCTAAAAACCACTGAGATCATGCCATCAGAGCATTGAAGATCGCTCTTTACTCCAAGATATTTATCGAAAGAGAAGACTCCTCTCGAGTTCATAGGCCCTGAGCCTTTAGTGAGTCCCAGACTGCTCCCCAGCCTAGCAGGCTGGCATCCATGGTCACAATCACCCAGGAGGTTCTCCATAAGAATGTGCCCTGAGACAGATGATCCTGAGAAATCCATCACAAAAGAGTCTCTTGTCAACTGGTCTAGATCTATCCTCTGAGAAAGATCCGAATGGTCTCCGTTTAATTGTCTGAGCATGCATAATTGCAGAACTCTCAAATGGAATCGAGCAAAGGGAATGATGTCGATGGAAACGACCATCAGACCATTTACCTCCATATATTGAGCCATTGATGGCCGAACAGTAGAGAGAGGCAAGTAGTGCAAAGCTTAAATCTTTTGACCTCTGTCAGAAAATTTTCATAGATAGTGAATAGATGATGGTCCCTAAGAAAACCACGCTTGTAGCTGGAACAAGGGAGCTCTTCTGCAAATTTACTTTCCAGCCGTGGGAACGTAGAAAAGACAACAAGATCTCTGTATGAGAGTTTGCTTGATGAAAAGATGGCACCTGAACCAATATGTGATCCAGGTAAGGTGCCACCGCAAGTCCCTTAGACCTGACAACTGCAAAGAAAACCACCAGAACCTTTGAGAATATTCTGAGAGCTGTGGCAAGGCCAAACGGAAGAGCCACAAACTGAAAGTGCTTGTCTAGAAAGTGAATCTCAGGAACTGGTGATGATCCCTGTGGATGGGAAAATGAAGAAACACGTCCTTCAGGTCTATGGTCGTCATGAACTGACCCTCTTGGACCAAAGGAAGAATGGAACGAATGGTTTCAATTTTGAAGGACGGTACCCTGAGAAACTTGTTGAGACACTTTAGGTCTAAAATGGGTCGAAAAGTTCCCTCTTTTTTGGGAACCACAAACAGATTTGAATAAAATCCTGGACCCTGATCTCTTACTGGAACTGGACCAATCACTCCCAGGGAGAAAAGAACGCACTTTAAGAATGCCTCTCTATTTTTACCTAATCCGCAGATAACCTTGAGATGAGAAATTTGCCCTTGGGAGGATGAGATTTGAATTATATTTTGTACCCCTGAGATACTATGTCCACAGCCCAAGGATCTGAGACATCTCGTATCCACACTTGACAAAAAAGGAAAGTCTGCCCTTCCTGCTGACAGTCTCAGCAGAGGGCTTCTTTGATTGCTTTCTCTTATACCAAGACTAGTTCCAAGAAGATTTGGACTGCTCCTGCTTGGAGGAAGGAGAGGAAGACTTTTGACCTTTGAAGTTACGAAAGGAACGAAAATTACTTTGACGTCCTTTAGGTCTATTCTTCTTGTCTTGTGGTAGAAAGGACCCCTTTTCACCCGTAATTTCAGAAATGATCTCCTCCAGACCAGGACCAAACAGGGTCTTACCCTTGTAAGGTAGCAACAGAAGCTTGGAGTTGGAGGTAACATCAGCTGACCATGATTTTACCCACAGAGCCCTACGGGCTAGGACAGTGAAGCCCAACATCTTAGCTCCCAGTCTAATGACTTGCATGTTAGCATCAAGATTTGGCTTGTTTGAGAGCCTTAATCCTATCCAGGATCTCCTTCAATGGAGTGTCCTCTAAAATCAGTTCTGACAAGGCATTGCACCAATAAGATGCTGCACTTGCTACTGTGGCAATACAAACTGCAGGTTGCCATTGAAGCCCCTGATGAACATACATTTTCTTTAGATAAGCCTCCAGCTTTATGTCCATGGGATCCTTAAAGGAAAAGCTATCCTCAATAGGGATCATAGTTCTCTTAACCAGAGTAGAAATAGCCCCTTCTCCCTTAGGTACTGTGCACCATGAATCTCTAATGGAGTCAGCAACAGGAAACATCTTTCTAAAGATGGGAAATGGGGAGAAAGGAATCCCTGGCTTCTTCAATTCCTGTGTAATAAACTCCGTCACACGGTCTGGAACAGGAAACCCTTCCACAGCGGAAGGAACATCATAGTACTTGTTAAGTTTACTAGATTTCTTAGGGTTGACAACGACTGAAGCGTCAGAGTTATCCAAGTTTGCCAAAAGCACCTTTAGCAGTAAGCAGAGGTGTTCAAGCTTAAATCTGAAGTTTACTTCTTCAGAGTGAGACAAAGGAATTATACTGTCAGAATCTGAGATTTCACCATCAGAGGCTACCGAGGTATCCTCCTCAGACTTATGAGGACGGTCAACTCTCATGGCAGCAGATGGGACAGATACCTTACCATCTGACAAATGTTTAGATTTCATCGTGCGTTTCCCCAACATAGGAAAAGCAGATAATGCTGCTGATACTGCAGAAGATACCTGTGCAGCAAAATCTGATGGCAAATAAACTCCTCCAGGAGGCTGAGAGGAACTGCAGGGCACTGTATGTGATGCCATTGAGGCTTGGGATGTTTGAGGAGAAAGCTGTGACATTGCCGGAACAGCATCATCCTGAGAGACAGTGGGCTCAGAAGACAATAATTTATCTTTACACTCTAGAGTTCTAGCTAAACAAGTTGCACAAAATTGCATAGGCAAAACAGTTTGTGCCTCTAGACATAATAGGCATCTATCAAAGGAAACAGATTCTAGATCCATGTCTTAGCTGGTTTCCAAGTTAAAGGAATGACTCAAAATAGTAAAATGACTACTGTCACTTAACAAAAATCTTTATTTGATAAAAGCATTATATATGCTATATAAATATAGACAATAAGAAATTATTTGGACCTCTACACATGTGATATACTGAGGTGCCCTACCGAAATGATCATCCCACAATTTGATTGGAAAAAACTCCTTAAGTGATCGTACTTCAGAGCTGACACAGACGAGGCTGAAATAGAAGTGACACCACTCCGCTACGAGATTAGACTGATGAGCAGGAAGTCACATGACCGCCAGAGAAAGGAAACTGTGCAACAACTAAAAATGCACGTTTCCTACTGCCTAGAAATACCGGAGCTAAAATTTCAGATACTTTCACTGAAACAGTCCGGAAAAAAAAACTGACTAATAAACTTAAATTAGTACAGTCAAACTCATAAGCCCAAGACACGACTAAGCCTTAATAAAATTATTATGCTGACTTAGTCCCACAGAGGAAAATAACTTCCCATATATAAGGGAAGATTAACCCCTAGGGGCCTATCTATCAAGCTCTGAATGGAGCTTGATGGCCCGTGTTTCTGGCGAGTCTTCAGACTCGCCAGAAACAGCAGTTATGAAGCAGCAGTCTAAAGACCGCTGCTCCATAACCCTGTCCGCTTGCTCTGAGCAGGCGGACAGGAATCGCCGCAATTCAACCCGATTGAGTACGATCGGGTTGATTGACACCTCCCTGCTGGCGGCCGCGAGTCAGCAGGGGGCGGTGTTGCTGCAGCAGCTCTTATGAGCTGCTGGTGCAATGCTGAATACGGAGAGCGTATTGCTCTCCGCATTCAGCGAGGTCTTGCGGACCTGATCCACACTGTCGGTTCAGGTCGGCAAGACCTTTCATAAATAGAGGCACTAGTCTCCACATACACTATGTGCCTGTCCACTGCCAAAATAAATCCTGTATAAAGGATTAAAAATGTCCCAATATACTGCAAAGTAATAATCTTCTTAAGTGAAAGTCTCCAGGACCTAGAAGACAAAAGCATGTATCTGCAGTCTAGCTGTCCAGCAGGAAGACAGCTCACAAGGCGTGACAGGACACATACTCCTCACAGAGACCTGTAGAAAAAAGAACAGAGTAACCAACTCTGGCTTTCTATGACTAGGGCAGCAATTGTTTTAGGAAATCAAGCAAGGATCACCTCACCACTTCCTAACTGCTTAAAAGCCACCACTACTCTTACTCAAGAGATTGATGTGGACACAGCTAAACCTTAATCCTTACTTGCAGAGAAAAGTACCCAGAAATAGAAATAAATCTTCAGACACCAAACTTTGTCTCCTCCATTGACAGATGAAAGAGAATGACTGGGGGTTATGGGTAAGGGAAGTGACACTTAACAGCTTTGTGGTGGTGCTCTTTGCCTCCTCCTGCTGGCCAGGAGCGAATATTCCACTAGTATTTGGAATGACGTTGTGGACTCTCCATGTCTTAGGAAAGAAAATAGAATTTTTTTAATTTTCACTTAAAAAAAAAATGAATAGGAAAATCACAAATAAATAATTTGCTTAAACATGTAAAGAAAGCGTGAATATTTTTTTATTCTGCTCTTGCCAGGAAATGTGTTGTAAATTCCGTAAATGGACTTTATTTGTTTAAATGTTTATATGATAAAAATAAGAAACACAGAATAACTGTGTGTGGGTTTGTTCCAAGAATAACTTTAACATCCTTAGAGCAACAAAGCTACATAACATCCTTGTAGGTGTTGAGCCAAAAGCTGATTACAGAAATACAATGATACATTAGCCAATATGTCTAGAGTAATTATAAGATTTAATAACAAGACTGCAGATGAAATGAAGTGAAGGGCAATATCTAGTGTATGAGATAATTTGACAGATCCACAGTAAAAAAAAATTCCCACCTCCATCAAGCTTTAACAGGTAACAGGGATATTGTTAAAGGGACATAAAAGTAGTTCCTTTCAAGGAGATTAAAAAGAGCAGGTTTCCTAAACATAAAACATACAATGCCATTGAAAACTCTGGCAACTCTGAAAATGTCTCCATTGTTTTTTTAAGGGGGCAATTAAACACTAAATACATTTCATGCACCTCACTTTAATTATGGGTTCCACCATTTTAGAACCTAGGTTTCACTGAGGGTAACTGGAGGATAGTTGCTGCTTATTTTAGCACTGGAATGCAGTGAAAGCTAGATTTCAACATGGCAGCACCCAATGACTAGAGGGAGGTGGAGAATAACATCAATGCTATGCTTATGCAATGTATTTAGTGTTCAATGTCCCTTTTACCTTTCTTTCAAATGCATTCTCCCATGAGATACTCTTATATCAGAACTAGATTGGCCTAGGGGCACTTTTGCTGCCAATATTTTCTCAAAATCCAAGTTTTCTAAGAATGCACTGGGCCATGAGCAGCATAACAACCCCCCCCCCCCCCCCCCCCCCACACACACACACACACAGGCTGTTGATGAATTACTATAATTTGGCTTCTGAAAGCAATAAATATAGATATTATTGATAGCCAGGAATTGTCTTCATGAACCAGTCCAGATGGCGACACTCATTTACATTCAGCCATTATAAATGCAGATTATAATTAC